>NW_023416309.1:47598203-48198203 GCF_014176215.1 Rousettus aegyptiacus
CGAAGGGAAATCCCCCCTCGCCCTGCAAAAGAAAAAGAAAGAAAAGAAAAGAAAAGAAAAGAAAAGAAAAGAAAAGAAAAGAAAAAAGAAAAGAGAGTCATTATCCTCTGGAGCCGCCTGCTGAAATATTCCTGGATAAAACGCTGCAGCGTCAGGGACCCACTCTGAAATCTTCCGGGCGGGGAGCGGAGGGCAGAGAGATGAAGCGGACCGGCCCCAAGCCGGCAGTTGTCGAAACTGGATGATGGGAGCGTGGGGGGTTGTGCTACATCACTCACTCCACTTCTGTATGTGTTTGAAATTTGCCGTGATGAACAAGAATTAAAAAATATATAAATGAATGAAAAGACCCCCTGGCCAGCAGACTCCTAGCTCTGCTGCCGGCCAGCTGGGGCCCTTGGCCCGGCCTGCTCCTGGCTCTCCCAAGGCCACAGCCTCCTCTGGGTGAGGATTCCTGCCTCGCAGGGACTGGTGTCTAGTACGGGCCCCGGCACTCTCAGTTATTTCTGTTATTTATTCCTTTGTTTGTTTGTTTGTGTTTAGTCTCTGTTTCTTTTGGGACATTCTCAGCAGGGCACCAAATTACTGGATTATCCCCCAACAGGGCTCAGCTATTTTTCACTTTCTCAAAGGAAGTTTGTTTGATACCCAACTCAGTCCAGGTGAGTCCCTGCTCGGAGTCACCCTGACACCCTGCAGGGGCTCAGCACACTGATACCCACATCACCCTTGTGTTGCTGTGGCCTGTTAACTCATCTGCATCCCCCATTAGACTCCTAGCTGTCCTTGGCACTCGGTAAAGATTATTTGACCAACTGAATAAATGAACTCTGGGCTTCTATTTTGCAGAAAGCATTCTGAAGATTAGGCTTCAGAAATATGCCTTCTGAGCTTTGCTCTGTCTCTGCTTTGCTGTGTGGGCCTGGGCAAGAATCTCGATCTCTCTGAGCCTCACTCTGCAGTACACAATGGATAGAAGCTGGTTGTGGCCCACAGACTCCTGGTTTCTGGTGAACCTGCTTCTCAGCACTATCCCTCTACCCATCCTCACCTTCCATCCCTCCATGCCACCCCGACCCACCACCCTCCATCCCCATTAGACGCCTTCCTGTTCCACACAGGCTCCGCATGAGTCCTCAGGCTCGGGACGATTTTCATCACTCAGACTCTTGTGATGATGAAAATCATCCATCAGTGACAGTTAAAACCAAATATATCAACACTCAGACAAGACCACAGGCCACTGGCATCGTTAAGGCGGGCAACCCACACCAGGACTGCGGGAGCATCCAGGTTGGCAATGTTCAGAGATGCTGACGGAGAGAATCACTCCAGCCGGAACCCTGCAGACATGACCCCCTGCAGCTGTGGGGGCCTCCGTGGACCCTGGGGGTCACACAGGCCACAGCGTGAACGGTCAGTCTCCCTAGCTTCTCCAGAGAGCTTGGCCCCATGTCCGAAGGCCAGGGTGTTATAAAGAAAACCTCCCCGGCTGGTTCCCGGGTCTGGGGCAGCCTGGAGGAGATGGCCGAAGCCAGGAGCAGGGTGGCAACATGGGTTAGGTCCTGGTTCTAGGACAGTGGCAGGCCCAGGCGGTCACTGGGCCAAACCCTCTGCAGGACGCAGGTCCTGGCTGCCTGTCTGCACCCTTCTCCACGTCTCCAAGAGCAGCTCTGTGCCCGCCCCTCCTCCCCCACCCCTTCCTCCTCCGGCTGCTCTCCTTCCTCTCCCTCCAGTCTCCCCAGCTTCTGAGCCCATTCTGCAGGACCAGCTGAGCCGCGTCTACACCGCCTTGTCTCAGGCTCACTGTCTCCCAGGGCAACACCACTGCCCTATCAACGGCTTGCTGGGAGCCGACACCCAGTAGGCACACAGGTCCAGTGGACATGATGAGCTCTCATGAAAACAGGATCCAGCTAGGCCTTGAAGGGCAGACGGACTGGGACAAAGATGCCGAAGACAGGCTCTCTTCCCAGGAAGCTGCCAACCAGGGAGGAGGCCAACTCCCACCCCCACCTCCCGGGCCCCACCCCCGCCCCACGGGCTCCAGGGCAGGCGGACGCTGGGGCCAGCGCAGGGAGCCTCGCTGACGTTCACCACAGCTGCCCAAAGTCCCCAGGTTCTGGTCAGGGGCCCCCACTCCTCAGGGCTGCGCTGGCTGTGGTTGGGCCAGAGCTAGCCTGTGAGATGCCCAAGGAAACAGCAGTCACATTTGAGCAGCAGAGGGGAGGAAGGGGGTACAGGGTGCATGAGACAGCAGTTCCAGGAACGGGGGTATTTCTGCGGTTCCTGAGATACCCCAAACCTCTCCCGCTATCAGCTCCTTGGAAGCGACACCAGCGCCCTCTACTGGATGGAAGGGTTTTTGGTCTTAACAGTCTCCACCTGGCGCCCCCAGCTTTGGGGCCGTCGACCCTGTGCCTGGGAAGGAGGGTTAGTTCCCAGGGCAAAGCTGTAGAGCACAAGGCCCTTGCTTTCCAGCCCCGACATCCATTCCCCGCTTTGCCTTTCCTCAGAGTTTCCCCATCTTCCCACAGATGCCAAACACAGAGTTACGCATCCTGCCTTCTGCCCGACCTGGCTTGCTCTGTGGAGCTCAGCTTTACCAAGGCACAAAATTTACACTATAAAGACTATTTAGTATGATAGCCTTTTTAGGAGGAAGTCAGTTTGCAGCCAGCGGTCTTGGTAAGGAGCGAGCTTCCATATAATTGGGGCTTACAGTAGGCATTTCTGGGCGGCAAGGAGGTACCCACTCTCCCCTTCTGCAAGGCAAGCTGAACTATAGGACTCCCGAAACCATTTGCACCCCACTTTTCAGGGCTGAAGAAGTGTAGAGGGGCATAAGAGAGATCCAGAGCTCACTGCTTCAGCCATAACATGAAGGCTGAGTGGGCTCAGGTTCCCTGGGCACAGAGATGGGGCCCACCCCAGCCCCATCGCCCTCTGCAGCCTTCGCAAGCCTTCCTCAGACAGCGGGTGGCAGGCGGCCTTCCTCAGTCACCTGTATTTCCAACGGTGCTTGTGTTGCGGAAGGAAGGCCACCCAGGAAACCCCTTTTAGGGACACCACTATTAATGAAGCATAGTGCCTGCCCTCAAGGAGTTTCAAGTCTGTCACTCGAATGTCAAATCATTTGTCCACGCCGCCTCCCCTGTGCCCACAGTGCTGGTCGCTCAATCATGTCACTCTTTACCTCTGTGACTACACAAGGTCTCGAACCCCACCCCCACAGTACTCCAGGAAGCAGTGGCCCCACCCCAAGCCGCTGGAGCTTGACCCCACCCCTTTGTGATGGGGAAGATCTGCCCCGTCCAGCTCTGGGACAGACACGAATCCGCCCACTTCCCCAGATCCCCACCCTGGTCCCACACACCCCCAGCACTCTGCACTGTGGTCCCTGTTCTCCCCCTTCCTCCAGCCTTTCCCCCCAGTGCCCCGGAAACACACCAGCAACAGCACCCTCTAAAAGGCCAAAACCTGGGTGATTTCCCTTCCACGGCTCCCAGGGGCTTTGTACGCTGGCTCTGGGCTCGGCCACTGAGTTCCAGCCTCTCTCTGTTTCTCTACGGTCCAGTCTCTTCCTTGTCATAGCACCCTGCTCCTACGGCTCCTACTGCAGGACGACCCCCTCCCAAGTCCCTGTTCACAATGCTGGCTCTTTCCCAGCCTTGGGGCTCTCAGCTTAAATGTCAGTGTGCTCAGAGAAGTCTCCCCCAGCCCACACCCCACAATGACGCCCTCCCCCAGCCCCCTACTGGTCTCAGTCACTGCCTTAGAGAAGTTGACACTCTGCTCACACTCCCGTCCACCCCTTTTAGTCGCATATCACCAACTAGGATGTAAGCTGCACACGCGTTAAGGGGTCCGTATCATTCATCATTGTACCTCCAGCACCTTGCTGCATACAGTCGGTGCTCAATGAATACTGGGATGGATGAATGAATGGATGAATGAACGAACGAATGAATGAAAGGGTCCAGTGTCATAAGAGAGATGGAATGAGACTTCAGAAGACTGAACAATCACTTCCAGGTGACTCAAGACCAAAAAATAGTAAGACCTGGACATGGCCGAGACGGTGACGAGGAAACTGCAGACGCGAAGGCCAGAGAGAGGACGGAGGGTGCGTCCGAGGAAGCCTCGCGAGGTGGGGTTTGACTGCAGTCATCGCCCAGGGCCAGGAAAGCAGAGGCCGTCTGGGAGGACTCTGGGCATTATCGACAGGAGGAGGAGCAGAAAGGCTCGTGGGAGGTGGACGGAAGGCAGAGGTGGGCAGGGCAACCAGAGGGGAGTTCATGTCTGCCTCCCAGAGAGTGACAAGAGTGGCCAGAGCCTGGAGCGGCACAGGACAATCCGCAGAGACAAGGCCACAGACATGGGACCACGGCAGAGGCGGCCTCAGATCCCATCCGTTCACATCCTTGTTCCAGCGAGACAGCAGTCAGGAAATGGAGATGAGGGACACAGGAGACCCGGGGGCCCCTTATATCCCACTCTCCCCACTTCCGTCTCTTCCCTGCCCTTTCCTACATTTGGAGAATCCATCTTGAAGTCTCATTTGCCGGTGAGAAGCCCCACTGCTAAGGAGCCTCCCATGGCCTCTCCTAGGGCACACACTCTAGTCCTCTGGTCTGGGCGGTGGCCAAACTTTTTTCCAGCTAGACGTGGTCTAGGAGCTCTAGATGGAGTTCGAGCGCCCCCTGGTGGACAGAGCTGGAATGCGCGGCAGCGCCACACCCTGCATGCTGGCGTAGGTGGGGGCCCAGCTTCAAGCCCATTTGCTACCGAAAAACTTCATGATCTCAGGAGGGCTGCAGAGGCAGGGGAAGCACAAAGACTCATCCTAAACACGGTGCCCCTGTCTATAAGGCGGCTCGCCTGGCGTCTGTCAGAGTATTCCGGAAACCCTGGCTGCAGGAGCAAGTGGGCAGGTGGGGGCAGGAAAGTAGAGTCCTGCGAAAGTTTCCTAAGTCACCCGGAAAGGTGCAGACCTTAAATTTATAAAGCACTTACTGCATGCCAAGCCTGGTGCTAAATGTTTCGTGAACATTTAGGGGTACTTCACTGTACCCCTATTGGGGGGTGCTTGGTGGGCAAGTGCAAAGCTGGGATTTGAACCCAGGCAGCTACGACTAAATTCTGGGCGCAGAACCGCAAAGCAATAACACCTCAGTTGCAGCCATGTCGCAAAGACAGTTGACCCAGAAGCCTCCAGACTTCTGCACAGGACCCTACCTGTCCAAAACTCTAGTTTGTTGGCTCTGTACCCAACGACATTTGGGGTTCTGTATCCAAAGAAAGTGTGAAAATGGACTCACCCCCGACCTCTGGGCCTAGCATCCTTTTCAGTCATGGGATTGGTCCCTCCATCATGCTCAATGCCAGCTCCCACTTCCCCTCCTGCAACAGCTGTGGCCTCTTCGCCCCCGGATTGGGAGGGTTTATCTCCTGAGGCAAACACGTGGGTCCTGAGAGGCGAGTTTAGATGGTGGTGGTAATCATAAACCCCTGCTTCCTGGGGCATTGCCGGCCTTCTCCCTCCACCACCACCCCCATCCCTATCCCACCCCTACATGTGGTGACCGTGGGGACTCACCACACCAAAGTCATGGAATCCACACACTCAGGAAGAAGCTCAAAGTCAAGAACAGCCCAGGGTTCCGTGGCAAGAGCAGGGGTTTGAGCACCAGGCCTTCCACGCTTCCATTAGAAACATGAGGCGTTTCCCAAGACTTTCACACCTCTTCTCCTTGCCTGTCAAACCGGGCGTGGCTGGCTGGTTGTGCCTGCAAAGCTGTTAGCTCAGCGGCTGGCAATTAGTTCATGCTCAGTATGTGTTACTTTATTCTCCCCTGAAAAACAAATTGCCTATCTGCAGACTCAAATGGCTTTCTTTTTCCATTTTAAACAAAGACACACATTTAGAAACATTGCCTTCTATTTTGAAAAGATAAAATAAAACAATAAAACTATGCCAGCCCAATGTTTCAATGACCTCCTGACCCTTGACCTCAGTGCCAGGGCACAACGAGGCAAGGGAAACTGTAGCAAACTAAGAGGCCCAGGCCCCATCTAATTGACCTCTATTCATTATCGACCCATTTTTTCATGTCAATGCAGACCCAGTGCTGCCAGATCTTCTAACAATTTTAACAAAAGCTAGAATTTTACTAGAACTGTCGATTTTAGAAAAATCTGACATCTTTAGCGTCGACTTTATTTATTTGACAATTTAAAGTTACCAAACTAGGCACAAGCCTGCAGGTCACCAGTGTGCACCGACCCTGTACATGAGCACTTTACAGTTTAGTCAAATTTAATTATCAAGTGAGATTTTTGAAGGGAGTCCCCTTCCCACTGGGTGGTTCTCACCCTTCCTTCCAGACCCCATTAAAGACTGACTCTGCCATGTGTCCCTCGGTTGCCATCGGGACTTCTCACGGCAAGTCCTGCATTTGCCGTGACCAGCTACGACATAATTAGGTGACTTTTCCTGGGTAAAGTCCTGTGTCCTCTAGGAGGCAGTGAGCTGCCCCCAGGCGAGCACCGTGCTTTACACTCTGTATCCTCTTCCCTGCCTAATCTAGACTCCGTCACTGTTAGTTATTGATAAGAATAACCCTCCCTGAACTTTCGGCACCCCGAATTCTAATCTCTGGATCCAGAGCCCTCTGTTGATCTTTCTCACTGCCGAGCAGCAAAGGAAACAATGTTTACAGATTGGTTCTCATCACCATCTTCCCACATGGCTCTCGAACTGGGAATTAGAAATGCTGGGTTCTCGTTCCCGTTCCCCTCTCCCCTCACCCCCCCCCCATTATTCTGCCACTCAGTATCATAACGCGTTGGTAAGTCTAACAGTCTTTGATGTCACTTTGTAGCCCAGCATCTAGTCGGTGAATAGTTATGACAACTTAGTTTGAGGTCCCCTAAAGGCAGCTACTAAGACAAGAATTTGGCTGCAAGTGCTGGATGTGTGAGCATCAGTAAGGGACGGGCAAAGGGAGCCATGGAAGGGGACAAGCCAAGGAAAGGGTATAATGAGTGGGTCACTGCTATGGCCAGCTGGAGCTGAATCCAACTGAGGACCCTCCACATTGTTCCACAGGGGCGAAGAAGCCGGGCTATGGATCTTCCAGTGCCCACCCCCTGCCTCGGTTGACACTCCACTGGGTGTTCACTCCCCAGCACTTCCGGCATGCTCTGTGGACCCCACATGCTCCCAAGACAGAGGACGCCCTCAGCAGGGAAGTTTAGACAGACACCGGGTGCAGGAACATCCTTGGGGACCCCCATGTGGCCGAGCAAAGACAAGTAGGATGTTACAGAATCTTCTACACGAACTCTGCCTCAAGAAAACCTTGATGTCATGACACTTAGAGAATAAATTACATTTTCAAATCTCTGCTCACTGGGCTTCCCAATACTCCTATTAGAGATGCAGGGGGGTTTTGTTTGTTTGTTTGTTTGTTTGTTTTGTTTTGCCCTAATTTACGAACGGGAGAAATCAAGCATCATATAATCAGTTATAACTTTAATTTGCAGCCTCGATAAACTTCACATTACTAACGACCTTGCCAGGAGCTTAAGCAACGGCATCTCATCACCCTTTAAAATTATTTTGTAGTTTTTAAAGTTGGTTTGCTTACAGCTTCTCAGGAATTCATCCGGTTCTTGGAGTTGCCTGTCTCATGCCTGCGTGGTCCACTCTGCTGCGGTAACCCTCACGGTCAGTGTCTGCCACCTCGCAGTGTCACAAGACCCGAATGCCCCTTCTGACAATGCCCCTGCTTTCAACCTCTACAATCACCTTTTCTTTGTTTTAACATAAAATTATTTTTCTGGACACTGACAAGATTTTATTATTAATAAAACTGATTTAAAACAGCAACCACGGACACACCATCTAAGCCAACCCTCCTGGGTCAACAGATTAGAGAAGCATGATGAATTCTCATGGAGAATGACCTCAGTGCAAGATTGTTGCCAATAAAAAGTAAGTTTCATCCTGATCAAAGACAACGGCTGTGTTCCATTGCCAGTTGTAGACATATTTTCCAAAGTAATGTGCCTGCTCTGTGCCTGCAGTGAGCAGAAACGTCTGTGGGGGAAAGTTAATGAGGCTGGAAGGGTCCAGCAGAACAGGTTCTGTAAGCATTACAGACATGAAACAAACTTTCTCTACAAAATGACTCGGTTATGTAAAGCACGATGTAGCTGTGGCCCCGTTAATACCCTACGACCCCAGGATTGAAGATTTAGAATGATTTATTCAGTGTTTTGGAGGAAAGGGGACACCTCGTGACCTCCACCGGAGGGGCCAGGGGTGCGGCCCCCAGTGTGAGAGGGACAGAGTGGGCAAGGTGCTGTCTCTCTTCCCTCCGCATAAGAGACAAACTTTTCCAACCCAGTGAACACAGCGGAAGAACTCAAAGCGAGCCCAGCTGCAGCCTGCCTTGCACTCGAAGTGCCTCCCAAGCCAATGCCATCTGCGGGTTCTGTTTCGATGTTATTTGTTCTTTCTTCCAGACGTGAACCCACCAGGGATGCCGAGTGCCTCCACTGAGCATTTTAAGACAGAACGCTGAAGATCAAGTCTGAAAACCACCCCACCCCCTCACCCCCAGCCTGCCAGCAACATGACCTCGAGTTATTGCTTATGTTCAGGTTCCGAATGGGGTCTTTAGGACCACCACCAAGTGGTCGGCATGGGGCCTCACGCACGAGCTGATAAAAATACTAGCCCATCGTTGGCTCTTAAACTGGCTTTCATACACAGAGAGCAGCAAGAGAAGGCAGAAAGAGGCAGACCACTCCAGACAGCCAGGCAGCAGTCTTCATAAGTGGTGGACTTACATATGAGGCTTGACCTGGGCCACCAAAGACGAGTAGATCTTCCGCTCACCAAACATGTAAAAGTTTATATAGAGGCCTTAAGTGCGTTCATTCACTACATAGTCCGAACAGATGGTCTCAACACCTTTCTCTCTCAGGGCTGCGTTCTTGAAACAGCAACTAGTGCAGGAATAGTGGCTGGACGTAACTTCCAGGGTCAGGGTGAGGAGCCTCCCGCTGCAGGAGCCAGCACGCGGGTCAACCAGTAGTCTCACTCTCCATGACTTCCTCCAATGCTAACCGTTGCTGAGTCTGGGCTCTGCACTTAAATCTGCAATAAGTGGTAGCAGATTCTAGCCATCTTCAACCTTAAAGTCTCTCCTGCTCAACCGTGTGCTAAGAGCACAGTCTAAGAGGCATTCTGTGGAACCTTTGGGCTCGTATCACCTTGGCGAACAAGGTTGCCCTCTGTTTTCTACGGGGAGAGCCTCACAACGGATTCTCGGAGAGGAAATTAGGTAGAATGGAGGGAAAGAATCCTTACATTCTGTTGCCCCCTCTACTGACGAGACATGCATGCCCTGTTCCTCCATGCCTCTGTCAGCTGGTCCAGGAAGAAGGCAGAGTTTGCGAACCATCAGAAGAAGTGCATCACCATGGTCAAGAGTTAGTTTGAACTCTGCCTTGGCAGAAGTCTTCAGCAAACTCCTTCGCCCTGAGCCTTCGTTTCATCTCTGGTGCAAAGGGGCTAACAGCACCCACCCCAGAGGACTGAGCTGAGGCATATAAAGTCCCTAGCACAATGCCTCACTCTACATGTGCAGGTATGAGCCCCTCTAGCACAAATTGTTTTGCTGGAGCCAATGAACTTCCTTCCGGTTTCACATCATCATATAATTTTCCAGGATCCACGCCAAACACATGGATTACCACTACTTCACTGGATGGGAGCTTGATCATCCTGCTTACTGGTTCACATGCCATTTGGCTAGTGGTCATGGGATGGAAAAGCAAACCATGACACTTCTGTTCTAGACTATTATCAACTTCCTGTGCAAGCATGGGCGATTTTCTCCTGTAAAACTTGAAGGCTGAATACTAGGTAATTCCTAATATCCCTTGTTGAGATAAATGTTCTGTCCTAAACAGGAAACAGAGAACACCAAATACCACGCAGCTGCAACTCTTTCAAGCTTACAAAACACATTTATTCCACTTAATATCGTCTTCAAAAATCCATTGTGAGACTGTCCCTATACAGTACAGAGGACAACTTTGTGCACTGAGGTGATGTGACTGGCTAAGAGTCATCTACACATGCACAAGAGAGCCAGACCCAACCCTAAGTTCACTGCTCCATGCTCTATCTGCTATAGTCCTTTTATTAAAAACGATAATAACTGATTTGAAAGGCTATATAAAACTCTCACACAGAACAAAACTCGGGCTAGCCTTCCTATTCATAGACCAAGGGCTGAGAAGCACTCAGATGGCAAGTCACATCACGCAGGAGCTATGTTGTCATCTACGTAAATAGCTAAGTAATGACAAGGCTCGAAGCTACCATTTCCCAATGCAGAAGCATCTTAACATGTATAGAGGGCCCAAGCACCAGTTTGGTCAAGTTACCTTGATGGTTTTAATCCATCTCTCAGAAGCCATTTCAGAAAGAGTGTCCATTATCCATCCCCAGCCCCCCCCCCCCACACACACACACTTTGTTTCCAGAATACACTGTGCAAAACTGTAAAACTCCAATTTTTTGCCAAGGCCACATGGCTAGAACAGGAGTTCTCAAACTTTATGTGCTTAGAATCACTAGGGACTTATTCAGTGGGATTGCTGGGCATTGGTGTGGGGCCCAAAGCATTCGCTTTTCCAACAAGTTCCCAGGTGCTGCTGATGCTGCTGGTCTATTAATCACACTAATCTCCAGGGAGCAGCCACATTAAAGCCCTCCTTGATCATGTCCCATGCTATTCTACTTCCTCCTTACAAGGCGAAGGGAGATGGGCAGCTCTCTTCCCCACCATGCAGCTCTAGACTCGTGCAAACGGAAGTGGGAACGTTTTCCTCACCCCTTCAACAGAGAATCGTGAAGCATGTGAATTTGGCTTCAGAGCATCCAAAAGTACTAGAGGAGGGCCTCGTGGGGTTTCCGCAAGCAGGGAGAGATTACGTGGGAAACATCTGGGTGGTTTCTCAGCTGTCTCCTCCTCAGTGCTAAAATTGGTTCCAGAAGCAGCAGGTAGATATTCATACACATTTCCTTACAAGTAAATGTGAAGATGGTTGAAGTTCTCAGGTGATAAACACCTGAACACACACACACACGTATACATATACATACTAGCTCCTTTGCCAACTCTAGCAAGACCCTCTGTCACTGGCAGCCACATCTCCCACGGATACAGTGACCATATAATCTATTACCCAAACATATACTCTTCTGAGAGTCAAAGGCAGCATTATTATTAATCATGAAGGATCATTGCAGGAAAATAAGAATCAAGGTATGGGATCAGCACCCCAATAAGACCCCAGAAAGAAGCAAGGAGGAAGGTGTCTACCTCTGCCCTGGCTTATGCAGCTGCCTCATATCTACGAAGTTCTGTGTCTTAGCCGCGTAAGCTGACTTTCAGCAGACATCAAGGGTCTGTCTATATGCGGTCTTTTCCTTCTAAGTTTCAACCAACCCGCAATATGAAGTGGCAAGACGTTTTCCCAGAAGGCTGGAAATCCATTTTGCTCACTCGGTTGTCTTAATCACTTCATGTCGTACGTAGCTTTTACACCAGTACCGAGCCCACTGATTGGCAACACTGGCTCGTGTTGACATAACTCTCTCCTCGATATGGGTTTGGCAATGCACCTGACATCGCGGGCTGCCTCATGTGCCCATTGCCCCTTTAAACATCACCCAGTGGTCCTCATCGAAGCCTTGCTTCCAGATGTCATCCCTGCTTAACTCAGGTGAGCAAGGTCAACCTCTTCCCAACAATAGGAGGCCTCCGGCTCCTGGAGGGAGTACTTTGAATGGGTCCTTTCATTAACTTTTATCCTAGGCCAGAAAACATGAGCTGACAAGATGGAAATGTCCCCAGAGAGGCAGTTCATATAATCCACAGTCTGTTGTACCAACATGTAAAAATTGGGTGTTTTCATATTTAAAAAAGTACAAGTTTTGGACCAAAATTGGTTGTCTCTTAATCGGAGGATCCGGCAGCAACGCTAGGACCATCTGGTAAAGGGTGAGAGGCAAGAAGCGTTGGAGAAGAACGAAGTCGTGAAAGAGGCTGCAGAGGAGACGAGAGGGCCACGGGAACCAAAGGAGCAAAAGCAGCATCTCGGGGAGAAGCCAGGCCGTGGGGAGGGCACCACGGATGCTGAGACGGCAGTCGGGAGAACTGCTCCGCAACTGTCGAGCAGGTACGTCGGAATCTTAGGAGATACACGTGTTGAAGACGGACGGCGAGGTATTAAAACAGGGAACGAACGGTCTACGGCCATGCCACCCTAACTGAACGAGCCCAATCCAGTCCGATCTTGAAAGCTAAGCAGGGTCGAGCCTGGTTAGTACTTGGATGGGAGACCACCTAGGAAGACCAGGTGCTGTAGGCATAAAAAATAAAAAAATTAAAAGAAGAGATTGTAAACTGATAAGGTCCTTGCAATCTGTGAGGTCAACCAAGGTTGCCTTCCCTAAAAAAAGAAAAGAAAAGAAAAAAGGAATGAACGGGTCTAAAATTAGCAAGTATAGGACTAAACATTAAGAGACTAGGCTTTAAAATCAACATCCACTTAAAGAGAGTGATTGGTCGTAAAAGTCAGAATTTTGCTCTGATAAGGGAAGGTCATGTTCGGGGGCAGCAAAAGAAGTTGCTAAAGCAAAAGAAAGGATAAATGCACAAAAGGGTGAGGGCGTAGTCAGGGCAATGATATCCCAGAGGAAAGCAGAGGGGTTAAGGCACAAAATTCAGATAGAGGCCAGCGGAGAACGGATAGGATGGTCCTGGGGGTCGGGTTCACAGCCATGTCATGCACCCAAAGGTCATGAATGGCATCGCGAGGCACGTCTTACCACACCTTCCAAAGGGCACACTCTTGAGAAAAGGCTGCATTTGAGCAATCTTGAAGGATCCACAGAAAATGGTGCTCTAATAATATACTTGCCTTACTGAAAAAGTAAACTGATATTTTTTTGAGCAATTGTTATGAACTAGTGGGGAAAACCCAACACTTCAGTACATACTTTTATAAACTTAAACATAAAAATATGACAGAAGCACCAAGTTTAAAGGAATTTTTACAGACATCCAAAGAATAAGTCTGCAATGTGAATATTTACTAAGAATAGCAATAGCTAAAATGTAGATATCTACATCTCCAATGCTTGATCATATTTGAAGAGCTCTGAGTCAATAATAAAATCATGCACTGCAGCTTCATGAATTGATGTACGGTTATTTCTTGCATGCATTTTAATAAAGTTCTATGTAAAGTTAAACAAGAACAATTGTTTGTGTGATGAATTATGTAGGGAACTTTCAACTACAAATGCAAGACATCGAGAATATGTTCATTTTTTGGTTTATTAAAACAAAACTACACTTCTGTGCTTCTTACAATACATTAACAGGCATAAAAATCAATCAGTGTTTCCAAATGTGTTGCTCACAGAATCACACAGTGTTATTTCACAGTCCTTTATAGTAATTCTTTTTACAATTTAATGTTCCTTTGTACAACAGGCAAATAGTTTAACACCTTCCATAAAGGCATTTCAGAGCTTTAGATACTTAGAAATAAAATCAAAAGTCTCTTTCAAATTCAATCATTAGTTTGTATTAAACTAAAACGCCAAATGCCAAGTCTCAAGTTCCATAAAAAGTGTTTTAAAAAACAGATTTACATCCTGATTAAGTCTTATAAACTTCAGTGATAGGTCCTGTCATTTCTAAACGCTAGAATTATCTGTGGATAAAAATCTACATTCAATTGTGTGATATTTTCTTCTAGATCTGAATGGAAATCTTCATTATTTATCCCACTTAATCTCTGTGTTAATTTTGCTACTTTCAGTGAAAAACCCAGGATCATTGATGCCTGATCTTTCCATCAAAGGAAAGAGCTCCGACTACCTATATTACTGTTTTCTGTGCTTATTGTCTCAGGGGAGAGAACATACATCCATTAAATGTAACATTTGATTGTACAAAATACTCGAAAACTCTGACTCAGTGCCATCTGTTAGTTATTGTCCCCTTAAGGAAGTACCTAACCTAGTGTTTGCCAAAACGCTTTCCGCAGGATACTAGTGAGAGGTTCACAGATGACCTAAAGGAGATAAAGGTCCAGGGGTCACAAGTTTAGAAATGCTGGGTTAGGCAGACTTAGTTCTGCAGGTCCTGAGTCCCTACTGTGCTAAACTGCACTTAGTAGTTTATAGGAAAGAGGATCCAGGTCCAAATTCACTTTTCCAGTGACCTTTTTTTTCTATGAAACGCTTGTGAACATCTCACAGAGCACTCATATCACATGGGGAACAATGGGAAACGCTCTTCACCTTCAGGTGACTGGAAATTCCACATCTGAGCTTACATTCATTGCAATCCCCCATGAATTTTCTCCACTCACCCTCATGACTTCAAGAGACGTCATAGATCTGAGAAGGAAGACTCAGTGCTTTCTCCATTACTAATGCTACACATTTCATATCAGGTCCTTCTGTTTTCATTAAAATTTAAGAAAGCAAAAATTTCTTCCCCTCTTCTGAATTACTTAGGACATTCTCATTTTGAAAGAGTGCAGTTTCTTATTGCTTATTATTGGGATTTTTTTTTTTTTTGGTCTGTTTTTGTTTTTTAACTTGACTCACAGTCTTTCCCTGGAGGGCATGCATTTCAGCTTTAGAGAAATGCAATAGAGTAAACTGTAATAAATTATTTACAAGCACCTAGTTTGTTTGATCTTACATGGAAGCCATTCGCTTTTGGAAAACAATGAGAATAAATCTTTAAGCAAAATAGTGCTATGTGGAAGCCGAACTGCGATGATGTATGTGTTTTCGGTAAAGAGGCGCTGAAGAATGAGTTGTGCTAGAATTAACTCAAGGGTCAGCTTGTCTGGATGAGCATAACTTTGGTTGAGATTTTTCTTCCTTAAAAATAAGGTTTTCAAAGCACCAGTTAATTACAAAAAAAAAGCATGCATATTTATTCTCACAGTGAGTTAAGTGGCGAGAGAGCTTATGAATCATACATTGCAATCCCCAAAGCATCTGATTAAATTTCTAGAAAACAAACCAAATGTAAGGGGAAAATAAAGCCGGGGAAGCCATTGTTCTCTGCTCAGGCTGGCAAAGCAGCAGCTCTCCGCAGAAGTCATAGGCAAGGCAGCAGCAGCCACTAGGAAGCTCATCCCAACCTTGACGTTCCAGATAACTAAGGGAGAGTTTGAGCAATTCTTGATCTTTAATTTAGAGGATGTATAAAAGAGACTAGTGATATGTTTGCTGGCCTAGATAAGGAATACCCAAGGAAATAAATAAGCCTCCCTGTGTGTTGCCCCAAGCACAGAGCTCCAGCCAAAGGAAGCAGAGTCTTTTGGCCCTAGTCAGTAAAACGGGATGCTACAAGGTGCAGATCCCGCTCCCCATCAGGCAATGGCTGAAGGGGACGTGAGTTCCTATTAAGAAAGGATAGATTTTAAACAGGGAATTTTAGAAGAGTGGACAATCACAACAGCACGGGACTATGTCTATGAGTTTCCAATGAGAGGTTTCATACAACGCGAAATATCAGTCAGTAGCCTTCCATCTCCCAACACACACAGAGTATTCATGGGATACGATTAGTGTTTAAAATCTAAGCTTATGAAAGTACAAATTTACTTCTCAGTACTTTTATATTAAATTCAAAGACTATTGCAATATTCATCAGGAAAAATCCCTCATTCCATAATACCCTGGAGAGAAGGAACAATGAGCTCTTAGAAAATGTTTTAATATTACATGATCGTTAAGAAATCACCATAATTACCACAATTAACTAACACTATGCTCCCTGCTCACAAAAAGGCACCTACCCATCATGAACAGACAAGTTTTCATAATTATTTGCCAGTACGTAGCATCAGGGTTTAGGCATATCACCCATTAAATTTTTAAAGAACCATGGTTTTTCCTCAAAGCTAAATATCCACAGATGCCTCAGAACATTTACCAGTCAGTGGGGCCACCACACATATTGCACAGGTTGTACACGGCACACCTCAGGCGGGTACCAATCACCTGGACTAGGTGCAGTGCGCAACCTGTATACAGTACCTGTGAGTCCTGGGTTAAGAGCCTACAGCCAGAGCACTGTCTGCCAACACAGTCCATCAGGTCAAGCTAATCGAGTTAGGACAGATGCTATCTGGTTGGAGGGTCTCCAAGAAACAGCTGTACCTATGAGAGGCAGGTGCCACCTGAGGGGTGCGAAGAGGTACAGACATAAAACAGAAGTTGCTCCAAAATACTTGCTGGTCGTTTAAAATTCAATGGCACTTTTTTTATATGGGCAACATGTGTCAAAGTCAGTCTTCTGACCAAGTTTACCTTGAATTTTACCAGGCAAATTTTCTTCCTGGTGTTAGCTGTTGGGTCACATTAAATCTACTCCTGACCTAATCGAATATTGTGTTTTCGTGTAGCTCTTTAAACACTTTCTAAATCTGACCGCGAAGGACAGCACAGTGATACCTGGGTGTGAAGCATGCTAGCCCATCCTTTTGTAAAGCACTTTGGGAGGAAAGGTGTTACCATTTAAAATTCAGCTACGATCTAAAAAGATAAAACTGAAAAAAAAAAAAAAAGCGGCAAATGGATGACTCAACTATTTTTAAAGGAAGCATTAATCATTAATCAGAAAGTATACCAGTGAATTCCCTGACAGCTTAAGTATATTATACAAGATTCGGCTCTAGAATACAACTACATTTTTGTGTCCTTCACAGTAATTAGTCCTTAACAGTTATACTTAAAATGTAAATCTTTAATAAACTCAAAAATAACTTTCTGAGATTTCTTTTTGTTATCTATTGATTAGGAATCGCAAGCAGAGGCTGAGAGCCCCCCAAAGTGTTATCTGTAGGCTGCTGTGCCATCTCGGGTTTGGGATGGGCACAGATCCACGGAGGGGAGAAGGCACTTGTCTTCCAGGAGGTCACGTCAGGACAGGTCAGGCCTGACCACACAACGGCACCTTCACCTCTCGAGCTGGAGGCTGGAGCCTACGAGGGACTCGTCCCATGCTCGTCACTTGTCAGAGGTGCCCCGACGTTACCTACAGCACCACGAAACTCAGGATATATTCTAGGAGTTTTTGCCGGTTGCATTGAGGTAGAAAAGTGCTGCTGAGTTCTAAAACAGACACTCTCTTTTGTTTGGTCTCTTTGAAAACCTGGAGAGAAAGTTTAGATTAAATTAAACACAAACCAAAAAGAAAGGGGACATGTCTGTCACCAACCCTGACCTGCGTCCTTGTCCCCAAAAAAACAGTAAGGCATATAAAACCATATCCTAGCTTTAAGTACACGTCCGCGTGGGCATGTATGAGTATGGGGTGGGGAGATTACGGGGGCAGGTGTGGTGTTTTTTGGGGGGTGTGGGTTCAACCAGTGTACTATGCTCTAAAACTTGCATTCGAATAAAGTCACAAATAGTTCCTTACAAAGACCACTAGTACCTCCATGGAACTCATGTCCCACATAATACATAAAATTAAAACTACCTGAGGCTACTTCGAGCGATACTCATTAAATAACAAGAAAATAACTGAAAATCATATGGCATACTTAATATCCCTACCAAATTGTAGTACCATCTTGAAACACGTTGACACCTATTATATACAAAAAACTTTGGAACGAAGATGAAAACTAGGAAAATTCTGGAACATTCAAATAAATCTGTACTGATGGGCCTCACCTTCAATATCCCCCTCCTCTCCAAACCCCAGAAATGCCTTCGTAATCAATCCAGCAAAAACTGCTTTTCTCAGGGTCCACCCCAACACGAGGTGGTTCAAATACACTAGATCTAAATAGAAACAGAAGTAAATACAAGCTTTTATACCATAAGCGGCGGACACTTACCCCAATATCCTTAAACATTTTCACAGCATTCTTCACAAGACAGTATGTGGCACTTTCAGCTGCAGAGAAAGGATAAGACCCTGTCACATATTTAGGCCCAGCAAGACCCCAATATCCACAATCAGAAAGTATGGAGGCTACGAAGAGGATTAGAGCCAGACAGCAGACCACAGTCAAGCTCCATTTCTGCTACCGGTAACCTCAAATAATTGGCTGTTTCTTTAAACCTACTTTGTCATCTTTTAAAGAGACAGAGATAGAGACAGAGAAAGAGGGAGAGAGGGAGGGAGGGAGAGAGGAAAAGAAGAAAGGAGGGAGGGAAGGAAGGAGGGAGAAAGTGAAGAAAGGAAGGAAGGAAGGAAGGAAGGAAGGAAGGAAGGAAGGAAGGAAGGAAGGAAGGAAGGAAGGAAAGGAAAGGAAAGGAAAGGAGAGAGGGAGGGAAAGAGGGAGAGAGGGAGGAAGGAAAATTAGGAAGGGAAGGAGAAATACCTAAAACATCTAAAGATCAAATGAGAGAGAGCAGAAATTCTTTTAAACTGCACAGTGATGCACAGATGACTCCTGCAGCAGTGGAACCAGAGAGAGCACAAGTCTAGAGGTCAGAAGAGTTCCAAACCCAGGTCTGTCCAATAACTAGCTATGTGACCTGGGATAGTTTCCTCATCTTTAAAGTGAGGTGGCCCTATCTCTAGACATTGATCCAGATCAGATCTCTATGTATCTCTAGAGATAGATTATCTCTAGATCTCTTCTGTCTCTAAAAATTACTGATTCAAAGCGGTTTCAGTTCTAAAGCCTGGCTGTATAAGATGCTGTTCCCATCCCAATCACACTGTTCCGTAACAGACAATACCGAGTGCTGGCCAGGATGCGGAGCAACTAAAACAGACACTGCTGGTGAGAGTGCAAACTGATACACCGCTTCGGAACCACTTGGCAGGCCCTGAACATCCACACCCTGGGACTAGGCAGGTCTATCCTGAGATCCACACCCAACTTACTGAGGACACACATTCACGCAAAGGCATATCCAAACATGTCCGTGGCAGCACTATTCACAGTAACTCCGAACTGCAAACAACCCAAACATCCATCAACAACAGAATGAACAAATAAGATGTGTTAAATATTTATACAATGAACGACTACAAAGCAACAAGAATAAACAAACAACTACACGTAACAACACATACGAACCTCGCAAATCATGGTACGTGAAAAATGCCAGATATAAGAGTAGTTAAGTATCTCACTCAATTTATATGACATCCCCGAATAGATAACGGTAGTAACCTATGGATTACTGGTGAGAGGTGATCAGAATAATTTTGCAATCCCCCCTCCCCAATTTTCTATAATTAACAGATCCCAGTAATCCAAAAAGTCATAGCTTTCAAAAGAAGCCAAACTAGTGACACGCGTACCGTACACCGCAATGTTTCTTTCTGTCCTGGTCAGCAGGTATTTGTGCAGCTTTTGCAGGTATTCCGGCTCCGGCACAGGCCCGCTGAAGTTGTGAATGAAGATGGCCGCGGAGCTATAGGCCTCCAGCAAAGGCCCCAGGAGCCTCTGCAAGAAGGTGATGAACTGCTGGTGTTCCTTGGACTGGCTCACCTGGGAGTGCGAGAGCGAGAGGTCAGGTCTCAGAGGAGGGAGAGGTGGAAGCAAGACACGCTGACGGAGGGACCTCCTCGCAGAGCCAGCAGCCTGAGGAGGTGCCCTCTCACGGGCACTCACAGGAGCGGCCTACTGTGCCACGTGCACAAAACCTCTGCTGGAAACGAATGCTGGTTTGGGGAAATGCATTCTCTACTGTAATCATGGACGTTGACGGTATTTGAGATTCTCGTTCATTGAGCAGCTGCCAGGAAGAAAATGTCATACTCGAATGGCATAATTATGACATATCGTCATCACTGAAGAAAGCTGGTCCCGAGGCTAGGCCCTCCCGGGTTTGAAGCCTGGCAGACAGCGGCCAAGTGTGCAAAAAGGTCACCTGTGCACATGGCAAGACCACGAGGATCATCTCAGTCATTTCGAGTCCCCACTTCCTGCCACCCCCACATGTCCTCATGCCCACAGTCTGGCAGAATCGGGAGTGATGGCGGTGGTGACTGGTGATTTGGGGTGGGGGACTCTCGCTGTACCCACTCGACACATGCATCTTCAGATACGCCCCTCTGGAGTGAGGAAGCAAAATCACTGCCCCATCTCAAAACTAATAATGCCCAAAAAGGAAAAAAATAAATGTCATCTGGATACCTCTAGAAGCTATACCTCCTGACTGTGTGTGTGTGTGTGTGTGTGTGTGTGTGTGGGGTAAACTAGGGTGGTTATCCCGCTGCAGAGAAAGTAATCCACTTAAAGTGTTCAAAAAAGATGGGTCATTATTGTTAATTTTTAAAATTATAAATTAGACAAAATTGATTTTTCTAAATCAGGGACAAACTTTTAAAAATCCAAATTTTCTCTTGCGCTAGAATTTGTTTGAAGGCGAAGAGCTCTCAATGTATGAAATTTTTGGAGAGATGGCAAGACTGAGAATGAATCAAAAAGGGCAATCAGGCTAATTACAGCTGAATATTAATTTCTCTACCATATCCAGTACGGTGTTGCCTCGTTTTGGCAATGACTGAACAAAAACACTGCCCCTTCAGGTGTGAGTGCAGGTGTGGGTAAACAGGTTTGCACCTGTGCATTCTGATGAGGGGGACATGAAAGTATCATCCAGAACATTCGCCTTCCTGAATTTTTAGATTCTTGTTTCTTTTCCCATTAACTTATACTCAAACTGAACAATTAAGGTATTAATTCAACTCAAACAGCTTGAGCATCTTTATTTACTAGGTCGAAAGGACCACAGCTGGTTTGTGAGTGCTTTAGATACGAATAAGTCACCAGAGTCCCAGTTTATCAGAATCTCATTAACAAGCAGCAACTTAAATCTCAACTCATCACTGTAACATCCACCAGAATTCTTCAGCAAAGTACCTTCAGGTAGCAATCTCGCTGCTCCTCACCAAAATCACTGTCTTCATCTTCTTCGTCACTTCTCCAAGACAAAGGTTCAGGAAGCTTCTTGTCCCATTGCTGCTCGGCAAGACCAGGACTAATATCTTCCTGATCATCTTGCTGTGCCAAGGAGATGACCAACAATAAACGAATATGCACAGGCATACAAACACCTGTCGGCTAGATCCCGGCCAAAGCGGTTGTCACTCATTCCCTTCCCTACTCTTCTCTAGCCTTTAAGAGCATCAATCCACTCCCTTTTCCAAACTCAAAATCACACAGAAGACAGTAGAGGAGGAAAGAAAGAGCAGAGGGAAAGTTACCAGACAGATTAAATAAAAATGTCTTCACCTCTGCTAAATTGCTATCTACTTTCCCAGGCCATACCTTCTATATCAAAATTAAAACAAAAACTCAAGAGAAAAATATGTATGTGTAAGCTACAAGCACAAAGAGAGGTAAAACACCTCATCTTAGAATGCCAACTTCCGGATGCCATGGAATTAAGACATTTTAGAGAATACCAGTTACACAGAAGGAACCAAAATAATAAACAATCCCAAAAGGCATTTACTCTCCCCATTCTGATTTTTCGCTTCCCCCCATCTGGACTTGACTGAATATCTTCACCTGAACTTGACTCTATATGTGATTATTGGTTAAAATAATTGGTCATAATATTGGTTAAAATAATTAGTAGAAAAGATAAGGAAATGAAGAGCAAGAAACTAAATAAAGACAAATACAGGAAAGCTATTCCTCTTACCTCTGCCACTATAAGAATGCCATACTGGATAAACCTTCCTACTGTTTCATGGCAATTTTGGGAAAATGTCTGGCACGGCTGAAAAGAAAAGACATTTAACTGTCACTGTCCTATACTTAAAAAACAAAAAACAAAAAACAAAAACAAAAATACTGCACAAGGTAGCCACCAGATAGATAGCAGATATCTCCATGATATCACCCACCTCACTCCACTGGGCACATCCTAAGATTTCTAATGCACACCATCTTGACTGATAAATGTGCATGATCATAGGCAAAGCCAAGGAAGAGACCTCGTTCGCCTGACTGGCAGGAACCCAGTGCAGTACCACCTGCAAAGGGTCCTCCTGAGCTCGGTCTCCCCTCAGCAGAACAAACTCTCAGAAGGGCTGCTTGCCAGGCCCTACTACCTGCTGCTGCTTCTTTATTGGACAATTTCTCTGCGAAAGCTAGTGTACAGTAAATATTGTACACAAAGGTAGTGGATGAGGAAACACAATATTTAAATAACTCAAAAAAGGCCCAGGAAAAGGATAAGGGCATTCTTGGGAGCCTTATCTACCCTGCCCCCTCCCACTCTGAATCCCAAGGTTCATGCAAAACAGACCCCCCCCAACAGAGCCACCAGTACACCGTATACAAAGAACGTGGAGAAGGGCTGTACTCATAATAAACGTACTCATAAATGTCCCGGAACACATTCACATAAGTGGGAGAGAATACTAGACTGGAAATAAATATGAATCCTATTTGTCAATGATTTTGAGGGAAAAAAAATGTCTCTACTGCTTAATATGTATACCTCATTTTAAATGTCTGTAAGTGATTGAATATAACATAAATGCTCATTAGTACTGCTGGGCCTTAGTTTTCCCCATTTGTAAAGTGAGAGAGTTAAGCAGATGATTTTGAAGATTATTTCTGACTCTTCCCTTCTGTGGTTCTACCATCCACGACTGGGCATGTTAATTACTCACAAACCTCTGACCCAGTTCCTTATGCACAATGAGAGTTCAGTAACCTTGGCACTGACTGATGGAGAACTTTGAGCAAACGTCCTATCATGCCTCTCGGCTGCATAAAGGGTTCACTAGAGCAGTCACCCTGAGGGCAACCCCAGATAGTAAACAACGTATTGGTTTGGGGGTCATTGAAACCCAGGGGTAGAATGTAAAACTTCAAAACTGGACAAAAAATTCTCTAAGAAAAAACCAAAGGTGGTTTATGTTGTCATAAAAATGCTGGAGGAAAAGAGAAGAGGTACCGCTAAAGAAAGGTTACTTACGAGAGAGATGGTGCCTTCGTTGGAGAGTAGATAGCACAGGCTGGTGGCCTTCTGCACCAGCTGCTCCTGGCTGACCAAACCGGGGGACGTGCCAGCAGGCCCTCCTGCACCCCTCTTGTTCAGAACTGCGTGCAGGCTGCAGGCTGAGGAATAAAAACATCAATGAAGCTGGAAGCCTTAGAGCCCCAAGAACAACTTCAACTGGCTCAGATCATTTGGATTACCTTAATAGACTGTTAATACATTAAAAAGCATTGTCTGCATTTATTGGAGAAATTCAAGTAAATCCTCTCATAATTCACTTCTCATGAGTCCATGTGATCTCAACTCCAACAGACACCTTCCTCAGGGGCTTCAGGCCCCTCTGCTCTTCTTCTCTCTGTTCTCTCTTGATCACAAATGAGCCCTCAACTCACTTCACCACCAGGTGTATGTCTCATCTCCCTTAGATCTTCAGCTCTCTTGGACAGCAAGACAGCTTACCTCTCCTCCATAGTCATAAACATAATACTGTGCATACCATAGTTCAGTAACTACTTGTTGAATAATAGATGTAAAAAGAAGCTATAAACAGTGATACAATAGATTATATTTTTATTTGAAAACTATAAACATAGCAATGTTCTTGTAAACAAGGTGCTATCATCCAACTGAAGTAGACACCACTAAGTATCTTAGGCCCTTTTATTTTCTATCAAAATAGTTCAGGAACCAACATACCTATGATGGCCTCCATGATGAAGACCTGAAGTACCCCGTTGCTATAGAAGTTAAGTTCAAAGACTGACGGGACAGTTGTGCTGGGAGTAATAAAAAATTCATCATTCCTGCTGGTATGGGTGATTGTGACGCAATTTCCCAGCAGCTGTATGGCATGCATGACGACATCTTCCGAATTTCCCGAGAACCCCAGGTCAAAATCACGAGCCAGGACTTCCTCCTTCATCACAAAGAAGTCCTCCACCAATGTGGAGAGATCGATTCCCTAGAGAAAGACAGGAATTGTCTCAAGACCATGGAAAACCTACTTCCACAAGGCCATTCCATGGTTTTGTTGTTTTTTTTGTTTTGTTTTGTTTTTTTGGTTTTTTTTGCCCTGGCTTTCCTGCAGCTTCCTGTTAGCACATGGAGGAAAAGGGCCAGAACGCCAATGCAAAGAAAGTAAAAAAATAAAAAACTGGCTAAAAAGCTGGTTCCTCCAGGAACGTCAAGATACTGATATTCCACGTCCAGAGAACATTCTAGCCACAACACATGACACGAGCACATAAGATCACAAAGAGAAGAAAGCACCATCTGAAAGTAAGAAGTGTTCACTTTTAGCAAGAATTTCCCTCATATTAAAAATTTACCTGACAAATATTCCTTTGGTGCCTCTCTACATACTGGCACCGCGTCTGGGGTTGAGGATGTGACTGTGAGACAGACAAGCCTCTCCCATCACGGCACTTAGAGGAGTGGGAGGGTGGAACGTGGATTCTAAATGCAAATCAAATAGCTCGGAAACCACTAGCTATCAGAGTACTTACTGCATGCCAATGAAATACGTCTATTTAAGTTAACTATATTAACTCAAAGAATATCTTACTATTATATATGTTAGGCAGTCTGAGTTGTTGGTTTCCGCCCCCTCCCATGTAGATTTCTTCCTCTATCGGGTTTGAAAGCTCCTATGGGCAGGGTCCTAAGTTTAGATTACTGTCTACCTCACGGTACTAGCCAGGAGTGGGCCAGATCTATCGGTGAATAAGTGTCTGAACAGCTGACAGAGCAGTCTCATGCTCACCACTTAAGTCCAGGTGGCACTGCAGACGTACCTGCCTGTGTCTGTAGAGGAGCAGGCAGGCCACGATGTGTGTGGACATAATGGCACAGGACTTGCTAGCAGCTGAAAGGC
This sequence comes from Rousettus aegyptiacus, assembly GCF_014176215.1. Taxonomy (NCBI): domain Eukaryota; kingdom Metazoa; phylum Chordata; class Mammalia; order Chiroptera; family Pteropodidae; genus Rousettus; species Rousettus aegyptiacus. The sequence goes on from NW_023416309.1 coordinate 47,623,142, forward strand.
AAACACAAAGCTTTAGTTGCACCTGAATCTTAAACAGGAGTATTCAAAACTGTAAAAGTCCTCTACCACATTTCCCATAACTGATTTACCAAAGGGAAATTGCAACATTATACCATGTTCTGGGCTACTGGAACCTCATTAGAGATCACTATTCATCATAGAGCAGAATTCAGTCTAAGATAGGTCCACCGTCAATCCAGGACAACGGAGTTTAGTTACTGAATGACCAAGAGACACTTTTATGGAAATACCAAGACCCAAGGTATGAGCCGTTCTATGAGCTCCACAGGGTATCCCATTGTGTTCCTTGCCCTATTCCTGGCTGCAGCCTATGATACCTGCAGTTCTCTGCAACTCCGGCAGCTACTCACCGCCATGTTAAAACAAAGGTACAGGGGGCGGGAGGGAATAGACCTGAAGTCCAAAAATCTGGGCTCAGAACCTAACTTGTACACTAATTTCATGACTTGGAGGAAATTACTTAGACTCCCAAGCCTCAGCTTCCTCGCTAGAAAAATGAGAATACCACCTAGTTCATTGGGCTGTGTGGGAATGAAATGGATTGGCCTGCCACAGGATCCGTAGTAATGGCACTCCATATATTTTCATTTCCTCTTTCAACCTAACTCAGAGGTAGGTCAGAGGTAGGAAGTAAGGGGACAGCAATACATTTGCGAATGACTGTAATCCATAACCCAATAGTCTGAGTTTGCAGAAAACTATAATCATATAAATCAAATATGGGACTGTCTAAGGAACATCTGAAATAAAAGCACCATTTGTGAGTTTTCTGAGATAATAATGAATTCATGAATACTTCACTCACAATTGATGTTGTCTTCAGTCTTTGAAAAACAAAATAGTAACCAGTACCATGTTTATAGCCATTAAAAAGAAAATTTATAAAGTGTTTTTTAAAAACATGAATATTTGTTACAAAGGGAAAATAGCACAATACAAAACTGCAAAAAAATATTTCTAGAGACTAGACAGCAACATCCCTGATTACTTGGGTAGTGGGTTTTATCTTTAGTTTCCAACTTTTCGACATTAAGGATGTATTATTTTTAGCATTCAGAATCGAAGCATGGGCGAGAGACACAACCAGATGTGCTGAAGAAAGAATGTTCTGGCCCAGAGTGAAGCAGGAGTAGGAGCGGCCGGAGTGGAAGGGGCGAGAGAAGGTGAGGAAGGCTCCACGTCACTGTCAGCAGGAAGAGCCAACTCTGACCAGATGGGAACGGGGCACAGGGAGAAAGACGAGGTGACCCCACCAGGCTGTGCACTGAGGCACCACGCTGCGGCCATGAGATTATAAAGTGGCCTCTACAACATGACACAACACTGCAGTTTGGAACTTAAGGAAGTCTAATTCTGCACTCACCTCACTCTGTCCTGAGTCACTCCCGCCAAATTATGTCCACACAACTATCCCTCTAAGAGCAGAAGCCTTTGAAGCATAGAACCATTAATTACTCCATTTGAATGCCCCGTCAGCTAGCACAAAGTTTTACATATAACGGCTGTTCCATATTTGCTGAGTAAAAATGGTCATGGGGTCAGAGGAGAAAAGGGCATGCGACTATAAACCTAGATGCTTTACTACAAGTTAGCTCAAGGAAACAAATTCATCAGCGGGAGGCAACAAATCACCGTGGCAATATTATTTATTTAAAGCATAAGAACTATCGCATGAGCATCTACTAATCATCAGGCACTGGGTGAGATGTTTTGCTCAGCCTCATTTTTTTGCTAATAACTTACCTAGCACCACCTATACATTCGGTAATAGAATGAGAAGTGGAACCAAACTACAGCAGATTCCAAAACTTGTGTGGTTTGCACTGCAGTGCGCTGACTCTGAATTGCAGAACTATTCTACTTACTGAAGAGAATGTGCTCGCCCAGATTCGCGATCAATCTCCTCCGGAAGGATTCATTTGTTACATTTCTGGACTCATTAGTGGATGTGTCTGTACCTTCATCAGCAGCATCATTGGGTCTGAAAAGTTTTTATTTTTTTTTTAAATTAGACTTCTACAACCCCACTCTTTTACAAAGCAAACTGTATGGGCCTAAGGTATAAATGTATTAGATACTTTAAATTACTATGTATTCTAAATTTAAACCACAGAGAGATTGTTGTTTTCCTCCATAATATACTTTCTTATGTTTAATACACTCTCCTGGCCAAAACATGTTATTTAGTTATAACTAAATAGTCTACTGTTACATCAGTTCCAAACACACTGGCCAAAAAAAAAAAAAAAAAGCAAGATACCTCATGTTAAAACATTTATAAAATCTTGACACTTGATCACATTAAAGAGCTTAATAGTCAATTTCTCTAAGTTACAATTCCATTTAAATTCTAAAAAGTTCACAAGAAAAACTCTTTATACATTTATGTACAATATGCATAACCTATCATAATGAGCTCAGTTCACAGTTCACTCAAAAGTGTAAATCAAATAACTCCTACTTGATTCACAAAATCAAATAAATTTTATAATGCAAATAATCAAAAACCTCCGAAATTATGAAAACACATCACTTCAATATCCATTATAAGGCCAAGAGAAAAATTACTCAAGTAAGAAAGTGAAAGCAAGAAAAGACACATTCTTATTAAAGTGAACCTACTTATCTATGCAATATAAGAAATAACAGGTATTTGATACTCTAGCTAGTATAAAAAATTTCCACAAATTTACCTTGAAGGAAGTATGGCTGGCAACAATGCTTGCTCCAGCGAAAGTGCAGTGGAGACAGCTTTCTGACTTTGGCTTTCTAAATATTCCTTGGGAAAAAAAAATAAAACAGTCATTTACTCCCATTGTCTCACTTACCTAAACATATATACAATACACTTGATCTTCAAAAAGTAAAAGGGAGTTGTTTTATAAAAGGAGCCATGCTAAGGAAGATGAGAAATACTTCCCACATCCTAATCAGAAGTCCAGAGTGACTCGTAGAATATTGTCAAGCACGAAATCTAAGAACTGAAAGTTTGAAAAACAGGATGATGCTTAAGCAAAATTATTTAAAAATTAAAGAAAAATATTTACCTTTTCTCACATCTTCAAGAAATTATTTAACATTCCCAATATTATTATTAGTGATAACAGATGCAACCATTATTTTTAAAAGAAATCTGGTACCCTAAGGGTCACCTAAGATTCAAAATAACCTCAATCTCAAAGCAATAGTTGTGTTTTTTTTTTCATTGTTGTTGTCGTTGGTTTTAAGCGTAAGAAATGACAAGCTTCCACGAAAGCACTAAAGACCAGAAAGCATCTAACACACCTGTTAGAATCTTCTAAAGTAAAGCCGCGAAGTGGAGCAGGAGGAGGGGCAGGACCTCTGTTCCTTCTTCCCAGGTTCCTGACTCCCTGACCCATTCTTCGTTTTCTCCTTTACTGATTCAAAACTCTTGGGAATTTAAAACTGCCAGGAACTCAGGGACCCGCCACATGAGGGTGGTGCCATCCCTTGGAATATTAGGTCCTGGATTCCACTCATTAGGACAGAGCAACATCCTGGATTGTCAGTTTTACCCAGCTCTGAGGGGTCGTGTTTTGAAAAATTTCCCCTAAAGGCAATTTTTAAATATATATAAATATATAGCATAAAGCAACATGCAAAATTCTCATGAATTTTTTTTTAAATAGCAATAAATGTTGAACCTGATATCTCCCAAATATAGTCATTTACTGTCTTTTTCAACAGGCATACTTTGGTAAAAAAAAAAAAAAAAAAAATTAGAAATGCCATTCTTGACACAGTCCTCCTCATTTAACAAGAGAAGAAAGTGAGGCTCCAAGACACGAGAGGAGGGGATAGAAACAAGGCAAGAGCCCAGATCTGAGCTATGCCAATGCTTTAATAAGCATTCCAATAGCCACTCACCTTTAAGGAAAATGGCTGTGCAAAATCCACTCTGACACACCCATAGTTTTTTCGTAACATTCTGACAACACCTCTAGCCACACTCCAAATGCTCTCATTCTTCTTAGGTTTTCCCTAAATTACAAATTTGAAAGAACAACATGGTAAGAAATAAAGCGAACACATATGCAAACATTCTGTTATCCAAAGAATAAAGTTTTTTTGTCCGTTTTTGTTTTGTAAGGAAACTAGAGGTTTGTTTTGAAAAAGACAACAATGAAGGAAGAAAGAAAGTGTTCATAGACTGACATCTCTCAGAAGATGTTGGCTTTCAAAGATTCTAAAAGATCAAATCATGTCATCAAAGAGCGTTAATTTGGTCAATGAAAAACAAAACATTTAACCTGAATTTATTTACTAATCCATTCACGAAAATACAGATGTAAATTAATAAAGTATAAAAATGATACCACAGGCTGAAAAACTGTTTTGCAGTTCTCAGATAAAAATAAGATGTCCAAGAGACCACTAATCTGAAGTCTAATGACCACCAGAATACAAATATCTAACATTAAGCAATTGAATGTCAAATCCTAACCCACAGCAGCTTTTAAGCTGATTATTCATTTAGTAAGCACTTACTGAATATTTAATATACATAAAGGCACAATAATGGCATATGATGGACACAGGGCTCAGATGTGATCTCGTGAGATAGTCAGGGTGACTGGAGTCCGCATTCAGAACAGATATAAGGAGAAGTCTCATAAGAGATACAGATAATATTCCAGGTCTATCGCTTAACTTTTAAAGTCTCCAATTATCAAGTGTCCTTGAGCTTCTGACATGTTTTGGGCGGTACGCTTGAAATAAGTACCTTGCCCAAGACTTCCATACTAAATAAGAACAAAATTAAATTCTCCTGGAACTCTCACAATGCCGGCGGGAATGGCAAGGTGGGAAAAGCATTTTGGAAGACTGACAGTATTTATTAAAGCTGACCCAACAATCGCACTCCTAGGGTCCATACCCAACAGAATGCACACATGTGGTCATCAAGAGAAATGTACAAGAATGACCATAGTCAAAAATGAGAAACCAAACTGTTTTTCGACATTAGAATACATTGTGGTATTTTCATATATTGGAATACTATGCAGCTATGAGAATGAACAGATTTTAACTAAATACAACAACATGGATGCATCTCACAAACACCTGATTGATCAAAGGAAATCAGAAGCAAAAAGACCACAAACTACATAATATCATTCCTGTAGAGTTCAAAAACAGGCAAAACTATTCTGTAAGAAGTCAAGATATACCCTTGAGGCAACAGTGATAAGAGGGGCATACAGGGAGTTCCTAGGGTCCTGACGATATAGCTCCTTGCACTGGGTGCTGGTCACATGGGTGTTCTCGCCTTGCGATAAGTCAAGCTACATGCCTATGATTTGTGCATTCTTCTATAACTATCGTACTTACTTCAATGAAAGGTTGATAAGAAACATTATTGCCATTTCTCAAATTCACTTATAGTTGCTCTGTCAGCATGATTCTACCAGTTCCTCAGGCTTAACTTAAAATCTGCATGTAAATAGTAAGCCCTGGAGAGAACAAACCACATAAACCTCACCGGCCCCGCCTCTTCGTGGTTGAGATGGCACCTCAGTGTCTAGTGTTTTTTTCATTTCCCAATCCCATGACCAAGGCTGGCGCTGATAAATCTAATCATGTCACTTCCTATAGGTGTAGGTAAGTACCACATTAGCACTACCAATCAGGCCAGGTAAGAGATGACAGCTACTCACCACGCCACCCTATTATGCTTCCTACAATGCTTTAAAATTAGAGAGTACTAAAAAATATCCTTCATTATATAGTCAATAATATTGTAATAACTATGTATGGTTCCAGGTGGGTACTAGACTTATCGGTGGGGGGCGGGGGGTGGTGGTGGATCACTTCGTAAATTACATAAATGTCTAACCACGATGCTATACACTGAAACTAAAATAAAATAATATTGAATGTCAACTGTAATTGAAAAATAAAGAAAAATTTGAGTTAAAAAAAAATTCCTAATTAATTCTAAAAGCACTTATCTAAAGGCCAAGACTTGAAAGCGATGACGACCTTGGGCGGGCAGCGCTCTTACCAGCTGTTCGCCATTGTAGTGGCCTTCAATAATACGGTCATAGGAGATTCCGACAGGTATTATCAAGATGTCTGGGATGGTATTAGAAGACAGAGTATCTACCACAACTGACAAAAGTCCTGCACGAGCATAGGCGGTTTTTCCACTCCTAGACCGTGTGCCTTCCAGAAAAATCTCCAAGAACTGCTGCTGTCGAAGTAGTTCCACTATATGCTGGGATACGAAGAGAAAGTAAAATGTGAATTCGAGACTACCCAACTCAGCAAAGTTAAATCTTAAAAAATAATCATAAAATTAAAAAAAAAATCCCAAAACCTATGGCAAAATATTATATTCACATAAATAATAAGACAGCTTTATTTTGGTGAGAACAAAAAATCATCATCAGACCCATACCCAAGCTATAATTACTCAGACAACAGTTTCGTTGTTTTTTTTTAAATCTCAATCAAGTCTCTTTTTTCTTCTGCTGTAATAAGTGCCATAGCGACTTTAAGGGTAATGAGAGATGACACATACCCCATTGAGCAGAGCTCTGTAGAGAATGTCCTTCCGTCCATCTGGCGTCTCATCTAGCCTCCGTCGTATGAAAAAGCCCCCCAGCTTATGGATCAAGGTACTATAAATTCAGGAATGCGTTAATTATTTATAAAGAAAAGTGTAAAAAGAATACTTATATTCCAAGTTAATTCAAAACATTTGCCATAGGAATAAAAAGCACACGTGTTGTTAGAGCTGCTGACAGTGAGACTGTGGACATTTTCCCATGTTCCATATTATTGACATGTTTCAGTCATTTACAGTCTTCATGAGCCTTTAGAGCATCACCTCGTATTCCAAAGCTCTATTACATCTGTTCCAAAAAAGTCCCTATGCTATCTTATGCTGCAAAGGTGATGCTATAGACTTTGAGATGTATGTAATACTGCTAAATTTTAAAACCCGGCCCAGGATGATCTCAAGATACTGACTGTTAGATATCCCGAAATTTGCCTGTGGCACATATAGTACAAAATGAATGTGATGTTACAAAAGCTACTTTGGAGAAATTTTCTCAAATAAGTATTGCTCAGAGAGTGTCTTTGAGACAAGGATACTTTTACCAGACTGAAACCAAGCATAACCATCTTTCCAAATCCTCAAACAAGAATTTGCCTCATGTACCCACACATAGGAATAAAACCATTCTCACAACCCCAGGTCTCTCCCACAGCACTGGTGGATTTTGATGTGAATGTGTAATTTTCTAATACTTAAGTCAACCTTTCCAAACTCAGATGTTCCTCCTACTCTTTTGAAATAGAACGATACTAATATAAATAGAAACATCAATATATATTTTCAGTATCTTCTATACTCAGTATAAACAGACAACGATAAGATGTCTCCCGAGCTTAACATCATCACTCGTTGAGAGTGAACCTCTGTAGATAAGTTCGTAACGAATGAGATGAACCACCCACAAAGATAACCCACCCTGAAAAGCGGTTTGTGAATGTGCAGACTGGCGTGCAACAAAAGGAAGCTGCAAGTAAACAAACCGGATTGTCTATAATCTGTCATGTCTGAAGGACTGATGAAGCTAAGCAATGACTAGCATATACTCATGAAGAGGACAACTGGGTTACGAGAAATTATCAGTTTATCGAGCACTTCCGAGAGATCCACGTTGAGAAGCTGGAGGGAATAAGAACATGAGTTATTCTGATTACAAAAGAGGCAAACCATTATGGGGCAAGGCTTCTCTGGAGCCTAGACTTTGCTCTAAGGCTATGCCTACCAGCAACATTCTGATTACTTTCTAACTCAGCTTGCCAGCAGACACTGGGAAGAAGTGCCCAGCCGAGTAAACATAGATATTCTAGGACCTGGAAAAGCACATATACCCTGTCGGGTCATATCATACTGTATTACAGCGAGTTGTCTCTGGGTCCCATCAGATTATGAGCTATTTGAAGGCAAAGTCTATGTATCTTGCTCACTCCTGTCGACAGCACAGCTGAGTAAGCATCAGCTGAATGCATGAATGAATGGCTTCCCTTCAGTCATTCACAGTAGTCTAGTCAGCCACAGAACTCTGAGCCAAGTGATAAGGAAGGCGCTCCTTAGACTGTGAGGCTGAGGATCAGATTTCAGGGCACGCGAAGATAGCTGCCATTTTGAGAGGCCTTACCTGCCCAGCCTGCTGGCCCGCTTCTCTTAGTCACTCTCTAAATTCACCCTCCTCTTACTCTCTCCTACTCAGAGAGCCAGCCTTAGAGATGCTTCATGCCTTAAAGTTTGAAACTGCAATTTCCCTAACCAACTAAACCTGTTCCTCACCAGTACCTCCTTGGTGATCAGCTGCACTATCTACCCACCCTCCCAGTGGCAAACACCTGGGAGTCTTCCTCCCTCCTCTCCCCTTCCGTTGAGTCCTACATCTGGAATACGATTTGATCTTGCAAACCGAACTCACTAGACACTTTTCGAATCTATGCCCTCCTCTCCAAGAGCACTCCATGTTTTTAATTTACGCCTTCATTATCCTTTGCCCGAACTACTGCAAAGAAGTCAGAGTTGTTTTAATTCTCTCTAAACCAGAAAGACTTTTCAAAATGCAACTCTCACCCTGTTATTTCTCAGTGCAGGATACACTCTAAACTTTGGCTTAGGAACTGTTTCGATCCAGCTCTCACTACCTGCGCGGCCACCACCTCCAGCCTTGGGCCCTTTCCAGTGCACACTACCTTCCAGACCTACTGAACTCTCTGCCATTTCCTAACCAGACCACGTGTTTGAATCGCTCTGCCTTTTCACGTACTGTTTCCTCTGAGTGGAATACGCTACCTTCTGAAAACCTCTAAAATTCGCACCTTCACGTTGCCTTGTAATTTTTACAGTTTCCTCGCCCTTCCAAACCGTGAGCTGGAATCCAACCAGGACGATTCTCCTTCCTTTCCTTTACACCATCACCACCGCCCCAGCTCCCCGCCCTCACGTCCCTGCTGCCAAGGCTGATGCGGTCATTTGCTATCTTGTTATTCTGTCTTTTGTCCATTTGATAATTATTAATCATCGCCCATAAAGTTTAGGTATTCACGGTTCACCAAGTACCCCATGTAAAATACAGAAATAATGGTGACAGTCTTCACGTTTCTTTTTTCTATTTTTCAAATTGTCCACACAATAAACATGCATGACTTTTATAATGGAAGTAAAAAAAAAAACTACCATCGTCTTTACAGTAACATTGGTCAAAGGTATAATACAAAAAAAAAAACATTCAAAATAGAATCTTTTTTATACCTTAAATTTAAAAATAAGCTGATCTTACCTGAAGATGGGAATGTTGAGATTATTGCCTGAAGCAATATATGGAGCCTTGATGTTATGGCAGAAGAGAATGAAAGTGAGCAGCAGATAGTCAATGTGTGATCTATGAACCGGTAGAAATAGAAGCGGCAAATTCATCTAGTGAAAGGAAACATTTTAAAATTGAAATGTAAAATTCAATCATGCTTTGCAACTTAATAGTTGGTTAGATTACTCAAACATTGGCTAATCAGTGACTCATTCTTTAAAAACATGTTCTAGTGATATGAACCTCTCTCAACTTAAAATTTATATAGCTAAAAAAAAAAAAATCTACAACAACAAAAAAGAATCAGGGAAGGAGAAGAGCAATCAAAATTTCAAGTTGAGCCTACATAGCTCCTGAGAGGCAGCCCTGACCATGTAAAAGGAACACAGGTTTTGGTGTCGAGCCTAGTTTGAAATCTTAGGCAAATCACTTATTAGCTATCACTTGGAAAATTTTCTTCATCTATCTGAGTCTTTATTTCCTCATTTGCAAAATAGGAATTGTTCGACCTGATTCTCAGAGCTGCTACAAGGTAACCCAGTAAAGGATTCATGCATATGGCTGGTGGTCCCTTTTACCTCCCCGTGTCTACCCACACACAACTCTGTGGTCATCTCACAAGAGGACACTCCTGAATAGGTTGGAATGCACAACAGTACACAAGAGAACATTCCAAGAGAAATCTAAAAGCAGCCTACAAATGTGGAGCAAATGGAATGACAGATGAACAGATTTCTTGCCTCGGTCGCAGCTTTAACCATTTCCAGTTGACCTTTGTGAATCTGAATGTTCCAGAAGAAGCTGTTGAACAGTTTTAGGAGCACCCATCCAGTCAGTCTGAAAGTGAGAAAACAAAAGGAAATGTAGAAACACATAGGTACATATACATAGAGATACATACACACATATATATACACACATATATATTTTACTTTTGTCTTCTAAATTTCTGAAGCTATAGCCTAACTGTGCTTGTAAGTGTGTGTGTGTGTGTTTGTGTATGTGTGTGTGTGTTTGTGTGTGTGTGTGTGTGTGTGTGTGTCTGAACTGTGGCATTAAAAAGCAAACTTTACAAATACACTACTTATAGAAGTATCACTTATTAGGGAATAAAATCTTATATTTGACTCTAACTTTGCATTTCAGAGGCAAGTCGACCAAGCAAATATTTAGGTGAGCAGATGAGAGAAAATCACTCCTTTGAAGACATGGATATATGAAACCTGACAACTAGTCTAGGGAGCAAACAATGGTAGTACAATAGCTGCTATCAATTAACAGAGATTGAGGCACCTTAAAGCCTACCACAGTGGGACTGCCCGTGGAAGCTGAATATGAAGACTATAAAGCAGAGTTGGTTTTAACATCAGACTATGTTAAAACATCTTTGCGCAGCATCATGCTAGGAAAGGAGAGTCCAGTGGTTCAGTCCTGTTTCCTCAAAATACGATGGCTCCCACTGAAAACTCTTTGCCTTGCCTTTTAATACCTGATCATTGCTGGTGAGACAGTGGCAACCATTTCTTGAAGGATCCTTTTGGCTCTCTTTCTCACTTTATTGATGGCTTTTGATTGCTGCTGAGCAGAGCCATCAGGGTTTAATTCAGCAGCCACTTCTGCAATTGCCTCTTGCACTCTGATTCGAAAATGGAAAGAAGACAATGTAATCAGTTCTGTGCGACGTTCTGTATTCAGTATTTTCTAAACCATAGCTATAAGTCACAAAACGAAATGTACTTTCTCTCTATTATGTGGTAACATGAGAGAATAAGCTCAAGTTAGAACTGTTTTCTTTGGTCGTCTATTAAATATTAAGGAAATCACTCCTAAAGCAATGAACCTCCGAGGACTCTGGAAGGTTGATTTAGGAATTTAATTCTAATTCACTGTGTAACAACTATATAAATTTGAATGTTCTAGTTATGCCGTGAGGCTCAGTATAGCAGAGGAGAGAAAAGGAAAGATTGTCCGTTTAGGCATGTAATTCAGAGGTATCCAAAGCCCGCTACCAAAGTAATGCCTGATTTTACTTTTAAAGGCCTAATTATTCATTTATAATGTGACTCTATTAGAACTATATATAAAACTCTCTAGGATAGATAAAAGAGGGAAGTAAATATTAACAAGTATTTTCAAATCAAAACAGTTATTTGAAAAAGGCAGAGCTCGAGATTAAAACTGCAGAACAAGAAGCAGTGGGCTCAAAGGAAGATCAATCCAGTTTTGTGAATCTTTCACATGACCTTGAGAAGAACTCCTTAAATCACTTCTAACATTCTAGCTACTCATCAAAATATCTGGATAGAATGAAACATACTTGAAGGTTTTTTATCCAGGAAACAGAATATATAATCATCCAAGCAAATTGAAAATAATTGTGTGTTCTCCTGCTGATTTTAGAATAGTGTATAGCAAAGCTCCACAAAACGTCATAATTCATTAATATAAAAACACCAACCTCACAGGATGGCGATGTTGCCTAAATCTATTCTTTGAATAGCATGTATTTCAACTTGGCTAGAAATGTTTTTATAAGTAATTGACATGATTATTACATTTCCATTATCAATGATCCATTCATTCAATATTTATTGAGTACTTATTGTGTCCAGGCCTTAACAACCATACCATAGGGCCTGCGTTTCTAAGCATCTTTCTATCCAACCCAGCTTCCAGCTCCCCAAATACAGGCAGATGTCAAACATGGGCCACACCAGTGAGGTGGGACAGAGACCAACCACCACCCAAACTCCCACATTCCAACACCTAAACTTCAGAATGATTTCTTGTACCACTCCACCTGAGTTCCAGTCAGTCCCTTCCATTTGGAACCAAGCTCCCTAAGAGCAAAGACAGTATCTTATTCTCTTAAAATTTCTAACGATGACTTTCTAGTACAAGAATGTGTGCCTAGGTACTTGATAATTCTTTGACAGAGATAGCAAACTCACTTCTTTTTCAGCTATAAAATAGAAAATGCAATGTCCCAAACATGCATCTTACAGAATATTGCACTGAGAATTCTGGAGATATATGCCATTTCTAACTCCGACTTGCCTGTCCCATATTAGAAATCCATTCATCTGCCATCCCATAAAACAAGACCACTATTCCCACAGAGCACTGCTCGGAAAACCATCTCTTCTCTGCCTTTCCTTGGTTTCCCTGGGAGCTTACCATTTAACTTGGAAGTGCAAATGCCCCTGGAGTGCCAGACAAACCAAAGGTTAATAAAGAAGACGACTTCCTCACTCTGCTCCGACCACCCGTCCTTGCCTCTCCTTTCACAATAGCACCCCCATCTTACCTATTGCTGTTCAGCACATTTTCAGTCACATTGGTAGCAAACATGCCTTTATGGACATCTCGCTCTTGAACAAAAAGCACGTAAGAAAGACACCTTGCAAGCCATCCTCGGTGCCTGCAATATGAAAAGCATTTAGCAGAGAAAAAAACTCTAGGAAACCCTAAAACAAGTTGCTTAAATTACACAGCGCATTCCCTCCTGTAAAAACAAGGCCTCATTTGATCTGTTCTTGAGATTGGGTTCTCCTATAGCAAATTCTCTTTACTAGTTCAGGATGCTATGCAGAGAATTTCATTCCTAATTTCTTTCATGTACTCAGATAAAACTTAAACTTGGAATTTATGTACTAATGTTTGAATACTGTTACTCTGCCAAGTAATAAACCAAAAATAAAAACAAAAGAAATAAAAATAACTTACTTTACTAGTACCACAAAAAGAAGCAAATATGTTGAATGCTATCCATATGCTATATAGCTTATAGCTATAGCTATGGACTATAAAGATAATTTGGAAGCCTTTTCCTACCATGAAGGGCTAATTTCCTTTTTCGTTAGTAATTCTTCTAAGGTTGTACTCTGGCTCAAGAAGGCAGAAGTTCTTACTCTTTTTTTTTTTTTTTTTTCTTAAACACATTCAACATGCCTAAGGGATAGGACATATTCCTATCAATGACAGTGGGGGACAGGGATCTCGGAACAAAAATGCTACAAACTATAAGAATGCAAAACATTATGCAGTGATTTGAAACCATTCATAATGATTATATAATGCCTCATTATCATTTCCTCCAAAATGATATTCATATAAATAGAAGATTTCAATTATAATTCACTAATTCTCAAATATCCAAAAAAGCCATTGATCGAGGAAAAGTAACTGGAGGAAGAAGAATTGCTGATGAATCACATGTTCCTTCATCTGTCCTGCCTGACGTTCTCTTTTCCTTCCTCTTTTCCTTGCTCTCAATTCTCTGAAAACTTGCCCCAATGTGTTAATGTTAAGGGTTGAATTCTAAAGACTTCCTTCAGGGAAAACTTTTCGGAATTATTACTCAAAAGTACAAAGTCCAAACTCTCTATGAAATCCCTTTGCAATTGACCGGAAGCTGTGTGTGTGTGTGTGTGTGTGTGTGTGAGAGAGAGAGAGAGAGAGAGAGAGAGAGAGAGAGAGAGAGAACGAGAACGTTTAGGCTTTGCTTCATGTAACACACAGAAGAGCCAAAGAGCCAGCTCACCTGCACAGGTGGCTTGGTACACTGAACAGTTTAATACTGTCTCGTCACTGCGGCATATGCTTCTTCCCCCTTAACTGCCTCCAATTGAGGGCAACAAATGGACCCTCTGGCTTTATATACGAAATGTAGAAGAGACCCAATGAGATCTCTTTTCTTAGGATTTTAGTCATATCAACCAAGAGAAAGAAAAAAAAAAAATCAATGGACCAGAATCTTGCCTCCCTTCTCCAAACTTAAGAGAGGGGAAGCAGAAAAGGAGGGAAGAAAAGGGGAGGATAGCTTGTAAATGGGGAAAAAAATATGTCCCTTGACTTCAGTTCTATTTAAAAAAAAAAAAAAAAAGTAATATATATGCAGGTATTGTCACAGTCTTTCATGATCTCATCATCAAACCTGAGCAGTACCATCAGAAAGATTTAAAATTTAAGTATTTGACTTCTTGGATCAATTTTTCATGGAAATTCAAGTACTTCTCATCACATAAGCATACTGCTTACCTACTCCAGGCACTTACTCTTAGAATTACAAGAACTGGTAGCATTTCTGGCTGCCGTTTCTCTCACACCGCAAAGACATTCACAGGACCTTCCGTTCTCCTTCCTCATCCCCTAGCCTAGGTTCGCAGAAAACAAAGCTGCTTTTCTCTGGGGCCTAATAGTCTATCTCCATATGCCTGGAATTTGGAAGTAAGAATTCTAAGAAAAGTCTTAAGCTAATAATAAATAAAAGAACATTTCCTCAATAAAGGAAAATATCTTCTAAAACTCTATAGATTAGGCATATTTCAATCGGTTCCACTTTTTTGAAATCTAAAATAGTCATACCAGATCATAAGACATTCAAACCTACATTTCTCCTCAGACAAATCTTCAAAATTTGGAATACTTCGAATGCAAAATGTATGAATAAATAATAAAAAGCTCTGACCAATACCTATACTCTCAAGAAAATATGTACTATATCATTATGGCAGTGGCAATAGTATTAGGTCTCTCAGGTAGCTGTACTGTTTCCAATTTTTGGACAAAGTCTCTTGTACCAGAAACTCATACCTATTAACTCTCAAAAACATAATGAAAAAAAAAAAACCAACAACCCAGAATGAGATCCATCTTAAATTGCATTAATTAATTAATATGGAGTGTTTCTTTTAAGATGTGTTAGAAGCATAAGAAATTTCTTTTTACCTTGTGTGAGTTTCGTTGATATAAATAACATTCCGCAAACCCAAAGATGGGATACTGGGGTTGAAAAATTTATCCTACATAAAACAAAATAAACATAGACATAAATATATAACTGGCTTGCTGGCAAAGTGCTCACATTATTTATATGAGTAGTACTCGATAACTTTTAAAATTCAAGCATAAAGTGAGGCATTGCTTCAAAAATCTAAGTGATAAAAAAAATTATGTTTTATTGAAAAGTACTTTTTAGCCTTCAAAGAAGGTTACAAATTCAAAATTAATCCTTAACATCTTGTAAAGAAAATAGTGTCTCTGCTTTTTCTGACCCAATCTCCCCTGCTTTAAACAAGAGTTGAAGCCACAAATAGTTTGATCATTGACAGAAATACTGTATTCTGTCACATCCTGACACATAACAATTATTATCCCCATTCTATAGACAGAAAAGGGCTGGCAGATGTTTAGGATTCAATCCTAGATCTTGCTCCAAAGAGAATGGTCTTTCCATTTCCCTCAAATGACTGTTCCACTTAATGAAATAATGTCTGGTTAAATGCCATCCTCTTTATAGGTAACCTTGAAAGATAATCCAGAAATAACTCTGTTGAACAGAAAAAGTCTGTAACTTTATCTGTGTGGACAAAGGTAAACTTTGCACAAATAAATGCTGAGAAAGCATAATGTACCCTTAACAAAAGATGTAAAAATACTTAAATAAAATCTCTTTAGAGAAAAGGAAAATAGGATTTCAGAGAAAGGGTGACAAGTATCAAAAAATTACTATAAAAATATTATCAAGCAGTAATATTTTAAATAAATATGCGATGAAAGAATTTGAAGATCAACTTCAGTTCCATCAGGTACTATATTTAGGCAAATATCAATTATTTGTTATACAACTCACCTATCCCTAACCCAAACCATCACTACTACCAAATAATTTCCTATACTCTCTCCTGATTTAAGAACAGCTTACAGTTAGGGTATTCTTTTGATCTTTTAGGTATTCAAAATTAGAATTTGCTGAGATGCCAGACCTATTTGCCTATTAATCTGAACTACCCTTATTCCTGGACTAGAAATTTCCATGATCCTTCCATCCTACCAAATTCTTGCAATAAGGCACCTGTGATTTAAAAGAGACAATATTTCTATCAAGACATTCTTGAGCAGACCTGAATATTTAACATAAACTGCTTGGGTCCCACACAAATCTCTCCCAGGTGAGTAAATCTCTTTATACCAGACTCAGAATTCTACTTCCTGCCAAGCCAACCCTGAGCAGAAAATTCACACAACATAGTTAGCTATTCACACAGGTTATAAGAAATCTCTATAAATGACAGGTACTTAAATGGCAGAACTCCTATGTCCTGATAACCAGCCCATCTCAGAGAGTATTTAACATCCAGGTATACCTTTTAATAGGTAACTAACACATTAAAACACCCATATTAGATTCTACAGCCATGTGCTAACACATCCCTCTGACAAACTGTCCTTTGAATCATCCCTCTTATGCAACAGACTCCCCTCAAATATTGATACCAGCACCATGACATTGAAGACTTTGTATAGCTTGTATTTTTTCACCAAAATACAAACAAACTCTTACACACTCTTTTTTATATCTTCACCTAACCTTTTAATGGTCATTCTTCACTATCACAAAGTCAACAGATGCCCTACCCCCACTGTCCCCAAAATAGAAACCTAGAAAGACTAGAGCAAGCCACAGTGCTGAAGTTCAACATCTAGAAGTTATGTAAAGTTTCCCACCAACTCTTTGGAAGAGCTAACTGAAAGTAAGATCCACTCTCCCCTTAAAGTCACACTAAAACTACTAAAGAACCAAAATCGCAACTATTGGACCAATAAATGAATGGAAAGAAAAATTGAGTCAACATCTTCACCTGGAATATATGGTTTATAAACATGGCTCTAAATTCTAAAATGAATAAAACCTATTAAGGCCACCCAGCAGCAAATTCACACAAAGTTGGAAATCTATGACATATATTTCATAGGTTCAATAAGCAGGAGCATCCTTACCCAGCTCTGGGGAGTACAGGAATAACAGCATCTTCCAACAAATGGCCTTTTCCGGCTCATGAAGCTTTCTTTCCATTTTAAGGTTGCAGATCTGAAGACAGTAGGTCTGAAACCACACTCACCCTAATAAATATTAAGGGGAAAAATAGTCGCTGAATGGCAAGAAAATTATACTTATCCAAGTGATGTCCAAAACTAAGATATTTCAGATAGAAGAGAAACTGATGACATATTTTCCTTTTGGTAGTTGTATAAGTATGTGTTTTTCAGAGTGATATTTATTCAAGGTACTCCCTACATGATCAACACTTGGAATATGAGCAAAGACTGAGCACCTAAGAATAGTAATAGCTGGCAAAGTCTACTGCACACTCAAAGCAGCATTCACAGTTTAAAAACAAAGTCATAAAAGGTCAAACAGCCTCTGATGATAGCAGAATAAATAAAATCAGATTCTTGGATCCCTATGCTAACAATCTTACTCTCTCTTAAATCACACTCTCCCAAAAGAACTACCAAGGCCTTACATAGTGAGAAGCTGTTATAATACAGCTTAATTACTTTAATAAAAAACAAGTACACTCACGAAGCATTCCTTTATTCTAACAAAAGAATTTAAAGGCTGGAATTGAAATTATAGTTGTTCCATACGATTAGGGTCAAACCCTGCTTTTCTGTTCTAAACATTTTTCTCTTAACTTTGAGTTCATTAGTTACTCAAATCTCACTAATATAGCATTCTCAAAAATAAGCAAAACAAACCAAAAAAAAAAAAACCCCTCCATCATCATTTTTTACATAAAGCAGAGAGTGTTCAAGAAATATTTTAAACATGCCATGTTATGTTGAAATAGGGAAAACAATCCAAGATAACACATGACCTTTGGATTGGGTTTATGCCAAAATTTATTTCCTATTTTTAAGTTTTAAAATAAACTTTATTTCTATCACAGAATTTACACTTACTAGATATGATTATGGAAGATACAGAATTTTTAAAAAATCTCTTTATAACTACACCACTCAAAACAACTACTAGCAGGTTTTTTCCTATGCAAAAGTGTTTTACTTTTTAGCATAATCATTATACTTAAATTTCTTACCCAATTTTTCTTCTCAATTAACATAATACCATTAAACTTCATAAACATACCTTTTAACAGCTAGAAGAAGTTGTTGTAGCTATTACCCTTTATTTGATATTATGTTGCCTCCATTGTGTCTATCTTTATAAATAACATTGAAATGAACATCTTTAGGTCGAACACTTTTAATCTGTATCATAATCATAAACTTACCCATTCCTCGCTTGCGTGCTTACATCGGCCAACATTGTATTCTGATGAATTTGGCAGGCAAGAAACATCTATTGTGCCAAGGGTCAGTGCAGATTCATCCATGTCACAGAGTGTAGCTCCCAAATCATGTACTGTAAAACAATATATACCATTTAAGTTAATGAAGAATCTAGAGAGTAAAGACCAGAATTCAAAATTCATGATTTAGCTCTATAATAGGATGTCAAATGAACTAACGATGGACTTCCACCATGTTAGGTCGAAGTATAAAAACAGACTTTGATGTGTTTCTACAAATTCAGTTACGCAGCCTTAATTTAAAAAAAAAAATCAACTTTTGTATCTTTAGACTTCCTAAACAAACCAGTTATGAATTTGCAAGGGTAAATAATAGCTTATTTTAAGTACATGATGAAGAATTATTTCATTTATGTTAATAACTGAATAGTTTCTGGGAGGATGAAGGCATGTGTTTATTATTTTTATTTTATTTATTTTATTTTATTTTATTTTACGTTACGTTACGTTACGTTACATTACTTTATTTTATTTTATTTTATTTTATTTTACAGCAGAATAGAAAAGCTTTATTGGAAGCATAGCTCAAACGCCGCATGTGTTTATTTAATTACATGGAACACACAAGTAGATAATTTTTAAAAATTATGTGCTAGGAATTTTTGGTCATGCATATTAAGCAGTGTAAAATGGGTGAAGGCGATGAGGGCACCTCAAAAACTTCACACTTAAATCGAATTAAGCTCTTAATTTTGTGATGTCTTAAATGAAGTGATATTTTGTATTTTTAGTACATCTACGAAGTTCTAAAACAAAACCACCCTATTTGAAATAACTAAGTTTTCATACTTTTCAACAATTTTTTTCCTACCCTATGAGAAAATGCTAACAGTGAACTGCTAAAGAAAATTGATAGATACCAACCTAAAATATAAAAACTTTCTGATATAATTCTCAAATAGTTTTTAAATAGCTTTTGGCTATTTCTCACTTGGCCTTAAATTATTCCTTTAAAACCTTGAAAGGTCAATTGCAGGTTAAAAGTGTTTCTAGGAGGGCATATTCTGATTTTTTTAAAATAGCCACATGAGTTTGCTGCTGTATCTGCTATCCTCAGCCTAAATGTCCTTAACAATGTAACATGAGTAACAATCTAACACAAAAGGCGAGAGGAGAGAATAGTACAGTAATACACGTGGCAAGAAAACTCTTCGTTATTATAAAAGTCAGCTATCCGTTTCAGTTGCAGGATGTTGCAACTACAGAGGGAGCTCCTCGCAGCCTGGGAAAATGAAGAGGCTGCTGGCCTCAGCGACGAGGGGAGGAGGGGAGGAGGAAAGGGTTCGGTGCCAATAGGAAGTCCACGCTTCGCTCCTCCCTTCCCACGGCGTTTATCCAAGGTCGAGAGAGAGAGAGAGAGAGAGAAAAAAAAAAAATCTGGAGGTACCATGGGCTGAGGGAAGCCAACTGTGGGTTCTGAAAGGGACAGCTCTGAAGCCAGACATGCCCGAGTTCAAAAGCCCCACCGCTCACCATCTGCGGGACTTTGGACAAGTTGGTTAACTTCTATGCCTTGGCTTCCCCATCTGCAATGTGGGCATAATATGATAGCTCTTACCTCCTGGGAAGCTGGGAGGACTGGGACATACATACAAAGCGCATAGCACAGTGCAGTGTCTCACACCCAGCGAGCGCTCAGTCCGATCAGTGGTCATCTGTCACCGGAATGTCCCCGGCGCCAGCCTGCTCTCCGAGCACCCCTGCTGCCTCAACGCCACAGCCAATGCCCCCACGCCCCATGCAGGGGCGCACGGTACTCAGTCCACAGCGGACGCCCGGCCTCGGCCTCAACCGAGTCTCCCGTGGGGGAGGCACAATCCTGACGGCCACCCCAGCACCAGCCAGAACCCATTTGTCAGGGGGAACCCCGGAACTCGGGGGAGGGGGCCCAGGGGGGACACAGACCGCCCCGGCAACTTGCAAAAGTTGCATCGGCTCCAGCGCCGAGGCGACCACGCACCTGTCCCGGCGCTCCCGGCTGGAGCGGCCTCCCGTCACCCGCTCCCGCCCTGGCAGCTCGCACCCGCAGCTCCGCCGGCTTCACGGGCTGAAGCTGCCTGCACTTAAAAGTCTCCACCAGTGCCTGCTGCAATGTCGCACCATGATGACGCAACGGGCTCCTGGGAGTGACGGGAGCGGCCTCGAGTCTGCTGGCTCCGGGCCACTCGTGGCCTTGCGCGCTGGGTGTGTAGCGTGTGTGGCCACGAGTGAGAGTCTCTGTGGCTAAGCAGGGTGCACACGAATGCCTAAACGAATGGTTCTAAGCGCTGAGTCGTGTGTGTGTGTGTGTGTGTGTGTGTGTGTGTGTGTGTGTACACGGACCTAAGTCTGCGCTGTGTAAACTGCTCCTCTGGGAGTTTGTATCTACACCAGGCTCTGTTAGGAATGTGCGCCGTGGGTTGTCTGGGTTGCTGTGTGTATGTGTGGTCTGTCTTTTTATGAGATTTGGAAGATTATGTCGAATTTATTAGGGATAGGGGAGGTGGGGATTGGGAATGGTCCTGCTGTGTAATTTCCGTAACAATGGTCGAGTGCCTTTTCCTTCAAGGAAGAAAATGAGGAACTAAAGAAATAAGACTTGAAAGAGTCTGAGTCCAAATTTGCCTGCTGTTAGCCCGTCAAACAAAGTAACACTGAGCACAAAGAGGTTCTTTGACTATATTTGTGGTGCTGTAGACAAGGCCAGTGGTTATCCAGCATATTAGCAATTTAGAAGGAAAAAGATAACCTTCTACATGCACTTAAGCAGCAAGCATTAAGTATGAACTAGTAGCTGGGAATACAAAGATGGTTAAGATATAGTCCCTGCCCTCACACCTCTGCCCCCAGTCCTAATCTCTGCACACATTAACCCTAACCCTCTCTTCAGAACAAATCTGTCCATATCCACCCATCTAACTCCCCACAGTCCAGATGCCTAAGCCTGGCACATGAGGCAGCCACAGGTAAGCCTCTACTTTTTCCACTATTCTCCAGCAAAACTCCCTTACTTCATTCACCCTCTCCGATTGTCCCTAGCCATAACCTGGACACTCATACTCCTAACTGTGCTAATGCCATTCTCCCCTAAACGCTATTATTCCTTCCTGAACTAGGTCTCCAAGCCTTCTCTAATCTCTCCAACCCCTCAATATTTGCTGTGGTACCACACCTTGGGACTTAATATTTCTTCCACAAATAATGAACTCATCATCAGTATTAGTGACTTATCTTAGTTTCTTAGGTAACACAGCAGTGCTTTGTTATGTTAATTACTCAAGAAATGCTTGTTGAAGCTGAGGAACAAGAAGAAAAACAGGAATTTCTTCTATTGAACTTTCTACTTCTAAGTCCATCCCAAAATGCAAGTGTGACCCTCTTTTAAAACAATCCAAAACAGAAGAAGTGGTTATTCATTAAAAAAAAAAAAAAGGCTTCTTGAAGTCAAAGACCCTGTTTTTATCAGCCCCACTACACCTTAGCTCTAGGCACACACCAAAGTACTCAAAGACCATGTTGATTAGAATAAGATGAATTTGAATCCCAAAACATTGTGAAATTTTATGTATAGATTACTGGTCCCTGACCAAAAAAGAAAAAGATAAAAAAGTGGGGAGAGAAAACAGGAAAGCCTCAGAGTTCTAGTCATTACTAAAGAGAAAGTAATGAGAAATGAAGCAGAGAGAATGTCACAGGAATTAAAAGTCAAGCCAGAGGGGGAAATTAAATTGTCTTAAAGTTTATTTGTAGACAGCTCTTTTGTCACACTCATTGCACAAAGGGTTACTGTACTCACAGGAGATATGCATTGCACATCTTCAAGTTACTTAATGAGAATCATTTTGGAAAAAGTGACACCCTTGATAATCTGTTTTATCAGCAGTATCACAATAACTTAAAATAATCCAGTCTAACCGGCCAAGATGGAGCAACAAGGACTGAATTTACTCTCCTAAGACAACTAAAATAAATAAACAATGCTGCTCTGGTTCTACCTAACAAATTCCAATTAGCCCCAAAAGGATTGAACTGTTTTCAAGAATAAAATGTCCCAGAACAAAGCGCAAGAATACTTACAGGAAATCAAAAACATCCAGCACCCAATAAGTGAAATTCACAATGTCTGACATGCAATCAAAAACTATCAGGCATGCAAAAAAGAAGCAGGAAAAAAAAATTATTCAGTTGAAAGAGTCACAGAAATAATAGAGATGATAGAATTAGGAAACGAGAGAATTTTTAAAAATAATAGTCTGTGTCTAAGAAAGTAGAGGAAAGATTGAGTGTATTAAGTAGAGATGCAGAAAGTCTTTTAAAAAAGGCTTATAAAGCCATCACCTGGAATTTTTAATACATGGTAATTCCACTTATATAGGACTAACAGCAGATTAAACATTACTGAAAAAAAAAAGATTAAAGAACCTGAAAATATTGCAATAAACACTATGCAAAATGAAACAGAAGGAATGGAAAGAATGAAAATAAACACTGTCAATGAGACTAATATACGTGCAATTAGAATCCTTGAAGGAAAGGAAAAATAAGAGAACGAAGAAGGGTCAGGGAGGACAGAAAAAAAATATTTCAAGAAATAATAGCTGATATTTTTCCAAATTTGGTAAAAACTATAAACTCACAAATCTAAGAAGCTCAACAAACTCTATGCAGAAACATTAAGAAAACTACACTAATGAACAAAACAATTAAATTTATTAAAACCAGTGATAAAGTGAAAATATTAAAATCATTCCCCCCAAAAAAAGACATTACTGTGCAGAGGAACACAGAGAAGAATGACAGCAGAATTCTCATCAGAAATTTGCAAACAAGAAGACAGTTGAGGCAACATCTTTAAAGTACTGAAAAAAACTGTCAATCTAGAATTTTTCCCCCAAATATACGCATTTCAAAAACAAGACAAAATAAAGACATGTTCTGACATATAAAAGCTGAAAAAAATCATCAGCAGCAGATACTTGCTACAAGGAATGTTAAAATAAAATTCTCTAGGTAGAAAGAAACTACAGTCAAATGGAAAGATGAGTCTACAGAAAGGAATTAAGATCTCAAGAAATATGTAGGTAAATAAAAGTTTTCCTTTAAAAAAAAACACTTTTAAAAGGTAATTGTTTAATGCAAAAATAAAAGCAATATTTTGTGGGGTTTATAATATATGTGGAAATAAAATGTATGACATTACAAGGTCTAAAAATGGAGAAGTATTCTGTTGTAACATTGTTATGTTAAGCATAAAGTAGTCTAACATATTTCAAGGTAAACTGTCATAAATTGTATACTCTAACTCCTAAAGCAGCTACTATAAAGGCAAAATAAACAGCAATATCTAATACAGCAACAAAAAATATAAAGTACATTTATTTAAAATCACTCAATGAATCTAAAAGAAGATAGTAAATGAGGACAAAGGAAAGAAAGAATAGATGGCCTAAAGAAAAAACACATAGCAAAATGGTAGATTTAAATCCAAACATATAAGTAATCACCCCAACTAAAGGCCAATTGTCAGACTGAAGAAAAAAGCAAGAACCAACTATATGCCACTTAGTTTTAAAAATCACTTTAAATATAAAGATAAAAGTCGAAAGTTATAAAACCATATACCATGCTAATGCTAATCAAAAGAAATATAGGTAGTTACATTAATATCAGACAAAGTATAGTTCAGAACAAAGAATATTACCAGAAAGAGGATCATTTCCTAAAGATATGAGTCAATATTTAAAAGAAAAATCAGTTCTAATCCTTTATGCATCTAATATAGAGCTTCCGCATACATAAATCAAAAACTAACAGAATTGCAAGGGGAAAGAAAAATCCACAAGGATAAGCCACTTCAATACATCCCTCTCAATAACTGACAGAGCAAGCAGGCAAAAAATCAGCAAAGGTCTACAAGGTTTGTACAATACTGTCAATCAACTTGGGCTAATTGACACTACACCATCCATTGTAAGTGCACACTTTACTATAAGATGATACCCGACAACAGGAGATTGTCTCTTTTCACGTGGGCCATAAAAGGAGGCTCAATAGATTTATAAGGATTCAAATCATTTAAAACACACCCCAAATGGAAATTAGAAATCAGTAATGTCCATATATTTTCAAACTAACACACTTCTAAAAATACCCATGGTTTGAAGGAGAAATAAGAACGGAAATCAGAAGATACTTTGAATTGAACAATAATGAAAATACAATATGTCATAAGTCGAGAGATATACCTAAAGCTGTATTTTGTGAGAAATTTATAGCAGTAAAATAACTACATTGGAAAAGAAGAAAGGTCTCAAATCATTTATCTCAGCTTCAACTTTAAGAAAGACAAGTGAATTAAACTCAAAGTAGGCGAAACAAAAATAATCGAGGACAGAAATCGAGGAAACAGAAAACAGAAAAAAAAATAGTATTGAAACTGAAAGCTAGTCTACGGCCATGCTACCCTGAACAAGTCCCATCCTGGCTGATCTCAGAAACTAAGCAGAGTCGGGCCTGGTAAGTACTTGGATGGGAGGCCACCTAGGAAGACCAGGTGCTGTAGGCATAAAAAATAAAAAAATAAGGGATTGTAAACTGACAAAGTCCTTGCAATCTGTGAGGTCGACCAAGGGTTGCCTCATCTAAAATAAACAAATAAACAAACAAGCAAGCAAATAAATAAATAAAAGAAAAAAGAAACTAAAAGCTGTTTTTCTGAAAAGATGAGTAAAACTGATTAACCTCTAGCCAGATTTATAAGATAAAAAGAGAGCGAAAACACACATTACCAATATCAGGCATGAGAAAAGTGACATTACTACATATACAGTAATCCAGTCTTCCCATTGCCCAAACTTGTTGCCTTTTGATTTCAAGGTGGTGTTTCAAGACACTGGAGTCCCTGCTTTCATAAGGGGTGTCTGATTAGATCCCATAAAAAGCCGGTCCCACTGATCATAACAGAAAAGACGCTTCCAAAAAGCCAGACTTTCCCCACCCTACATTTGAGAAAGTGATGGGCATCTATTTGTACGCACTCTGTGTTGTATTTTGTTTCATCCTTTTTCCACTTTCTAGTCTTTCAAGATATGTTTAAAGTTTTTTCTGCCACACATTGACACACCTGCTAAAATATTAAATTAACATGACTCATTGACATAATGATCCTGCAAGATGTTATGATCTTTGATTTACGGATAAGAAAAATGAGGCTCAGAGAAATTTAAAAAGTTGCCAAAATTACCCAGGTAAAATGTAGCAGAGAAGGGATTTGAATCCTGGCCTTTCTCTTACTAAAACCTATTTTCTTGCTATTAAAGCCTGTTCAACAGGCTTCCCTTCACACTGACTCAGATTCATTGGTCAAAACTTACCTGGAGACATTTGTTTAAGTTATTCCTATTATGGAATAATTTCTCTGCAAGAATATTACAAGGAACATTGTCAACCGAATTGCAGAAATCCCATGATAAAATATCTATGGCATGCCCTTATCTGAACTATAACAATTATTCTATCAAAAACTTTTCTAAAAAATAAAGTAAGTTTGGCCTGCATTATTCTTACCAAATTCATACTGTTCTCACCATTTACCTTCCTCCAGATTCCTTTTATTTATTCATTTGTTCAATTAGTACATATAGAAAACCTACTGTGTGCCACGAATCCTATTGTAGATACAGCAGTGACGAGACAACATAGTATCTCCTCTCACAGCTTACCCTTAGGAAACTTACACAGCTTCTTTTTAATGATTGTTTCAAAGAACTTTCGAAAATCAACATCAAGTTGATTAGCCTACAGCTTTTAGAATTCACTGAGTTGATTTGGGGCAAGCACTGAGACCTGCCTTTCCAATATCTATTCCTACCCAATTCCTAGCTATCAGAAAATGATTTAATCTAGGGTGATCTTTTGTCCAGCCCTAAACAAAGAATAAAACAAATATCTAGGCTAATTATGATCATTTAGTTCCATAACATTCTAACTGTCCCTGCATCCAAGGTGGTCAATGTGACCCAGTTCTGGGCAATGAGCCCTAAGAGGAAGTCAAACAAGGATATCTGGGTTTTTTCTTTCCTAGTAAAAGGAAACAAACACACCTGGCACTGCTTCTTCCTCCCCCACCCGCCCACACCCCTGGGTTTTTTTCCTATTTGCTTTGTAACATAATCTCCAAACCCAACACCGCCAATCACACAACCCTGAATTTTGTTAAATCTCTGTGTTTAAAACCACTGTAATCTTGTTTTCTGTTACTCCCAGGCAAATGCATTCCTGACATTTAGTTTTGAACACAGTTCTAGCCTCTAGAAAAGCATAAACATAGAAGGAGGGAGGGGGAGAGAAAGAGAGAGAGAGAGAGAGAGAGAGAGAGAGAGAGAGAGAAGAAATGGTTTCTGCCAGTGTATCATTCCAGAAGATGGCAGTGGAAGTGACCTTAGAGCCTACTATTTAGAAAGTACCTTAGGCAAGACGAGAATGGAATCCCTCTGACTCACTCCTACCACATCTGTGGCAGAATAAGGACTTCAGTCTAGAATGAAAACTGCTTTATCATTATATTAAACTAGAACTATCAAATAAGCCCAGCAGAGGCTGTCAGGTTTCTGGAGGGATTAGTCCTGGCAAGTCAAAAGTGAAAAGCTACTTGACACGACTCACCCACCCTGTACCTCCTACCCCCACTCCACGAAGGAAGGCTAGCAGAAACTAGGTAGGGTTCCAGACTTCCAGCTCCTAGTTCTAGAGGGCACCTGGGTCACTGGATTAGATAGCTGGTAGAGCATGGTAATTAAGAAATTAGTTTGTTAAATCAACTTTTTTTTTTTTTTTTTTTTTTTAGAATTGTTTGTTATTTCATCCTTAAGAAATGAAAGGTGTTTTATTTTTTCCTTCTCCCAGGAATATGTATAGCCAGGCTCTGGATTTAAATCCTGAGGTTCCCTAAGCACTTGAGGAAGGCTGAATAATTGCATTTAACAGGTTTTTTATTTTGTTACTCAAAGCCAAAAAAAAAAAAGAGAGAGAAACTGTTGCCTGGGGGTTGCTTGCCAAGAAGACAAAACCTACGAAGGCCCTTGTTTTTCGTGTGGAATCGAGCTGGATTGTGTGAGCTGAGGTTGTCCAGGAAGGGCGCAGAGGTCAGAATGGCCCAGGCACTGAGAAGAGGCTAAGGGTTCAGGGTTCTGATTGTGGTTCCTATTTGAGATTCCTCCGACGCAGGGCCATGGGGACGACAAGTCTTTAGAAGGACGGCGAAGGTGGGAAGACTGTGAATAGTCTAGAGTCTCAGGATCCTCAGCGAAGGTCTCACTGGCTAAGCACATTGTGGAGGGAGTGGAGCTCCATGCAGCATGCAGGGCCTGGGCAACAAGCTATGGCGAATGAGGCCAGCCGAGCTGGGTCAGGCTTCCTGCACAATGCAGGCGCCAGGGGAAGGGAGAGGAGGGGATCCCCAAAATGAGCACCACTGGGCTTCTAGCGATCTTCGACATGAGCAATTTAGAGAGATTAATTAAACGTCTATTCATTTATAACACATTGACTGACAGTCTGTTTTGTGCGAAGCATCTTTTCTGGGCACTAAGGATACACAGATGAAGAAGACACACATAGATCCTGCCTTTGTGGAATAGTCTAATGGCTTGTGGCATGTTGGGAGGAAGACAGTAGGGAGAAAGAAATAGACAGATAAACAAATGAAATCATAACGAACTGTGGAAAGTACAGTGAAGATCCAAACAGCATGCATCACAGAGGATGACAGACGTGACCGCATTTGACAAGCTGGCAAAGAGGGCCTCACTAACGGAGGGGCAGCAATGCTGGGGCTGGGGTGTGAGGAGGATGTTCCGTGGGTGATACCCAGAAAAGACCTTTCCCAGAAGGGGAAACGATGCTTGCCAAAGCCCTGAGGGAGGACAGAGCTTGGCGGAGAGAGCTGGACACTGTGGGCTGGAGTGGATAAGGGAGAAAGTCACAGAGAGAGGCATCAAAAGGCCAGAGCGGCCAGATAAAGCAGCGCTTTTCGAGCTGTATTAAGAAGTTTGGAACATTAAAAATAAAATTGTGATAAATGTCATTAATGTTGGAGGAATTCACATGCCCTTCACCCTGTAAATGTTAGAGAAGAATGAATGAAAACAGAAGCCCAGGTCCGTGGAGTTGAAGGAAGAGGAATGGGCAGTGACTCAGGAGCTGTGACGTAGGTAGGGGCCTGCCTGGGACAAACTGGCAGTAGAGAATCTAGGTAAGAGGAAAGTAAGCCATTTCATAAGCTACCATTTATCGAGCACATATCATATGCCAAGCACTGTTCCGAGTACTTCATCGGCGTTATCTCAAGCAATTCTCTGTTATCCACCCTAACACAATCTAGAAAACATGCCCAGGCCAGACAGTCAGTAGTGGGACTTTAACACGGAGACCTACTTAGAAAGGTCTTAGACGAGCTGAAAGGATGAAAGGGGTGGTGAGGCAGCCCAGAGATTAGCAACAAGAGAAGATCACTACCCTTCAGAGGGCTGCAGTGACAAACCAGGTTCTTAACAGAGCCAGGTGACAGCTGGGACCAAGGAGAGAGGGGCCGCCTAGAAGGAGCCAAATCCACAGAACTGTCACTGCTGGAGATGCCACCTGAGAAAGAAGGAGACACTCTCTCTGGCTTTTCCCACTCTCCGGTCTCCCATCACCTGCCAGCTCCTCTGACTGGCTGAAGCAAACTGCAAGGCAACCTAAAGAATGAGTTAGGCCACCCCCCTTCCCCCCGCCACACGCACACCCCACAAGATGTAGAGGATTGTAGAGAAAGATGGGGAGTGGATCTGTGGGTACATAGGCAAAAGAGACATCTTCTCACCCTCTCAACAGCCCCATAAATGAAGAACTATTATTGCCCTATTTTTTATATGGGAAAACTAAGGCACCAGAAGAGGCCCTGGTAGGAGAGAGGCAGAACTCCAAATTTAATTCAGATCTATCCGATTCTAGAATCCAAACACATTATTGATATCTTATTCAGCCACCTTAAGTGAGAGCCTGGTAGTTAGGACTGGGCCACGAGATCCCAGGTCTGAAGAACATATCTTGAGGTTAAATCTCATTCTGTAAAGATTGTCAGATTGGGTTGGCTTCAGAACCGATCCACGCATTGAGACATCAGTGGATAACTCTGAGTCCTTCTAGCAGAACGTCTGAGGCTCTGCAAGTGCTTTGGAGCCAAACAGCTTGGGTTCCAGTCTTGGTTCTGTCACATACTAGCTGTGTGACCCTGAGCAAGTTATTTAACCTCTCTGAACTTCAGTTCTCTCATTTTTAAAGTGGATTTGCTAATGTCCACTTACTTATTGCATAATTATAAGATAAAATGGAATAATGTGTACAAAACAATTAACATGGTGCCTGCCACATGTTAAGATTCACTAAATAGTAGCTATTATTATAGCCGTTGTTAGTTTCTTCTTGCAGAGACTCCTGGGGCAAAAGAGAGATTCTATGCCTTTGAGCCTGAATCCTGGTATAGAATTTGTCCTAAAGTCTTTGGAACACTTATGAATCCTTAAACTTACTTTATTCTAGGAAGAGTGTCTCTGTATCAGTCAGGATGGGCTAGTTTATGATATAGTAACAAATGTCACATAGTCTTAAAACAACAGTTTATTTCTTGCTTATGGCGCAGGTTAGTAGAGGGGCTCTGCTCATAAAGCCCCTGAAGGAGGCTCCATCACAATCCATGCTTTCTTGACGCTGAGCCTGGGAATAGGGTATAATGAACCACACAATGGCTCTTAAATCATACATCACTTCCACTACCATTTCATTAACTAAAGCATCATGTAAAGCAAAACGGTGAAGAAATGTACTCCAACATTGTGCCCCAAATAAGATAATTAAACATTCATGAACAACCCCAATGATTATCAGAGCAACCTCAGTGAACCTTCTGGTTGAGCTGGATAAAGTGAGGGTCCCAATCTGGAAGAAAGAGATTTAGTTGCTTCTAACAGGCCAGACTACACTATGTGATGTCCTAAAAGTTTGTAGTGCCCAGAATTGCATCTCTAAAGACAACATGACTTTTAGGAAAAAGTTTTGTTCCTAAATATCGCTCAAGACCACAACCCTGAAAATCACCGTTGGTTCTTGTAAGATATTGTCTAAGGGTCATGGAACTGAGATGCTGGCTTAAAACAAAGCATCTTATCTTCCGAAAGAGGGATTGTTGCATAATCTGATGTCAGATTATTGGCTATTGATGTTTTGTTGAGAAAGTTCAAGCCCTAGGTGTGAGGAGCAAGGCCTTTTCTCAACTTTTACAACGCCATGCCCTCCTGGGGTTTTTTTCTCACCTACCTAGATGTTTTTTGTTGGCATCTTCCACTAGCTCAAGGTCCTCTTTCATTCTTACTCCATACTCTCTACTTAGTAGACCAGGAATCTGGGAGTAATTCTTAACTTCTTCTCACATCCAACACAACACTAACTTGCAGTAATTTTATCTTTTGAATCACTTTAAATCCATCTTCCTTTCATCTCCCCCTCTACCTGCTTTGTCCTAATTCAGCCCACCACTATCTTCCCCGGGAGGCATTAACAATGCACTACCTAGACTTTTCATGTTTGCTTCCCACTCATCACCCTCCCAAACATCCCACACACTGGCCAGAATGAACAACTCTGTCAAACACTCCCATTTCTTTGCCTGATCCCCACTCCGACTGATTAAAATCCTTTCAATTATTCTTGATAGTGTTTTAGTGTCTGGCACAGTTCGTCCTTGCTAACTTTACTACCCTCACCTCCTCCCACTCACCATTTTTCTCTCTGGCTTTGGCCGCTCTGGCTTTCTTCCAGTTCCTCGGCACAGACTCTGCTCTTTTCTTGCACAAACTGCTTCTTCTTCCAGCAGCGGTCTCTCACATAACCCCTTCTTTCTCTCCAAGTCATGCTTTGTAATAAAATCTCACCTCCTCTTAAAAACCTTCATGGACTCTTAGACTAAGTCAGGCCCGTTGTCATATACTTTTTCTTCATGGGACTTATCGCAATTATAATTAAATACTTAATATAGAATTATCACTTACTATCTACCTCTGTCTCTTAAATGTCCTTGTTGACTTCTCCTATTCCCTTCCTCTGTGTTCCTAACACCTAACGGTGCTTTTGCACAAAACGGATGCTCAGGGTCTATTTGTTGAATGTCTAAATACAAGACACGAATAGCTAACTATTTAATAAAGACAGTAGAAATGGCTGTGACAACTGTCGACAGTCCTGGACAAGGTTGGTACTAGGAACAGAAGTCTTTAAGAAGGAATACATGAATCGAGTACTGGGGCCTCAGGACTCTACAGGTCTTAGAGAAGCCATATAACCAAGCTTGATAGAGACAGAAAGTAGATTTCCCACTCTTTCCCCAGGCCACTCCCTGGGCCAGAATAGAGGGAGCAACATAACTACAAGGGAGGATGGGGGCCCAGGTCTCCAGTGGTGACCAGGAGGTAGTGGCCCACCATGGAACAGCATGCCACAATTGAGAACAGGACAAAGTAGGGACTGGGAGGCAAACACACACATGCCCAGCATTGCTGAAAAGAATTTGAAAACACTAGAAAGGGAAAGCTAGCCATGGCTAAAGACAGACATTTCTCTTTCATGAATTTTTTTTTTCTTTTTTTTCATGAACAGGACAAGGAAAAGCAGTACTATGCATTTAGGTTATTCTATTTCTAATGAGTTCAAAGTGAGCTAGAACCTTACTTATCGAGTCCAACTGGGAGCAAGATCAATCTAAGTCCAAGATTCATCTTTAGAATGCTTTTAAAGAAATTTAGTTTTATTACTTTTGAGGACATGGCTCTAAAGTTTTCTTGTGGAAATTTTACTCTCTTGGATCTTCTAAACATACTCCTTGTAACTGTCTTTAGCTTTAACTTACAGATTTCCCTAAAGAAGAGGTTTCTAAAGTACAGTGTTATCAACGCAGTTATCTAAAATACCTGCTGTTAAGCAAAACCTGAATAAACATAATCCAATTCACTGCAGTTTTAACAAAATCTTTTCTGACAATCACCGTATTATTCTAGAAAGTATTTGAAATGTATCACAACGATGATCTCCAAACATGAAAGTAAGATATTGGATAATAGGCTTTCCATAATCCAGGGTCACAGGGTACAATCCCTTCTCCAAGCCCCACTTTGTTATCCAGCTGATTGGTTGGGTCATTGATCCTGACCTTTCACTCAAGGAGCCTTATACTTCACTCATTCTTACAGCACATTCAAGTCTGCCTAGATGACAAAACATTTCTGCTCATTATCAAGTTATTTTAGTTACTTTTTTCAGAGACTCTCAGTTCTGGTCCAGGATTCCTACTTTACCCCCATAAATCACTAGAACACATGCAAATTTAACACATACACATGAACTGTAGAATTCCTAGTAACCACTATAGGTACAGATGGGATTAAATGAACTTTAGTATCCATAATACTGGTTTTTCTCTAGGTTATTTATAAATGATGTTTTGAGAGGGTAGTCCATCTAAATTTCTAGGTCACCAGCTCATTAACTATTGAACAAATATAATCTAGGTAAAGAGTGAGTTATATCTAAATCCCAATCAATTAATTGAATCCTAGAATGAATGAGATTCTAACTTCCCAGAGATAAGGTTTAGTTAATTTTAAACTCTACAGGGTTATGACATGCTTAATATACACAGCATAAATTTTTTAGTGGTGATGATAGTTATAACAATAAAATTATCTACGTGGTCAGTAGCTCCATTTTATAAACCGTAGTAACTCTTGGCCAAATTCTAATTAAGCAGAGTGGTCAGCTGGCTCTTTGCATGTGACCTGAAATCTGTTCTTATTTGCAAAACCAGAGGTGACACATATAGGAATCTTGTTATTAATTAGGCCACCATGTTGTAATCATGGCCATCATTCACATATCCAAAATGATAATTATTTTAAACCATTCATTACAGCCTGACAAACTACATTATCCAGAACCGTGAAGGGTCTTGGAATGTTGAATGTAAACTTAACCTATGGTTTCAATCTCTCCCTACCTCATTTTCCTCATCTGTAAAACAAGGCTAATAATACTAAGTACTTTATAAGGTGGTTTGTGAGAATTAAGTGTTAAAACATGTAAGGCACTGGGCCTGTACCTGCCACATGCTGGGCAGTTGTAAGAGTTCCTATGAAAATGTCCGGTCCTCAAAAAGGAAGGCTTCATTTGGTCCAGGTATTTATTGCTGCCATAGGCCATCATCAATAAATGTTTTATTTTAGAATCACAGGCTTCCCTCATCCAGCCATAGCAAGCCTACGTTTTCTAGTTACAAAACTGCATAGAGTTTTCTTTTGATAACTATATAGATGGTCCCCACCTTATGGGTTCCATTTAGAATTTTTCGACTTGATTATGGTATGAATGCAATACGCACTTAGTAGAAACCACACTTTGGACTTTGGATTTTGATCTTTTCCCCAGACCAGTGGTATGTGATTTGTTACTCTCCTGGTGATGCTGGGTAGTGAGCCCCAGGTCCCAGTCAGTTAGGGGATCACGAGGGTAAACAACCAATATTCCACAGTGTACTGAACTTTTTGGATATTATATTCTGAACGCATTTAAGGTAGGCTAGGCTAAACTATGGCGTTCAGTAGGTTAGGTATATTAAATGCAATTTTGACTTATGATAGGTTTATCAGAATGTATCTTTGTCGTGGAGCCTCTGTGCTTTGATTTAGTCAGTGAAATCTTTAAAGCAGTAGCTCCTAACTTTTTTATTCAGGGTACACTTTGAGAATCTGATGAAACTCTTTAGACTCTTTCCCAAGGAAAGATACGTATGTAAAAGTTAATATTCAATTTCAAGAGGTTTCTAATACCCATCTGAGGTCATTCATGGACCCCAGATTAAGAATCAGTGTTTGAAAGCATGATTTGGAAGGTACCAAACTTGGATTTCATTCCTTTAACAATGTCTAAAGCAAGATGAGACAGAAACATATATTTGCACATTTTAAAGGAATTATTCACTACGATTAGCTAGCTATGTACTTTCCAACAAAGGGTTTTGATGATGATGAAGGGTAAGGAAAATAAAGAGAACAAGAAGAGGAGGAGGAGTCATTCAAAATGGATAAAGGTAGGTAAACTAAGGTATACTTTTACCTTTGAGTGAGCCAAGTATGTAGCAATGCTTTGAAACTGGGACTGGATAGCGGTTATTATTAGATGTTCTGGAGGCAGAGTGAGTAACTGATTATGTCTAAAGCTTGCTTTTAAACCTCAAACAGGTAAAATATTATCACTGGGGCTCTTCACACCTGTTCAAGGATTCAGACACAATGGAAATGCTAATTATGGGAACTGAGCTGTGAATTCTGAGTGACCCTAGGGACAAACTGATTATCTGGCAGTCTTTCGTTGCTGGAAATTTATTAGAGGGTTTTAATATTACATTAACTGATTTTCACCTTAAGTGCTCCACCTGGAGAAGCATTAAAGGTTCCTGATAAGGGACATTTCAGAGAAGTAGCGGCACTGGCCAGATCTTTCGGGTGAGTCAGGGGTACTGTAAGGAGAAAAGCTCAAGTGGCTGTGTCCAGCAGGAGCTGTGTGATGAGCTTGCCACACCAAAAGCTGCCATTTGACTAGGGTGCACTAGTTCCCCACTCACTTCCTGTTTTCAACAGTCACCAGTGCCAGAGACCAAAGAGGAAGAGTAATGTATTTATAACAAGGGTCACAGAATGGGGCTAAGGACCAGTTACATTTCTGCCCCATTATGGTCTCATATTGAACCCCTGCCTCTAAAAGCCAAACAATCTTCTCAGGGTCTGCAAGTGTCGACACGTTCTTACCCATGCTGACCTCTGCTCCCTCGTTCTTTCCCATCTCCCTTCCCTCCCTCTGCCCTTGTGCCCAAGGCCTTCTCTCTGCTCTTGGACCATCCCAAGCTCATCTCTGGTGCAGGGCCTCTGTGTTTATTGTCTCCTCTGCCAGGAACATTCCTTCTCCAGATATTTGCGTGGCTCACTCATTCTTATGTTGCAGTTTTAGCTTGGTTAGCAACTTTCTGTCCCCTGCCTTGTCATTTTCTTCCATATCATCCTATTTTATTTTATTTATGGCACTTAATATCTAAAAATAATGTGTTGATTGGTTTTCTTCATGTTATCCATCTTCCCCGTTGGAATGTGAGCTCCGTGAGCATAGGCACCTTCTATGTTTTGATCACTGCTGTAGCCCCCAGGCATAGCACAGAGAAAGCACTTGATATTCATTTATTGAAGGAAGAAATGAATGCTCATCATAATAGCTACCATTTATTGAACACTTACTCTGTGCCAGTCACAGAGCTCACCAGATTCTCACAGCGACCCTCCAGGGTAGTTATTTATCTGCTATCCCAGTGGTGCAGATTAGGTTGCAGAAAGGTTATGCAGCGTTTCCAATGTGAAAACTAGCTTGTTTCAAGCCAGCAAGTAACCAAGACCTGATTTGAACCTAGGCATGTTTGATTCCACAAGTCATACTCTAAATCAAGAGTCAGCATGCTTTTCCTGTAAAGGGCTAGAGAGTAAATATCCAAGGCTTTGCAGTCCATATGGTCTCTGTTAGAACTACTCAACTCTGTTGTACTATGAATGCAACCACAGACAATCCATAAACAAATGGATGTGGCTGTGTGCCAATAAAACTTTATTTACAAAACAAATGGTGGGCAGGATTTGGTCCAGGGCCATAATTTGCAGATTTCTTCATTATGTCATTATTCTATATGCTATGCTAAAAGGAGGGGTTACAAAAAAAAGAGAAGGAAAGTAAAAGAAAAGCATTAAAATGTGTGCTCGGTGCCTGGTGAGCCCTTTTCAAATAAGAGAGACAGCAGGTGGACAAACTAAGTTAGAAACACAAAATCAATAATAAGGTTTTGATAGGAATTGTGATTCTACTGATTCAACTTCCCAGCTAAATTATAACCATCGCTTAAGACTACAGTAGAGTTTAATTCAGATAAAATATTCCATTTTAACCAAGGTTTCATTCATATTATAATTATTACACATGATTTCACCTGCTAATACCCAAACAGATCCACACAAACTTTTACCCCAAGCAGGCCCAAAATAGTAATTATTAAAGGACGAAGTATATCAAATCACCGTAACTGTTCACACTTCCTCTTTCAACCTTTGAGCCTGAAAATAGTTCAGTCTTTCTTTCTCAAGCAAACGTATGACTTATTGGCAAGGTGAAAGACACAAATCGCAGGTCTGAGCCAGCCCTGAGAAATCTCTGCTACCTCATTGGGAAGGTGAACATTATTGGTATTTAGTTGTTTATTCATTCAGAGTGGCTCTCAAGACTGAATATCCACATTAAAGCAAAAAATCAGCTCAGTCTGGGTCTGAGATGGGAGACAGAGGACAAAGGCAGTGGTTTCTATAGTGTTTATCTGTGTATAAGTGACAGGCTGGTATGGGGCTTGACCCTCGGGGGGAGGGAGTGACAAGACTTCCTCATTGCACCCTGTTTTTCTCTCCTACGTCATTAGAAACACATTAGACAAAATATTATTTTCCTCATACCCTAAAGAAAGAGTCCTTCTGTGAATACCATGTGTGTCTTAAACCAAAAGTCACATTTTCCTCAATTTGTTTGCAATTTTTTAAACATGGGTATTAAATATTTGAGCAGGTGACAAAGATTAAACTTTAATTAGGCTCCTGAACCTTCTCCAAGGCCCAACTATGCACTTTGACTATGCACTTGTAAAATCCAGTTTTCAAGAACCCTGCTAAGTCAGTTTAGCTAGAATTCTCACCTTTGGTATTTAATCAGGTTCCACATCCTCCACCTTCCCCCAGGTGAGGTCTAGACCTCTCTGTCTTAAGCAAAGAATCCTATTAAGCCAGTTTAGCCAGAATCCCCTTACCTCTGATATTACCGCTTAGTAATTTTCCATCCACTGCCCCCAACCCTGCTCTTCAGCTATAAATTCCCGCTTGCTTATGCCGCGTTCGGACTTGAGCCCAATCTCTTCTCCCTCACTGTAAACTCCCATTGCAGTGGTTCCTACACCTATCATAATGGTCCTGAATGTAGTCTGCCTTACCATCTCTAACAAGTATTTCTGATTTTTTTTTTTCCCCTCTAACCCATGAAGGTAGCCCCAGCATGGCAAAACCAGCATCTGAAGGAGAATCGAGAGGTGTAAGATCTGTCCCAGCCCAGCCACAAACCAGCAGTGTTGTCCTGGGTACCTCTTCCCCTCACTTCCTTTGTCTGAACAGAATTCTTATCTGTAACAGAATGAGTCAATCTCATACCTTTTCATCTACCCAAGCACCCATCTTTTTATTATCTATTTAATATTTGTTATATTTATTATCATTTATAAGCTACTACTCAAGATGACTCATATTATTAACAAAAATGGATTCCTACTGAGCATTTAGTATTTGCTATATGCTTTCCATGCATTCTATTATTTAATTCTTACAACCTCTTTTGTAGGGGGGCCCTTGTTATCGCAGACTTTGCAGAAATGACAGCTGAGGTTCGGGGAGGTGACATAAACTTCCCAAGCTCCAATAGAGAGTTAATAGCAGAGCTGGGATTTGAGCCTGAACCTTTGTTTTCTTTTCTTCTTTCTTTCCTTTCTTTCTTTTCTTTTCTTTTCTTTTTTCTTTTCTTTTTTTAAGAACTACACTGTCTTCATGTGCCTTGTAACCCTGGGTCAATGTCTGACCCAAGAGGAAAATACAGATTCAAACTCCCTTGCCCTGACCTCCATGAAGCCTCTCACCATGTCAGGCTATGAAATACCAAGGTGTCTTCCCTGGAGGAGATGGTGCAGGAGCTGCCATGGGCAGCCAGCACACAGTCTTTGCCTTTGAGAACCCAGGAGAGATGATCGAATCCATGGCACAATCAATGCCTCAGGAGGAATGGCGCTGATAATTCACACAGCAGGAGCGATCTCACCCTCCGGTCCTTATTGTCATTTTTGGGCACAGGCAAACACGAAACAATGACATCTGCAAACCTCTGGTTATTGGAGAATCTTTGTCTTTGCTAGGGAGAGGCAATCCCTTTAAGGAAGGACAAAGTCAACAGTGTAGTGACATGAAATATCTGGGGGCTCTCCTTGAAATGAACAGTTACTTTTAATAATTCATA
The DNA here is from genome assembly GCF_014176215.1 of Rousettus aegyptiacus. Classification (NCBI taxonomy): domain Eukaryota; kingdom Metazoa; phylum Chordata; class Mammalia; order Chiroptera; family Pteropodidae; genus Rousettus; species Rousettus aegyptiacus. The sequence goes on from NW_023416309.1 coordinate 47,661,882, forward strand.
TCAGGCTGGGGACACACGGTGGGATCAGGACAGATTCCTAGAGAAAGCAGAGCGAGGCTGGTAAAGTTAATATTTTGTGCACATCTGATCCTCTCGGGGATGGGGGCGGGGAGAAAAAAGAGGAACGAGTTTAATTACTGACTATCTACTATGACCTAAGTACTTTTATACACAGTGAGCACTAGGTCCTGTCCACAATATGTAAAGTTGATGTTTTACAGATGACGCTAGTAAGAATCTAAACAGGAATTCTATTTATTTTTCACTCTTTGTCAATGCCTGTGTAGACACTAGCCTAGCTCTAATTCAGATTTACATAAGGTAGATGGCATTTTCTCAATAGAATATATGTGGAAAAAAATATTTAGACTACTAAACCTAATACAGTGCCTAGCATAAAGTAGAAACACAATAAAAGAGGATGAATTAACAACTATTAATGTGTTTTTTCAAACTGGGGTGGAAATCATCTGATTCAGTAGTTGTCAACTAGGGGTGATTTTGCTCCGCAGGGGACATTTGGAAATGTCTGGACATATCTTTGGTTGCCACTAAAGAGGGGAGGAGTACTATTGGCATCTCGTGGGTAGAGGCCAGGATCCTGCTAAACATACTACAATGCACAGGACAGGGCTGCAGCAAAAAAAATGATCTGACCCATAATGTCAATAGTTCTGAGGCTGAGAGATTCCTATGTAATCCAATCTTAGAGATGAGGCGACCATGAGCCAGAGAGATAAAGAGACTTGCCCAGGTCCATACAATCAGTTGATGGCAAAGCCGTGACAAGAAATATCCCCCAGAGACTTTCTACAATGTTCATGTCAGATCTCAAGCTGTTGACCAGCCAGAGGACTCTACCTGCTATGACAGGGACGGGTCCAGTGAGGAATGCTGTGTTGGCACAATAGCCAAGGCAAACCAAACACAATTAGGTAAATATGAATGGACGAAGCCTGTCGTTCCTCAGTCTGGATATCTTCTCAGTAAGCATCCAGGGAAGGTTCCAGAGAACGAGGAAACCAAGCTTTGGACGGACTGCCCACCTAGAGGCTTTTGCTGCTCGCCAGCTTCTCTAAACTCCCACTCCTTCCTTTTCTTGAGTTGCAAACCAAGACACATTATCAAATCGAAGAAATCATTTTCTTTTAATACTTAAATAGGCAAGTTAAAAATATTATTGATTACATGGTCATATTAAGTCAAGGTAGAAATGGCCGGCAACTGATTCTCTCCAAAACATATTAGTCGTTTACTTTATCATTTTCACCAGTAACAACATTTTGGCTTTCTATGTGCCAAGAGCTGTGTTGGGTCTCGGGGGAAAGATGGGCAAGAGGAGAGGGTGTTCGCCAATATCATTTGTAAGGCATACCCTTGACCTCAAGAAGCACTCAGTTCAAGCATGGAAGTCTTGGCAATTGCGAAGTCAACATTGCAAAATGGGTAACACAAAACCCTCCTTAGAGCTAACTGTCTATGCCTAGCCTGACTCGCTTTTTTTTTTTTTTTTTTTCTTAACAACCTTTAGCACAGAAACATTCAGCTACAGCCCAGGAGTTTGTACTTTACCATCCTTATTATTAAGATTTGGCCTGCCTGGTGGGCATTTTTTTTCTATTCATTGATACCCCAGAACATATCTAAAATGACAGAGAAACCAGATGCAATATGGGACCTCACTGAAACACTGAATCCCCTAACTTAGCAGGTAAATGGAGGGCCCCAAAAGCCGGGGTGCTGGCACGTTTTCCAGCAGTCTCTAAGCTGCATCTGAGTAGAAGCTGGTGGTCTGGGTTAACACACTCTAAAGATTGACTTTTATCTTGAAATTTCAATGAAAAATTAAACATGCTGATAACATTGGGTACTAACGGTTCTTATTTCCATTGCAACTGCCTTCTGAGACGGATAATTTCTCTTTAGATTTTCATGAGTTTGGCCCAGAAATCAGATACTCAAGGCATTAAACATACAGGAGCCTGAGATGCCAAGAAAACAGTAGTATCTATTTAAGGATTTGCCTTCCACAGCCAGCTAAGTGTCTTGGAGAAGTGAGTGAAATTTAAATGTATCAACTCTGCCGCTCTGCTACAGACTGGGAAATGAGACACGAAGAAGGGCACCCCAGAGGCCCCCACTGGCACTTGGACATGGGTGTCAACCTCGCTGACAAGCAGCTTGTTGGGCGCCGCTTCCCAGTGCACTAAAGTAAGGAATGCTAATTTCTATTCTGCCCTGCCACAATATTAAAATTTAAGTGAACATCCATGGACAATCTAAAAACACCATCATTTGATAAAAGAATGTTCAAACATTGTAACAAGCAGGAAGGATAGACTCTCAAAATAAAGAGAATCTCCTCAGATTGAATACCTACCGATAACTGTATTAAAGACTCACTATTTTGTCCTTACATCACTGTAGGCTGGGGGGGGGGGGAGGGAAGCCAGAAGGTAGGCCAGGTAGGTGGTCGGCAGCTTGAGATCTGACATGAACATTGTAGAAAGGGGTGACTATGAGGAACAAGGACCCACGAAAATTGAAAACCTTGGGACTGTGAGTTCCGCTTGGACTTGGCAATGGGAAAACAAGGGGGATCGAACAGGGGGTGCTCCCCACCCCCATCCAGCCCTGCTCCTGCGCAGATCACCAGCTGCAGGGACCGTGGGAGACGAACTGATCTTTCACTCACTGGTTCCCTGGTACCTCCCTGGGGCAGCGGTAGGCCTGACCCTCATCCCTTCTCCTTGGGACACATTTTAGTTTGTCTAGTGGAATGAAGCTCAGGGCGAGCCCACCGGGGAGGATGGAAGTGGGGCCTTCTCCACCACACCAGCCGGAAATGGCACACATGATTGGATGAAAGTGTGCCCTCTACTTCTCAGATTTTATGGGTTCATGAAACAGCACTGTGTATCCCCGGTACTTTGCTATCACTCTTTCAAATGTCTGCTTACTGTACCATTACCCCTTCCCCGCATCTAAGCAGCTCCGTGACTCAGGGCAACAAGGCACAGTCACTATTCTCAAGGAACTCACAGCCAAGGAAGAGACAGGTAATTAAACAAGCAGGTGGGCACAGCATGGCAGCATGGAAAGTGGCATGGAAAGTGACTCATTATTCTCAGGGCAGTTCCTGTTCCCCCCAGTTCTTGACCCCTCACCCCTTCCTGTCCTTGACCTGGAATGCCTCTGGGTCTCCATCCTAATTCTTTCGCAAGGGACTCCAGTGGCCACTCATAGTGCCCACCTTCCTGCCACCAACCCCTACAGCTTAAGAGCCCAGGAGTGATGATGGAGGGTTTTCATTGGCACTGGCTCAACTTGCAACCAGGAGCCTCATTAAACACCTGAAATGCTGCTCAACCGGGCTCCACCCACAGTGATGGAATTAGCAAGGCTTTGGGTCCTGTGAACTGAATATTGAGGGTGGGTTTCTCATTGCAAATATCCTGCTGTTTTCCTCTTTTGACCTTTGTGGAGGAGGAGATTTGATTTGGGTTACAACTTGCTATTCAAAGTCTCTTTGGAAATGCTCCAGGTCTGGTGCGTTATTTACTGGAAGGCATCTCCGTTCCTTCTCAACATCCAATCCTCTTTGACACTCCCACCAAACAGAGGTTTTCAAACCCTATAATCAGGTGAAGACAGTTGTGTGCTTTGAAGTATCAACCCCATTGCCTGTCTTCCCACCATGACTGCTCTCTTCTGGAATCACTTGTTAAAACACTGATGTCCCTGGGAGGTTCTGCTGAGCTCTGTGGCCAGCCAACAGTAGGTGAGCATGAGCCCAGGGAGGAAAGAGGAGGTGGAGGGAGAATTAACATGTCTCTGGAGGTCAAGGGTACAGGGTTGCCCACAAGGGAAGGTGGGAGAGAATTGAAGATGCTGACATCACCGTTCTTTTACAAGCCCAAGGCCAGTCATTTCCTTTCATCATTCTCTGTGAGCTTAGCCTTCTCATCACCTCCCAGAGATTCTAGCTCTGTCTGGGGAAAATGCTAACCAGCTCTTCACAATTGCTGTCACTAAAGTCCTGGCCAGAGAGCTCACAAAAGACACTGTGTGCAGTGCAAGAGGAACATGGTGCTCCTGAGGGGAGCCAAGGGGTAAGGAAGAGGGCGGCCTCGGAGCACTCATGGGCAGCCAAGGAAGACAACGAGCCCATTCCCAAATCCTCGGCCCTGCCCGTGCTGGAAATTTGATAAAAGGTGCCCGCCCCAGGTGGGTTAGTCATCCAGGCTGGACACGTAGGAACTTGGGGGAGAAGGACACTAAGAATTAGTTTTTCTTTCCCCAGTCCCTGGGAAGGGGCTTAGGGATTTTTATGAGAGGAGTGACTTCAAGAGAGTGGGGATGCTGGGCCCCAGCTAAAGAGTAGGAAGGAGATGCTGAGAGAAAGGGGATTCGAGAAGACGGAACTGACCAATTCTTCTTCCTGACCTCTTTGAGTTTGGACCCAGCCTCTCTCCATCAGAGGTGACACCGAACAGGGGATCAGGAGGCCCTCTATATCACGGGGAGTCAAGAGAATCACCAGTGGCAGAGACAGGTGACTCAGTCCTAGGAACCATTCAGTCCATCCCCTCACTGAAAACTCACAGAGCATGAGTCTCAGAGAGCTGCAGGCACTCAGCCAGGATCACATGCATTGAGCACCTACAGCATTCTGGTCGAGGGGGCATGTTAGGTGCTCACCAGCTGTTGATTCATCAGGAGGGCTTATCTCGACTAGTTCCCCATTTCCTTCTAAATTAATTACTTTGTTCTTTTTCTCATCGCAGTTGGGAATGACCAATTTAGCTGTGAGATTTCTTTTTTTTATGCCTACAGCACCTGGTATCCCTGGGCGGTCTCCCATCCAAGTACTAACCGGGGCCAACCCTGCTTAGATCAGATGAGATCGGGCATGTTCAAGGTGGCATGGCCGTAGACGCTGTGTGATTTGTTTAATGCCTCTTGCCCTCTACCCTCTATCCAGCTGTAACTTCTATGAGGGCGGGGCACTCTCTGCCTCATTCTTTGCCATACCCCAGTGCACAGTAGGCACACACCCAGATTTACTAAACTCAGAATATCTATTCTCAAAGGAACCCCATGAGAGAAACATTACCCCCGTCTTGCAGACAAGGAAACGGGTGCTTAGACAATTTAAATTACAAGCAGAAAAAAGCAAAACTCAGCAATGGCGCTGAATGACTCTCCCCCATGCTGTATTACTCTTCCGATGAGGTTTATCAGACTCGGGAGGTTCCTTAAGCTGGGGGCCATGATTTAGGCTTCTCCAGCTGTGATGTTCTAGCACCAGATGCCCCAAGAGCACTTCCCAAGAGAGAAGGAGAGTGGGAGGGTCACTCTGGGACTGAGAGCAGCTGAGAGCCAGGAGCCCCAGGCAGGTTACCAGTCTGGCCAAGCCAGGTGCTAGATTGGGATCCAGGTAGGGAAGACAAGGCTGAGGACCACCAGCAGTGAGGAGGTCCCTACTCAGCAAACGGAGAGGCAGATAGCAAAACGGGAGTATCTGTCTGACAAGAATATGAGGGGACCAATCACCAAAAAGGGATGAGTCCGAAGCTAAAGGTCTGTGAAGCCCCAGGTCTATGGGAAGGGTGGGCTCTGAGGCTAGACGTACCAGAAATTGAGTCTCAGCTCGCATACTTACCAGTTTGGGCCAGTTAATTATGTTTTCTTAGCCTTAGTTTGTTCCTCTAAAGCATAGGATGATGCTAATCCGACTACCTCACTAGGAAGATAAATGAGATGTGCCAGGGAAAGCCCTCAGCACAGTACCTGATCTAATACGCGCCTCCAGCCAAGTTTAGTCTCCTCACGCACTTCCTTCAAGGCTGGACCAAATGCCTAATTTGGAACCCCTGTCAGTTTTTAGGTGGGAACGCGCAAATATTTAAACCTGACGACAAAGGTAGGTGAGAGGCTGCTGGGGAAAGCAGATTCTGATAGAGAGAGTGAAGCTCAAAACCAAAAGCCTCTCAGGCCAGTGTCTGCTTAAAACTGTGTCCTCTGAGGCTCGCTCACAACGTGCGCTGTGGTACACAGGCAGCAGGCTCAGCTGAGTGAATGGGCCCAACGGGTCAGGTGGGAGAGTTGCCACGTCCGACCATCAGCCCGATATCATTCATCTAGTTTTCACTGACTCATTCGGCACCAGAGAGGCGTCTCCGCATAGGAGTGAAAGCACGGGTTTCGGAGTCCACGATTTACAGTGCTGTCTCTGCACTCACTGTTTCTTCAGCTGTTACATGGGTTGACACTCACCTCACGGGCTTGTTGTGAGGAGTGAGTAAATACAGGCAAGGGATTTAGAGCAGTGCTGGACAGGGTGAAGGCACTCAAACAGTGTTCGCCATTGCTACTGATAAGAGTCTGCAGAGCATCAGACATTGCTAGGCTCTGGGAGCCAGGCCGGGAGCGAGGTCCCCGCCTCCACAGAGCTGCCCGTCTAGTGGAGCCAATGGATCAGGAAACAAGCGATCATAAGACAATGTGATTATTGACCCAATAAGGTGCATTCCAGGGAGCCCTAATCTAGTACCAGAGAAAGCAGCTTTACTCAGAGACCTGACAAATCTGTTAACTGGGCCAGACCAGGGAGCAGGGAAGGGCGGAGAGGCCTCTAAGCAGCAAAGATAACATGCAATAAGGTTGACCATGGTGAGTGCAAGAAATAGTGACCCCAGGGCAGGGCAGAGATAGAGAACAGTGAGGCAAGAGTCAAGAGAGACAAGCAGGATTCGGACCACTCTTCCAGATGACAGCGGAGGGAGGAAATGCTCCCAACATAGCAGAGAAGAATCGGGCCCAGAAGGTGTGTCCCCCTGCACTGGGCTTGTCCTCCACTTTTTGACTTTTCCCTTAAAATTACAAAGGGGGAGCATGATTCAATTTAATCAATTTCTCACACCAATTACTCTGAATCGTCTCAGGAAATCCAACAGGACCTCCCCAGAGAAAACTCCCTGCAGAACCACAAAGCAGTCAGCAGGAAGAAGAACCCTCCATCCCATGGAGAAGCCATGTGGGACAGCGCCTTGCCAACATCCCACCCAGCCGACGAAGCTGGGACGATCTTGAGGATTAAGACAACAAGGACAGACACGTTTGGGAATTAAGACGGCCACCAAAACTAGAGAAAAAAAAAATCCAGTTAGCATGGTTATTTTTTAACCTCAAGTGCAAAGGGAAAAATCAGGTTTAAGAACATCAATTTACCAAAAAATAAAACCACTCTTTTCCACTTAGTGCCAAAATGAAATTATCGCTTTCCTTGGTTTTGCATCATAGGACCCCCTCCTCGGCCACCTCCAGCCAAACCTAACAATTGACAGAAATGACAAGGGCCACTCTTTCCATCTCTCTTTCGTCTTCATTCCAGGTGGTTAAATGCCTTCTGCCACCACAGGAGTCCAGCTCTCATCCATAGCAAGGAAATCCTTCGACATAAAGTTCTGTCTGCCCAACTCAAACTTGGAAAGCACACCCCGGAGTTGGGAGTATGATGGGAGTGAGAAGAGACAACGCACACCAAACACAGATCTTGGACAAAGTGGGAACCAGATTCTCACGTATGAGGTGCTTGGCGCCACTTCCCTTTCTCCGTAACCAGCATCACGGGGATTGGTGCCACCAAGTAGAGCCTTGGAAGGGTATGTCCCATTAGCAAATCAGACTTGATGTTTCGAGTTAAAGCAATTGGGTTTCTCATAAAGTGTCCAAAACCCTTTAAGAACTTTGGAGTTCAGAGCCAGAGGGAAGGATGACAAGGAGGCCAAGAGAGTAGCTAGACCTCAGGAAGGATTATACGGGGAATAAAAGCATGCAGACGTGAATGTCACACCACGATCCAAGCTCATGCCTCTCTCCAGCTGCAAACAGCTCACATCTTGGCTCAGCCTTTCCGGAGAATTCCAAGATTCTGAGTTCTATTTTCTTCCACTTCCTTCCTCTACTTTCTTTGCCTCTCTTGCTTTTTGCTTTGCCACCCACCCCATTTTACCCCCATTTCTAATGTCATGACATTCTAAGAAATTAGTTCCTCCTTCCCCCCCCCCAAAAGAAATTTTTTAATACCTGTATCCTTGACTCTGTGGTATCTGAGGAATTATTTCCAACCAGTTGATTAGCCAGCTGATCAAGACTCTGGAGAAGACAGCCTCAGCCTGTGTAGCAGTGAATAAAAAGCTCCACTGAATGCCTTTTGTATAGCCAGAGGCTGAAGGACTTTAGGTGCTCAGCAGTAACCTCAAAAAAAAATTCCCCAGGAAACAGCAAACTCTCCCAGCACAGTTTTGAAATACCCCAGGAGGAGGGAGCCTCTTTAATCAAATAAATAACCAGCCAGAGATAAGGCCTGCTAGGCTGAGCTCAGCCAGCCAATCACATGCTTCCTTCTGAGTGCAAGGACAAACAGACCCAGACTTCTGGAGTGAGTTTCAGGGCTTATAATAATTTAATGATGCTGCACGTGGTGTCTTCTTGGCTGTGCCTGGTGGGGGTTTTCTGACAGGGAAGTGAAGCTCTGAGCTCAGGGACCTCATTCTCAGTGGAGGCATGTGGCTTCGGGGCCGTAGGTGAGGATCCTGGGTGATCACAGTGGACGCCAGCTCCTGACCTGGACGCTTCCACATTGCCCAGAGGTCCTGCTGATGCCAGGCCTGAGCGGAGCTGAGCCAGCCTGGGTCACCAGGAGACGAGTACATTTGACACTGGATGTGCATCTCATTGACTGTGTCCCTGAAGAGGCTGTGGAGACCCTAGTGACTTGCTCTCACATGTTGGAGATGCTTAACATATACTTCCATGGGTTCTTACCCAGAAATGACTTTGACTTCTCTATATTTATCATCCTTTCAAGGCCCCTCCCCTTCCACTGCAATCAGTACTCTGTTAGGACACAGAGGTATCATAAAGAGGGCAGGTTCTGGGGGCTATCCAGGTCTGGTAATGAATAATGGCCCTACTTGTTTCTAGCCTTGTGACTTTGAACATGTCACCTAGCCCCTTCCTCGCTGAGTTGAATTAACTGGGAGAATTCTGCCTTGTCTTGATAAGGTTCTCATAGGCCCTCAGGAGATGTAAACAAACCCTTGAAATGGCATTGATATATTAGAGCTCCATATTTAAAGGAAATTAAGGGGATCCCCTTTGTTATGTGAATAATAACCTAGCCATCAGCAGAGTCAATTTTAGGACATTCATTACCACGCCGCTGCCCCGCAAAGAACCTCTTCCCCTCATCAGTCATTCCCATTCCCCACCATCCCCACCTCTACCATTTCTAATGCAACCAAAAATCTACTTTGTGTTTCCCACAAACTTGCCAAATCTGGACATTTAGTGTAAATGAAATCATATACTATGTGGCCTTTGTGGATCGCTTCTTTCACTTAGCATAATGTTTTCAAGGTTCGTTTTATTTCTTTTTATTGCCAAGTAATATTCCATTGTATGGATATATCATAATTTGTTTATCCATTCATCCATCGATGGACACTTGGATCGTTTCCATGTTTTGCTGTTGTAAATAATGCTTCTATGGATATTCATGTACCTACCCACAAATTCACAACCACAAAAAGGAAAACAAAAAGGAAACAAAGAAGATGAGAAAATTAACCTTTGGAGGACTTCTCTCCAGCCAAAAGTTAGACTCTCATAGCAGTAGCTGAGTATGGTATTTGCAGACTTCAATGATGCATAAAGCACCATCGCACATTCCATCTTATGTAGTCCTCCCACAACCCTAGGCATGAGGGACATATTATTTTTATTGCCATTTGAAGATGAGATCATGAGGAATAAGAAAGTTTGAGTAACTTGCCAAAAGTCACCCAACCAAGAATTAAAGCCAGAATTATTAAGCCCTATGTTCTTTCTACTCCAGCTCCTCACATACAAAACATCTTTTTTCTTCTCTTACATATTCAATCTTGGCTTCTAGGATGTGTAGTTCAAGGAGAGAAAAGAATCAAGAAATAAGAAGAGCTTCATTATTATTTATGAAGAAAATGGCAATGGGGAGAACACATAGTTGTTGCTGTCCGCATTTAAAAATTTGTATGTAAGGCTCAGAAATATTAAATGTTTTAACTGAAGGCACACGGAGCTAGTAAACCAGCCGTTGATGATTTAAAGGGAGATACGTGATTCCCAAACACAAGCTAGATTAACTTGCTTGTTTCCTGTCATCTCATCGAGAGCAATAGAGGTCTTGGTTGTTCAGAGGGGAACAGGGGTAACTTTAGAAGGGGCACTGCAGGTGAGGATAGGTCTGGATGAAGGAGACACCACACATAGCAGGAAGTGTAGAAGGATTAGGGAACATGAAAGTCTGAAGATGTCGAGAAAAGATGGTTACGAAGAGAAGATGAGCAGGAAAGAAAACAGTGAGAATGTGGATAGACTTCTGCCGAAAGGCTGTCCAAGTTCCCAGTTTGTCCCATGGCTAGGAATGTTTCATCCAAATCCTTGAGGTTGCTTGATAAATAATATGAACGGGCACTTGATAAACAACAGGAACAGATGTTCAGGGTAGAATGATGCGGGAAAGACAGCAGCCAGGGGTAGCAAGTGTGATGGCAGAGCTAGAGGGTCCACCCAGCTTCTCATCACCTATCCAGCCCCAACCAAAAAGCACAGCCTTGGTGGAACAGCACCCAAGGGAATCCTCCTGGAAGCAGGAAGGCAAAACTCTCCACAGGAAGAGACGAGGCTGAGAAGGCCAGATGAGCAAAGGTGAGAGGCCCAGCCCCAGCTCGCCACTGAGGTAAAGATTCCAGCACAAAGTGCTTCTCACTCAGGAGTGGGGGGTCACAGGATGGACAGCAGGGGTGTCAGAGGTCTGAGACCTGCCAGGCACCTCCCGGCTCCTGGGCCTTGACTCACTGTACCGAGATCATGCCAACTTCATTTGATTTTCTTGGGCCCATTACTTGTAGAATGCAGTATACACAAGGGGAGCCACTATCAAAAAAGTCGGTTAGAAAAGCTCTCTAAGAATTCCCACGCTAGTTCCAGGCCCCTCAGATTCCTGAGCCATCTACAAGAGCCACTTCTGGAGGATGAAAGGGTACCTTCAGATCTGCTCCCACTTCGGAGCACCAAGAGTATCAGGAGGCAGAGCAAGGCAAGCACCTGTCAGGAGGTTCAGCTCAGTGAGAAAAAACAATGTCTATTGACATCTACCACAGCCATGTCCTGGATAGATGCTGTCTCTGTCATATCTTCTCTTCACAAGAACCCTGTAGGGTAGTAATATTTATGCCATTTCAGAGAATGAAAGAGTCCAGCTTGGAGAGGTTGACATGTGATGGAGCAGAGACTTGAGCCTGAGACTATCTTTTTATTATTTCTATTACCCATGATTTTTCTATTATTTCATGTTACCACTCATGAGAGAGTTCTTAGATTTATTTTCTTTCTGTCTCTCACGAGGTGCCATTTATTTCCATTCTCCCTTCGGTGACTTCTTTTTCATTTTTGTGTGTATTGATACATAACATATGTGTCTAGATTCATTCTCACATGTGTCTGTGAGAATAAATATCTGTGTACATGTACTCATGTGTGTCTCCTTGCTTTTAGCGAGCTGCATGTGTTCGGTTGCTTTCACAGAGGGTGCAAGCAGCTTTGGTTTTAATTTCCTCAAGGCTGTGTGAAAGTTTATCCTGAGATAATTGATTGATGGCAGTCTTCCTATTGTATGTCAGTTCCTGAGTAGAGAAATTGGCTCCTATGATGGGGCAATTTCCCTACTGCAGGCATCTTCTCAGTGCCTGGTCCCAGGATGGCTCTGTTATCCCACAGAAGAGCTATACAAATTTCCGTTAATGGAGATACCTATTGATGGGACCATAGGCGTCTATGTCATAATCACACACAACGCTCTTTGATTTGGGCTTGATCTGCACTGCCCTAAGGACAGAAAACACACACACACTTACACACACACACACACACACACACACGTTTGTCAATTGAGTAAGAAGACTATCTAACACATCACAAATTCAAAAGCATCTTAGCTGGACTTGTCTGGGGAATCAATTTGTAAATTACATGGATATCTAGCTACTATGCTATGAAACCTGAAACTAGTGTAGTATTAAACATCAACTATAATAGAAAAATAAAAATTTAAAATACCTGAATAAAAGAACCACTGTGGGGAGGAAAAAGCATCTTAGTACCAGCAGATAATATAAATGAGAAAAATGGGTTAGGTGTAATTAATAGGTAGTGGGGGCTGAGATGGACTGGAGGGAACATATCCCATCTAAGGATATCTACCAGCCAAAAGTAGCCATGGGAAAATGTAGGCTCAGTCTTTTCAGATTTTGTTATCTTTAAGAGACTGGAAATATGGATTTTAATGTGCAGTTTCTCACACTTTAAAAAATATGGCAACTATTCAAAGAGATTAAATAATCCTCAGGCCCAAATAACCACACGTATTTGCAAGGTAAATTCAGTATGAGCTGCCAGTTTTTGCCTCCTAATGTAGACAAAATAGGCACTCACATACGTGCACTTATTAACTCCAGCAGGTGAACAAAGCTTCTAAATAGACTGTAAGGACCAATCCTCCGAGTGGCTTGTGGGTCTCTCTCTCTTGTTCCCTTAGTTTAGAGACATTAAAGTGTGGTCAGAGGACCCCTGCATCAGAAATTTCCATACAGAGATTTCTGGGCAACTCCCCAGGAGCCCTGGGTGCAGAACCTGGGAGTCTGCATTTTAACAGGATCCTCCAAGTAATTCTGAGATGCAAGGTAAGACCATACATCTTCTCACCAGTTTCTCCTTACAAAGAGCTTCTCTCTTGCCCTTTATTCTAAAGATGATTTTCTCATCGGGGCAAGTGAGCTTGAACGAAGAGGACAACATGTAAGTCTTTTTACACCTGTTGAATTCCTGCAAATCAAAACAAAGAGAGAAGTATTTATGCAAATACAGATTCCAATGGATTTTTCTGTCACAAAACGGTGACTATAGTAAGAATTGAAATTTTAAAAAAGGAGAATCTGAACGAGAGAATGTAGAAAACTGATGGCTGTGATAGAATAAGAAACGTGTATTTGGTCTCTGCCCCTCTTTCCTGTCACACGGCTACTAAAACCCTTGGACTCTCCGAAGCAATGTGTCCTTTTGGATGCCTAGGTGACCAACGCCTGAATGAAGCTGGTTGCCAGTGGGCCCGCCAGCTGCAGCTCCCACCCTCCGCCAGAGGTTGAGTTAATCGTTAATATCCAGAGGTTTAATCAATCATGTCTAAATAATGAAGCCTCTATAAAAAAAACAAACAAACAAACAAACAAAAAAAACCCTAACCAGAAGGATTCGGAGAGCTTCCTGGCTTCCTGGTTGCTGAACACGTGGAGGTGCTCAGAGGGCGATGCACCTGCAGAGGCCTCGGAAGCTCTGTGCCTTTTCCCCACACCTTGCCCTGTGGGTCTCTTCCATCTATCTGTACCTGAGTTGCATCCTTGATAATAGTTACTCAGAGACCTATGCTGATTCAGGCCCCAGCTTGCTACATGTTTCCACAGTCGCTGTGGCAAGGGAAAAAGTTTGTGAATGAAGCACAAAAAAGGATGTGAATTTTGCCCAGAACAGATACAGAATTTTTGACAGAAGTAGGTCACATCACCAAGCCTGTTTTCAAAGGTGATGGGAAAGGACGATTCTACAACATGCTCCCCAAGAAGGACCACCAGAAACAGTCATCGAATAGCACTGATGATTACCACATTGCCTCATACTTGAAAGATGGCTGCCACCCTTTCACACAGCACATCTACATTCAAGAAGAACAGGAGAAGAGGGAAAAGGAGTAAACAGATTCAGTGCTAGGCTTCTGCCCTTTTACCAGCCAAAGCATTCCCAATATCCCCTCACCCCCAGCAGATTTCCGCTTACATCTCATGGGCCAGAATTCTATGATATGACCCCCCATGGCTGGAAGGGAGGCTGACCACAATGAGTGTCTTATTTTTCCAGCCTCAATTTGGAGGTGGGGCAATGAAGAGAAATTGCTGGTCAGGGTAAAGGAAAGGCACCTACCACACCTTCCCTTATCCTCTTCTCCCTGTCCTTGAAATCTCATGAAATGGTCATCTTATGCAATGGCAGAGGATGTGTGGGTTTGAAGTGGGGGCTACTCCTTGATGTGTGAGATTCTGGCCCCAGCACCCGCTGCCCTGAGTCACTGCCTGTCAGTTTCTCTTGGAGCCCAGCTGCACAGACTGTTTATGAACTGCCTAAATATTTTCTGTACTATCTGAGAGCATTCCTAAGGGTCTCTGAACCTGACCCTCGGGCTTGAGGTTCTTGAAAATAGAATTTTCAAAACATAAGAGGAGACAGGGAAGATTTGGGAACTTCCGGCTAAGCCTGGAGGCAGCAAAAGACAGACACCAGCCCACATTTGGGTGGGTCTACCTGCTTTCCAGAATCCTTTTATATTTATTTTCTCTGTAGACAAACCCACCAAGGTCAACTCCATTTTACAAAAAGGGATCAGAACTCCAACAGTTTGGCTCGGATATGGTGATCTTGGCCTCTGTGCCACTGTTAGCTGTGTGGCCTTGGGCAAGCCACTTAAGCAATCCTGGTATTGCCACATCTTTAAAAAGAAAATGAAAAAAGAGTCCGCTCCATAGGATTACTCTGAGCACTGACTGAGTTCAAATACGTGAATTCTTAGAACAGAGAAAGGCATGTGCTGAATTCACATTAAATAATAGCAATATGTCATCCCAGACTCAGTGCCCACCAGTGATGCCTGACAAGTTCTGCTGCCCACTGAGGCAAGTCAAGTCCCTGACTCCCCTCTTCTCGAGCCAATCCTTCTGGAAGTAGTTGGTCCAAACGACCCTGTCCAAAGGTTTTTGTTCCCACCGGGGAATTTATACTATGACTTTCGCCTCTTCTCATTTCAAAAGTGGAGCAAATGGTCCTGCCTTTAACATGAACTTCTTGTGTCTCCTCTATCCTTGCACTGGGATCAGGTCCCTGAAACCATGGACCCTGCAGCCAGATGGCCTGTCTTCAAATTCCAGCTCTGCCATTTACAGGCAGGGTGACTGTGGTCACAGTCCTCTACCTCTTTGTGCCTCAGCAGTCTCATTTGTAAAATGGGGATAATAGTGCTCACAGAGTTATTGTCAAGATCACATTAGTTAACATGTGTAAAGTTTATAGAACAGCTCCTGACATATCTTAAGGGCTATATTCATATTATCATTATGACTTTTTTTTTTTTTTACTACAGAATTTAAACTTTTTTCATTGTGGTAAAATACATAGAATACATACACAGAATAGCATAGAATTTGCCAGCATAATCCTTTTTAGGTGCACAGTTCAGTGGCATTAAATATATTCACACTGTTGTGTGGCCCATCACCGTGATCCACCCACAGAACATTTTTTATCTTCCAAAACTGAAACTCTGTACCAATTAAACAATTCCTCATTCTCCTCTCCCCCCACCCCTGGCAACCAGCGTTCTACTTTACGTCTCTCTTGATTAGGTACCTCGTGTAAGTGGAATCACACAGTATTTGTCTTATCATAACTGGTTTATTTCACTTAGCACGTCTCTAAGGTTCATCCATGTTGTAGCACGTGTTAGAACTTCTTTCCTTTTCAAGACTGAGCAGTACCGTACGTATCTATCACACTTTGTTTATCCATTTATCCATCTACCTTTTGGCTATTGTGAATAACGCTGCCATGAACATGGGTGTATAAATATCTCTTTGAGGCTCTGCTTTCAATATGGGAAATCCTAGACCTAGAATGAGAATTGCTGGATTACATGGTAAGTCTGTTTTTACATTTTCGAGGAACCATCACACTGTCTTCCAGAGCAGCTGCACCATTTTACATTTCGGTGTTTTACCAAAAGTGTCTCAGGGTTCCCTTTTCTCTACATTCTTACCAATACTTGCTTTTCTCATTATATTTACATAATAGCTGTCCTAATGGGTGGGGGGGGGGCGTCGCATTGTGGGTTCGATTCGATTTGCATTTCCCTAACGTTAGTGATGCCGAGCACCCTTTCATCCATTTATTGGCCACTCGTATATCTAATCTGGAGAAATGGCTCTTCCAGCCTTTTGCCCATTTTTAAATCAGGTTGTTTGTTGTTTTGTTGTTGTTGTTGTTGTTGAGTTTTCATCATGATTCTTAAGCACTGAACCCCTGTAATCCACATGATTTGGAGTCTGGTAATATTCAGAAAATAACAATTGCTCAATTTCCAAATGCCTTCCAAGGAGGGAAAAAACAACCTCTTAAAATTGCAGTCAGAAAATTAAAGGAAAGGCCATGCTATTGAATTCAAGTGCCTTTTATTCTCTATACTTGTATAAACACTGAGAGACCAGCATATTAGCATGAAATAGCATTGGCCATCAGGAATAAAAACACCTTTTGTTGATTAATAGATATTCAGAGAATTTTATTTGAATGGCTGATACTCTAAGGGAATTAACATAAATCTTGAGACATAAGATTATTAATAATAATATGAACTGATGAGATGGACAAGATTCAACTCAAAAGGCCAATAATTGGAACTTATAACAGTCACCATCATCTCCAAACTAAAAGTTCATAAAAAGGATACAAGACTTCTGTGTACGCGAGAGACAGATTTTATGTTTAGGTGATGTTTATGTCTAGATGTCTATAAGAAGAAAAAAATATATGTATGAGCATTAAAAAATTCAGGTAATCATAATTTATTTCTATTCAAAAAAGAATAATTGAGCAATTTGAAAATTAGGATTCTGTTTGGTTCTTTGTTACCTAAGCTAACTATTTCATTGCTTCTACCTTGAGATGCATGTTGAACATATGAAAACATCACTTCATTTTATGGCAGGAAACAATAATTTTCCACACAAAGTGTTCTGTGAAAGCAGAAAACATGCAGCTAATACATTTCTTAGTTTTTCTAATTGGATTGAAAAGTCTGGGGGCAGAAATCATGCTTTGGGGATTTTATTTTCCTCCACAATGGGTAGTATAGATCATATACATCATAATATAACCATGACTATGGCTAGCACTTTATATAAAATGTGGCTAATAACCTTGCAAAGTAGATACCATTATGCCCATTTTATAGATAAGAAAATTGAGGCTCAGTAAGTTCAAATGTGTGACAGTAGCATCGTGGATATGTTTTATAAAAAAATACAGCATCTTTATGTAATGTCGGGGATTTCAAAATCCTCGACATTATATAAATGGGGATCCAAAATCACACGAGAGGGAGAAGTGGATGAGGCTAAAGATGTAACAAAATTTGCCATGAATTGATAATTGTTGAAGCTGGGCGATGAATATATTCATGGTCCCTTATATGATTCATTATTCTATATTTTCATATTTTTCTGTAATCTTTCTGTTTTTTCACGATGTATGGAAAGGAAAGACGTTCTTCCTACTACTGCATCATGAATTATAGAGCTTAACAAATATACGGTAGCTAAATGAATGGCTTTGACCATTGTTTGTGCCTCATCATGAATATTGGCAGGTTTCCAGTCATTAGGAAATCACACATAAACTCACACATACTTCTATAGATTTCTTTTTTTTCCCCCATGATTCATCAGCATATAAGGACCCTCAATATTAGAAGCTTATATAAGGCCAAGAACCTGCACAGTCACTACCTAGCACAGAGCCTAGTGCTGGGTAGGTGCTCGGTGAATGCCAAGTGCGTGGAAGAAACAGGTGGGAGTGAGAAAGGCGGAAATGATTCAGAACACCTAGCACTTACACTTGTCATAAAGCCTAATGAGGACATTCCAGGTTTTCTTCCAGGAACTCCTCTTCGAACCTGGAGCACACATTGTTCCTGACAGTCTCAGACTGTTCCATCACAGTCCTTTTATTATTGCCTTTGCCAGTATTTAACTCATATTTGTTTGTTCAGGTGTGCATGTCTGGTCTTCCCAACTTGACCACGAGCTTCTTGAGGATGGGAACAACATTCCTCAGGTCTCTGTAGCCTCCAGGCTTAGCACAGGGCCTAGCACAGGTCCTGACACGGGTGTGCATGCAAACAGTGCATCCATGGCAGCGATAGAGGTACACTGCTTATCTTACCCTTCAGGAGAACCTGCTGCAGGAGCACAGTTCACTGTCAGCCTCTGGGTCTGGCCCCTTTGGATCTATCGCACTTTGCCACCAAGGCCACTCGTCCCCCCAGGCTGCTCCTGGTCAAGGGCTGGGCATGATGGGGGCACTAGAGCCAGTCCTCTCGTGCCCCATGCAGTATTCTCCCACCAGCCCAGCAGAGATGTTCACGGGGCTGCACTGTGGCCTGACGCTATTCCTACCCAACCCTTCCTTCTCTCTCTCCTTTCACAGGGCTCAGGCCTGTCTCATGCTCTGACCTCTTGCTCACTATCTTTCAAAAGCATTTCTCCCATTAATATCTTGCATGTCCACCACTGTTTTAGCACCCGCTTTTTGGATCACCCAAACTGTTAAACAGTTTAAGTGACTGATCGCTAATTACCAGAGATTCCATGCTCCCTTTCTGGTACATGGAAAAAATTCTATTGACCTCTAAGTTTACATTTGAAGACTTGGTGTAAAATTCTATCCTAGCATCATTTAAATAAATTCTGCCCGAAACTGGGATGTTCACTTCAATGCTGAAACCACAGGTTGTAGTGGAATGAATCACGAACCCTGGGGTCACAATCCGTGGCATTGTGACCTTGAGCAGGGCACCTTCCCTGATGGTGCCTCATTTTGTTTATTCTTAAAATGAGGCAAATAAGATCTTCCTTATGTTGAAGTAAATTTCTAGACTCAAGGTGGAGATGCTTCTGCCCAGGGTGTCACATTATCGAACCAAATCCTGGATAACTTTCACTTCCTTGTAATGCACAGCCAATCTCCAAGCATTCCTGCCCCCTAAGAAGTCAAGTTCCCATACAAATATTAAATAGGTGAGTTTTTGCCATTTGGTATCAACCAACCCTTTTGGAATCTGATGATATAGCCATGGACTTTCTCCATAGGAAATTCACATGTACTGCAATCACCCCCAAGCTTTACAGCCTCCAGGATCACCTCTTCATCTGTACCTAAACAATAATCTCAGATGAGTTCATAACTTAATCATTCCCATAGGCTGCAAATGTCATTAAGCAGAACACCTAAAGGCTCAGTTTGAGGCACATGCCTCAGGATTACTCCTCTTCAGGGCCTTCCTGTTGATCTCATGTAGGTGTCAACCTCACAGCCACCCAACAAGGGGTCTCCCAGGGGTCCCTCCCAGAACAAGTGAGTGCTGTCCTAGAACAGATTTTAGCTTCTGGTCTAGAATGCATAATATGCTATATTTTCACAACATGGCACTAACCGGAATCCCTCGCTCCACACAGAAACAAATTACCCACAATTTCAAAGTCCACAAAGAGATACCAGCAGTGGATCAGCCCCTCTAGCAACCCACCTGAGAGTCCTTGGCTTCTAGAGACTCTTGAGGGTGGGAACCGCTTTGTCAAATCCTGGAAAGCCAAGCGCTTGAAGTTCAAAGCTTCAAGACACTAAGCCTCCTGGCCCAGGTATCACTGCACGCCTTTCCACTCCACAATTCCACCCTCCCAGCTGTCATAGCCAGCCAGTCTAATTTCACTACCAGGATGTCTACATGGGGAAGTAAAGGAAAAAGAATTCTAGGGAGCAATTGGTCAGGGATGGGAGGATCCTGAGTAGAATCCCCTGGCACTGTGATCTCTTATGGAACAGGATGCAGTTCCCTTTTCATAAGTGAATTTTCTCTGACCTCTACATATACAATGGCAACTCCCCACCACCACTTAGAATTTGTTAAACACACTTAATGAATAAATAAATGAATCACACGTGGCCATATTTTTGGAAACTTGTTCAGGCTTTGCCTTCTCTGATAGCTCTAAGGATCACACCATTCTTTTCTGTGGCACTCCCTTAATTTTTCAACAAGTTTTTATTGAGCACCTACAATGTGTTATATCCCTCACCAGGCCTTGGAACTATAGGAAAGACTAAGGAAAGTCTTTGCCTTCAAGTAACTCACAGCATAGTTTAGCACATACTAAGCATCCAGTACGGGTCTCCAATTGCTTCCTTATTATAGTTTTTTCTCCCCAAAGAGCAAGAACATACTGAAGAAGGGAGCAGGCTGACATTGCCAGAGCACCTGGTATATCCTCAGCCTGATGACATGTGCTCTTCTGTAACCAAGTGGGTCTTTTTTCCATTGAAGGAGGGCCATCAATGAGCAGATGATGTGAGGGGACAGAGAGGGGACTTGAAGAGCACAGAAGTCAGAACCCAGAGGCTGAAAGGGAGCAGGGAGCCATTTCTCATTGTAAATATACGAGGAAGCTTGGAGATGTGGAAAAGAATCACCAGGCTTGGAGTAAAGAAGCCAGGTTGCACCCTGAACCCATGTGACCTCGGGCACACTGTTTTCCTTCTCCTGGACGTTTCCATATCAGAAAAGGCAACTGGTTGCCTAAATGGCCTCCAGATTTCTTTATGTGCAAATATCTATGATCCTTTCTAACTGACATAGCATCTTCCTCCTTTACTTCCTGTGGACTCTCTCCTTATAGAAAATGACTTACAGTGTTTCCATAAATGTGTTTTTTTCATAAAGGAAGGCGCATCAAACCTGAACTTCTACTTCTTAAAGAAAAATAGTTCGAAGGTTGAGGGGCCATAACAGAGCTCAGTGGTTTCTCTATTCTATTCTTTCCAACTGCCCCGAGAGCCCTCTCTCATGCTCTGCCCTCCCCTCCGTCACTTCTCTATCTTGGAGCCCTTCCATTGGCTGTCCTGTTTCTTCTCTTGCTTAAGTGATTTACCTGATTGGCTATGAGGCCAAAGCCCAATTGTCTCTTGTAATCACCAAAGGCTTTGACTTCTGGCCCTCTGGCCTCCCATAAGGTAGAAGCAAGCAAGACTATTCTCTCAAGTGACTTTTTCCTCATCACGCTGGTCCCAATGGCTAAAAAAAATGGATTGAGCCAGGCAAATAAACATATGAGCTTATGACATTCATTGAGCAATTGGCTCTCATCCTACTCCTGCAAGTGGACAGGCAGAGGTCAAGGTTCCTTCCCCAACCTTACCATTTCCCAATTGCACATCAAGAACTGCCTGGCAAGAACTGCCTGGTTTTTGAAACCATAAACAGCCCAGATCAATTTATTCCAAAGGCTCATTGGGCAAACACACTGCCCAACCTCCCTGACCACGAGGCTTCCTGATGACCACCACCTGAGCAGAAAGGCAAGAACACCGGTCCCTCAATTACAAAAGTCTAGGATGCACCAAGAAAAGTTCAACTAGTTGACCATATCCCATTTACAATCACAATGAGACAACATGAGCTGAATCATAGCCTCCTCACTAATCATTTCTAGGTCTTCCCAAACACAACCTCTCTTTCCAAAGTGTTATTTTACCACTGGACTGGGATATGTTGCTAGTAGCAATAATTAAGTAATGGATGATGGGCAGGTGAAAATATTCCGTAAAGTAAGGAGTCCTACAGTGTCATTTTGACCACTCTGCTTAGCATTTAAAAAGCAAATGTCATTTTGTGTTTGTGGGTTCTATAAAGATGTCTAAATCAAAAGTGTCAGAAATTTGTAAACATTCTATAATCAAGAAATCAGAGTTAAAATCAGACAATCAAACCACTAATATTTATTATCTATCATTCACAAAGCACTGCTATGGGTTGATATATGGAAATATAAAACTTAGCCCTGGACTTAGAAATGGTGAGTTGGTCACTGAAGGGGGTTTGAGGACAGAAAAGTTATAAAACAACACAAAAAAAAATTGAATGAAAATAGTCAGATGTTACAAACTCCCACTGAAATGAACATCTGAAACAGGTACCTTGCTGGATTGGGCCCCATCAAGTTCTGATGTCAGAGTTAGTAATTTTACACAGAGCCTGAAGAGATAAAAGACAGACATAAATAATGTTAGATTTTACAAAGCATCATGCGTCTTGAATCAGTTAGGAGAGCATTCAGCTGCAAGTGACAGAAAACTAACAGACAAATAGTGGTTTAAACAAGTATGAAGCATATTATTCTCACTCAATATGAATTCCAAAGGTAGAGCGCTAAAAGCTGGAGAAGGAATCATGAAAATCATAAACAGTTTCTACTGTTTTTCTGCTCCACTATCCTCTGCTTGTGGATTTTTCTCCTCATGTCTTTAAAATGGCAGCTGCACTCCAGGCATCATGACCACATCCCAAGAAGAAAAAAAAGAGGCAAGTGCAAACTGCACAAGTCTTCTCTTTCTTAGTTACTGTATTTTTATTTAGGAAGAGAAGGTTTCCTTAAGTATCTGCTTCCATCTCATTGGCCAGAACAAGTCACATGGCCACCGCCAGGTTCAAGGGAAGCTGGGTATTTTTCACTTTCCAGGCTCTACAGCGGAGAAAAGCAAGGGCAAAAATGATTTAAATACATTTCACTGGACCAATAGCATTTATCATATACTTATCACTTAATAAGCTTGTAATGGATGAGATGTACTTGATTTTAAAGGGTCATATTATAAGAGACTATTTCCCTGTCTTTTACTGAATGTACAACATGACTTTATTTTTACCTTTCTTTAAAACAGGCTTTTAAATATAATTCTATTTTAAGAATATATTTTAAAGAATAATTAGATATACATATTATAATGATTATTTCTGGTGAATTACAAAAATTTTTTTATTTCTCTGTGCTTTTTGGTCTATTTCATTTCACTTTCTAGTTTTCCATAACAAAAGTGTATTATTTTGTGATAAGAAAATGAAAATTTTTTATGAAATAAAATGTTTGTGATCATTTATGATATATTGCCAAATAAAAAAGGAGTATATATGATATGATGTGTTCCCAATTTTCACAAATATATATGAGAGAATAAAATAATAACTTATTTCTCTCATATATATATATGTGCCAATTTTAAAAAAGTATTTGCTGATATTTCTTCTTCCATATTCTCTGACGACTCACCCCATGCTCCCAAAATATAAGCTTCTTGAAGGCCACATTTAGTATATTGTTCTCGCTGTATCCCCAGGCCAGGCACTGTGACCAAATGGATGGATGGGTGAGTGAATAAATGAGTGCCTGAGAAGTGGGCTGTCTCTCTTTGAAGATTATATATATATATATATATATATATATATATATATATATATATGAGAAATAAAAGCCTGAAGAGTTGCCTCTGAGTACTAGGAGTACAGATTGTTTTATTTTTCTTCCTTCTTCTATCTGGTATAATTAAGTAATGGATGATGGGCGGCTGAAAATATTCCTCAAATTAAAGAGTACTACAGTGTCATTTTGACCGCTCTGCTTCACAATGAGAAGTATCAGAAACAAACAGCAATCATGAGTTAAGCAGCTGTCCACCTGGACCTGAGAAAAGGCTGCTTTTGAGCATAAACTGAACAAAACAAGGCTTTGAGAATGAAAATTGCACCAAAAAAAAAAAAAAAAAAAAGTGGGGAAAAAAGCATTCCACTCAAGAACAGGCCTTGTTTGTTATGACCAAAAAGGATAGAGGAAAATGCTTCTGTCACCCCCTTTTTTTTCCCCCACAATGCTGAGAAACTTTAAACCCCCTTAACATTCTTCAGGGGATTCGTAAGTCTGAGGCTCCTAGCCCCACAGAGGGCTATTTGTTCCTTTCTAGTGAGTCAGCTGTAAAACGTAGCTCATTGTTTTTCTGGCAGATATGGTCCCTGGAAGGAACCCTTTCGCCGCCTTCTTTCTCTCCAGGAGTCTGAAGAAACTGGAGAATGGAAAGACAGCTGATGTCTCCTCCGCCTTCCAGGTGGCCCAGCCCACAATGCAATGCAACAGCCATTTCCTCTCTCTCTCTCTCTCTCTCTCTCTCTCTCTCTCTCTTTCTGTTGTTGTTGTTACGTTGTTTGTTCATGATGTTTCAGTTCATTTCTTTCCAGTAAATACTCTGCTTTCTCCCAGAAAGCAAGAGGGCATCTACAATTCTCCTGAATTTGCAGAGCCAGGGGCTATAATTCGAAAAGGTCTAGGAAACAAACAATCCTGTAAAGAGGATCTCCTACAGGATCATCTTCAAAGAGAGACAGCCCACTTCTCAGGCACTCATTTATTCACTCGCCCATCCATCCATTTGGTCACAGTGCCTGGCCTGGGGATACAGTGAGAACAATATACTAAATGTGGCCTTCAAGGAGCTTATATTTTGGGAGCATGGGGTGAGTAGTCAGAGAATATGGAAGAAGAAATATCAGCAAATACTTTTTTAAAATTGGCACATAATATAAAAAGATATGAAGCAGGATACGGTTCTAGAGAATCACAAAGGAACAGGGTGGGTAGTCAGGAAAGGGTCTTTCAAGGGGTGACATTTTTTGAATTGTCGCTTGAATGATGGGAAGCAGGGAGCTGTGAGAAGCTCAGGTATAATGTAGACAGGCAACAGCAGGAGTCGGGATCAAAGCAGTGGAAGCATGAGGTCTTAGGGGCCGTCAGGAGGAGGGCAGATGGCCACGGACGGGGTACTGAAGAGACAGAGCGAAGGTTGCAAGCAGCCGCGCAGCCATCAGCCCTGCTGGATGGGAATACAGAGGATTCCAATAAACGCTTCTTGTTTCCTAGGAGTGTCTAGTTTCGGCCAGGAGACAGAAACCTAACATAAGTATGGAAGAATTCAGACTAAGCCGTGTGGCTCTCATTCTATACAAAGTCATTGGGAGCAGGTGAGATGAGTGTGAGCAGAAGCGGTCAGAGGATTTCAAGGGGGTGAGGGGTCTAGACCTAGAAGAGGGGAAGGATCGGATGAGGATGGTGCAGGTCACGATGCAGGCACTCACTCACTCCTCCTTCCATGGCAAACACCTTTAACCATCCACTGCTCTCTTTCCCACTAACCTTGGCCTCAAAAAACTTCCCGAACTGCAATTTCAGACAGATGCCTCTAGTTAATCAGAATTCGTACAGGAGGAGAAATCTCAGCCTAAGCCAGAAACAGTGGGTCAGGGAAATCATGGGGAGAAAGTGCTTCCCAAATAGAGAGACCTAAAGATCATTTTTAAGCAATGGAGTTACTTAAATGAAGATTGCAAAGACAGTGGTTCCAGCCAGAACAGCATGCTCAAAGGATTGAAGGTGGACAAGGATAGTGCAAGCAATTCCATATGGCCAGGGCTATAAAAGTCAGGGGGAAGATAGGGCTGGAGAGATGATCAAAGAGGGCGATGGGAGCCATGGGAAGAGTTGGGACTTTACAGGACAGGGGTGGAAATGCTTTGAAGGGCTCGAGCAGGGGAGGGGCGTGATCCTAGTCTAACTCCAAACATCACTCTAGCTGCTCTGCAAACCAGGTAGGACCCAGGATGGGAGGCTGCTGCAGGAACAGAGATGAGAGGTAGCGAGGGGGCTGGACTAGGGTGGTGTCCAGAGGAATGGAGACAAGTAGCTGGCTAGGAGGCAATCGCTCAAAAGTGATGATTAAACATGAGCGTAGAGAAGAGAGTCAAAGATGGGGTGCAGCTTCCTCACATGAGTCCTCAGTGCCCCTACTGACAAGGGAGAAATGAAAACTGTTAAGCCCAACTGAGCTATGCATTCAGATCTAAAATACCCACAGGAAGCCATCAGCACCTGACGCTTTGCCAAAAGATGTGCACATCCTTACTGAGAACTCGACACACCGGGCATGCAGCTGTTTCTCACTTCCACTTTAAGTCTCAAGCAAATCGTACACAAAGGCCTTCACGTCTAGGCCATCTCATTAGTAATGGCACTGAGCAACAGCCCGAGTTTCGAAAACCACTTGATATTTTAATCTGCCAGTGTCCCATCTTTGTAGAGGAACATCCAAAGGTTCAAAGACACTGGGAATGTTATTCAAGGCCACATAGCAAGTTGGAGGAGAGCAGAGAGTTGGATCCAAACATTTTCAATTTGTTAGACCCCTTGCTGTTCGGACCCCACAGAGATCAAGCATCTTAAGTTATACTGCTGCCCATCTTAGCATATTTAAGCAATGGTGCCAAGTGTAGGAGAAAATGACTCGCCCCCCCCCCCCCGCCCCCGCCCCTCTAAGTGTTGGGTCGGCACCTCTCGTCGACGGCTTCCCACGTTATAAACAAACCTCAGGGTTCAGCCTGGAGAGCATGTAGATGGGCAGGCAGTGATCCGCAGCACCCATGTGCATCCCGCTTGCTCCCCACTCCACCTTGCCCTTCCTTGACGAGCTTTTTATAGCTAAACGAAGGTAAAGTGAGGTATGTTCAGATTCTTAAACATGACATTTAAATAGCACCTCGCTCTTGCTATCTCGAGCTGTGAGGTGAGGTACCACCTCTGAATCTCGACTGTCGGATTGTCCCCCGCAGCAGGTGTCTGAGCACCTACTATGTATTGACACCTACTGTGTATGGGCACCACACTTATCTCTATGCACCTCTGTTAGGGCTTCTAATAAGCACATGATGCAGACTAGGAAAAAAAAAAAAGATATTTTAGAATTCGCCTTCTGCCTAACTCTAGGCCCTATCTGGCCAACCTCCTTGTATGGAGCATGCAAAGTCAAAGGAGCTGAATTGCTGTGCAAAAAAGTAAATGATGAGACATCTAGAATTCTGGAAGTGGGAAAGAGGTAAGGAGGAGGGGGAAACTGGAGGCGCAGAGGCTGGGAAAGCCCCAGACAGGAAATCCCCACTCGGAGTTGAGCCCAGCAGGCAGACAGTGACTACGATGGGCTCTCTCCATCACCCACATCTTCATTCGCCCATTCAACAAATACTTACAATTCACCTAAAGTGTTCTGGATGCTGGGACTATACTAGCAAACTCAGCAGAACCAAATCTATCCTCAGGTAGCTGATGTTGTGGCAGAGGAGACAGGTGATAAGAAGGACATCAGATACAGGTAGTGATGCATGCTGGGAGAAAACCTAAGTCAGGAAAGGGGGCTCGTGGAGTGGGCAGTATGTGAAAGGGGAAGAGGAGAGGTGTTTGGGCAGGCCAGGGAAGGCTTCATGGAAGAGGTGAGTTTTTATCAAAAACCAATAGAAACGAGGGATCTAGCCCTGCAGATATTTAGGAAGGGGGGGGGGAGAACATTCCAGGCAGAGAAACAGAAAATGCAAAGATCCAGGAATGGGAACATGCTCAGAGCATAAGAGAAGCATCGAGTTGGCCATGAAGCTAGAGTAGAGCGTGGAGCAGCTGAAAGTAGGAGCAGGAGCAGGGTGGGCATCCTCCAAAGTACAAAGATGCTTAGTTTTTGTGTTGTCATTGAAACAGGCTCAACCAATAGAAATAAGAGAGCCGGTGAACTTTGGGGGGACATATGCATTTTATCTGTTCACTCCCACAGCACTACGAATAAGGAAATTGAGGCTCAGGAGAAAGAAAGAAATCGTCCGAGATTCTAGGTCGATAGATCCCGAATTTGGTCCTGTGGCTGTTCAGTCAAGCCTTCGCTCTTCCCAATCCAGCTCGCTAAAAAGTGAGCAGGTAGGAGGAAGAGAAAGGAAGTCGGAAGAATTGTGAGCGATCCAATTGTCCTGGGTCCGTTTGTAACACCTGGGAAGGCGGCAAGGACCCAGAGAAGGGGCCACTGACTCTGTGCCCAGGCAGAGAGGACCTGGACAGCCTCACAATTATCCCTCAGCCTAATCTGGCAGAAAGCCCTGCACAGTGGGGTCATGGAAGCTTCTAGGAGAGTTCTCGCTCCTGTGGCTGGGAAAGGGGACAAGACAGCTGCATTCTGCCTGGTGGACTCCTCCCCCTGCAAACTTTGGGAAGGAGGCCACCTCAGAGGACACCACCGTGAGTAGGTGAGGACCCCAGAGACACATACCTTCTCAGGTAAAAAAGGCCAGGGACTCTGAATAGTGCAAGATGGTGTCTAACATAGAAAGTTATCTTGGTTATAGAAAAATTAGGAAATTTACACCTTTTACACAGCTTAGTTGTGGACCAACACTCATTACTATTATGACGGCTGCCATTGGTGATTCATTCTTTCACGTATGCATTTATCCGATGGGTTTTGTAACAGGCCCCATTCTAGGTGTTAGCAGTACGACAGTAAAAAAAAGGGACAATCAAAAACTCATAGATACATGGTATATCCGCACAACGGAATACTATACGATAATAAAAAGGAATCGAGTTCTGATACATGTTACTACATGGATGAATCTTGAAAACATTATACTAAGTAAAAGAAGCCAGACACAAAAGGCTACAAATGATTCCGTTTCTATGAAATATCATGAAGAGGCAAGTCCATGAAGATAGAGAAGGTGTTAGTGGTTGCCAGGGGCTGGGAAACATCGTTCAGTAAGGGATTTTTTTTTTCCCCCCTTATTTAAAAAATCTAAAATCAATTGTGATGATGGTCAAATAACTATGCAAATCTACTAAAAGCACTGAATTATGCAACAAATGGATAAATTGTATAGTATGTGAATTAAATGTCAATAAAGCTATTAAAGAGAAATCGAATTTAAAATTTTACATTTAAATTTTTTAATTAATTAAAATTGATGGAATTAATAGAAGTAGAAATAAAAATGTTTAAATTAAATAAAGTTTCTTACTGAATGACAACTGTCATTATTTTCATGTATTTATTATGATGCAATTAACGTTGATCCCTGTGAATGGTCCATAACACAAAAGAGAGGCATGAAACAGCCAGGGCAGAACACAAGCTTGAACTGAGAAGGCTACCAAGAGAGAGAGGAAAAAAAAAAAATGTGGAATTTCTGGGTCTTTCATCGTCCCCATACTTTTTGACTTTCATTAGTTCAAGGGAATCAGAAGATAGCAGATCGGATGGAATTTTCCTACCCGTGAACTGTTGAGAAAAGTTCTCCCGAGCCTGTTTGGGTGCTGAGCTGTGTTTGTTTGATTCTGGGGAAGCAGAGCCCGAAATGAGCACTCGGGAGCAGTTTCTCAGGGCACAGGGCGAGGATTTAGGACAGTGATACTGGCGGGAGAAAGCCAGCAAGGAGCGTGTTGCCGACCTTGGGAAATGAAGTCCAGTTCCACCAGGGACTATGCAGAAGGTGACCCACAAGTCTCCATATGAGCAACACACTCTGCTATTTCATTTTATTCCACTTTGGTTTCTAAATGCCAGGTGCAACCACCAAATCGATTTCGTAATCCACTGATGTACTCCATGCCAAGGTATGGAAAAAACACTAGGTTACTTACTTATTTAGTTACTTATAGACACATATATAGTGTCCCACAAAAGCCACTCCTCCACTAATAGTCACAATATTTTTAGGTATCTGTTTCCCTCAGCCTTGGCCAGTTCCCAGTTAAATGCTCTATTAAAGTGGGTCAGTTGTTTTCAGATGGCTGCTATCTGTTTGTACTTAACCACATCCATTTGCATGGTCATTGAAATTGTTCCTAAGGCTCACTCTTAACTAAGTCCACTATGGCTCACCTATCTCCCTAGTGGCAACCCTAATATACAGCAGGTGCTCAGTATTTTTTAATGAATTCATTTTCAAAAGAATGACTGGTTTGGGGCCACTACCCCAAGATGTAGTCTTTATCTCCTTTCCTCTTTACAACAACTCCACGAGTGAACCAGGAGGGTCCAAACCCTGCCTCCAAACCCCACAAGTTGTATGACATACGACAATTTTCCCATTCGCAAAAGAGAAATAATAATGGCTCACCTCAAAGAATCAGTGTAAGGGTTAACTAATAACATCTCAGTGAACACCACCACCAACCACAAAGGTTTCCTACAGAAAGCCCTGAAATGAAATATGGTCAAGTGAGGCAGGTGTTATGGGTTGAAGTGTGCCCCACCCCCCATGCTTAAGAACAGATTTGTTGAAGTCCTAACCTCCAGTATATTAAAATGCAACCTTACTAGGAAATAGGGTAGTTGCAGATATAATTAGTTAAAATGAGGTCATACTAGAGCAGTGTGGGCTGCTAATCCAACGTGACTGCTGTCTTTATCACAACATGGCCACACAGAGAATGCCCTGTAAAGACAGAGACACCCGAGGGGAATACCATGTGATGACAAAGCAGAGACTAGAGTTATGCAACCGTCAGCCAAGGACTGCCAAGGGCCTCAGGCAAACTCTGGAAGCGAGAATCCAAGTAGGATCCTCCTACAGGTTTCAGAGGGAACATGGCCCTGAGGACACCTGGACACTGAGCTTCCAGCCTCTAGAATGGTGAGACAACAAGTGTCTGTTATTTTAAGCCAAACACAGGAAAAAAAGAAAAGAAAAGAAAAGAAAAAGAAAACTCAATGCACAGTAGCCAGTGCTGTGATCTTTCTACAGATGAGGGCAAAGCAATATCATTCGAGTCCAAATAAATTAACTAACATTCATCCTTTAGGGACGGGACTGCCTCATGGGCTGGACCTTGTGCCTATTTCAAATGTACGCTTTGACAACAAAATCCAATTTTAACCTTTAAACGTTTCAATCCATCCCTCCAGTAGCAAAACGCAGTGGTAAAAAAATTATTGCTTCGTCTCAATTTAAGGACGGGAAAGCTGCACCTGTAAACATTCCATTCTTGCCAACACGAGCTTTAAATTACCTCTTCCAAATATTTCCTCTGCAAGTATCAGGCCTTCGAAATTATTCTCCTTAAATCTGTCACTCAGAGCATTTAAAAACTTGTGATAGGGAAGGGGGAGGAAATAAGCCCTGGAGGGGGATTTTCCCGGAGTACCTAGAAGAGAGAGTGAGGGAAAATTGGACGAAGGCATGAAGGTGGCATGCAGGAGCCTGAAGCTGGGGAAGCATTACCCCTAGCCGTTCAGATCACAGATTTTTTGACAGCAACCTGCTTGCCTTTCAGGGTCTAGAGTTGACCACTGTTGTGGTGTGTGTGTGTGTGTGTGTGTGTGTGTGTGTGTGTGTGTGTGTGTGACCTGCGATGGGATCTCACTCGAAAATGGCTGAGAAGTTTTCTTGGAGATAGCACCCACACAGATACTTGACTGGTGACTAGCCTGGGAACCTCCCGCCATGTAGAAAAGACACCATAAATCTTTGTTCAAATGTCCCCTCCTTAGTAGGCCTATTCTTAAACCTACTCCTCACCCCTGAAACTTCCTATCACCTTCTCCTGCTCCATTTTTCTCCATTGTCCTCATCACCACTATATATGTTGCTTATTCATTTATGTCCATCTCCCTCCATTAGAAAAGTCTACAGCAGAGCCTGGCAAGAATACATGTAGGTACTCAACAATATGTACTGAATAAATAATCAGTATGTGTCATCCCACAGCAGATTGTATATACACACCACTTTACTCTTCTGACCTGATTATTAGTCCCCAGTTTCACTTGGGCTCTGAAGCCAGGTAGCATCTTTCAATACCAATAATGTTCAAGCAGCAAAGTTTAGCTGCAGCAAAGCATTCCTTGTTCATGTGAACTCCAAGCTTCCCAAAGCCTCCCTGATCCTGCTCACCCAGAAAAATAAGTCCTAGACATAAGAGCAACCCAACAAGTGTCACGGGCAATCATTGTAGCGATGCTAGAAGTTTAATATGTTTTCAGTGATCCCTGAGCTTCTCACCTGAGCGATGTGCTCACAAGTGATTTTCCTCTTCAGGTTTCCTTTCCCTAGTCAGATACACAGGAACACGCAGAAGGATGGAATGATGCAGCAACGAAGCAAGGACTGGACTCCAGGCTCCAGAGCTAAATTCTAGTCTAGGCTCCTTCGCTTCACAGCTATGAGTTGGGTGAGTCCCCTGCATTCTCTGAACTTCAGTTTCCAAAGGAGAACATAATCCTGATCATCTCCATATGCTTCTTTCGACCTATGACATGTTAGCATCCTATGAAATTCTTGCGAAAATGACGCTGGAGCCACCCCAGCATTGAATTGTCTCTCCTCCTCCACTTGACCTGTCTTCTCCCTCCATTTCTTCCCCCTGTACACACAACCTTCTGTTATACTCCAGGGCAGTCTTGATTACAAGATTCTTGAGTAGGTCACCTGAGCTTTAGTTTGGTCATCTCTGAAATGGGATAAGCACACAGACCTCTTTACACTGTGTGAGTGGGAAACGAGCTCATAAACACAAACCACCTGCCTCCATGCCTGGCATCTCCCTTTTATGGCCCCTTTAGGGTTCTGTTTTGATGAGCTCAAGGAAAGAGAGAACACACGAAATTATGAGCCCCAGCCTGGCCTCAGTGAGGTCATCAGGATGTCAACAAGCATTTTGTGGATCATTCGCAATGACTATTTTTTGCAACATGTATTCTCTCACTTAATCTTCACGACACCCCTGTGAGTTAGATATCATATTCCCATTTTACAAATGAGGAAATGGAGGAATAGGGTGTTAAGTAGCTACTCACAAGCTGGTGAGTGAAGGGATTGGGAACAAACTTCCGATTTTTCAATGCGCTGCTCTTTCCTCCTTCCCAAAGCCATTTGGTGCAATAAGTTTGAAGGAGTGAGTCATTGCCTGTGAATGGGCCAAAATGGAGCAACTAACATTGCCCTCGGCCCTGATTTCTTAAGGGGTAAAAACGCATAAGCCTTAACCTGTAAGCACCCACACGTATAATGTATTACATCTTATTTCTAATCTTTTCAACAACCCTCCCTATAAGGAAAATGGGGCTCAAAAAAATTAAGGAATTGGACTAAGGACACCCAAGCAGTGACTAGGAGAACCAGGGTTTCCACCCAGGCCCTTGGCTCCATGGCTTGCCCTTCCTACTCTCGATTATTTTGGCTGTGGGCCCTAAGGGTGAAATTTAACAGCCAGCGTTATCTGAGTACTTACCCTGCATAGAATCCTGCTCTGCGTCTCTGTCATGGGAGGACAGCAGGAATTTGGCCTCAGCTTCCCCTCCTCTCATCTGAGCACCACCTGAGCCCACCAAGTGCCCTCCTCGCTCCAAACACTCATGTTCCTCATCAGCTGTCCCACTTATCACATGTTGAAATTGCTCTTAAGGGGTAAAAACGCAAGGACAGAGACTGTGGGGGTACGTCTTGGTGTCCTCCATGGCACCTGGCATAAAGCCTTTTCATAAAAGCTTGAAAATAACGAGGAGCACATTTTACTTCACTGGCGAAATGTGCTTGTCAATCTTTAAAGGAAATGGGCTGTGAAACTCAAGGTTAAGCAGTAAGTAACTAGGTGGTGAGTGACTTGAGAAACTGATTCAAGAGTGAATGCTTAGATCAAAGGCTCATTGATGACCACAATGGACAGACTTCAGCAGGTCTAATAACCCCTAATATATATATATATATATATATATATATATATATATATATATGAATATTTTTGAGTTTGTTCCCTTGTCTACCCCAAGAATCAACAGTTTTCATCAGAGTGGGTTAAGACCTACTCCCTGAGTCTACTATAGCTGCTCAGTCATATATCTGACAAGTATTGAATCAGTACTATTCTTAATAACCATTTGCTAATTGGATTCATGATTAAAGGTCAGAAGTATGCAAGGTGTAGACTGTTAAAGTCGGGTCATCATTTTCAATGGTCTGTGTTAAAGTCTTTGGAGTTTTTCTAGGTGGTCAAATTCTCCTTCTCAGTTAGGATATCACTTATGTCAACACTCACAGGACAAAACTGAAAACCGGCAATTTTACACAAGTTTGGGACTGGAAATTGGAAGACCTGAATTCCGATTAGGTTGTTACTAACCAGTCAGAGTGACCTTGGGCAAGTCCCCCAAAGCAAGGTGGTTTGTAGCAGTTTTTAACCTGTATTCTGCCACAAACAAATGACAGATGGCTTTACTATGAAAAAACAGGATTTTTTTTTAATGCATGGGAAAGTAAAATATGACAGTAATTTATAAACACTGTGTACATTAACAGCATGTTCCAGAACATTTTTATAACACTACACACCCCCATTCTTCCAATCCCTTACACACCTCACCCACTTCTGCCTTCTCTTTCATTTCCACCAAAAAAGCATATGAGCAACTCCTTCTCATTTGATGTATAAGTTAATCATTTCCAAACATGAGCATTTCGATGAATGTACGTGAGAAACGTCTCACCTGTGACATTCCTGCAGGCAGATGGAGAGCGTATGGAGCTCAAGGACCACAACGTGAGAGGAGACATCCCTGGCTTGACAGTTAAGTCAACTGGAGAGCAAATCTGAGTTCTGTTTATTGGCTGTATGGCTTTGGACGGTCAAATGAGCCTCTGTTTTTTCATGTGAAAAATGGAGGTGATACCCCTCATTCATTAGGTTATGAGGATTAACAGGGCATGGGGCGGAAAGAGCTCCTACTGTGCTTGGCTCATGGTAATAAATTTTAATAAATTTTCATACTCACTTTCCCTTAATTCCTCTCTCCAGACCTCAGGCTCATGGTCATCAGGATGAGAAGGTCAGATTAAATCAATGTTGGAACGACCTCTGTTGGCTTCCCTCACCTTCTGCTCCAACATGGCTCCCAGCTACCTTGGGAAAATGCCTTTATTAAGAAGAGGGAAAGAGACAGAAATACTGTTAGCAAAATAATGTATCAAAGATTTGCTACATAAGAACTGGCCGATATTATTAAAAGGAGCTTATTTGCAGACACTTCTCTCTGAAGAACAGGAAAGGTCTGCTTTATACCTCCCTAGCAACCACAAAGGGAAAACTGAAGGAAGTAGCCTGTTCAGGCCTTCCATACCCTATGTATAGAATTAGGTGGTTACAAACCCTTGCTTCTCATATTAAGGCACTGGTATCTTTGCAGGAATGCACCAAGAGCTAGAGACACCCAAAGACACAGGCTGAGCCAGCTCATTTTCCTGTGATGTCAGGTTTATTCTGATTTATATTTTTTAATATAATTTTTATTTTTCATGCTAAGGTTTTTAAGTGGCTATATGAAAGCTTATCTTAGTTCTTATTAAAATAAACACAGAAATATTACAGTGTCACAAAGATTTTATGGATTTTTAAGACAGGGGAGGGGACAAAATGCATTCACATATTCTACGGTGAAGGGGAAACTTTTAGAGACACAGGACAGAACCATCTCCTAAGACCTTATGTGGTGTGTATTTGTCAGCTCCAGGCCTGCCTCAGACTGTCAGAGCTTTCCAAAAGCAATTAAAGAAATTAAAATACAAAGCGGGGGTAAAAAATTCAAGTTCACATTGGAAAGGATTAGATCCAAAAGCAAGCAAGCCAGGGGCAGCCAATAAAGTAAGTCTACCAGGCGCCGTAGCTGCATAACCATAGGCAGGTATTTCCATTTTATGCCCAGGATAAAAGGCTTTCACAAACATCCCACAGCCTGAAGCAGGTGCCCACATGATGCTGAAGGCAGATAGGCAATGGGTCAACCATTCTTACGACATATTAAAGGAAATCCAGAAGATAAACGTGCTCCCATCCAAAGAAAGCTCACGAAGCAACTAAGCATCAAGAATGACACAATTTTTATCATTTCTGGACACTGGTTACTTTTCAAAAGCAATTCATTTTATTGTACAAAATTGGGAAAGTGCAGGAAAGTGCATAAACCAGAAGTGAAAACCACTCATCATCCTCGTCTTAGTTAATTTGGGCTTAAATAACAGAATACCAGAGACTGAGTGGATTATAATAATAGAAATTTACTTTTAACAGTTCTGGAGGCTGGGATGTCCAAGATCGAGGTATTAACAGATTCATTGTCAGGTGATGGGCTACTTCCTGGTTCATAGACAGCCATCTCCTTACTATGTCCTCACATGGAGAGGCGGTAGAGGGCGAGAGAGCTCTCTGGGCACCGATTCCATTTTGAGGACGGACCCTCATGACCCAATTGCCTCCCACAGACCCCACCTCCTAATACCATAGCACAGGGGGTTAGGATTTCAACGTATGAGTTTCGAAGGGACTCAAACTTCCAGTCGATAACAAAGTTCTCTCCCAAAGGTAATAATTGAATAATTATTAGCATATATATATATATATATATATATATATATATATATATACATTTAATCCATTCCATCACTAAGGAAGATACTACCATGTTAAAAGCAGAGGTTTTGAAGCCAGACTTGTCTGAGTCCATAATCCTAGCTCTAAACCCTTAAACTTAAACCCTTAAGCCTTCTTAATTTCCTCATCTGAGAAATGAGGATGATAAAAGCACTATTTCCCTGGATTGCTTTGGAAAATCAATTGAGATTTTACCTGATAAGTGCCTCAAACGGTGTTCCAAAACTAATAACTCTTAGTAGCGTCTTTCAGTGGAAGCATTTTTGCCAATTGAGCCCCAAACTTCCCCCCGGTGATACAGTTGCAATCAATGAGGCCCTTGACAAAAATGGAGAGTTCTCTTATCCTAGAAGGTGGAGACGAATCCAGGCAACGTTTCAGGAGTGGACTTACATTCAAGTCACACCAGGAACCTCACCTGAGTTCTGTCACTTACTGGTTGGAACCTGGCAAAGGATTTCTCTAGAAATTTCATAACCGGTTTGACAACTTGGCGCTCCTCTGAGGAAGATTGGATGCCAACCGACAGAAGTTGAGTTTTCTGCCCTCTATGAGCCCAGGCTGGACAGTCACAGACCCACAGGATAATCTTGCCCCTCCAGCGCAGATCTAGGGAGAAGTCCTTACAGAAAGTTCCAGAGGGTCAGGGAGCCTCTGGGCCAGGAGTGTGAGGCTTGGGGGTGGTAGGGACCGATCATGAACTATGCCTTCTCAAAAGTCTCCAGAAATATCTATCCACATTATGTTTTCAGGGAAAAAAAGAAGATGGCTTTAGTTAGTTTTATTTCTAACTAGTAAGAGAAAGAAAGAGACTATTCTCCTTGGATGTTTTCCAACTTTCAGAATTTACCACCCCCGAGAGGGCGCCAGCTTCCTCTAGGCCCCCAGGGTTTATCCAGATGGCTATCAGGACAGTGTCATCTATAAGAAATGAGAAAGTATCACTCTCACCACCCAATGGAGCTGTCCTGGTCCACACACCTGTTGCAGAACCAACTCAACAACTCTCTGTTTCTTTTAATCGCTCACAAAGTAACTGAAAACGCAGAAACAGGCAGTATCTAGGAGGCTCTGAAACCTCCAAGAGGAAAGGTTCATGCTCTCCCTTCACTCCTACTTCTGCAGCACCCCTGCCTCTCTGCTTTTATAAATCTGAGAAAAATCCCATTTTTCTTCCTTCCGGTTTGTCATGTTTTCTTATAACACAGGAGGCTGTTTCAGAGATTGAAAAATGGCCACTTTTACCCGGAAATTCCCCTGCCCTCCCACTAATCCCAGAAAATGAACTTTTCTGTTTGAAGCCAATGCAGACCTTACCCTACACTGGCCTTGAGAAAGAAGGTACCAGAGGGTTGGCCAAAGTGAGAGGAGACTGAGAATAGTCCAACCTATCAAGGTCTCCCTCAGGACCCCTCCTGTCTACCGGCACTTTTGGAGATTAAAAAGGAACTTTTTGAAAGTCAGAAGAAAGTGACAAAAAGCCTCTTGCAACAATGCTTTCACTGTTACAAGATCCCTCTAACAATATAGAGACAGGAGACAGATGATACAAGAAGGGAATGTTCCATATGTTCTCACTCATTTCTCCTCCAAAAGTGTATCCATTTTCAGGGGAGAAAAAAAAACAAAAACCACCCAGGACTATTATGCTTACTACACTTTCTGGTCCACAGTCCACCAAACGTGGGGAGATCCAATAAGCTAGCAGAGAACCTGTTTGTTTCTCATGCAAAACACTGCAGTGTTTTTTTTTTTTTTTAGCTTAAATTTGTTAGTTTATCTTCTGCAAGAAATAGCACAGACTCCTGGATAGATACACTTTTAAAAACAAACTGAAGCACCAAGCTCTATTTGTAAAGTAACAAAATGTCAGCTCTACAAAGCATCTTTAGAGAAACCTTATTCCAAACCCCTCATTCAGCAAATGAGACATCTGAAACTCAGAGAGATGTGATTTGCTCTAGGTCAGACATGGACATGGTGACCAGGAAAGGGAGGGGTGGCTCCTCACCAAATGTCACGGAAGCCAGGGCTGTGATAAGACCCCAGCAAACCACAAGCAGCCTCGAGAATATGAGAGTTCTTAAAGATTTTGTTGTTTTATAATTTGAAAAGAGCATTAAAAATTCAGAACTATGTTGGATTCTTGATATCTACTTCATCGTTTAGTGTTGAAATTTTGAATTACAATAGGAGAGGGGGTGACATGAGCTTTGTAGGGCGTAGAGCTCTGCAGTGTCGGACGTGGCCTTGCTCTCCATACCTCCCTAGGCCCCCAAATCTTTATCTCAAGCATCCCCCTTCTGCTCCCAAACACTCATATTCACAGCCTACTCAGATGGCACATTGACTTTCTGTACATTTTGCCCTTTTCAAGAGGCTGCCCATGATAATTCCGTTGACCTTGAGCCGTGAGATGCACTGGCAGCTGAGGGCAGCAGGAGAAGGTACATGGGGATTTGCCCTGTTCGCCCTGAGTGGGAGGGGTTTAGAACTAATCGCACACAGAGAGAAAGGAAGCTGGGATCGAAATCCCTCATTTTAACTAATTACATCTTTAAAGAGCCTTTTCCCAAATAAGGTCACATTCTGAAGTACTAGAGGTTAACACATCAGCATATCTTTTGGGGGGACACAACTCAACTCATAAAAAATGTCTAATCATGACATCGAATGGAACAGGCTCAGAATGACGCCCTGGATTTTCCTTCCAGCCCCTTTTTCTCAGGGTCTTCCCTGTGTTAAAAAGTGGCAACTCCATTCTCCTAATTTCAGAATGAAAACCTGGGCACCACCCTTGAGGACTCTCTGTCCCCCACATACCCCGCCTTGTTCCTCACCATTTACGCACATAAGTGCTAATGGGATTCACCAGACCCTCATAAGCCAGACCTCTTCCCGCCCCCTCACTCCGAGAGGTCGTGTTCTAGGCAGTCCTTCAGTTTGTTTTAACAGTGTTGGGTGGCGGGGGGCGGAGGGGGGAGGAGAATTATATATTATTTTAAAATCATTATTGTTTTCCTTACAGCGGGAGTTGCAAACACGAGTGCCTACGGAATCTGGACCAGACATGGACGTGAGAAGCAGGAGCAGGCAGAAGCACACATGCGAAGTCTCCAGTGGGCGGTAGGGACTGTGGCAGCCGGAGAGGGTGGGACATGTCAGCGAAGGGCAGCAAGTACTCTGCAGCTACAGCCACTCGCCAACACAGAACGGTGGGCATGGTCTTGCCAGAGCTGTGTGTTCTTCAGGTTAAGTTAAAAGTTGGGTCGTTATGTAAAATCTACCAGTTTTTAAAAGTTGGGTCAAATTCCTAAGTCCCCATGAGAGCCAAACGAGTCACGCTATTTACTGGTCGAATCGGCCCACGTCCTGCCTGTTTACAACCTGCGTTGTCAGGGAACACTCTTTTGTAAATAGTTACAAATTAGGTTAGTGGTGGGAAATGACCCTGAAAAGAAAGTAGCAGAGGGGAAATGCTTGAGCAAAAGTTGGAGGTATTAATCAGTGGAACACGATGAAGACACTGTGATTAATCTACTGAAAAGGATGGAGAAGAAGAAAATTAAACTGGAAGCATAAATTAAGAAGGATCATTGAGGGACCCAAATACTGATGTATGGGGATTTGATTTTATCCTACAAAAAATAGGGAATCATTAAATACATCTGAGCAAGGAAGCGACTGACACTTATTTGGCCATAGAAAAATTTTACAAAATCTGGCCGCCCCTACAATCTCTTTTTCTTAAGTATGAAACGATGTCTTCCCTCTAATTAAACCAGGAGACTGCAGTCCGAGGAGGAGCCGTGGGAGGCTGCTGCCCCTTTGTACTGGGACAGCTGGAACATGGGCCCAAATCAGCTTCACCAACTCACTGACTTGCCGGTGTCCTTTTTGCCTAGAGCCACTTTCTTGTTACCCTCCCTCCCTCTCCCCATCTCTCCCCTGCCCCCCGCTCCATCCCTCCTTCACATACCGATGTGTAAGCCACCTCTAACGGGCCACCTTGAAATTATTTAATATGAGTTCCAAAAAGCCTGAGACAATGAAGCCCACTCCATGGGAGATGATGCTATCACCTCCCTTGAAATCACAAACGTAGAAAAACAGGGATTGCCCGGAAAGATGATGGGTTCAGCGTGTTCGGAAAAGGAGACTCTGGCATGAAGTCATGGGCCTGAGTGATGTGGAGGAGAGAATTCCGACCATTCAGGATAAGCTTAAGCACAGACAGGAGAGGTCAACGTTTGCAATTATCCAGTGGCCATTCGATAAGGAACTTCTACTGGGCCCTGAGAGATTCCGGTGGGTGGCTTAGTCACCTTGCTCTCATCCCCACCCCGATCCCTTTCACCAACTGGAAAATAAAGATTTTTACTGTTGGTCACCCCTCTCTGGATGGTAATGAGGCCAAGTGAGGTGATTCTCTGAGGCTCCAATTCCTCAAACTCTACCTGGGAGGAGGTGGAGAAGGACAGACGAGAAACAGAATCTTGAACTGCCCCTCTTGCTCCATGGTCTGGGGATCAGGACACCCTTGGCAGTTACAGGTACATGTCTGAGGTTTATCGACTATCCACAGCTGATCCTGAACATCCACCACATGGAGCCGTTTGTTCTTTCTGGTCATGTGAATTTGACTTTCAAGGAGTTATGGAATCCAGTTCCAGTTAACAGGCCACGGCGCGATGCAATTATTATTACACACATACTAGTCCATGGAGAGCAGAGGGAAGTAACCACGAACAGAGAGTAAACTGCTGGCCAAACAGGAAGAGAAGTTTTATTGGAGAAATTATATTCTACATAAGTGTCAACAAATATAGGGATTCAAGAAGGTCCTGAGATCTATCCCTAGAGATCATCTAAGTTCTACTATGATCCCATTAGAAACGAGGGTGGGCAGGATACCAAACTTTCATGAGGAGTAGGCTTTCCATGATATTTTTTTAAATGAAGAGTTAACATAACAGTAACAACAACACAAGAAAGGAAATAGATCAGAGTCTTAGGGGTTGCCTCAAGGGGATGGAGCTATGCATTTTTGTCTTTAAGATTTAACAAACTCTAGATTCTACAATAATCAAGTATGACTTCTACAGTAAGAACATTTAAAAAAAGGGGGGGGGAGGGGGAGGATGAAGCCAAGAAATATGAAAGGAAGAGTTCAATAGAAGATGAGCTTAAGAAAATATCTCGACCTAATCCCAGCCATGCAAACCACAGCTCAGTCACCGCTTGAGGCCCATCTCTACTTGCACATACAATAAATGTCTAACGGAAGCCTTTCTTCAAGATGAAAACACAAGGCCATCTTCACTAATAGAAATGGTGGTCTCTAGTAGTGCCTGCATGGGTATATGTGACCTTATAGTTTTGAAAATGCTTTCACAACTTCTACTTATCTGTCTGTCTCTCTACTTAGTAGCAAGGGATGTCTCAGAGCAGAGAGAGAGAGAAAAGAGAGATTTTGCATAATTCTTAAACGTAACTATATACTTCGATATATAACTTCTGATTTTGTGCCTCTCCTCTGGCCTTCTTCACAACCTTTTAAGGCTCTTGATAGAAATGAATGGCCAGAGAAGCGAAGCCATTGCCCAAGGTTATGTAATGGGTTAAGGGCAAAACCAGAACTGGGGAAGAGGGGAGTTTCCCCCAGGGAAGACCGCATTGTGTTGTGGTTATCTTGGAGTGTGCCCAGAGCCACAAATAGATTTTCTATCAATTTTGACTGCCTTTTGGCTTCCAGTGACTTTTCCATAGAAATGGCCTGTCTTGCCTCATACTGCAGTTTCCTAAAATTTCTCAAAGGTTCACCAAGCCCGAACAAGCAGCATCTGGCCTCAATGTGCCCAGTACCTCTTGCTGAGCAGTCCCAAGCCCAGCACTAGTGGTAGCTGGCCTTGGTTCCCAGCTTGGCCTCTTGAAGCACCTCTAAGCCCAGCATGGGTGGTGGCCATCTGTGGATTGCTTGGTGATTCTTCCCAGGTGGCCCTGGGGAGAACACAAATTGCTACTGAACTAGGCCTGTGTCGGGGGCCCCTCCCAGGAGACCCTGGGCCTGGCACACCCGGTAGCTGGCTTCAGACTGTGCTGGAGTACCAACTGGGGCCATATCTAAGGATAATACACCCAAAGGCAGATTGAACAAGCACCAGAGCCCTGCTGAAGCAAATCTTGCTTCATAGGGTCAGCCCCTTACCAGCCAGTCTTCAAAATCAATCAGCCTGAGGGTCATTTCCTCCTACCGACATGCAAACGGTAGCCAAGGCTCAAATAAAACAAGAGGGCATATACAACCCACACAAGGGACATGCCTGGAGCACCCAGCTCAGGTGACCATGGAAAACTGAACCCTTGGGCCTACTTTATAAGCTACTCTACTAAGATCAGGAGGCAAAAGAGTTTTACCTAATACATAGAGACAAACAGAGAGAAGCGGCCAGAATGAGGAGATGGAGAAACATGTCTCAAATGAAAGACCAGAACAAAGCTCTAGGAAAAAAACTAAACCAAACAGAGACAAACAATCTGCCAGATGCAGACTTCAAACACTAGTTATGGGAATGTTCAATGAACTTAGGGGAAAAATAGATAAACTCAGTGAGAACTTTAACAAAGAGATAGAAAACATAAAAGCGGAGACAGAGAACATAAAAAAAAAAAAACAGTCAGAAATGAAAAATACAATAACT
This sequence comes from Rousettus aegyptiacus, assembly GCF_014176215.1. Classification (NCBI taxonomy): domain Eukaryota; kingdom Metazoa; phylum Chordata; class Mammalia; order Chiroptera; family Pteropodidae; genus Rousettus; species Rousettus aegyptiacus. The sequence continues at coordinate 47,704,663 of NW_023416309.1, forward strand.
GGCATGAAGAATACATTAGTGGGAAACAACAGTTGATTACATGAGGCAGAGGCTCAAATCAGCGATTTAGAAGACAAGGTAGCAGAAAACGCCCAATCACAACAGCATGTAAAAAGAATCCAGTAAAATGAGAAGAGTTTAAGGGGCCTCTGAGACGACATCAAGCATACCAACATTCATATCTTAGGGATTCCAGGAGAGAGAGAGAACACGGAACTGAAAACCTATTTGAAGAAATAATGATGGAAAACTTCCTTGCCCTGGTGAACGAAATAGACATACAAGCCCAGGAAGTGCAGTGAGTTCCAAACAAGATGAACTCAAAGAGGCCCCCATCAAGAAACATCATTGTTAAAATGCCAGACGTTAAAGACAAAGGCAGCAAGAGAAAAGCAATTAGTTACCTGCAAGTGAGAGGCCGTGACAGTGTCAACTGATTTCTCGACAGAAACTTTGAAGGCCAGAAGGGATGGGACAGGAAATATTCAAATTGATGAAAAGTAAGGACCTACAACCAAGATTACTCTATCCGGCAAAGCCATCATTTAGAATGAAAAGACGAATAAAGAGCTTCTCAGACAAGAGAAAGCTAAAGAAGTTCATCACCACCAAATGAGTATTACAAAGGAATGTTAAAGGGATTTCTTTAAGAAGGAAAACAAATTATCAAAAATATGAATAATATAACAGCAATAACTACATATCTATCAACAATTACTTTAAATGTAAGTGGATTAGATGCTCCAATCAAAATTTAGGGTGGCCGAATGGATAAGAAAAACACAACCCTTAATATATCTACATTAACACAACCAATCTATAAGTGACTCACTTCAGATTGAAAGACATGCAGACTGAAAGTAAAGAGATAGAAAAAGATAGTTTATGAGAATTGAAATAAAACAAAATGAAGCTGGGGTAACAACATTCATACCAGACAAAATAGACTTTAAAACAAGGTCTATTATAAAAGACAAAGAAGGACCCAGTAATTCCATTTTCGAGTATTTATCTAAAGAAACCCAAAACACTGCTTTGAAAGGACATGTGTGTACATATGTTCATTGCAGCATTATTTATAATAGCTAAAATATGGAGGAACCTGGGTGTCCATCAACCAGTGAATGAATAAAAAAGACATGGTACTTATGTACAATGAAATGTTACTCGGCCATAAAAAAATAATAAAATCTCGCCACCTGCAACAACATGGATGAACTTAGAGGGTGCTGTGCTAGAGGAGTAAGTCGACAGAGAAAGACAAATACCACATGATTTCACTTACATGTTGAATCTAAAGAACAAAATAAATAAACAAAACAGAAACAAACTCATACATACAGAGAACATTTTGATGGTTGGCAAAAGGGAGGGGAGTTGGGGTGGCTGGGTGAAAAAGGGGAAGGGATTAAGAAGTACAAATTTGTAGTTACAAAACAGCATAATAAATAAAAGCATAAGGAATATAGTCAATAATAAATTTTTTTTGTATTTCAAAATCAATTTTATTACAGCCAAAACAATGGAATTAACTGTACATAATGAACTCTTCTATATATACACATTCTAAGTTATAGGGAATAAAGTTTATTTTGGCAGACAGTGTTAAACAAAATTAAAGTAGCATACATTAGTAACATAACTCAACATAACTATGTATGATGTCAGATGGATACTGGATTTATCAGGATGATCACTTTATAAGTTACATAAATGTTTAATCACAATTAAACATTTGCACACCTGAAACTAATACAATATTATATGCCAATTGTGATGGAAAAATTAAAATTCTTTAAAAATTTTTCAGTAAATTAAAAACAAGAAAAAAATAATTGATCAAATATTAAATAAGCCCCAATAAAACAATTTTTAACCATCTTTTAAGTCCACTGGAAAGGATCGATTTCCATAGCTTTTTAATACGACTGTAAGAGAGCGGAATTGGTTTCAAACCAGAAACTAAAACAATGTAAATGGTTTAAAGTAACTAGTAAAGGTTGTAAGATACAAAGATGAGAGCATGAAATGACAGAACTCGCCTACATTTGTCATACTTGGAAAGCATTGCAGGCCTAACCACGTAGCTCCTAAGTTGCTCAAATTCAAATTCTTAGGCTATGTAGTTTTCTTTTTATCTTCTAAAAGAAAAAAAAAAAGGTCATTGCACTATATTCTCCCATAAAGTATCTCACAGCTGTGCATACATGAACACAATTCTGGATGGTTCCAGAATATCAACAGTATTATTTGGGCCAACCTACTGGCTCACTGAGTCACTGCCAGATAAAGCCCTTTGGCGGTGAATTGTTAATGAGTTGGGGAAATATTCAGTAACTACAAAATCACTAAATCAATTGGCTCTGTAAAGACAGCCTATAAAGATGAAAGAAAATGGGAACGGAACCAGAAAGATGACTCATCTGTGTCCCAATCTGCAGGTGAAAGGTGGTAGGGGTTGACTTAAATTTCTCCTGCAAATTCTGATTTCCTGCTTTACCCTGATTTCCCAAACACATGAGCAGACACAAACTGATAAGATAGCTAGCTAAATGGTCTCATAGGATGTGATGTAAATGCAAAGTCAGCGTCAGCAAGACTGTGCTGGGGGCCAGAAGTACTTCACTCTTGACACACTCATACTCTTGAAGGTAACTGTGCTGGCACTGTGCTAAGGTAGGCCCCCAGCTCTTCATACAAGTGAGTCTCTGGGTTCATCTAGTAGAAGGGCTAAGGGCTCAGATGAAAGGTGTTCTTTAAGTGAAGGGAACTGAATCCCATAGAAGAAGGAATCAGATAAAACAATCCTACTGGGATTTCGAGAAATGATAAGATGATAGCAACAGCTACTATTCATTGAGTACTTGTTAGGTGTAAAGGACTTTGTCTGCCTTATCTCATCTAGTCTTCCCAACAACCCTTGGGGGTAAGTGTCATTACCACCTTTTTCCAAATAAGGAAAATAGGCAAAAAAGAGATTAAGTAGCTCACCCACAGACACTCAGCGGGTCTGTCTCTCTTTCATGCTCCGCCTCCTAACCACCGCACATGCCTTCCCGTCACGACGGCCCCTCCCCCTCATTACTGAAACAATTGCATCATACTTCTTGATACTCACTGAATTTTCTGATGAGATATCGGTGATCTTAAGGGATGCGATTTTTTATATTTGTATGAAATGTGTCAACTTTTGAAAAATCTGCATAACTCAGTGAACTAATATCTTTCAAAAGACTAATGCATAGTATTATCACGCATGGGTAAAAGAGCCATTAACGTGTAGTATAAAACAATTTGTATTTGAAGGAAAAGGAAGCCAAAATTCTATTATATATGATCACCGTACTGTATCCATCTTGAATTTCACCTTCTGATCTCAGCAGATTAGACCAAGGGTTTGTCCATCGATTGGCTGGTCTGGCAAAAGAGCTCTGTCAATACGGTACTGGCTTACCAATCAGATCCTCTCTTAGGGTGGATCAGTCATCCTCAGAGGAACTTAGCAGGCAGCAAAGCTGGCAGACATCTGCTCTGGGCATGAGAAGAGCGTTGTGCCAAGATGAACTGGTTTGGCCAGATAATCACCCAAATCCCCGCCTACCTTGAGTAAGAAGGTCTAGCTACTCCGAAATGTGTGCAGTCTTTGCATTGAACCCTATCCCCATGATCTCTGTAGGGCGTGCTCTTCATATTTCAACAGCGGAGGACAGAAAAGGGAAAATGAGCCCATTCGCTGTTTGTTTGTTTGATGTTTTTTTCCCACATAGTTGGCTGCCATCAAAGAAATCGCAACACTGTCTGCAGTTCTGTTAGGACAGGGCCCAGAAGGGTGGCTGGGGTTGTCAGGCATAACCTTGCAGTGTTGCCAAAGGAAGCAGGGCTGGAAATACGAGGTGAACGAGGAGGAGCAGGGAATCTAAGCACTGCAAAAAGTGTTTCTTAAACAGCAGTGCAAAATAGTAGAGAAGGTCGGGGGACCTCAGCTTGTCTATAACCTATCATTCAGCCTCCTACGTGAACAACTGAGATTTTTTTCAGTTGCATATAAGTTACCTTTAATCACTCAATTATCCCATTTTTCAACTAGATTGCTGCCTTAAATCCTTATAGAAAACCTACTGCCGCCATTGTGCATAAACTAGTTCTTCCAGGCAAATTATTGGATTGATGAAACAGAGCCCCTACACGGGCTCTGGGAACTTCTCTCACACTTCCCCTGCCCACAGCCAGTGTAGAGGCTGCAAAGAAATGGATTCAAGGGCTGTGCAGTATGTCCGAAGGAAATTTCTCCTCTCTTCCTTCTCCCCTGTCTCCTCTCTCCTCTCTCTGCCAAAGACCGAGGCCTGTGTGGCTAAATCTAGAGGTTTTCAAGGACTAAGCTATCTAACCATTCCTAGAGTGATATCAGGAAAGATGTCATTCTTTAACATCCCAGAATCTATGTTTCTGAGCGCAGCCTTCTCTAAGGCAAAACATACGATTTTAGGACATTCTGGGACCCAGCGTATACTCTCACACTGTTTCCACATACGTCTCTAATCTCGGTCCTTGAACCAAGGCCAAGACCTTTGCTTTTTATTCATTAGGCAGTCAGTTAACAAATATTTACCGAACATGTATTAAATATGTTCAGGCTTCGAATTGATAAGATTAGTGCTGTGTTTTAAGAAGAGCAAGTGACACCCTATTAATAATTTGCCTGGTTGACTGACATCAAGGAGCACAGCTTGAGACTATTATAGAATTATAGAAGTTAAGTTAGGATGTTGTGAGGCCTGAATAAGAATGGTGACAGGTAAATAGACAACAGTGGAATAGTGTAAGAAATAAAGTTAGTAAGTAATTATAGTGTGATGACTTTAAAACCATACAACCATGGGTTAAATTCGAGCACCAGCACTTACCCCAGCAAGTGACTTAATTTGCCCAAGTTTCAGTTTTCTAACTTGTAAAATAAGAATAATAGAACCCACTGTCAGATTGATAAATAGATAGACAGAAACACACACACACACACACACACACACACACACACACACCCTTCCAAAAGGTAGTTATATATATTCGATTGCTATCTGTTCACCAAAACCCACTTTCTCTACTCCTTGGGCAAAGAGCTGCAATTAATATTGTCACATGACTGAGTTTTAGCCAATAAACTGTGAGTAGAATAAAGTTGCCACTTCTATGCCTGGCCTTTTCAGATCCCTTCATACTCTTTCTCTACTTGCTGGCTCAATACAGCGATCTCTTAACATTCAGAGGAGAACAGAGCCATAAGATACAAGAAGCTCAAGTCCTTGGATAACCAGATAACCATGGGATGTCCACCTACCAGCTGGGAATAACACATGACGTTTTATGTGTTAGAGACTTCCTATGAGTGAGAAATAAATTTCTATCATATTAAGCCACTAAGATTTGGGGCTTTATATCTTTCTATTCGTGCACAGAACCAGATATCATAATCCCTCAAAACATGACTATTCTGACATTCGTTGGTATTATGGGAAATATAAAAAACTACAAGTTCTCAGTTTAAGAAGACATCCACGTAGCACACACTAGACATCATATGTATGAGGCAGACAACAGAAGTTCAGTCTCCAGAGGCAGGAGGATCTGAGATGGCTTCACATAGCAGGTAGTCTTGAGCTTGTCTTTAAAGGTTGAGTATGAATTGTCTGGATAATGGAGACTCCATTTAGTCATCAATCTTTAAAAACCTCAGTGAGCGATCCCCCATGATCCAGTATCCATTCCCATGGTCTGTAGAATACTTAGGCTCTTACCCAATATTTCTTCGTTGCTCATGTCTTCTGACAATGATATCCAATGTGGTCTGGCCCTGATTTCCATGCAATGGCCTTCAGTCACACACAACATTCTGAAATCATCTAATATCCATTTTCTATCCCCAGAACGCCTGACCAAAGAAAGGAAGAAACTCCAGCTTCAGAATTTTTGATACTTTTCCCCTTGTGTCCATCACAGCTCTAGGTTTGTGGCTTTAAGAAAACGGCTAGTAAATGAGACTAATTATTCATGTGTATTGATTGCTCTAGCATTTTTTCTTGTTTTTGCAGCTGTTGATCAGTTAATCCATTTTAATTACCATTTCCTTCTGGCTATCCTAGCAAAAGCGTCATTTCAGAAATCAAAAGACTGATCAATCCAAAGAAAGGGTTCTGTATTTTAATCATTACCATGCAGTGAAAGTTTGCAACATAAACTGACTGCTCTAATTTCCCTCTACCAAATAATGAATTCTAGATGATATGATAGAAATTCTGCCATGATTTATAACTTGCTCTAATCAACACTTTTGCCCTTTATTCTTCAAAAACTGTTAGGATGCCTATTTTATATGAAAAGTAGAAACTACCTTTGTAACTTCCCAGGTTTTCGACTTTCCCAAAATATTTAACCCAGATGTTGTAACTCTCTAGGTTCAGAAACACACAATGTATTCATTGAGATGTCAAGTAGACTATAAAGTGTCACATGGCATTCTGCCAGTTTATTTAACAAATGAGACCCACACTTGCAGGGTCAGGAAAAAAAGAAAAATGTACTCAGAATTTGGTACATGAGATCATTTAAAACTCATATCATCACACTGTCAAATACGCATTTTGCAGAGAGTGCTAATGGAGCTGCAGGTTTTGAAAACCTCCCTCCTCTGACCCTAGGATACACTTTGGTTCTTCGAGCAAAAAGAAAACACTGGCAGGTGCATACACTACAGTTATACAGAAACCCCTTTGATGTGGTATGGAAATGGCCTTTTTTTCAGATACAGTTAAACAACGATGCCTACAGGAGCTGCAGTCCACACAACTAGTACCGAGAACTAGTATTGACTGCAAATATCTGAATGAAAGAACATCAGAGAAGCACATTTTGTGGGCTTCAGAAAGAGTCCAACCAGGTCTTTATATACTAATTGGCCCAAATCTAATTGACTTCAGAAGGAAATAGAGAATAAGACACCAGCTGAGGCTAGTGTTTGAGCGCAGTTGACTTTCAGACTGGAAGAGTTCTTTGGCTTTTTCTAAAGAACAACTTTGTGTCATCCATTCATTCAGTATATATTTTCTATATCAAGCTAGGAGTTTAATGCCAAATAAACCGCAGATGTAAGACTCACCACGATGGACTTTCAGTCTGGTGAAGGGGGCTTCGTGTGAAAACTTGAAGCTACATGGTGAGGAATGCGGGTAGAAGGGCACTGTCCTAGAAGCAGTGTCATTGCTTATATCAGAGATAACCAATGAGTTTCAACTCATGAGCTAATTCCAATTGATTATTAGTGTCTGTTCGAAGTACCATGTTGAGAATGCTTCTGAGGTCTTGTCTGAGGTCAAAAAGGGAAGAGTGTCTTGATTAGTGATGTGTGGCATGGGTGCAGAAAGGGAAAGTGGAAGTACGTGTGACATGTATCCGACATGCCTTGTGTCCATCTGGAGCACATAGGCATTTGATAACAAAGTGAAGTATGATTACAATTGCACAGTCCTCTAGCAGTATGCAAAAGGTAATCACATAGCTTCTTTTTTCTGCTGCTTCTTCCTTCTTCCTCTGTCTGACTGAGAGCTGGACTGGCCAGCATTTCTACAGTAAACTGTCACAGACATGAAGGAAAATGAAACTCACTCCATCTCTGACATAATTACGAAGGCATCAAGCTTGGTTGGACTTCAGCTGGGAGTCAAGAAGAAGCCATAAGTGGCTCATTGGGTAAGAGAATGGCTTCCCATGAAGTTCCTGGAAAGAAAATTCAGTCAACCGAGACAGGCATGGGCCCTAAAGGGGCCCATGTTATCCGTCTTGATGTTATCCGTCTGTGCATTCGTTCTAGTTTCTATAAATCCAAGAGACGATTACTCTAATCTTAATTGCAAATATATAACTAAAGTAACACTAATTTTTTAAACAGGAAAAGAAATCTCAAGATGGCATTACCCACCAAAGGTGGGCATTCTCATGGTATGGAAGTTAAACAGGAAAACTTGCTTGGGTGTCTGGGAAAAGAGCTTTAAAAAGAAAAGTGTGCACAGGTTAGGGAATGTATTATCCCCATCCTACATCAGAGCCTCCTCGAGTGCCATAGCCCCTGCCTAAAATATTCTGCCTCTACAGAAACACTCACCCAAGCATGTGTGTACACACATGCATTCATCTCATCGGCACCCACCTTAATTCCTTCTCGTCCTTCAGGCTCCATCTTAAGTCTTTTCAAAAAGATTTCCTTGACCAGTCTGTCTAAATTAGATGCTTCTTCTCTGTCCCATTATTCTTTTCATGCAAAACCTGTTTGTGTCATTCCTTACTTAATATTCTTATATTAAGAATAGATCGTACACACACACACACACACGCGCGCGCGCGCGCGCGACTAATTCTGTCTTGAAGCTAATTTGCCATCTTGACTCTTGCCATCCCACTCAGCACCCCCCCCGCCCCACCCCCACTCCCAGATCTGTATTGTTTCTGGAGTGAGATGCCCTCGTTGTTATCCGTCTGTTAACCAGCTCTGATGCCAGAGCCTCTTGGCACCTGGTGGTCCCGCTCTCCTTAAACACACATTCCTGTCTGGGGATGGGAAGCACAGAGAATAACCATGTTGCCTTGCTGCCTCCCAAGATGAGCCCCTCTGTATGTTCCCTTAATAAACTCTTAATATAATAATGATGGAGTTGTCAGCCTCTTCCTCTGGTCTGTCAGCCCTGGGAATTTCACATTTTTTGATAGAAAGATAAGTAGATAGATACATATGTACTTATGTATCTATCTATCTATTTATATATGCATATGTATTTGATCACTACCTAGTACATAATGGATACTCATTAAATATTTGGTGAACTAGTGATTGAGTAAATGAATGAAATAATAAATGGATGTTACTCTGAGACATTTAGAGAACAGACTAAATTATTCACCGTGACTTGACCGGCAACGAGAGATCCCTGGTCTTGATCTGAAGAGAAGCTACTTTTTATTCTCCAGTCTTATGATTAGAGATGAGAACAGTGATGGGGAGACAGGCAAAGGAAGGGCTGCTGGGGGCTCGATAGGTCCTACTTTTCTGAGAAAGAGGGCAAGGCTTTACCCTCTGCCAGATAAGACTCCAGAATCTCTTGGAGGGGTCAGTTGATCTGCTTGGGCCAATCTTGTTCTCCGAGGCTGCTGACTGTGATGTCCGGAAAGGAAGAGGGGAGGCAGAGCTCCTTGCTCTGAATTCCTGATGCGCTATCAGCAGAGGGTCTTTTCTCACTTCTCAGTTCTCCTGTATAAAGTGCATTTTCTTTGAGAGGAACACCGCTTTCTCTGGAGAACTGTTAATTCCCGGAGGAGGAGTAAGCCATTGAGGCCTGCATGGGAACACCCACTCATTTGCAAATTGGCAAACAGACTCTCCCACAAACTAGAAGAAGGCTTAATTCAGGGCTTAGAGGAAACAATGAAGCCCATTTAACAAAGCCAACATTTAATGAACTCAAAACAATGCACTTCAAAAAATAAGTTAATAGAGGAGCCTTTTAAACTTGAATGCATGTTTATTAGCTTTATTTTAAAGTACCATCTGTTCACTTAGTAAGACTACTCATTTATCATCATGATTCATCACCTATATAATTCCCTGGTGATAAATGAAAACGTTGATTGGAGTTTTGCAAAGGATGACCTTTTTGCGCCTGAGCCAGCTTTCACAAATCATACAAGACCTTCAAATAGAAGGCTACCTTCTATTGCCTGACAATTTGCCAAAGAAAGATACGGGAGAAACAAGCTCACCTTTCAGATGAGTCTGTCTTAAAACCCTTTTATGGTCTTTCAAGATCCTGGGATTGTGAAAAATCTTCTCATCAGTTTTATTTGTGTGTTCTACAGAGAAATAGTAATGGGTCGCAGAGGGAGATGTTGCTTTTGGATCTCTCCCAGTGGCAGCCTCCACTCCATCTTCATCTCTGGAAGGGGGAGGAGTGGCAGAAAGTGGAGAGGGAATGGGGTAAGGCAGTGGAATGGTGAGTAATTACCAGGAAAAAAAAATAAGAGCCTCCTACCTTTGATCAGAGCGAGTATCAAATACTGCTTGGCCCAAGTACATTTTGTCCCATTCTGTTTCTTATGCAAATGAAACATCTAGAAACCAGCCTGCCACAAAAGTTGACTCTACTTCCCAACTTCATTCAACTTGCCCACAAAAGGAGTATCATGTACCTGATTGTGAGTTGGGTCTCCCTTCCAAGAAATTGTAGGCGAGATTTTATCATCATCGGGCTTCTCCAGAAATCAAAAGCACCTGCTCTTTGTTCAGGTGAGCTTCTAAAGAAAGAAATATTCCCACTGGAAAACACCCAGAGTTCATACGGGAACATTACTGACATGTCCTTCCAGCCTGAGGATACCAACCTCAAACAAACAAACTTTACAGCAGCAAACCTGTATTGAGGATTTACCATATGCCAAGCACTATTCAAGCAATTTACATGTAATGTTTCATTAAGTCCTTGCAGCAGCATAGGAGATAGAAAGTCTTTTTAGAGATTTGCAAACTAAAGGCTTAGAAAAGTCAGGTTACTTGCTCAAGATTACACAACTGGAAATGTGACAAAACCATGATCTCTTAATTCCAGAACCTATGCTCTGAGTTACATATGCATAATTAAGCTCTGATGACAATAACGCATGCTATAGGAATCCCCTCTTTGGATTTCCCAAGCAGAATTAAGCATAAAACAAAAATCTTCCCTGATGCCCTGCCCCTATAGAGGAAGACGAGGCATGCCTATGCAAAGTCATTTTTAGTAGGCCCCTTTTATCCATAATTTCACTTTTTGTGGTTTGTTACCCACTGTCAACCACAGTGCAAAAATATTAAATGGCGAATTCCAGAAATAAACAATTCGTAAGTTATAAATTTCACACTGTTCTGAGTAGTGTGATGAAATCACATGGCCTCCCACTCCATCCCTGTCTCCATCATATCAGTGCCTTATATACTACCTGTCTATTAGCCACCGAGTAGCCATCTAGGTACTAGATTGATTGTCACTGAATCGCGGTGCTGGCGTTCAAGTCACCCCTACTTTACTTAATAACGTCCCCAAAGCACAAGAGTAGCAATGCTGGCAATTCAGATATAAGTGAAATAGGTATGAAAGCATAGGAAAAAACATAATATGTACTATATAGGATTTGGAACTATCCATAGTTTGGAGCCTCCACTGGGGGTCTAGGAATGTACCCCACACAGATAATGAGATACTGAATATCTCATTTAATACTCTGAGTAACACTATATCATGGGCATGATCATACCCTTTCAGGAGAGGAAAAGTTAAGGCTCAGAGAACCTCAGTGACTTGCCTAAAGACATACCGCTAAGAAGTGGTAAAACTGGGCTTTTGATTTCAGTCCGACTGCAGGGTCCATCTGCTTGGTCTGACCCTAAACTCCTTCACAGCTTCTTGCCAGTGTCCATCAGACAGTCCTCTGGAAGACAGGAAAGGATCAGAAAGGTCGTTCCTTATGCGGCTTGGCTGTTTTAGGCCTCTGAGATTTGGCTTACTTGTTTACTTCCTCTGTCAAGCATATTGACTCTCCCTTTTTCCCCTCTTCTCCATCTCACATTCCCAGTACAGGCTTCCATCGCTCGATGTATCCCCCAACCACCCACCCAGTTCCTAGTTCCACTGCCTTGCCTCAGTCTTCACAGAGCCTAGTCCAGTGCCTGGCATATTGCAGGGGCTCAATAAATGTTTTTAAAAATGATGGAGAAGAAAAGGCTCAGAGTTAGTGCTAAGTATTAGGGAAGAGAAGCTCAGAGAATTCACACATAACTCGTGAGATTCACGTGCCTTTTTTCTGCTCCAGAAGTAATACCTATGATAAACTATGGAGATCAATTTAAACGTGGTGATATTCCCAGGCCACACTAAACTCAATCCTAGTGTAAAAAAGACAATTAATAGGTTGTCTCCTCCTCTCTCCTTCAGCCCATTTAGTCTTTATCCATAAACTATATTGTATGCATTATACAATACAGGTATGTCTCATGGTACATCAATCTACAATGGACACTTTGTGGGAATTTTGAAGAAAAGGAAAATACCTCGGGGACAAATACATCTTGCCGGAAGTGGTTAGTTCTCTGTTTATTTATCTAGCACCTTATAGTTTACAAGAACCTCACTCACGTCATTGCTCTGTCACCCTGTGAGGTGAGCCTAGGGCTACAGCCTCTGTTTACAGAGAACGAAACTGAGTCACAGAAATTTTTAATGGCTTGTTATATGGCTATTTCCTCAGTCCTTAGACACCATCATGGTAAGACATACTATCAATTTAACCATAGGTTTCGAGAAAATAAGGAAATTCTTGCATATTGCCTATAAAATGCATCGCCGTGTTTCTGAGACACTAAATTATATGGGTTTGGAGGGAGTAATGTGTACATGTATCTTAATACCAAAGAAATATAATAAGTAGCAAAACAATGACTTAACCCCATAGTCTGAGTCAATGTGTGTGTGTGTATATATTTATATATATAACTTTGTTTCTCAGCTACATTATAAAGCCCTGCAAGACAGGACATTTTTCTACAATTTTTACATCTGTCTCTCAAAGGGCTTAATATAGTGGCTTCTGTACGATATACTCAGTTGAGGGATAAAAGGGCCTGCTTCCTCCAAAAACAAAAATTAAAACAAACCCTGATTTCTTATTCTACACTTCTGAGTGCTAAAAATCCCCAGGAAATATATTTGGAAACTCCCCAGAAGCAGAATTTTATTTTGCTTTTCGGTGGGATCTTGTTTGGTGACTAAAGATTGACTCATAAGTTTGCCTTTCTAAGTTCCTTCTTCCAATGTCATTGCTCTGGGAGACTAACAAAACTTTAGACGCCTGGAGATCTACGATCAGAAGTTATTTTTCAGGAGGAGTTCTAGAGAAACTTTAAGATGAAACTCTAGCCATTCAGAGTTTAATTTTTAAAATACTAGAAAAAGGCTTTAATGTTTGTGTCACATAAACAGCCTGTTTTTTGTTTATCGCTGCCGAACTTGATAAGTTCGAAGTTTAGACAGCCCACATAGAAAAATAAGAAAGCAGGAAATAAAGCAAAGAAAGCAAGACATAAAGAAAAAAAATTGTCGCCTGGAACTGTGCGGAAATTAGTTTGCCTCCAATCGGAGTTAGTTTTTGTACGAGGGGCGAAAAAAAATCAACTTTTTTATTTCGATCTTGATAGAAATGGTTAAAAAAAAAAAACTTTTTCCAACTCTGTAAAGTAAAAGAAATTAGACTCAAGTGGCCGTAACTGAGCTTCCCATCAGATTATTGTGCAAGGTCTCCTTTATTCCCCCCACAGTGGATAATGCATGTTCATTGTGACTTATCTGGAGCCGGTTTCTTTTACACCCTCGGTCTATATAAAGTCGAGCCGGAACTGGGGCTGGAGATTTGGGCAGCATCTGGGAGGCAGCAGCATCCACAGTCCAGAGAGAATGAAACAGTTGGGAACATGAGCAATCGCATGGGTCATTGACACCCCCAGCGGTATGAGCCCCACTTTTTGTCTCCCAGTGCAGACCAGAAGCCATTCAAAATGGGGACGAATGGCATTATCCATCTACCTTGGAAATTCCCCTAAGACTGTGTGTGTTGCTTCGTTCTTGATTTTAATTTCTCACGTGTGTTTCTTACCTAGAATGATCGCGGCTCGGGCCACAGCAGGACAGTGAACATTTGGCCAGCTCGGTTTGGTCACCTGGCAATGACCAGATTCGGAGAAGCAATGGTGATGAGGGCCTTTGTCCTGCTGGCCATCTTTGTGGAAGCCTCTGCGAAATCATGCACTCCAAACAAAGCAGGTATGCCCTGGGGCTAGCCCCTTTTCCTGGAAAGAAAGGTTTCCTGAAGCTTCGCTTCGCAAAGCTCAAAGTTCTGTGCTGATATTGTTATACAAATGAATAATGTAGCCAAGTAGAAGCACTTAAGCCTCACTCCACCCCAACACCCCCGGCGGCACCAACCGGACTTTTCCCACAAGAAGTAAAAATGTTTTAGATCAATTTAGACATTTTTACAATTAGAGAATGCTGCATAGATGGATAAATAGAAAATCTCCACGTATTTTTCTACTTTCTACTTGACTATTGCATTTCTGTGCCAATACCGTTTTACAGCATTGTGCATGTAATGAAGACACTTCTTATTTTGTTATATGCTCATTTTTATGGGATTAAAAAATTTGTATATATGTAATTACATATGAGAGATATATATTATATATGAGATATGATATATAATATCATACGCGCGCGCGCGCGCGCACACACACACACACACACACACGTATCTTTAATCTATCCAGTCTGGCTTCATAGATTATTCCTTAAAGGAGATTAAAGTTTAAAAGTAGACTAATTTTCAATACATATTTAGTACAGATATTCCACAGATGTAGCAAAAACTATATAAAAGTGGAATTTCATTGACAGATTTGGTGAAAACTTTTAGCACAGCTCATGAAGAATAGTGGGGAAAGTGTTTTTAACCAATTGTTTTGCATGTTCAGATGTGGCTGGAACCGCTATTGTTTATGTAGATTAGTAGGATGACCATATCTGATTTGTGTATCGTCTTTCCAGATGTCATTCTTGTGTTTTGTTATCCCAAAACCATCATCACCAAAATCCCCGAGTGTCCCTATGGATGGGAAGTGCATCAGCTGGCACTCGGGGGAATGTGTTACAACGGGGTCCATGAAGGAGGTTACTACCAATTTGTGATCCCAGATTTGTCACCTAAAAACAAGTCCTATTGTGGAACTCAGTCTGAGGTAAGTCCAGGCCATACAATAAGGAGTCGCTAAAATGTGACAACTGGGTCCAAGAATAAGACATCTGCTGTTCACCCGTCAAAAGATGCAGAATTCACCAATTTCCTTTTAGGAATCGATCCTGACTCTTATTCCTGAGATGTTAGTGTTATTTCAATTCTTCTCTTCCGCCTAGTTTCGGTGACTCTTTGGATTTGAATTGTGTTCTCTTAATGTGTTGCTAGGGGCAGCTAGGTCCCCGTCTGCGAGTAGAACAACATGCATTCCCCACCTCTACCTTGCTTTGAGTTCTGAGCATGTGCTCACAAGCTGCCATCCTTCCTGGGTTGGATGGGAGGGACATCCTCTGCCTGAGACTTTAAAGTGGTGATACATTGCGTTTGGAAGGGCATTTTAAGTGAGTAACCAAAGCATAACACAATTCATAATTGGGTCTTGTGAAATATCCAGGAAAGGCAGTTGGGATTAAAAGGAACCACAGACAAACTCTTGCCAATATCCTACATGATAGAGGAGAAATCTGAGACCTCCCAAGGAAGTCACTAGTCCGAGGGTGCAGAACCAGCAGGAAGGGAGTCCCGAAGGGAGGCTGCTCCACTGACAGTGTCCAGTGTCCCTACTGCCTTGACTGGGGAAGACTTGACAGCAATCGGGGCTCAGAAAATGGGACCAAAGAGCTCGTAAGACCCTGCGAGGATTCAGAGAGTAAGTGGAAAGAGCCATGGGCATGATTAACAAAAACGTCGTGCCTTCGAGTTCCCTGGTAAGGTGAACTAGAAATTATGTGCGTTGTCTCAGGCTTTTCAGGTGGACATTCGAGATTCCTCTTGTCTCTAATATCCTGTGACTTTAGCATTCAGCAAGTCAGAGGGAAGCTTCTCAGGAATCACGCTCATGACTGGAAGAAGGATAGAGCAAATAATTAGACAATAATGTTCTTGAAATGGGGGAATTCTAGAAATCACTCTAACTGGGTGAAAGTATTCACATAAGATCATGTAGGCAGGTGAAATGGGTAAAATGTTGATGTTGGGAAAGAAAGACTCCTGAGCCAGTTCTTTTTGGCCAGAAGCCTAGTGGGTAAATGGATTTCTTTTAAGTGTACAACAGTCAACTCAGACTATATTAAACGATCTTAGGTGAACAGACTCCGGAACTCTTTACAAAAATGGTCAGCCCACCAGACAAAAAGCGTGAGTGCTACTCTCAATTGGAGACATTCCTGTCTCCCCAAGGGGCTTTTCTCAGAGCCATCTTTAATTACTTTTCCCAGAATCCTTATTCTCATCATGGGGGTACAGGACTACCCTAATGCCTTCTTCCTTTCTCCAGTACAAGCCCCCCATCTACCACTTCTACAACCACATCGTTTCCAATGACAGTACAGTGATTGTAAAGAACCAGCCCGTGAACTACTCCTTCTCCTGCACCTACCACTCCACCTACTTGGTGAATCAGGCTGCCTTTGACCAGAGGTAAGTTGCTCTGAGCGTGGAGCACGGGATGCTCTGTGTGTGTTCTACAGTCCCTGTCAATCAGGCATGTTTCAGTCCTTATGCAAAATTCTCTCCCCTTTCCAGAGTGGCAACTGTCCATGTGAAGAATGGGAGCATGGGCACATTTGAAAGCCAGTTGTCTCTCAACTTCTACACTGTAAGTGGTATCTTCAGGTTCCCATCACTGCCCTCTGGCCTTTCCAGGAAATGAATGGGTTGGATGTGATGGGTTGCTTCCTTGGGATTTGCTCTTGTATAAGCTCTATGCAGAAACCCACTCTTGAATTCAAGTTGAGACATAAGCTTTGGTCTAGCTTTAAACCTCTTTAAAAACTAAACACAGAAAGCCAAATTTATAAATGGGATAGAAGAGCTGAAAGTACCCCACACACAAAAAGAGATCACTCTTCCCATTCTTTAGATGAAAAAACTGAGGCAAGAGGAATCCTATGAGCTGCAAAGGTCAATAGACAGTAGACAGCCAATGTCTCTTTATCTAGATTAGTTTCTACTGCAACCTATTCTAGAGATTTATAGTAAGATGTAGCTCTCGTTAGAACATTTGCAGAGAGTAGCGAGCTTCCTACCTAAGACAGGGCCAAGGAGAGAGTTTGGGTTTGACCTCTGCTGCCTAGTTCTCTGGTCGCCAAACCCTTCACTTAGCGGGCTTCCCCCACCACCACCCTGTTTCATTTGGGCATACTGCCTATGTCGACATCCAGGCCAAAGGCACATTTTGGTCTCTCTCAAAATAAAATGCTCCAGAGAAATGAAAAATACAATGGCCTTTAGCCCAGCTGCCATCCTGTTTAGAAGGTAGAAGGGGAGCTTTGTTTTTTAAACCTGCAGCTTCCAGCGAGGAGAAATACACATAGCACACTAGCCCAGCTGGCTGGAGGAAGACGCGAGCAGAAATAGAAATCTTTACATAGAAATTAGAGCTAGAATTTATCCTTAGAAGCCATCTCACGTCCAACCCTTTCATTTCATAAAGAAAACAACTATATTAGCTGGAGCACCACTACTTTGGTACTCTTTAAACTGGTTTTATTGGGTCCCTGGAAGCTATTGACCCTGCAGGACTCAGAAGGTGAGAGCTAGAAGGGACTTTGGAATCACCTAGTCCATTTTACAGCCCAGGAGGAGGAAGTGATCTGCCCCAGATCCCACAGGTAGCTTGGAGTAGCACCCAGTCTGAGACACAGTCCTCCTAACCCTGTTCTCTGAGGGAGACTTACTATGAAAAGAATGAAGCTGAAGTTTCACGGCCCCTCGCCTGCACAGGCTCCGCTCAAGGCTCTGTATCTAACTTTGTATTCAAAAGTTTGATTCTTTTCATTAAAGAGGGCTCTCCAAATTAGATAAGCTTTAAGGTCCCATGAAACCTAGATCTTCAAGGTTCCACAAAACCCTGCCACATCCCACTAGAGGTTAAGTCCTGAAAAACAAGGAATCCCATGTGGCCCCTGGACGTGTAATCAGGAATGCTAACACAGGGCGAACAACCAGGGCGGTGAAGGGGAAGCATAACCACTGTAGAAACTGATGAGGCGCGTCCAGAGAGAAAAACGGGCTTCGTGTATTGACAACAGTCTCAGGGGACGTCCTGGTGACAGGCTGTCTTTACTACTGTGTCCTCGTCCGGAAGAACATGACTGTTATTTTAACTAGATAAAATTATGGATATGAACCTATGAAGATTTTTACGACAGTTGGAACTGGAGAGGCACCGGGATTGTCGAAAATCATCATCCACCGTCAGCCATGTTGGGCGAAGTTTCAGACATAAATATCAAATTTTAGAACTAGAAAAAGCCTATTCTTTTTTCATAAAAAAAAAATAATAATACAAGGCATGTCCTCGGCATCACCCAGGCCATCCTCTGGGCTGGACAGACAGACTTAACAGGATGCCCCCTTGGACTGTTCTAGAAATGAGGTTGAGACCTACCTCCCCAGGGGACTACCAAGACCCTTACAGGACAATCGGACTCAGCAAAGACAGGGCTCTGATACCGCGACAGAGAATTTATACTGATTAATATTCCCGCCATGGGCTTGGTTTCCTAAGCCTGACCCACATGGGTGGTATTTTCCTTCTCTTCCTTCTTCTGCTTTGAGAGCATTCTTGTGTGTTTCTGAAGCAACAGTTGCTCCCTGCATATATTTCCATCAAATTACCAGCCACCGAGCTGTGCCCTAGATGGTACAATGAAATGAACACACTGCTGATAGCTTAGGATTCCGAGAACTCCAAATGCTGGGCTCTGAAACCACCAGTTCTACTCAGGGAGCTTCTTCTCTTCTCTCTCTATTCCCTCCCACTCTTGCAACGGCCCATGGCTGGTATTTGTGTCAAAAAGTTATTGTGCCTCCCAATCCAAAATAAAGGAAAGTAGTCAGTTTGCCGGAGTAGCCTAGCACCGTGGTAAGAAAATAGGCCTTAACATCGGACAACTGGTTCCTCCATTTACTAATTGTGTGATCTTGGACAAGTTAGTAAACCTCTCTGGGCCTCCACCTACACATTTGTTAGATGGAGATAATAATAGCACTTACTCCATGCATTTGTTATGAAGATTAAACGAAATAATCCCATGAAGCACTTACCACAGTGGCCGGCACAAGGTAAGTACTGTGAAAGTAGCCATTCTCATTATGTTAGCCTTTGACCCCATTTAAAGGGGAGACTCTGAGAGCTCCTAGCACTAGCATTGTTGTCTTTATAGAATTGAATATCAATGTCCATATGGGATTAGGTTGATTTATACTCAATTAAAATAGTACTGACCATTTCTTGTGGCTAAAGATAAATGAAAGAGCTTGGGATGAAACAGATGCAAGCAATAGAGGCCAAAATTTAGACTTCCAGAGCCAGAACAAACCTCAGAATCGATCAACCTTGACCTTCCATACAAGTTTAAAACCCTACTGCAAGACTGCTGAGGGGCGGGCTTCCCACCTCTTCCCAGGACAGTGGCAATGTTGGCCTTCCCGTTTTAGATCAGTATGATAGCTGACATCTTGAACTCCGGCCCATTGGTCTTGATTCCAGCTTCTAAAATAATACTGCGCAATAATGTTGCCGACAGTCCTTCGCCTGTCTCAAGTTTGTCTTTCCCACGTAAGACATCCTCCAACTGCCAGTGGGCCATTTGTCATCCCAGTTACTCTGCTCTGAGTATGACCCACTTAGTCCATGCCCCTACTGAAAAGCAGAGCTCAGAATTGAAA
This sequence comes from Rousettus aegyptiacus, assembly GCF_014176215.1. NCBI lineage: Eukaryota > Metazoa > Chordata > Mammalia > Chiroptera > Pteropodidae > Rousettus > Rousettus aegyptiacus. The sequence continues at coordinate 47,724,250 of NW_023416309.1, forward strand.
TGTTGTATTCTAGACCCTGTCAGACCAATGCAGGGCATTGTGAGTCAGAGGTGACCCTCTAAGTTCTAGCAGATTCTAGGGACATGTTCTAGGATAAGATTCGCTTTGGGCAGTTTTCTTTCACTGCTGTCTCGCATTGAGCTTGTGAGCAGAAGCGGCTCCCAGATCTTGCCCACACGACCTGCTGTTAATTTAGATGTACCGATCCCCACGTGTGTGACTAGCTAGTTGTGACTCAACCTTTTGGTCAGGTGAAGAGTCTGGATGGCAGGATTTTTTGAGGTGCTCTTCCATCCTGTTTAACGAATGAGTAGTTTACGTGGCGTTTCTGGGTTTCCACGAATGCCGGAACAGACTCTACAGGTACCATAGGGTGAAGCTATCTGGAAATAGGAATCTAATTTTCATGTTATAAAGAAAGTAGGGGGATAGCATGCTGGGGATTGCCTTAGCTGTATGATGAGAAGTGAAGAAACTGACCATTAAAGGTGTTTTGCTTCAGAAATTGAATTAACAGCGCTTTGAAACAGAATCGGGCAGTTTCCTCTGGGAGTAGAAGCGTTATTGCAATATTTCGAGATTCTGCTGGCTGGTCCCTGGGAGATGGAGCTGGGAGAAGCGCCTCTGGCTCGGCCGGAGACTACGTTACGGCCCCCGGTCTAGGTCTCGCACTTGAAAACGGTCTCCTGAAATATGAAAAATCTCAGAAAATAACAAGATACATTTAAAAACCACTTCAACCTGCTAGTAAATCACTTGGAATTAAGAACATTTTTGTTTCATTACTGCAACCATTTAAATGGTGCGGGTAGCTTACATATGGGAGGAAAATGTCTGACTTCCAGGTGACGGAGTCCAGGAACCTGGCCAGACTTGCAATCAGTAAAATAACATAAGAGGCCCTAGAAGACAACTCTGAGGCCTCTCGGCAATTCCCTGAATTTGACCTTTATGAGGTTAAAGTCCATTTTAACTAGATATCCTTGCTACAGTATTTACCTATTGCAGTTCTGCAAATCTCTAAGTCCATGATCCTTAATGTTTTATCTAGTATCCTGGTTTAAGCTTTATGCTTCTATTACGTAAAACCACCATCATAAAAAAAGTTTTGTGTAAGATAGAAGAAGGCAAAGGTTATTCCCCTTGTGTAAATGGGGAAATTGAGGCCTCAAAGGCTGACTCTGTGTGCCGCGTTAGTGGTGGGACCTAGGATTTGCTCAGGGTCCTTGTTCTTCCATCATGATGCTTTGGTCTCTGGAAGCTAAACTTTGAGAGTAGATAAAGGTCGTTACTAGAGTTGAATGAACCCAAGACACAAAGAATGGAGAAATCGGCCTTCTTCGGGTAAGTCAACTGGAAACACTGCTATTATTCCTAATAACTCATCCAGAATTGCCTGACGAAAATGACAGCCGAAGACCACACACACCAGGCCAGTGGACAAAGGATGCTGCTTCTGTGCTCAAGTCATGGCCATGACCTCCTATTGCACTTAGAGTTGAAACCACAGTCATCTGGATCCACCTCCGTGGCCTCTCTGGTTCATCTCCTGCCCCTACTCACTTCCTCCCTCCCTACCACTTTCCCCCTCGACTCAGTCATGCTCTAGCACATTTGTCTCCTTACTGTCCTGCCAGCCACATCCTCACTCACTCCAGGGCCTCCGCCTTGGCTGAAACACTTCCTTGGATACCTACATGCAGGTAGAAGGGTTTCTTAGTATCAGTACTTAGCCTGGAAGTGCAGCCCTCGTCAGCTCCCTCAAGTCTTGGTTCAAATGTCACATCCTCAATGAGTCTTCTCCACCTACTCTATTTATAATTGCAGTTTACCCCTCCTTGGACTCCCAATCCACCTTGCCCTGCTCTGATTTTATATAGTTTTTCTATATAATGTACTATAGACTATTCTAACATACTATGCAGCTTACTTACTTATTGTCTATCATCTCTTTCCCCTGCTAGAATATTGGGTGGTTAGAGACAGAGATCTTTACTTTGTTCCTCAGTAATCTCAAAAGACAGAACATCCTGACATAGAACAGTGCCTGCCACATAGTAGGTGATTGATCAGTGAGTTGTTGTTATTGTCATATTTGTTAACTGAGACTCAGATCATTAACTTTCCAACCCAGGCTGGAAACTGCTCAGACACATAATAGAGGAGCAAGTCTTGTTCCTCTTTGGCCCAGATGAGACATATATTATGTGTCTCCTTGTGACCAGCAAACCCGGACATGTGATGTCCTATCACTTCTAAGATGGCACCAGTGTCCTAAGGGGCAGAACATCTCTGGTCCTGGAGGTTTCTCCCTGTGGTCTCGTGAGCCTGTGCCTTTTGTGTTGATTCTTACCCCCACCCCATCCCAATTCATCTGCTCCTGTCCATCCCAACTGCTCAGTCTGAGAGGTCATAATGCCTAGTGTCCATTTCCTTCCAAAGAACGCCAAGTTCTCCGTTAAGAAAGAAGCCCCTTTTGTTCTGGAGACATCCGAAATTGGTTCAGACCTGTTTGCAGGAGTAGAAGCCAAAGGGTTAAGCATTAGGTAAGTAGATTTACTTTGTGTTTATATGTTTAAATACAAAGTGAAGGGGGAAAGATCAGCAAGAGACTTTTCAATCACCAGACATTTCTAGGCATACAACACTCTGGCTCAAAGTAATAACTTTTTTTTTTCCCCATCCAGGTTTAAAGTGGTTTTGAACAGTTGTTGGGCCACACCTTCAGCTGATTTCATGTATCCCTTGCAGTGGCAGCTGATCAACAAGGGGTAGGTACAGCTCTGGAGCCCAGGGCTGACAGACAGAGCTAAATAGATTCAGGGCTACTCTGGCTTGGGAGGAAGAGGCAGAGCTTCTTGATGTCAGAACAGTGACATCCTCTGTGCTTCCAGACTGAGTACTGACATTAGCAAACATTTATAGAGTGCTTTCTGGTACCAGGTAGTGTTCTGAGACTTTTATCACATATTAATTCATTTGCTTTACAGGGAAAGGTGGGAGGCGGAAAGAGGCGGTGGCAGCAAATGTAATAATATCTGAACTGAGCTGGAGCCAGGTGAATGAGTAGATCATCCAGGGGAGGGAGAAACGATTAAACAACAACAACCTCTGCAACCCACTGGATATGAAAGGAGGGAAGGGCAGGGCAAAAATCTGAGGAACATGTGACAAAGATGACTTTGCGTTGTTGAGTCTGTGGATTGTGAAGTGAGGACTTCTTTGCCACTGCCTCCCTAGCCAGAAAGCCCAGGGGACATTATGTTCTTCTAGAGCTCAGGAATGCCATGCCGAGCTTGAAGTCGTGATTATCCAGAAATACTGAGAATTATAACTTTGGAAAACAGGGGAGATTTAGAGCTAGGCTGGAGCGGTGGGCATTGTCCGTACCACGAACAGCAATCACAGAAGAGATCATTCCCCAAACCAAAGCAGACTGGTGTGACCTTGTTATTGCCACAATCCATCAGGGCTTAGGTCAACATTGGGGCCAGGGACAAAAAGGATTAGATAGCAAAGGTCGAGCCACTTTGGACCTTTAACTATTTATTTTCATTTAACGAACACTTGTAAAGTACTTTCAACATAGCAGACATTGCTTTAGGTAGGTGCTTTACAAATATTAATTTCTTCACATTTCATTAAATCCCTATCAAGTAGGTAGTATAATAATCTCTGTTTTATAGCTGAGAAAACTAAGGCCCAGACAAGACTGAAACTTGCTCCAAGTCTAGAGCTAGTAAGGGGATGGATGGTCTTGGGGTTCAAACTCAGGTAGCTGATCTCCTGAGTGGCATGGGTAGGACAGGCCAACAGAGCCACATCTGAGCCACTCAGCAAAACCTCCTGCAGAGATGGGAGCTTAGTTCGGGTGTTTATTTCACATGTGTTACTTGGCGAGTCATTTAGGATGTGTCGATGATGGTCCAATCAAATGACTTCAGAGAGATACAGAAATCAATCATTGACCTACTGGTACCTGGAAGTATCATGCGGCATTGGTAACCTCTCCCAGACGGTGGCCACGCAGGAGCAAAGTACTTTGCCACGCGATGGGATCACTTCCCTGCAGATAGTTCTGGTGCTGTTGCTTTCATCTGACAGATGTGTAAAATAGCAGAAAAAGGAAAGCTTGTGGCTTTGGGGTAGTTGATACAAGCATCCTTCCAACATGAGTGTGCACAGACGTTACCGAGGGCGCCTGTGACACATGGAGGCGCGCTGTGAGCCTGGCACACCAGGTTGCTGAGCGAACCCTGGGAATCTGCATCTAAGTGCAGTCATGTGGAAGAAGTTCTAATCTATTTCCATATTCCGCTTAGTCGGAATGACCCCTTGAGGTTGGAGATACATGCACGAAGACCAGTGCCAACCAGGAGGATGAGGAAATCCACCCCCACAACCTTCCAGATGCTTTCGATTCACTCTAGGCCTTTTTGGAGGAATATCTAGTGTTCAGAGTGCCTGGAGAGATGAGAGTAGTTATGTCATCAGGAAGTTCGATCCTGTACAGGGAAGGAGTTTCCTGTAGCAACGACGTGAACACCTCCCTATGGGTGTTCTGTCATCCGGGGTTTTCTGTCTCAGCCAGGCAGGGGCTGCAGCCAGCACCCAGAGGCACTTGCCTCCTCTCCTCCCCAGACAAAGCTCTGCTTACATTGTTTTCCAATGGCTGACATCAGGCTTTGGGCACTCCACCTGCAAAGAGCTGTTTTAAGGACTCACATCTGAGCTTGTACAAGAATCTTGGGTGTATTGACCAAATGATTCCCTGAGAGTCTTATTTCGCAACTCAGAAAATGCCTCCAGATCTGTCACTGCTCAAAGGCCACCACAAACAGAGGCCAGCTGCAGACCCCCGGTCCACATCTAAGGCGCAGTATTCGCTTCTGATTTCGCTCACTAACTCCGAGAGCTAACGTTGCTGCAGTCCTGTCTCTAATTTGGCCCTGAAGGTCTGGTTCCGGTGGAATGAGGTTGAGGAGAGCTTACTGTGAAGGTCCTCAGGGTAGCTAGACCGTCCCCTGGCGTGCGTGGAGTCTGACTGACAGTAGAGCCAGAGACACGCTCTGGCGAGGAAGAGAGCTAGTGATGCGTTAACTCGATGACCCATTGTGGTACTGTCCACTGGTCTTGAGCTTTTGAGCCCAGAGGTCTTTTTCTATAGAGGACAGATTCCGATGCTCCTGTCACCTGCAGACAACAGCGCCCCCCACCCCCTGCTTGAGCGGGCCTCGCTGTACGTTCCCAACACCTAGTCGGATGTCTGGCATTTCCATAGGGCATCATCGGTATGTGTTTGGTAAAGGAGGAAGCGTCTTGCTTAAACCAGGGCCTCTCGGTCTCAACAGCATGGGCGTTTGGGGCTGGATCACTCTTTGTTTGGGAGGATTGGTCGGGTCTGTCCCGAGCATTGTGCAGTGTCGTGCACCCTTCTTGGCCTCTACTCACAAGATGCCACTAACGCCTTCCCCTCAGTCATGACAACCACCATGCCAAATGTCCCCTGAGCGGGAGGGGCGGGGCAAATGGCTCCTAAATGAGAACAAATGGCTTCAACTCAGGCCTATCTGTGTCATTATTTTTTCTTTTACTACAACTTTTACATTTGGGACTTTGGAACTTCCCAGATATTACATTCTCATTATAGAGAAATTAGGAAATACATAAAAATACAAAGAAAAAAACAAAAGTTGTTCATAATTCTACCACGCCATAACGGCCAGAGTTAACACTGAGATGGCATCCTTCCAGTCATTTTTTTCTGTGCTTTATTACAAATGTGACCATATTGCTACAAAGGTAATTATGTAATATAATGTAGAATTTAAGTAGTAAATTCAATTTCCTAGAGGCAAAACCTCATAATACACAGGGAAAAAAATGCGTTGGATGTGACCTGGGTTAGGTGGCTGTGCCAGCACTTTGGGAAATGCTGTTCCCAGCACTATCAACTTTACCTTGTACACTTGCTGAGAGTCTGTACAAATCCTAGTTTGGAGGGGGGCGGGGGGTGGCGCTTTATCTCTGGGATTTCACTTTTTTGGGACAGAGGTGTGGTGACTTACTAGGTGTGTGGCTCTAAGTCCCCTTACCCTCACCCCCACCCCCCACCGGGGTAGCCTGACTGCAGAATGGGGATGACCACGCCCATCTCCTCTCTCCTCAACTTGCCACTTTAGTAGTAGAAGTAGTAGTCATTAGGATGGGTGAGATACCGCCAAACTGCCTCGAAAGGGTAGCATGCTGTGTAAAAAAAAAAAAAGCCCAAGGGAGTACTTGGTGGTGCTGCTCGGGAACCGCCCCCAGAAGCCCGCGCTGTCATTCACGAGGTGACATTTTTCTCTCCCATTCCCACCCCCGTGTGCTTTAGCTGCCCCACGGATGAAACGGTCCTCGTGCACGAGAACGGGAAAGATCACAGGGCGACCTTCCAATTCAATGCTTTCCGGTTCCAGAACATCCCCAAACTCTCCAAGGTTTGGTTACACTGCGAGACATTCATCTGTGACAGCGAGAAGCTCTCTTGCCCAGTGGTAAGCCACCTCGCTCGAGTGAGGCTGTCACCCCCGGGCTGGGCGGGGCGCTGGTATTTGAGAAGCTGCGTTTTTAGCTGGGAAACTGTAGCCAAACCAGGGTAGGTGCGCGCTGAGGACATTCTGGAGGAAAGGTCACGGAATATGGTGCAGACGTTCTGAGCCCTGCTCACGCTGCCACCGGCGAGCTACACAGTCTGGCACGTGTCACTTCACCTCTGAAGCCTGGCTTTCTCGTCTTTAAAGACAGGGCGGTGAGCATGTAAAAGGAAAGCAGTAACAGACATGGAAGGGCTTTTAAAAAGTTAAAAGCACAAGAGAAAATAATAATAAAAAAATCTCAGTGGTAGCAACAGGTCCTGCACGGAAGTCAAAAGGCGCGTTATTTTCAGCTCTTGCCTACTAGGCTCCCCTCCCCGCCCCCACCGAGAAGTTGCTGCCGCTGCGATCGACATGCGCAGTAAATGCGAGTGGGAAACAGTTTTCTGCTGCGACCTGGTCCTTCAAGCAGCTGCTTGCGGAACGGTGGTCTGTGGCAGCTTCAGAATCACTTGGGGACTCGATGTAAATACTCAGCACGCTGCGACCACCTGATTCTGAAACTCCCCGCATTCAGGAGCCCTTAGGGTGATTCCGAGGCGTGCTGAAGTTTGAGAACCTCTGCCTTAGAGGCCGGAAAGTGTTAAATCCCAAATTGTCACCTCCTCTGGTCTATTTGGACTAGAGATCTCAGTGAGGAGGGACATGGTATTTCTGAAAAGGGGCCCTGCTCACGTCGCCTATAGTAACCAACAGATACAAGAATATACTCTCTAGTTCTATTGATGCATTTAGCCAGGCAGTGGTCACTTATGAGCATAAATAGACAAGGGGAGGGAGCAGAGAGACATTTAACAGCTGATGGAAGGATAATTATTGGCAGGGGATTTTAAAAAGAGAAGAAAATGAACCAGAACACATTGCAAGGGTCCACTTCTCAAATCCCTGTGATGAGCGTGGCTGAGGTAAAAGCCTTACTTCTGACCCAAAGAAATTGTCAGTCCCTCCCACACCCAGTGACCTCATCTAGCACGAGTTCTTCCAGCCTGAAGCACTAACAAAGTTAAAGCTTTCTTCCTTTTTCTCAAGTTAAAGAAGGGATAAAAAAAAAAAAAATGTTTCTCTGGGTATTAAAAGAAAAAAAAATAAGGTAATTACTATCTGTTAGCTGGGGAATTTTGACTCTTTCAAATTTGTGTTTTTTTGTTGTTGTTTTTTTTTAATCTCGTCTTTCTCTCTTTTCTCTCCTGGGTCATTTCTCATCCTACCTCCCGTCCTCCTCTCCCCTCTGCTTCTCCTGGGTCTTCAGACTTGTGACAAACGGAAGCGCACTCTCCGGGACCAGACAGGAGGCGTCCTGGTGGTGGAGCTCTCTCTCCGGAGTAAGCGACCCTGTTTTCCAAATGGTTGAGTCCTCTTTGGGCTGCATCCACAGGCACAGCCAGTTGGAGCATTTTTGCTGAATTGCCAAACCAGTTGTGCCTGTAGACGCAACCTTCACCTGCAACTCTATAGTCTTCTTAACTGGGACCAGGTAGCTCATGTGAAATCAAGGAGTCGAGGTTAGTTAACTACCCTGAGAAGCTCCACCTGTGGCCTAGATTCCAATGCCCCCAAGGAATTAGGACATGCCGAGCTTCCAGGTGAAGCCTGCCATCAACAATCATGATAGAGACGTGTGCTGGGAACATCCGGTGCAAGTCAACAAACCTTGCACTGGGCTGGGCCCTGGGGTTTCAGAAATAAAGGAGTCCCACGTGGGCTTTTAACATCTAGCAGGAGAGAGGTGTTAAATGCTGAAGGGAAGGAATATGCTGTCAGGGCCGGGGCGGGGAGGGGGTGTGCTATGGGAGTATGTGACAAGGAGTTCAACCTAGTTCAGGACTTAGGGAAGACCTCTGTAGGTCACCAAACTATGGCTAGGGACCGGGTGGCGGTAACCGAGGCTGCCACCGGACTTTGTATCACCTTCAAGCGAAGAACAATTTTTACCTTTTTATGCAGTTGAAAAAAAATCAAAAGAATGATATTTCATGATACATGAAATGATATGAAATTCAAATGTCAGCGTCTATAAAGAAACTTGATTGGAACTCGGCCACACTCGTTCATCTCCGTGTTGTTTCCAGCTGGCGCTAACGAGCAGTTGCAACATGACCCGCAAAGCTGAAAATGTTTACTCTCCGGCCCTTTGCGGGGAGTTTGCCAACCCTTGTTTTAGAGAGTTGAGAAAATGGTGTGAGATGACGCCTTTGTAAACCTTGCTACAAACTTTGTTCCAAAGACGAGGGAGAGCCCGCTGGTTTAATCAGGGGAGAATACAGTCGGGTTCGCGTTTGAGAAACATAGCTATGAGATGTCTCCTTCCATGATCTTTCTGTAAACCTTCAGCATTCTCCCTCTTTACTCACTACAGGCAGGGGATTCTCGAGTCTCTATAGCTTCTCAGGTAAGGAAACAAGGCACCTCTGGGGAACGTCATGGGGCGACACTTCTAATAGGCAGATAGGTGTTTTAAAAGAAGCTCACCTTCGGCCCACGCGAAGCTGTTAAAAACTGACAACGACTCTTTAAAGCACACCTGAGTGGGGCAGAGGGTGATGGAGGTAGAGAGGTCTCTCTGCAGCCAGCCCCTGAGCTCCGAAGGGAGGGAGTGGGTGGGGACAAAGTGGATGAAGCAGAACTGGATCCCACAGGTCTTGACAAAGACATTGCCAGGTGGCCTCGCTTTGTTCTTGCATTTAGAGAATGTGAATTTCGAGGACCCGCTCCTTCAACAAATATTTGAGCTTTCTCTATGACTCTGTCCCCTCCCCCATTAACTGAGTGACCTTGGGCAATGACCTCACCCTCCCATTCTCCAATTTCCTCTATGAAATTGGGCTAATAACTGTCCCCCATCACACATGGCTGTTGTTTAGATTAAATATTACAGCTGAGGGTACCAAACAATGCCCAGCACATGGCAAACATCCAGTAAGGATCAGCCAGAATTACTATGACTCTGTACCAGGCACTATTCTAGGTGGTATAGTTATTGCAGTGAGAGGCAGGCAAAGTTCCTGGCTTTCCTAATACACGTGAAATGTTGGGGTCTGGGAGGGAAGGACACTGTAGATAGAAGCCAGGAAACTCTGGCAGGAAAAAAACATTTCAGCTAAGACCCAGGATCTCACCTGAATGATGAGAAGGAGGCAACTAGGCAACTGTACAAGGAGATGGGGTGAGACGGTTCTGTTTGCTAATCGACTCACAGATGTGGACTTTGCTCACTCAGAGGAAATCATGTAAACTAACTTTTTTTTAAGGCTCCTATCCAATCCCAGATTCTAATTTTTTAAAGGCAGTTCTACAGCTAAAGTCCTACAGTGAGATGTATCATCATTGTATTATTGAAGTTCGGATTCCCATCCGTCAGAGGTCCGTATCCTAGGTTTATCTGTTGGGTTCTGATCAAAGTCAGCTACAAAAACCCCAGAAGATGAACGAAACTGACTTCACATAAAATGTAGCATTTATGAAAAGCTGTTGCTTCACACCCCTGGTTTGACTCTTTTGTTGAGTTGTCCTTGCTCCTTGTAGAATTGTTCCTGAATGTGCTGTCTTCTTTCCTGTCTGGTACTTAGATGTTCTCTACCACGTCATCGTGATGCTGGGGATTTGTGCCGTGCTGTAGGAAGGCGGTAGCCAGGCAGGCAGCTGCAGCTCCTCCATCCATCGTCATCTCCTCTGTCAATGACAAACTCACACTTTGTGTGTGTGTTGCCAAAAAGAACAAACAGACGGCCGTATTGTTGGGGAACAGACAGTAGAGCTTTGCCAAATATGTGTTCCAATGATTTTTGTGAATTTCAGAGACTGTTTTTCTTTGATGGCCCACTTTCTCTTTTTACTTCCTGTGGATGCTGTAGTCTCTCCTGCAGCTGTTGGAGACATCTTTCCCCAAACTCAAGTCAGGGCTGCAGTGGACTCCTTCAAAAGCTATTATTTCTAATTTTAAAAGACTAGCACACCCGACCAAGTGCAGCTGAGCATTTTGAGGAGAATAACCACAAAGTCAGTGCTAAGAATGCACAGGAATAGCCAATTATGCTGAAAGAGCCTTTGCTGTCAACGCCGTGCAATTCTAATCTGAGGACTACAGCTCAGCCACCAGGCAGGGGTTCCAATCTTTCAAATGAAGATGTGGGAATCAGAGAGGAATATAATAGTTTTGCTCAAATCCGAGTTATGTAAAGGAAAACAGTTCCTGAGGGCCCAAACTGCTAACACAATTTATTTGATCTTAGGGTTTCTTGAATATGTATAAACATTATATAGGTATAAACTCCATATTTTTATTGCTGATATGTAGTTCTAAAATCAAAAGAAAATTACAGATTAAATAGGAATAAAGCTACAAAAAGAATGAAACTCACCATGACAATTCACCATCATAATGTGGCACTGACTAAATGAAACTGCTACTTGCACCATGACTGCAGGGTGACTGCCATAATAGGTCCTCGGAAGTGCGTCAATCCCATCCTACCATAGGCCTGCCCAGCTCTCTACTTTTTTCTATCTGGCCTAAGAAATCTTCATTTGTAGAGAATGGTCTGACCTCATTTAGCCTTTACTTCAACATTCAAATTCATAGTTGTTTTTAATCTCATGAACTTACGATCCTGAAAATGGAACCAACAACAACAACAAGGAAAGCAATTACAAACATGGCAATGGAATCACTCGGTGCCACACCCTGACAGCATCGCCACCCCAGGGACCCAGAACACATTAATATTAGCAATTTACACGGCTAACAAAACAAATACTGAATAAACCAATCCCGGCCGAGAATGGGCAGATCCCTGAGAAGGCACCATGGACCCCAGTTTGAGGCTAGAAGCCAGAGTAAGATAGGAAAAATCAGAGCTCTAAATTCTTTCCTTAGTCTTGTACAGGCTTCCTGAGTGGGCTTATGATTAGATACACCTCAGTTTGTATCTCTGCATTTTATGTATTTGAGAAGCCTTGAGATTTGTAGTTTGATGGTTCTTTTACACCAGGAATGTTCTCAAATCTCTGGAGCCGTGAAGTGCATGTTTGTTTCACAATAGGCTAGATCAAAATGACTCCGTATGCTGTACACTGGTCTCAAAGCTGGCCTCAAACCAGTACGGTGTCTCTTCTTCCTCTAAATTTAAAATTTGTGTAGTCAGGAAGGACAAAAGACACTTTATTGGTTCTAGTGAAATAGTGTATTCATAGCCATAATCAAAGTCTTTGGCTGTCAGAATAAAACAGTGTTGTATTAGGTCCGCTCTATTTTATCATAGTGTTTAATGATCTTGTATCTCTCCCTGGTGCTATGGGATAAATAAAATGCCTTGAAATGAATAACCATGACTATTGCTTACAATGGTAATATCTCATGTCGATTCTTCAACCCTCCCAATGCTTTCGACAGCAAGAGCTTCTTAGACTCACATGCATACCACTCAGACTTTACATTTCGAAAATTCCGGTACTGGGTTTCTGATGCAAGGAGATAAAGCCATTTCATATGATTAACATTGTGGGAGGGGGGTTCTTTTTGGTCACTTCTGTCTCTAAAGCCCTAATGTCTCTCACCAGCAACCAGATGTGTTTTGATTTGAAGTTAACTAATGGCCCCAGGATGTTCAGTTGCTCTTCATGCCTCATGACTTCTCTGTTGAGTTAAGAGAAAATGCTCTTAAAATAGTCTCTCTTGCAAATTCCCATTAGTGCTAAACATAACAGAGACATTAGAGAAAGAGGAAGACTACGTTCTTCCTCAGGTATCCTTGGTTGGCATAGAAAAAAAAAAATACTGGATATAGATTTTAGGAAATTGTTCTTAGCAAAATTCTTGGTTATCATCCCTAAAGACTCTCTCAAACCTTGAGTACTATAAAAATATATACATGTTTAGATATGAATATATAGTTATACGCACATATATACTGAGTACACATACCACATAAACCTCTATTGATCAATTCATAAATATAAAGACATATAGATATACGGATATATAAATATAGGTGTACGTATAGGTAGGGATATAGATAGATATAGATTTATATGTTTGTATTTAACACATACATATGTGTATCTATGCATCTAAATACATATATACATGCATATGTGCGCATATGATATCTGTGTATGTGTATGCACATGTATGTATATATGTTTTATGTGTATGTATGTGGTTGGATGCCAAATATTTATATTAAAATATTCAACAAAAAGGGCAGAAGTATTAAAGTTTCTATTATATGAATATAACTTCTGTAAGCATGTGGGCCAGCACACACATACACACGCGCACACACACACACTCCACACAGTTACAAAGATGGGATCATAATAGACAGTTGCCATATCCCATCCCATTCCTACATCTGTGTATCATTTTCTAATGCCCTTTTGATGTAACAATATTTGATTGCTTAGTTACTTTTACACTTTTGGACATATCTCTAGTAATCTTGAATATATTATATTACTACTATTTATGCCTCCTCGCTCCAACTAAACTGAGAGCTAAAGATCATAGAAAGCTTAATATTCCCTTGTATCCCCCATTGTGGTAACTGGCACAGAGTAAGTGTTCAATAAATAGTCCCTGAATTAATTAAATGTTCATGCAAATGGATGAATGGATGGATGGATGGGGACTGGCCCATTTCTCTAAGAGACCTCATAACAGAGGCTGCCTTATTCCCTTTCATGGCAAAGTAAAGTGTGTGGGACCCAGAAGCCTTGGTGCCAAACGAGGGAAGAAGTTATAAAGCACAAGAAGATACATTTTGTCCCATTCTCTCCATGCTAGGGTAGCAGGGGAGTCTCCCCTGTCATCTTCATATAAATGCATTTTACCTTCCCTCCTCTGAGCATCAGTCAAAAGCTGTCAACGCTCGCTGCTGAAGGCCTTTGGAAAGGTGTGGAGACTATCACAATTAAAATAAAATTGTGGTACAGAAAATGGAGTCTGTGCAGGGCTTAGATTTCAGCTGCCTACCTCTGGGCAGATGAAAAATTCTGCCGACAGCAACCCTTGGGGACTAGGGAGAGACCCTTTGTAAAGTGCTTCCCTTGGCCCCTATTACTATCTTTCTTCCTGAAGAAAGGCAAAAATTCCACCAAACCTTTTGTAAAATCGGGTATTAAATGCTCTCGACCCACCAAAAGGTCACGTGTTTCCCTGTACAGAGCTCAAAAATATCTCCACAAAGGCAGCTCAGTGATCGAGCAAAAAAAGAAAACACTCCCAAGACTTGCTAGGTTTCCCTTCTACAGTCATGGGACATTCAACAGGAAAAGGTCTCAAATATGATCCATCATTCAGATGGCTCTGCCGTATTCAGGGGCAGCCACACGGAAGAGAATCTGGATGTGAGGACTTGCAAGGGACAAAAAAGTGTTGTAAATGTATTAATGCTTCAGTAAATCTATTACAAGAACCACTGAATAAAACAACTTGGAATCTTATTCTTTGTGTAAAGGGGAAAATACTCACGGCAGAATGGACGGGCTCATCTTTGTCTGCCGGAAATTACCAAAAAATATTAAACATGTCATGAATGGATGAAAATTCCTACTTAGAAGTCAAGCCTTGATTGCATCCTTTGCTCCGTAGATGATAGGAAAGCAATTAAACCATAAATTGAGAATGGGACATTATCCATTTGGAAGCTGCAGTGCTCACAGAAGCTCTGGAGCCAGGCCTCCCCACGGCTGTCTGCGGGGGTCCTGTCTGCTCGGAGCGGCCTTGTCCTCCTGGATTTCAGTGATCACTCGCTCACACCTTAGGTAGAACTTTAAACCCTAAAAACATCTCTGAGGTGCCTTCTGAGGTGGGCTTCTCTCTCCTTGCAGGCTGAGTGACCGACAAGGAAAATAAGCATGAAAGGTGAGGGAACGGCCACTTTGCAAAGGAAGGTGGTGGACCTGTGGGTGGCCCCCCATTTCCTTCTCCAGCTTTTCCTTCTCTCAGAATGAAATTGGGTTCACTGCCAATGCACAAGCTAATGAGCCAGAAATATCTGGCAGCTTGGGCAGGCTCACTGGCAGGCCTGGGAGCGACAGCTCAACCTTTGTCCCCCAGAAAACGAGTTCACTATATACAGCTCATCCAATTCCTTAGTCGCTTCAGGCCACAGAACTCTGGACTAGGATGAGGCAGCCAGCTAGATGGCTTCCCCTACTGGGACACCGACTCAGTACCCTGGAACTACCCAGCCGAATGGTATATTTAATGCTCCCCACAGACTTTCGTGGGCTGCCACAAACATCTTTAAAAGAAAATGCTCACCTCAGAGGCTCTTTGGGACTTCAGCTTCCTCCTCAGTAAATTTGGGAAGTGGAATAGTGAAGTCTTTTTTGCTTTCGACCAGAAAGTTGCTTGTTCTCCTTTGCCCTGAGGGAGGCGAAGGAGACAGCTTTTCAGTCACAGAGGAGGGGCCGCTTTTGATGTTTGGCCTCTGAGCAGGCAACTCAGGTCTCCTTCATTTGCTTACTGAAGTGTTGTTTGTAGCCAGAACTGTTGCTGCTGGGCATGAGCTGCTTCAGAGAGGAAAGGCCTTAGTACACAGGAAAACTTGATGATTTCTTTGGACTTTGCTGAGAAGCCTAGATGGACAGTAATAAATGACCTAAAGGATGAAGGCTGATGGAGCTTAAAGTTGGTTGCCAAGAAATCTTAAGAAATAATAATATTTTTGAGCTCTTACTATAATATTTTTGAGCTGCTACTATGAACACCTGGGAAGGCAGTATTATCACCATTCCTGTTCTACGGATGATAAAACCAAGCCAACAAATCAGACAGCTAGATGAGCTGTATATAGTGAACTCGTTTTCTGGGGGACAAGGGGACAGGATTCAAAGCTAGGTCTACACTGCTGCCTTCTAGAAAAATCTTCCTCTACTTGAAGTCAGTTGATCAATACGGCAACCAGGAGCAGAGTCAACAAATGGGGGAGTCGATGACACCCCCTTCCCTCTTGCTTCTTTTCCTGGACCCCACCACCCACCAAATACCCAGCGTCACAGGCACCACCCACCCCTCTGGCTGTGACAGCGCCAAGATTTTCTTGAGAGTGTCTCAAAAGGAGAACCCCGCCTCCCAGAAAAGATAATGTTTATCAGAAGGATGAAAAGGTATCATGATATGTTTCTGTGACCAACTGAAGGCCAGGATGGAGGAGAAGACAGAGGGAAAGGGAAGACATATTTAAATGTATCGAGGTGAGGTCCTAGTTGCCCCAAAGCGATGGGTTCCTGTCCCCTCTAACTGGGCATTTTAGACTCGAGAGAAGGCGCAGAGAGGAAAGCAGACATTATGATGCCTGGGCTTGTATTTGCTGTTTCCTCACGTGGGAGACTAGATCAGGGTATTCGAGTGAAGCCACGAGACCATGTGGCCAAGAGAAAGGAGGCACCCGCAGGGGCCAGTGCAGGGGGGAGATAAGCTCTTATCGCAGATTCCACATGTGACCGTTTGAGGGGACAGTAGTCCTCTCTGAAGGAACAAAACTCGGCATCATGAGCACCTCCTCGTGGACCTTAGGGGTCCCTGCCCAACGCAGCCAGAGGATTGACTCATCTAGTTACGTTCCTCAGTACCTCCATCAGAGACCCAAATGGGGCAGGTGGGCACAGCTGGCCTGGTCTTACCTTGACTGGAATGGAGCCCGTCTTCTGAGAGCTGTGAATCCAGAGAGCTGCCATAAACCCGTTATTGCCTTGTTATCGCCTTGGTTGTCTCTCTGAAGCAGATGTCAGTGGGGGAAGGGCTGTGGTGGAGAGGGAATGCTACTCATTAGCAAATCATAGGCAACTCCCCTGCTTTGAGGCCCCGTACTTCTAAGACCCACACTTGAGCTGGGACCCTCCCCTCAACCATCCACGCATTGCTGACGCTTGGTGGTTGCTGCTTGGTCTTTGATATGATCAGTTTAGAATCAGAGAACAAAACTGACTCCATGTGCAAGTGGGTCCTCGTCATGGAGGGAGGTGAGCTGGGCTCCTCAGGCTTCCTGGGGTGGCCCCAGAGCTGGGACATACACAGAAATGTTGTTCGTAACCAGAACTGCGACTCGAGTCAGGTTTGGAGCCTATGTCAGCATTTCCGCTTTCAAAATTTATCCTTAAAATCTTTCCTTACAGGCTAAAAGAGAGGTCTTACAATGCAGTACAATTACTGTGAAGCAAAAAATATGATGTCCCCTGGAGTGCCTGGCCATAGATTCCTTCCACAGCACCAAAACAATATATCAGAGATGGGTAAATTACCACCCACAGGCCAAATTGAGCCCACCACCTGTGTTCGCAAATAAAGTTTTATTGGAACCTAGCCACACCCGTCATTTACATATTATAAAAGGCTGCTTTCACACACAACAGAAATTATGATCCCCATAAACCTAAAATATTTACTCTCTGGCCCTACCTAGGAAAAGTTTGCCGACCCTTGCTCTTCTTTAACTGATCTTATTATACATGTGTCTGACTATTTGGAATGAATAGTCTTGGGAGGAGGCAGTCATGCGTGTTTGCACAGCTCCATAGAGAGGACAGGGCCAAGTGCCCTCTACGAAGCTTGTGATCTGTACTATCTAAAGTGGATAATGATCTTGTCCTTCAAATGGAAACCAGTGGACAAAATGCAAATGGGTCTTCTAAAAATACCCTCTGGTTAAAGGTAGTGGCCTAGAGGGACAGCGATACTGTGTCTGCAAACTGCCGTAAGTGATACCCACGCAAACTGCCACTTTCCTTTCTGGATGCCATGTTCACAGTGTCTCTAAACAGACAGTATCTGGGCGTGGTGATTCCCACCACGGCGGCCACCGCAGGACCTGGAAGGGAAAGAACAGACAGGCAATAACCAGTCTGCACATCCCAAGGGATGGACTCCACGACACGCATCGAGTCGACAAATGCACTTCAGTAAGTATGTGCGACGTGCCCTCTCAGGGCAAAGCTTCGCAATGGATCTTGGGGTTTGCAAAGAGGCAAACTGTATAACCCACAGACTTCCGTTGGAAAGCGACATCATCGATGACTATGGACCGAATGTGTGTGTCCCTTCCAAACTCACATGCTGAAGCCCTAATCCTCACTGTGCTGGTATCAGAAGGTGGGGTTTTGGGGAGATAGTTAGGTTTAGATGAGGTCATGGGAGTAGGACCCTTATGCTGGGGTTAGTGTCCTAACAAGAAGAGGAAGAGACACCAGAGCTCTCTTCCCTTCTCTCCCGTGTGCACACAGCCAGATGGTGGAGGTCTGTAAGCCAGAAAGCGGGCCCCACCGGCGCACGATCATGCTGGAACCCCGACCTCAGACTTCCCCAGCTCCGGAACTGTGAGAAAATAAACGTCTGTTGCTTAAGCCATCCAGTTTACGGTATTTTGTTACAACAACTGAGCTGACTAAGAAAGAAATTAATGACAATGTTATTTGTGCACTAGAGATGTAAAAAAACCCAAACAAACAAAAAACAAACAAACAAACAAACAAACACAAAAAGAAACAGGAGCAGCACAAACATGAAAGTAACTCATTCTGATTGGAGTCGCTTTTATTTTAATTAAGCCATGGGAGACAGGCAGGAGCAGGTCTGGCTGCATAATTTGCAGGGCACAGTCTAAAATAATAATAAGGAACCCCCCCTTATTTGAAAATTATTAAGAATTTCAAGACAGTGACAAAAGAGCATTAAACCAGGTGCAGGTGACTTCTGCACAAGTCACTTGCCCATGAGATTGAAAAAAACACAGAACAAATCAAAAGGCATCTGTCACAGAATTGTAGAAGAATAGCAGTCCAATAGAACTGTCCTGGTTTGGGTCTCTTCCTCATTTGTGGTCCAACACCTCAGAGTCTTTGTGTGTCCCTGCTGTTACCAAGCAAGCTGGCTAACTAGAAATATGTATGCAGCCTATGGCCATGCCACCCTGAATGACCCGATCTCATCTGATCTCAGAAGCTAAGCAGGGTCAGGCCTGGTTAGTATTTGGATGGGAGACCACCTAGGAAGACCAGGTGCTGTAGACTTAGAAAATAAGGGATTGTAAGCTGACAAGGTCCTTGCAATCTGTGAGGTCAACCGAGGGTTGCCTCGCCTGAAATAAGAAGAAAAAAAAAAGAAATATGCATGCAAAGGAAGTTTGACCTTTTTATTTCCTTGTTTCAGGGTTCCTAAAAGCCTAGAACCCCGGACTTGAATTTAAGACTACCTGCCGCCAGACCCGGACCGTAAGGCCACCTGGCGCCAGTGTGTCTGCCTGTGTGCAGGCCAATCCAAAGCTCGAGCTTCTCCTCGGGCATGTGCCCAGTCTGGAGGTGGATGTTGGCACTGAGGAAATGCAAGGACGTCGTGGCAAGCCCGTCCTCATGCTCGGTTCCACTGCGGATGGGCAGTCTGCTGGCCACCACGGAGGCATCCCCAACGGTTTCAACCTAAAAATAAAGTGAGAGAGTGGCCCGGTATCCTCCATGAGTGTGGGAGTGGGGTCAGAGACCAAGGCCCCTCATTGCTGGCACCTGCTTTGAGGCCCCATGCCTAGAAGCATCGCACACCCTGACCTCTGCTCCATCCAAGTTCCAGCATCCCCTCAAGTTTGCTCTTGTCCTGGTTCTTCCACAAAGCCTTCCTTCCCTGAGCCCTCCTCTCCACAGTCACTGCTTCCTCCTCCGATAGTGGCAGTAACCCTATTT
This sequence comes from Rousettus aegyptiacus, assembly GCF_014176215.1. Classification (NCBI taxonomy): domain Eukaryota; kingdom Metazoa; phylum Chordata; class Mammalia; order Chiroptera; family Pteropodidae; genus Rousettus; species Rousettus aegyptiacus. Next base: position 47,743,557 of record NW_023416309.1, read on the forward strand.
TGACAACCAAAGTTCAAAACCAGTTAGACAGGCAGCAGCGTAATGATGGAGTAAATCCCGAAGGATCATATGGAGCCATTATTGAACTGTCTTCATTCCACACAAAGGTTCTTATATTCACGTATATGTATACATTATACAAAATGTAGACATTTATGCACGTGTGTAAATGCATATATCAGCTCTATCTGCCCTGCCCTATTCTCTCTTGATCCTTTTTAAAAAATTAGGTTTCGGATCCTTCATTCACAACCGAGAATAAATGACGAGCATAAGCTTAAACTTATAGCCCTTTCCAGATACATTCGTGTTTTAGCAGAATCCAGAGATGATGTGATAAAGGCAGAATTTTGAGCTTTAGCTAGGCAGTAAGGATACCTTCATCTCCTGGTGACCCTACCATTACACAGAGTCAACCTCCTCTAGCCCACCTTTCCCCACTACCAGCATATCCTTCAGAAATACGAATTGATTTTTTTTTTAAGCATTAGCCCATATAAAACATAACTGAGAACTTAGCACTAAGAGGAAATCCCAGAGGCCCTCCTGAGCCAAGCCGCTTCCCTTTTTGTTGGGTACATGTGCCCTGCTCTTGAAAATTATCCACACCATCACTTCCTTCACCGTCGAACAGAGGCAACATATTTGGTGAATGTTGGGGGATAAGCATTGAGGACATGTCACTGAGGGACATGACCACAGTGTCCCCCCAAATCTCCCTGGCCCCAGGGCCACAGGCTGATCCCTGGAATCATGGTCAGAGCTGAGGCACTGTGGCTGCCCACCAGACATGCAGGAACACAGACAACCTAAAGTCAGGATCCAGTGCCATCTGAAAAGCCAGAAAACACATCAAGTGAAGCGGCCGTCGTCACCACCACCTGAATGAAGCCACTTTATCAGTTTTCGCTGTCCTCCCTACTGCAGCCCCAGCCATTTTTACTCCAGGTGACCCTGTTCATACATCCCCAGAGTAACACTGGACAGGTAGACGTCTCACCTTTAGCCACAGGTCTGACAGTCTAAACTTGGCTGGCTAGCTTCCCCTGAATTGCTAAAGATCACGGTAACAGAGGTGAGACACACAAGATCCAAAGAGAACAACAAATAGGAGACTTTCCAAATCTGAAGGAAATATTCAGGAGGCAACTAAGGGAATTAGTCAGTAGAAGGTTAATGCTTCTTTTAGAAATGCATTTACCGTGAGATAAAATAATGGAAGGAAACAGAGAGAACTACTGATATTTCTTGAAAAGTACATACATTTGTGATTAATCAAGACCTTTTCCAAGAAAACAAACAGGGATAAAATATTGAGTTTCTGCCATGAATCGAGCCAGCCTGAAACAGAGCCCTCATCCCGGCCGATGTCTAGCAGCGAGTTCATTCTCACTCACGCCCAGGAGACAGACAGCAAGGAGCACGTGTTCCCTTGCAACCCAGGAGCCAAGCATCTCACCTCACACACATCATATGTCTTAATGATGTGATCCAATCAACCGTACAGGTCATCGAGGAGCTTTACGACTTGCAAGGGGCAGCTGAGAGAACAGAGTTTTGTGAATCCAACAATGTCAGAGAAAAAGATGGTCACGGACTCAAAATATTCTGGTTCCACGGACCTTCCAGCTATGAGCTATTCTCCAATAAAGCTGAAACCAGACAAAAGGGTTGTTTTTGAAAAGTATCATATTCATTTTGTCTCCTACAGACTCCTACAAAGTCACCTAGTAGATCCTTTTGCTTTAGTGGGTTAGGTTATTGGTAAACAAAATCCATCATCTGGAGGGATTTGTTTGACACTTGTTTCTCCACCTGCATTTTCTCTAAAGAGAGAATTTAATTGGTGGATATAAATTGGGGGTGGGGAAACCACCAGGTCACATAAATGCCTTTACGAAAATATCTTTTTTTCCTGAAGCTATTTTTCATTTTCCTCTATTGGTTATAGGGTTTGATTATAAAGACTCGGCCTGCAGGTGCGGAAGCAAATGTAAGCATTCACTGATCCCTAAATCAATACATTTGCTTCCATCAACCAATCTCGCAGTAATAACATTCAAATACCCAACCCATTTCTTTTCTCAAGACAAATAGGAAGGGTGAAGAAATTTTAACAGCAGATGCTTCTGCCAAGTGTTTATAGAGAGAACAGATGAAGACAGAACCAAAGAAGAAGGAAGTTTTGAATCTAAAGCCATGGGTACATATTTTATAGTGCAAAGGTTTTGGAGTACAATCTGAAAATCCTGGGAAGTTAGCAATTAACCAGACTCATGGGACTCGAGCGCCATCTGGTGTTCGGTCTCCTTTGCTGCAGCCATCATCTTTCACGTGAAAGACAATACACCCTCGTTTCCTGAGGACTTGGAGAGCCTTTGTCTCTATCTCCCTTAACGGGATACACTACATTGCATGCAAAATGTTTAATCCACTTTAGAAGAACTTGATGTCCTCTTAAGAAAAGAACAAAGAAAATATTCTTTCCATTTGGGGATTCTTAGAAGGCAATGCTGTTCCTTTGTCAATGCCCCCAGTGCTCTGCAATACCTGGGAAGTGTTGTGGAGAGAAGCTTATCGACCTTCCTCTTCTCTGCTAGCAGCTGGTTGGTCCTCTCTTCCACCACCTTCTCCAGGTGATTGGCGTACACCTCCAGCTTGCTCACCATACGATGTAGTATGCTTACGTGGTTTTAAAAGAACACAGAGACTAACGCCTATTTCCAAGAACTTTAAGGCCACGGTAGAGTACAACTTACAACTATACATTCCTAGAAAACATGTGTCACCCTCGAGGTTTCCTACATAAGGCTTGCCAAAGGCCAGCAGTGAAATGACAATGGCAATGATGCCATATGGCAGGACAGAACCTGCCCTTCACCGGCTCTGTGATCTTGAGCTACACCCTTTATTCCCCTGAACCTCAGTTTCTTTATTTGGAAAACGAGGATACTAACACATACCTTGCAGGGTTGTTCTAAGGATTCAGGGAGATAATGGGTACAAAGGAGTCCAGCAGGCACTCAACAAATGGTGGCCTTCACTGGCCCTCCCCCACTTCCCAACATGCTTCATACCTTCGTCACGGCCAATCAGAACCGTTGGTTTTAGGACAAGTCAACCTTTTCTTTTCAGGTGACGACATCATTTCTTTTCAGATAAAAGCTATAAGAAGCCCTTCTAAATCTTCAGAGAAATCATTTAAATTCCCCATCTTTCAGATAAGGAGACTGAGGCTCTCATGGGAGGTAAACTTGCCTTAAAACTAGGGACCGTGTTATCTGAGTAAAAGTCATGACATAGCAACTGACCTGAGACATACCATTTAAAACTATTTCGATATGGAAAATACAAAATACAGGACCATCGTGTTAAGAATGCCTAGCAAAATGGCCAGATTAGGAGTAGACAGACACCTGACTCCCAGCACAGGGCCCCTTCCGCCAGCTCAAGCTACTTCTAATGTGGTTGTGCCTTCCTATGTTCAATATGACAAGAGGTGATAAAATTACCCCGATTTGTAGCAAGTTACTACTGAAAAAATTATTTGAGAGGCATGAATAATTTAAGTGAATAGCCTGCTTTAAAGTTGGTGAACCATTTCTTATGGCATAGTTCAAGCCCACTTGATTCTGAGGCCATGGTACATCTCCCCGGGAAAGAGGACCTTGATTGATTAGTGATGTCTGGACTGGAATGAGAGGGGTAAAGGGCATACGAATGTCCGATCTATTTTCGTAACTTTGAGAATTTATCACTCCTCTTCACCAGCATGTAGCATGGTGCTTTGCGTGTGGTAAGCACTGAGTGCATGTATGATGAAGGAAGGAAGGAAGGAATGCAGGAGTGTACGTAGGGAGGAAAGAATGGATGGGAGAATGACTGAATAAAGCAAATAAGCCACACAGAACCAAACCCCAGTCATGTAGCGGCAAAATTCTAATGTTAAATCATTAGGAGGAAATGCCTTGTTCCACACCTAACTCACCCTTTGGGACTGGCTTCTCGTAAAATCTTCTTGATGGAAGGGAATGTGGGCCTTTTCCCTGGGGATTCATCCCAACACGCCCTCTCCAGGACTGTGATCTTTTTATGGCCCTCCTCCTCTGACGGGGAAGGTTGACGTGGAACAGATGCCAAGGGGTCTCTAATTCAGCTGATGATTTTTGAAATTCATTTTGGGTTCAGATAGCCAAATGTCTGGACCCCGTGCCGTTTGGCACTCTTCAGTTTAAACACATGTGCTCTTAAATTTGTAAACTGAATTTCCAAGTAAATTGAACAGATTAGGATTTGAATGTTTTACAAGAGAAATCCGAATATTTTACGAGAAATATTCTGAATCATTCTGGAAAAATGAAGAATTTTCATGTAAATCATATAACTGCTCCCTGATTAATCTGTTTTTAGATTAAGTTTTTTTCTAATAGAACTTTTCTTAAAGTGAAGCATGTCTCCATATGATTTCAGTAGTGTATAAGCATTTGTTATTAAAAATCCCCAAAGTATGCTTTATCCAATTTTGTGTTTCATATAATATGCTATGTAAGAGATATTTTAACAAATAATAAATGTAACCATCATGTTCTGGCTCTGCGTCCACCTTGGTAAAACTACTTTCTTCCATTTCTGCATTGGCCTCTACCAAAATTTGTAAAACAGTCTAACTAGGCTTTGGAAAAGAAATAATATTTTGAGAACAATGTATGGCATGTTTTGGTATAAAATATTGTAGGTGTAACAACATGGATAAATCTTAAAAGTATATTACTAAGTATAAAAAGCCAGTCTGAAAAGGCTATATACTGTATGATTCTGTTAACATGACATTCCAGAAAAGGGAAAATTATAGAAACAGAACACAGACCAGAGGCTGCCAGGAGTTTGGGGAGGAGACAGGATTTAATAGGTGAAGGACCGAGATTTTTTTAGGGTGACGAAACTATTCTGTGTGATACTGTAATGGTGGATACATGATACTCCCTATTTGCCAAAAGCCATAGAACTTTACAGCAGAAAGAGCAAACCTGAAAGACGCTAATGTTTAAAAATATCAGTTGGGAGAGTGGGCGACCCCAGGATAGAATGCAGACTTGTGACTACGGACTCTAACTGCATCACAAATGCATGACATGGACTCTAACTGCATCACAAATGCATGACATAAACTCACCGAAGAGGGTGCGGGGAGAGTGTCAAGTTAAGTTAACTTCTGAAATGACTAAGGTGATAAGACTAAATCCAAAAGGAACTATCCATAATTACCCTATTCCCGTCGTTAAGACGGCTTCTCCCAGAGGTATAGATCAGCAAACTCGGAAAGGACGACGCACATGTATTGTATAGCCCTTAAGACAAAAGAAGACAAATTTGTACGTGCAAATACGAGGTGGAAGAATCCCAGGTGGAGGAAAATACACGTGCGAAGGCTCTGGGGTGAGGATGTGTCTGGCGCATACAGGCGTCCAATGTGATGGAATGGAGTGAGCCATGGGAGGTGAAATTAGGAAGGTGTGGTGGCCGCAGCAGAAGTAGGAACGGGGATTCCCCCATGAGATATGACCATGTCCTAATTTCCAGAATCTGACTTATTTGGGGGTGGTGGGAAGGAATAATAATAATAAAATAATAATGTCTTTGCAGATATAATTAAATAACTTGGGTTCTGAAGATCACCTTGGATTATCCAGGTGAGCCCTAATCCAATGACAAATGTCCTTATGGGAGATGGACAGAAGACAGATATTCAGAGGAGGAGGCCAGGTGAAGATCGAGGCTGAGATTGGAGCGACGCGGCCACAAGCCCACGAAGGCTGCGACAGCCACCAAAGATAGAACCGATCTATCTTTGAGCTTCTGAAGGGAGCACGACCCTGCCGAACCCTGGTGTTGACTTCCAGCCTCTGGAACTGTGAGAGAATAAATTTCTGTTGTTTTAAGTCAACAGGTTTCTGGCAATTTAATACGGCGGCACCAGGGCACGAATATAGAAGGTCGCTGAGGCCAGTTTAGAGGCCTTCGGTGGGCCGTTGTGAGAACTTAGTTTTCATCATTCCCCAAATGGCAGGCCAAGGGAGGATGCGATGTAGACCAGCAACATGTCCTGACTCATTTTCCAACAGGATCTGGCTGCTGTTATAGACTAAATGATGTAATTCTGAGTTCTTGTCTTTTTCTGGCTGAGTTAGTTCACTTAGCATGATACTCTCAAGATCCACCCATGTCATTGCAAATGGCAATATGTCATCATTTTTTATGGCTGAGTAGTGTTCTACTGTATATATGTACCACGTCTTTATCCAGTCATCCACCCAGGGACACTGAGGTTGTTTCCATGTGTCACTGTCTTTCTGACTCACTTCCCTTAACAAGCTTTGCTGAGTAAGCGTATATTCCTTATCATATTTATAACATTTTTTTTCCTTATAATTTAGAGTGGGTATTTACTTTATGTCATGCACCACCCTGTGAGGTAGGAATCATCGTCACCTGCGCTTTGATGAGAAGAGCGAGGCTTACAGGGGTAGGGTCACTTGCCCTCAAGTGGTAGGGCTGAGATATGAATTCGGGAGTCTGACGCAGCCCCTCACCCAAGGGGTCAACCTGGGCATGACACGCAAAAGGGAGAAAACGATTTCTAGCTTCTCAGTGTAGAGCCGTGAAGGCAAGGCCAACTTAAGATAAATACAGCCTAGTGTTTACCAGAGAGGAAGGGGCAGGGCCATGGCAAAGAGGGTAAAGGGGGGCCAAATGCCTGATGGTCAAGGAGAGGAGACTTTGGGTGGTGAGCACACAAAGCATTATACAGATGATGTCTTATAAAACTGCATGCCTGAAACTTACATCATGTTATTAACCAATGTTAATAAATTTAATTTTTTTTTTTTTTAAGAAAGAAAGGTAGTGATAATTTTCATTCAACAAGGAGATGAGGGCACAGTGGGGCTTAAAGAACGACCTAGAGCTGAGGAGAGAAAAAATTATTTGGGGAGTAGAAGCGATCCATTTGGAACAAGAGAACTGTCATATCTGAAATGTCATTTGAGAGACAGACGTTTGTATTTCTTACTCTTTCCAAGGACAGACCTAGAAGCCGTGAAATGGAAGTTGAGGAGAGAGGGCAGGCTGCATTTCAGAAGCCAACTGTAGCAGTCAGTGGTGGAGGGGACCCATTCTTTGCCGTTTTATTTTTTTTTATTTGCCTACCTTCCTCGAGGAAGCGTTTAAATAACAGTTACTCAATATTTCCAGTTTCTTGGAATTAAAATACTGACACAAAGGCTCCCATGTCTTTAATCTGAATCCCTGAATCATTCGTTTTCGGCATGCTTTGTTTGGAAGCTGGAAGGGAACTGACAGCCTTGGTATGTCCTAGGTTTGGGGTTGCCACGGAGCCATTTGACCTGCCCTGTCTGGGCAGCCTGGGCCTCCTCACACCTGCCTCGGCAAAGACATTTCTAGGCAAAAGCAAAAACGGCAAAGCCTCTCTCGCAAGGTTGATCCTCTCGAGGACGTTTTCTTTTCTAAGTTTAGAGTGCTAGCCTTATGCTAGGTTCCAACCTAAGTCCCTTAATGTAAACTGGCTCATATAACCCTAATGACCTTGTGGTGGTAGATGGCATTATTGTCAACCTCATTTTATGGATGAGAAAAGGAAAAAAAAACAGAGACATAAACCTGGCCCAGGTCACATGGCTGGCCAGCGGTGGGGCTGGGCCAGGAATTCTGTGGTGAGATTCCTGAGTTCACCCCCTTGACGCAACTGCCCTTTTGCCGATGAAAGAAATCTATGAAGCGCAGAGAGCGAGCTATCTCATTTTAGCCACAAGGTTCCGTGGACATCTGTACTGTAATATGGATTTGTGATAGCAAATAAATAACAAGAAAACTTTTTTTGAGACTTACTTGGCACTGCACACGGAAGTGCTGGGAACAGGATACCTTAAACACATTATCACATTCAGGCTTTCCAGAGGGAGGTTAATATTCTCATTCTCTGTTTCACAACCAGGACACTAAACCGCTCCCAAGGAGCGGGGGCAGAGCCAGGACATAAGCCCAGGCTGAGTTGCCTTGGAAGCACAGCCACTTGTAAACCACTAGATTTTACTGCTTCCGGTGTCCTAGGTAATTGCAGAGGAGGAGGAAAAAGTGTGTCAAAACACACCTATTCCCCCAGTACTTTTATAAAAGAACACCAGTGCAGGGACTCACCTCTTCCTCCAGCAGGGATGACAGGCTGAGTCCCTGTCCTGTGTTAGCAACAGCCCTGAGCAAATATTGCACTAGAAATATAAGCTACTATAGGCCAATGGATACACCATGCTTGCACCCTCCCCACGCCCCTCAAAAAATCAGGAGGTCATGTTTCTTCATCAATGTGGCTTGTTTGTTTCTTGAGATAATAAAGGTGAATTTCATTTTGGAAATGCAACCCACTCCACTGGACGTGGATGGGCCTGGCTGAGGCTGTCTCTAGAATTTTTCCAGGGAGGATCCAACTGGCAAGGTCTAATCTTGAAATCTATGGAGAACTGTGTCAACTCAAGAGTTCTCCCTGACCTCACGGGGACCTCTCCATGCTGCTGGCCTGCCCCCAACACACGTGACTGTCCCTGTCCTTGCTAGTGCCAGCTCACCCCAAGCCTGAGACATTTTACATTCTGGATGCCGCCGAACCCCACCCCACCCCCCACCCCGATACCCAGGGATATTAGCAGAGTTCATTCTATTAGAGCATAAGTGACTTGTTTGGGGACACTCAGAAAATCCTATCTATGTAGTCCTCCCTAGGACATAGGACGTATCTCTTTGTTATTGCTTTTCTATCTTGATGGACATGCGTAACTCCACATATATTATCAGAGAACAGATAGAACTACGAGAGGTGCGCCATTTTGGTAATTCTATCACCTGCCCTTCTGCTAGTTGCATTGATTTCCCTGCCGGAACGTTGGAGGTGGTCCACAGAGCTCCTGTCTCCGCATCCCGCACCGGTGCTCTCTCGTACGTGGCGAGGATGAAGCAGAGCATGGAAGAAAGACTCAGCCTGTGGAGACAGACTGGCTGCGAGCCTCATTCTGCCTCTTATCCGTTGGGCAGATTACTTTACCATGCTAAACCTCATTTTTTCCCCCCCTTGAAAGGGAGTAAATAGTAACGTTAATATTGGAGTTGACGAATTCATAACGAAGATAATTGCTAATTACTTAGAGCATGGTTCGAGCGAAACATAATACAAGCCACATGGATCATTTTTAATTTTTTCATTAAACAGGTACAATTAATTTTAATAATATCTTTTATTTAACCCAAGGTATTAAAAAAATCTTATCATTTTAACATGTGATCAACATAAAAATATTAGAAATCTTTTTTTGTTTTTGACATAGCACTTTTCAATTTGGACTAGTCACATTGTCACTGTATAGTAGTCACATGTGGCCAGCAGGGCCTAAATGTGCCTTGACCTTGCTATTATATTTGGATAGTGCAGACTTATCCTGTAGGACTGTCGGCGGGTGAAATAAGAAAGTATATGTTTATTAGTCTTAGTAATGGAGTTACCTTTGATGACAGTAATACTGCTATCCCTCCTAATCCTAACAACATTTATTGATACCTGTGACGGGGTAGGCACAGTGCTAAGCAAGTTACATACCTATTCCTCATAACAACCCTGTGAGGTAGGTGCTGCCATTGCCTTTATTTTATTCATGGGGAAACTGAGTTTCAGGGTAGTTAAGTAGCACAGCCAGGGTTCGAATCAAGATAACTTCTGTGCCAAACTGTCCTTCACCCTCTTAATCCATCAAGAATTCTCTTACTTATAAAAAAAGGCTCATCTCTAACTCAAGAAGAGTATTATACTCTCCGAAGTTGCTTCCCAGGCCAGCCACACTGGGTTGAACTCCTTGGGGACAGGACAATGAGCCTTATTCCTCCTATGTACCCTCAATGCCCAGAAGCAGGTTTGACCACAATTAGGTACTCCATCAATACACTTTTGCTATCTTGAAAAGTCTGTGGCATCTCAGAATCTCTCCACTACCTGGTACAGAGGAAGTTCTGATCAAATAGACATCAGGAGAGGAATCATTTTTATGATTAGTATGTGACGGGCAGAAGGGCGAGCTCACTCACAGAGCTTAGCTCAGTTCCCAGGTTCATTCAAAGTCACCATGGCAAAGCTTGAAGATGCTGCTGTGAAGTTTCTGTTACTCTGAGTTCCTTTCAAGGAATGCTGGCAGGGCCTAAACGTACGTTGACCTGGCTCACTGTGACTTCCTAACCCAGTTCCGTGATGCGCACATTCCATTTCAAGAGGCGGCAACCCTTCCAAAGCAGGGGGTCAACATGTCCTTCTGGCATGGAGCAGGGGACACTCAGTGAACTAGAGTAGCTAATAACCAACAGGGAGATTTTCCCCTTTGTCATTCTTGCCCAGCCCAGAATTTCTTTAGAGAATCTTTTGGCTTAAATGCAGAGGTCCCCAACCCCCAGGCATGGACCGGTGCCAGTCTGTGGCCTGTTAGGAACCAGGCCACACAGCAGGTGAGTGGCGGGTGAGCAAGCAAAGTTTCATCTGTATTTTCAGCCGCTCCCCAGCACTAGCATCGCCGCCTCAGCTCCATCTCAGACCATCAGGCATTAGATTCTCATAGGAGCACCGGCCCTTGGGGTCGCAAAGGTTGGGGACCTCTGGCTTAATGCTTCTTGAAAGCCAAATGCCCACGCTGAAAAGACTAAATCTATTGAGTGTTCATACCTTGGTGAGAATTTACTAGCTTTCTCTTCACATCCCTTATAAATGATGTCGACTGTTTTTGAATGAAGCAGGAGAAGATTCCTGGAAGTCTAGAGCACCTCCCTGGGCTTGCCGGGAAGGGAAGGGGAAAGCGGTTGAAGGGAAGGAGAGAGGAGCCCAGAGTAGGAGAGGAAGCCACCTCAGATTCTCCTACTCTGTACCTGTACCACTGCCATTTAAATGATTTTATATGTACGTTTCCTGTTTTTTTAATTTCTCTCTCTAGTTAGATTTTAAGTCATTTAAATTTGGAAACAAGTCCTTATCTTCCTACAAAAAAATGCCCAGAGTAAGACAAACCATTAACCGATGCTCAGTAAAATGTACCGAAATAATCACAGAGGTGGTCCAGGGTTGTCCCTGGAGACGCAATCACAAGGCATCCGTTTGTCTAAACTTGCTTGGTTACGACATGCTGGCTTCCCACTCAGGCCTAGAAAGTCAAAGTCTCACAAGGCCATCGAGATTCAGCTTCTCAGAAACCAAAAAATGCCAATCAGGCCAACCTTATCTATCAAACCTACATGGAGGCTGAAGTCCAGAGAGGGGATCAAAAATCTAAAGTCATTCGATGAGTCACTGTCCCTATCCTCCAGAATGACAGAGTTTACGTTTCACCATTGTGTCCCTCACCACACCCAGGCTGCGTCTCGCCCACAGGAGTCTACTGGTTAAGGGATGGACTGTTGATTGATAGATGATAACCAGCCCTTGCCTGGCTGCCCACGTGTCAGTCTGAGGGGCTTCTTCACCAGAACCCACTCCCACGTCAGTTGCTTGACCCCCTCTTATGGTAAAAACAGATGCAGTGAGTGTAGGAAGAGCAGCTGTATTTTAGTCCAGGTGGAGGAGATCAGCCTCAGGATGCTGGTTCATACCGACATTGCCCACCTGACTTATCTCCCATCTGTGAAACAGGAATAATAACAGCTCTACCTTACATTTTGTTATGATCATTAAGTAAATTATTATATACAGAGTGCTCAAAAGTTTTGGAGCCAAAGTAAGCACAAAATATAGTTGAGTAATTATCATTATTTATTATTGTTGTCATTATTCTCCCCTTTTTTTGCAGCCACCACAGCCCTCTTTGCCCAAAATAAAGATTCTGCCTGCTTATATACCTTCACAGATCTATATCTCTTGTGTAACAGCTTTGTGGTTATTGTCATACTGATCCAATTTTCTGGGGAAAGGAATCTGGGACTAGGGAAAAGAAAGAGATATTAGGAATTCCTCTCTCCAGCTTGCTTTACGGTCTAGTAATTAGATTTTCTTTGGGGTAAAAAGTTCTACCCTAAAATGTAAACACCCTGCTCTTTCCTGATTGGATAAAGGTAGTACCCCTTGTAACTTTAGTGTAAAATACTTTACTCTCTTATATTTACTTGAGATCAGGGAGAGAGAAAATATGGACAATCTGAAGTAGTAGATTTTAGAAGTGGGACCCCACTTCATTTGAAGAGAAGGTCTGAGGAGAACCAGAATTTTCTGGAATGATTGCAGTTTGATTTTAATCCAGTACACAGAACAACTCAAAAGCACTATGGTATTTGTTCTTTAAATAAGTTTATGCTATACTCACATTGACTATGTCATACGCCAATGAGAGCTTGAATATCCAATCCGTTTAATTATCTGAGTTTCTCAAAACATCCTGAAAAACACAGTTATTCAAAATATCACCAGTGATTCAACCTGAAGCACAGTGAGCTTCATATGTGGAATGAATTTGGTTCCAATACACTGGGTAGTTTTGTCCAAAACTAATACAACCTGAGACAGAGCACTCTAAATCTAGTAACTGGGTATTTTCCCTGGGAAAGACCACAAATGTGATTTAATATTGAGAAAGTTATGCAGTCTTGAGTTTTATGAACTTTTCCTTGCTCTTGACATAAAGCTAATGGTCACACATGGTAGGTAGGATGGTCCCAAGAATGCAATTTGGGGGCAGTTGTGACAGCTTAAGGGATGAAACCAAGCTCAGAGAGGTATCCACCCAGAACAAAGGAAACCAGACACTTAGCCAGCTCCGTGACTGTCCAAAGCTATAATTCAGGTTTTGCAATGAACTGTTATCGGATGAAGGGGCAAAGGCATTGATAACGTTCTTTACCAGCTGCTGCTTATCAAACCTAAGGTAAGATGTGTTGTTTCGCTTACCTTAAGACTTCCTTTTTTACAATACTGGGTGATGATACAGGTGTTGGGTGCTTTTGTGCAAATACCAAAGAAGGGAATAATGTTTTCATGCCTTAATTCGTACACCTGAAAATAATAATGGGAATAATAGCTTATGATTATAATATGTCTTCTGTGCTAGAGACTATGCTGTATGCTTTACAGACTTTCAATTAATTCTCACATAGACTGTGTGAGATAAGAACCGTGATGCTTGCAGTTTACAGATGAGGAAACTGATGCTCAAAATGTAAAGTAACATGTCAAAGATCATACAATTTATTAGTGGCAGAGTTGGAAGGCAAATCCAGGCAGTCTGCCACCAGCAAATAAACGAGAGGACTGATCAAAGTCCAACCTTAGTCATGGGGATTAACTAAAGTCACGTCACAGTAAATAGACCAGCCCTGGTGCCAATGCCAGTATGTGGGTCATGACAGATCATAGATTCAGAGCAAGAAGTCAGATCCCATAAACCTGACTCCTTCAAGGACCAGGTTCAAGGGAAGTGAGCAGCCATCACAAACACAAGGATGAAGAGGCACAATGAAGGCCAGGGAGAATTAAGGGGAAAAAAGAAAGGCTAGGAGGCAGTCCAGGCTTCGGGAGCCTGAGTCAGGCCAAAGGGCCTGAGGTCTAAAGTCAGGGGCTGCCAGGGGACAGTAAAGGTAGGTCCAGTTAAGGGAAGCTGCTTTCCACCCTTATTCCTTTGGACTAGGGCCACCCCAGATGGGAATGGGGAATTGGCAACAGAGGGCCAGAGAACACCACCACTTTATCTCCTCCCAGGGACGGAGGCCTTACCAGCCGGATTTCCTGCAGCACAGATGGCTTCCTGATCCCTAGCAGATGGCCACATGGTTTCCCTGGAACCAGAGACAAAGTGGAAAGTTCTTAACCTAAGATGATCCAGAAAAAGCTCTACTCAGAAAGAACTAGGAAGGGAAGCAGGAGGACCAGGAAGAAACCAGCCTATGATTACCAAGTTCCTCACTGCCCTGATCAGCCCTGTGTCCAAGCACTGAGCCAGCTAGTCAGCACAGTATCACAGTCCTGCAAGGTGGAAATAGTTAACTCCTTTCCAGATGGGCTCCCAAAGGTTAGGTAACTTGTCTAAGGTTATACATTTGCAGGTGGTGCAGCAAGAATTTGAACTGACTCCAAGACTACACTCTTTTTACTATACAATAATGTCCTTTTATCCTTCAAAGGAATAGTGAATGGAGGTCACAGAATAAGTCTGGAGTCAGATACTTAGTTCTGAGCCCATTTCTACCACTCACTACCTGCATAACCTTGAGCAAGGGATTTAACTCCTCCAAGCCTCTATCTCCTCACCTGTATGATGGAGATTAAAAATAATATTTATCTCATAGGGTTGTTTCAAGGATTAAATCAGTTAAAATATTTAACACTGTTAATTCAATGCTTGGCACGTATCAAGTTTTCAGTAAGTGGCGTATCTTATTGGGTAATATACCTCAATTGGTATATTGAGTCTGCTTTTGGAAAGTCACTGATAATCATCACAAAACTATACAACCACCTGGGAAGATCTAGATAGAAGAAGGGATAAAATCTGGACACAAGAGAAGATAAATCTCAGTAGGATTTAAATATCAAGCCAGGATGTGCTACTTTTAGTTGGAATTAATTACAAAGTACTCAGGATTGTGATGGGAGTTCCAAAAAGTAAGGGACTCCTGTGGGATGAAGGAAGAAGTGACTCTTCAGCTGAACCTTAAAGGATAAGAAGGTTCCAGACTGGGGGGAGGGAGAGGGAAAGGCAGCCATGGCATTGAGGATGAAACATAATACATGGCAGAATCAGCAAGACCAATTAATTAGATGACTATAGGATTTAGGCCTAGGGGGAAAAAAGTTTCTGAAAGTAGATTGGGGCTAGGCAGTAGAGAGCCTTAAGTCCCTTGTTAAAGAGTTTGGAAACTTTCTTATAAACAACAGACATGGGGAACCCAGTGATGATATTTGACGGAGATGAGGAAAAACATTTTAGGAAAATTAACCAACAGTGATATGCTATAGATTGTTGGCTCCCCGCTCTAAATGTCTAGTCGACCACAATATACAGTTTTGTATGAATAGAGATCCTTAGAGTTTGATGGGTGGTAATAACTATGGAGGTTTTTCATAGTTTGAAAAGTCAAGTAAACATTTAGAAAAACTAGATTTAGATGCCTAGGGAATGATTGGGCTCTAATCTCTGCTAAAGCCAATTTAGAGCAAGGAACAGGTCTTCCCTCACTTGGAGCTTTCCGCCCTTACTCCCTAAGACTTCCATTTCAAGAAATAAAAATAGATTTTTCTTTTCTTTGTGAAAATTTGCCCCAAGGAACTTAACCTTCCAAAGGAGTGCTAAGCACAGGTAGCCATAATGGTCCAGCGTGTGCAAGAGAGGGTAAGAAAGGGCAGGCAGGAATTACTCTGCAGGCTTCAGCAGCTGCCACTGTTTATACTGTAAAAGCATAGATATCCACGAGTGATTAATCAGTGCTAAAAGTGCCAGTGATGAGTCTACTGCCATGCCACCCTGAACAAACCCAATCCCATCTGATCTTGGAAGTTAAGCAGGGTCAGGTCTGGTTAGTACTTAGATGGGAGACCACCTAGAGAGACCAGGTGCTGTAGGCCTAAAAAATAAGGATTTTAAGCTGACAAGGTCCTTGTAATCTGTGAGGTCAACCAAGCGTTGCCTCATCTAAAAATAAATAAATAAATAAAGTGAAATAAATAAATAAATAAATAAATAAATAAATAAATAAATAAATAAATAAATATAAACGAAGCGCCGATGATGAAATAATCCGTGCTCTAGGACTACGCTGTCTAAAAAGATAGCCACCGGCCCCATGGGGCCAATTAAATTTAAATTAATTAAAAGTATATAAAATTTAAAATTCAGTTCTCCAGTCACACTAATTTTAATAGTCAGCTCATGGTAGGAGCTACAATATCAGACTGAGCGGACTTGGAATGTTACTATATTCTTAGAGTGTTCTGCTTGATAAAGCTGAGTCTAACATAGAGGCCAGCACAGGAATCACCCAGGAGTTTGTTAGTCAAAATGCAGTCTCAGGCCCCATGCCAGATCTGCCTAACCAGAATCTGCATTTTAACAAGAGCGCCAGGTGATTCATATGCATACGAAAGTTGAGAAGCACCAGTCTGGAGTCACAGGACTACAGGCTTTTACTCGGAGAATGTCCCCCTATTCAGAATGTCTTGCCTGACAGAAAGGACCCGCAGAGAATGGAACAGAGACACATACCAAGCCCTTCGAGCAGCCACCTTGCCCTCAGAAGTACCTGGTAAAGCCCTACCGGGGCCTAAAAGAGCTCTTGCCCCCTGCTAGCTCTTGACAAAGGAGCCGAAGTCCCCAGAAATCATCACGCTAGATGAGCTGCTGCTGTTCCCTCTCGATATTGATACATGTGTGCCTCTCTAGGGTGGCTATAAAACAGGACACAATTCAGTCGCTCTCAGTAGCATGATGAAGTACTGAACAAACTATGCATTTTATAGATGAGAAAAATAAATGCCAAGGCCACACAGATAATAAATGGGGCAGTTAGGACTTGAACCCTGATCGCTCTGACCTGAGGTGATATGAGTGCCTAGCCAGCCAATTCATGCATCCTTCTTGCATCTGCACCACATAGGTAGTGTGAGGGCTAAGAGAGTGGGGTCGGACCACCCAAATTCAAGTTCCAGCTCTGGCCCTTGGCTAGATAGATGTGTGACCTGATGCCAGAATTATTTTCCTAAATGAACATTTAACCACATTATTTTCTGTTTAATATCCCCAGCCCTACAGAATGTCTTTACAGCCGAGGAACCCTGTTTTTCAAAGAGAGTTTCTCCTGGAACCTAACATGGAAACCAGGGAGATTGAAAAGAGAGGGCTCAGAATTCCTCCCCACCACATCTGCATCCTTAACTATTATTCACCCCAAGATTAGACCAGTGAGCCCCAGAATCCCCAGGGACATTTGAAATGACTTATTAATGAAGCCCCATCTCCTGATCTTAGCATGTTGAAGCCTCCGGAGTTGATACTTACAAAGTCATCATTTTACTTATTTATTTTTTGAAGGTCATAACTAATTTATTAAATAATAGTATATACATAAACCCCAAGGAAAGGAAGCTAATTCTACAAACTACAATTCTGAAAATAAAGCCAATGTAACAGGAACAAGATCGATACATTATGAAAGGAATGTCTGATTTTGACCCATAATGCATTCCTTATCATTACCATTAACCTAAATGTCTGTTAGAACAAACCTGTATACCTGGGTCTGAATTTGGGGCTTGTTTAGCAAACAATGACATTCTAGAACAAATTTCTTTTGCTTTGCGATGTTCAAGATTCACACATTTGTTGCAGTACATTAATTTCGATTCAACAGTAGATCTGCATATTTTGTCAATCTCTTAATACTTGAGTATCATTCGCTCCTGAGCAAGTACTATCTGAAATAGTAAAATTGCTGATCTTTAGTTGTAGGATGTTAATAAATTGAACTGAAAGTAACATTTACCCCCTCCATACCCCTCCTCCCAAGAATAAAGGGCTCTTACTGAAGTATATAAACTCAACTCTTTTAACTCTAAAGAACATTGATTGCTTAAACATTTCTAATAAGACAATAAATGCTCCAGAATAATCAACATATGCTTACAAAATTTACACTGTTTAATTGTAACAACAACAACAAAAACAAAACAAAACAAAACAAAAAAAAAAAGTAAAAAGAAAGAAAAGACAGTTCAAAATTTCAAGCTAAAATATGTGTAAAGACAAGTCATGGCAGTACTTTTTGAAGTTATGTAAATGTCATGTACTTATCAAATAATGTAACCCTTATTAAATGTGTGCCAACCCTCCCAGTTATGAATACTCCACATCTTGGCATACTCTGTGTTATTTCTCTTCTGTTCACCACAAGTGAATTCAGTCCTCCCAAATGTCACCTCCTCTCTGAAGTCTTCACGATGCTGAGACATTTAATTCCTCACCTGCAAGGCTTCTGTCTTGCCTGGTAGACATCTCCTGAAGAATCTCATGTGTAGTGTATCCCCACGCCTTGCACTACACTTGGTCTGCAGTAGATGTGCAACACGTGTGTTGAGCAAACGAACCTTATTTTAGTCATCAGATTACAGGAGTTAATGTGGTTTGGAAGATGACTAGATAGTTTCCAGAAGACAGCTTTAATATTTCAGCAGGATATAAGAATTTTTACAGCCAAACGCTAATAAAGCTGAAGGGAACTTGAGAGA
The DNA here is from genome assembly GCF_014176215.1 of Rousettus aegyptiacus. Lineage (NCBI taxonomy): Eukaryota > Metazoa > Chordata > Mammalia > Chiroptera > Pteropodidae > Rousettus > Rousettus aegyptiacus. The sequence continues at coordinate 47,761,855 of NW_023416309.1, forward strand.
TTATCTGATCATTTTTATATATTCAGTAACTGAGGCCCAGAAATGACATTCTCAGAGATATTCAGCAAGGAAATGGTAGGCCCAGAACCAGAATTCAGGGCTTCAGACTTCTCACTTTATAAACAAGTCAGCCTCTGCTCTCCTAAGCTCCTAGATGAAGTCCGCTCCACGAGTCACCAGCAGTGAACCGGAAAGATGTCTGGGCCAGGTGTGGCCTCAGCTTGTTTTGAGGCAGAATAGTGATGTCATCATATCTGATTCGCCACTAAACGTCTTTATTTTGCCTCAGCAGTTTTCCCCTCTGCATCTTTAAAATCAGACGGACGATGGCAGCGTCCAAGGCAGTAATCAGGAGGGTGGTGGTGAGAATCACAGCAGTCACACCGAGAGGGCAGAGACATGCCACCACTCAGGCCTGCCGAAAAGAAGCGAGCACATCCTGGCACTGCCAAGCAGATGCCGCAAAAGCAGCCAGGTGTGAGTCCAAGTTAAGACACACCGAGACCTCTTGGACTTGTCTTTTTTTAGAAATACTTTTCTGACCTCCTCTCTGGTTCCCATGGCAACTGCACTCACCTTCCCGTTTGTACAGAAAGTTCCTTTGTAGAGAAATAACTTCTAATATCACCACCGCCTTTTATTAAACATTTACTATGTGCTCTCCTTAAAGGTGTTCTCAGGTAAAATCCATCTCATTCCAGGGCTGGACTACCAAGCATCAGGTAACACCACCCCCCGCCCCTTCCAGACTCTTTCTACCGCCTTAGAAATGAAATTCGGGATCCTCAAATCTCAGGAGCCAGTTTCCCCTAGAGCAGAGGTTCCCATCAGGGGAGGTAGGCGATGTTGCCTCCCTGGGGATATTTGGTAAAATGCCTGCAGACATTTTAGTTTGTTACAGCTAGAGAATGCCCCTGGCATCCAGTGAGCCACTGGCATCCTAGCAGCCTACAATGCAAAAGACAGCCCTCCCCTGCCCCCCCCCACACACACACACGAAGCTTGTCCCACCCGAAATGTCTGTAGCACTGCTATAGTGAATCCTGCCCAGGTACCTTCCTCAAGCACCCGCGCTGACCTAAAAAAGTAGGCTGAGCTTCACAGAGCTCACTGTAAAATCCACAGCCAGGTCTGCCTTCAGGAAGGGAGCTGTGGAGCCAAGTAATAGTGGAGAAATTCCTCACAGGTCTTTTAAAAAAGAGAATTAAAGGTCCGTGCCCACTCGATGTATTCTACTTGTCTCTCTCTGCCTCAGGTATAACCGAGGCGAATAAAACACACATGTCATTTAAAAAAGCAGGCCTTGGTCTCTTAATCCACATGTCTGCTGACCCATCCAATTTTCCCACCTCACCTAGACTCTTCGAATCCAGTCTGCAGGTAATGTAATTCATGGAAAAGCAATATCTTTTTGCAGGGTAGAATAATTGACTCAATCTTTTGATTGAAACCATGGCACTTCTGATTTAAAAGATGATGTGTCAGTTCTCCAGCATTGCTGGGAGTTTCTCCCATGTTTGGTGTAAATCTCATTACAGAGCAGAGCACCTTGACACTTCACGGGCCAAAGCATCTCCCCCTTCATGGAGAACTCTTGTTTCTACAATCTTGAGGACCTAGTGTGTCATGGTTATTTTATTCCCTGGGCCCACCCATTTTGATACATTTAACTTCGTAAGAGTAGGAGAGAAGAAAGTATCATATCAGATCTGGATTGGGGGTGGTGACCGGGGAGGCAAGTAGAAATTGAATTAAGCTTTAGGTTTCCTTTTGGCTTTATCTCTGTTATGGCTGAGAGAACAAAAACAGATTTTTTTTTTCCCCAGAGATTCCTGAGTCCTGGCCAGGGCCTCTCTGCCTGAGACCATGGGCTAGTGTGACCTGCCTCAAAGGAGGACCAGGCCCCTGTGAAGGTACAGTTAAGTGTGCTGTGTTCTAAACTAGAGTCTGAAGTGACCAAGCCATACTCACAATCAAGGGTAAGATCACTTTAAAGGCCCAAAGCTGATCTTTTTTGAGTTCACAGAGCGCTAGACAGTGTGGGGTGGATCCCAAACTGGCCTCCCAGCAGGACCCCCAGCCCTCCCACTCCTCCCAGGTCTCTTCCTATAGCATGAGCTAAACTCGAAGAAATGTCCCACCGGTACCTGATCACTTTCTGATAGCTGTGATAGTGGAGAACAGGAAGAAAGAGAGACCCGTTTCTGGATTTCTGTAGGGCAGGGACTGAGTAATCCATATACCTTCCTCCCTGGGAGTCCACCAACACCGGCTGGTGACTCCCGGAAAGAGAGAAGATTGCACACAGTAAGAAAGACAGAGAGGAACTCAGAACTCAAACTCCTATGGGCGGAGCCCCCTCCCTAGCAACCCTCAAAACCCGGCTGTAAGGCCATGTCAGGGAATATGACAGAGTGTCTAGGAGAAGAGCAAAAAAAAAAAAAAAAAAAAAAGGAGCGCAGAGCAGGTACCCTGGTGGTGGCGCACTTTGGGTTTTGCTACGCCTATGCTGGGGAGGCCCACGCAGCACTAAAAAAAAACGTTTCCAGTTAATTTTACATTAAACTCAAAGTTTATGTTTCCCTAGAACAGTGAGATATGCCAAAAGGAAGCCAAATGGCATGGGGGCAGTTGGATGGGACTGGGAACAGCTACTTCCTCCAGGCTCCTACCCTCCCCCCCACCACACTCCCTCCAAAATGTCAGGCTCTGAGACGCGAGTTTGCAAGCTCTGCGCTCAGAGCAGCCCCTCCCTCCCGGCTGCGGTTCGCACTGGGGCATCGGCCTGGCCTGGCATTAGGTCTGGCGTTAGGTCTGGCGTTTGGTCCGCACCCAGGTGTGCTTTTTGTTCTCGCTTAGGATGTGCTCAACCCCACAAAAGGCACATCTGAGATCCCCCAGGAGTAAAGGACAGCTCCTACACACCCCATACTAGGACCTGTGGTCTGACACAGGAGTTATTGCTAATTCGTTTCCACTGGGGACAGGACACAAAATTGCCATCTATTAAGCACCTACTACGTGCCCAGCACTGTGGGTTGTGATGACTTCACAGGTCCAGTTCCCGTTGACCTTGCAGAGGAGGCACCATCACCTACTCCTAACAAACAGCACGTGGAGGTAAGACCCGCCCACTGCTCCCAGGGACAGGAAGAGGCAGGCCTATTGGGCCCCAAGTGCCATGTTCTTCCCAGAGCCGTGCTGTGTTGCGCACATGCGCACTGGAGCCCTGAATGCGAGGCTCAAGCACAGGGCCTTCCAAGGTTGGTACAGGGAAGGGGCTGGAGCTAACGTAGCAAACCAGAGTTGCTGGTCTTGGTCTACAGTTTGTTCACTGCACGAAGAGGGGATGAGGCCTTGTTTTCTAATTTGGCCTCCTTCCCCGGGGTCCTCTTCCCAAATGGTGGAAAGACCTTTGGCACTGACCGGTTCTATGGCTGTGGTCCTGGACACCATGGCAGAAATAAGCACAAGAAGCTAAAACAAATATCCTGAATCAGTCCTGCAGCCCATGAGCGAGCAGAAGCCAGTTTGGAAGGTGTACGGAGTTTCCCAGGCACCAGGACCCCAAAGTGAGAGGCCATTGGCTCTCTTAAAGGGCCTCGCTGCCTTTCACACTTGCCCTTAATTTCATCATTAGGAATTTCTAAAAGGGCGGGAAAGAGGGAATAAATCGGTCTAGCAGAGGAAAATAAACTGAGAACAGGAAGACAAATTCCCTCCCCTTTTTTTTTCCAGGCAAATGCTTCGGGGTTGAGAAGAAAAGAAATGAGGAATGTGGGTTAAAATTTCTCCTTAGAAAAAGTATCGATGCGGTAGATATGAACTGAGTTTATGAAAACCCCAAAGAGCTGGGCTTGGCTGTCCTCTTCAAATTTTACTCCAAAGTTTAGGTCATCATTTATTAGTGAATGAGAAGCCAAAGAAAAGATACACCTAGCTACCATGTAACGAGCGCATATTATATGCTAAGCCCTGGGTGTCTTTTAATTTCTCTTTAGTGTTACACGACAGTGAAAAACATGAGTGCTGGAGAAAAGTCTCATTTGGAATTCTGGCTCCACCATGTAGCAATGTTGTGACTTTGGACAAGCCCATAAAGGTTTCTACTCTCAGTTTACCCAACTGGATAACATAATACAGATAGAAGCAGTGCTACCTTATGAGTCACGTGATAATTAAATGCAGTAACACACAGCAGCTCTTGGCACCTCGACTGATATAAGCTCTCATCAATGCTGGCTATTATTATTACATGTCGTGGGAGGTATTATCTCTGTCTTACAAATGAGAAAACTGGAGAACAGAAAGATGACAGCAGTTGGTCAGCTCCCAGGGTGATTCTAAAACAGTTCACATCCAAGCTTAGCCTCACCCTGGCCAGGAGAATAGAATAGGATATAGGTCCCATCTTTGCGGGCTGACAGTTATGAATGAGGCCCAATGCCTCACCAGGGAGGACAGGGGACGGGAAGGGTCATGGAAGTGACCCCAGCAGACAGGTCCCACTCTCTCAAGTTTTATTCCTGATGTACCAGTTTGCAAGGAGCTGTGGGAGAGACTCTGGGAGGAGGAGGGTTTAGGGGATGAGGCGCCGCAGAGGCAGCCTTCTAGACAGAGCAGGAATTGGAGACTATGGCAGCTGGGAGGTTAAACTTCCACCACCTTCCAGAAGACCGAATTCCCACAAGAGGGAGGAATTCTGTGCCTCACTGTGAGTTAGGCCCTAAAAGAGGCTTTAATTCCAGAGCTCTACTGACTGGAGGGGCGGGCTCGAGTTCCAAAAACCCACCAGCAGTCAAGCCACTTACCCTGCACCGCAGTCTGGTTAGAACCTTTCAGAGTTCTGAGCAGCCACCGCCTGTCCCGGCCTTTATCACGTCCTTCACAGCCTGTGCATCGAGGGGGACCACGTCCTGAAGGTATGCAGCACAAGAGCTCCCCTTGGATGAGGGAAGCAAATGCAGGGTTTAAAAAGACCCACAGTCTCCTGAGTCACAGCCCTTAGCTCAGGCGGAATTACTCTCCATCTGATAACGGTATAACACAGCAAGTGTTCTCCACCCCTTCTGTAGGAAGCAGAGGAGCGGGGAGGAGGGGGTGGCGAGTCCTCCATGAGCCTGGGCCTGTGTTATTAACCTAGATATCACGGTCTTTGCTTTTCCTCTTTAGGCCTTGTTTTATCAATTAAATCACATGATCCTTCAGGCTCGGAACAGCCATTTGGGCCGTAGACACGAGCATGGTTTAATTGAAAGAGGATAGATTTTGGAGCTAGGCTGGCTCTGCTACTCACTGGCTGTGAGACTTGGGGTAAGTTCCATAACCTCTGAATCTCTCTGATTCCCAGTTCATGCATTTATAAAATGGGCATAAAGCCACTGTCCTGCATGCAAGGATAGTTAAATGAGGCAGGATAGGTATCCTACCTACTGCCCTCACTACCCGGCACATAGTAGGTCTTCAATATCTATTCTCATCTATTAATTTAGTCAACAAACATACTACTAAGTTCTAGACACTGTTTTCCTTATGAGAGCTGGTACAGGGCTGGCACTTAGCAGACATCCCCCCGAATATTTGTTGAATGATCATCCCCAATCGGCCACCTTATTCCTAGTGGAACTCGTGTCAACTGTGATCGCTGTCAAGCTCAGCTTGGCCTCACAATAGAAGCAGCTCCGGCCCGTGGTCTCTCTATAACAAACTCTCTATGAAAGCAGACCCTTGCCCCATCATTCCGCACACACTGGGACCGCCACTGTCATGGCCTGAGTGCCACTGGTTTCTCTTCCGCTGCTTCCACGTGCTGTTCCTGGGTACTCAGAACCGCAGCCTGGAGGCAGGCGCTGTCCTCAGTGCCATCTTTCAGGTGAAAAGACTGAGGTGCAGGGAGGTTAAGCAATTCACCTCGAAGTCCCACGGAGAGTAAACAACAGAACTAGAATGGGGGCCCCAGAGTCTCTGACTCCAAAGGCTACCTTGTCTCTCACCTGGCAACCTCTGTCCTCCTCTGTGGTGCTGGGACGCGGATTGTACGAGACAGTGTCAGACCGCTGTTTGTTCTGGGCTGTGGAAGATGAGGGTGTTCGTGTGTGTGTGTGTGTGTGCGCGCGCGTATGTGTGTGGACATTTTGCATAAGTAATATTATATTATAATGCAGTTTTGCAGTGTGATATTTTGCCCCCACTTAAGCTTATTCTGGGAACACTTTTATTGAATGGATCTATGTGATTCTTTTTCAAAGCAGCATGAATTCAATTGCACGAACATTGAGTGGTATAATTTTAGTTCTATATTCTTTCTGCCACTACAAACCAACTGGAATTTGATCAACAGGTTTGGGCAGAGAGCGACTAGGGAGCTGGAACGGCGTCCCTCCCAGTGGTAAGACTTGGCCCATTCCCTCCTCCTCTCATCTGTCTGAAGGCAGAGATGAGAGGACAAGTGAAGAGAAAAGGGTGGACAGCAATGAGAAAGGATGGTAGGAGGATGTTCTGGAAAGTTTGGTACAGGTTTAGAATCCCCACTGGCTGCCCAGAGTAATGAGACACTTGTGACAATCCAAACTAAGTCATGATAAAAAGATAAAAGAAATCTGGAACATTATGATACATCTTTCTTTACTCTCTTTTGTCCCATTTCAGCTTCTTAGAATTATATAAAACAAGCTTATTTTAGAAAGATAAAACTGCTGGAAAAATTATACGGCATGCCCATAGCGTATTGCAAGTGTCTTTTTTCAGAAGCCTACTAGTGTGGAGTGGTCCTTAAGTGTACAGACACCGAAGCCAGCCAACCTGGGTTTGAATACAAGCGTTTCCTCCTACTAGTCGTGTGGCCTTGGGCAAGTTATTTCACCTCTCAGGGCCTCAGTTTCCTTGTCTGTAAAATGAAGAAAATAAAAGTATCTCCTCACAGGGTGGTTTGAGCAGAAATAAGTTTTAGTATATTAAATGATCCCAGTGGGTCCTTGCACCCAGTAACGCTCCATAAGCTAGAGCTGATGGGGGAAGAGACTCAGTCCTAGAGTTTAAAAGTCTTGGTTTGGAAGACTAGCTATGCCCCTCAGGAGCTCTGAGATCTCAGATACGTTACTTTACTTATTTAAGCCTCAATTTTTTATCTAGAAATTGGAATGCTAATAATATCTACCTTACAAGGCTGTTGGAAATATTGAATGTGATGACGCATGCAGGTAATGCATGGAAGATCTACCTCGCGGGGCTCTTGGAAATAGCAAATGCAACATCATATGTGACACGTGTAACTCAGTCCCCACACGAAGCACACGGTATGTCGTAGCCATTCCCATCATTACCAAAAGAACCAAATCACCCATGAGTTGCCTCATCAAACCAATGTGTTGCTCTCTTCGGGCCTTTGTTAGAACTCCAACAGGGACACAGGGAGGTGGCCATGGAAGAAAAGCAGGTGAGAGCCACTTGTGTTTGAAAGTCCTCTGGGGAGGTCTCAGCTAGCTGGTAGGGGTGACAGTGTTTCCTCAGCTGGTGTTTGCTGAGCAGACTACAAAGGACCAGTCTCCAGAGCCAGCAGCCTATTTCAAGGTCTGGCTCAACCTCTCACTAACTGGGCAGAAGTACCTAGGGCAAGTTCTTTCAGCTTAGTCTCCCCATTGTAAGATAAGGACACAAGAACGCATGCCTAATAGGGTTGTGGCCAGTCTTCAGTGAGCTAATTCATCTGGCACCTGGTAAATGTTCCTGACTTCCTACCTCTTACTGCCAGAGCCATTCCAGGGGTCATCGACACCCACCTCCAACTGCTGCAAAACGATGAAAACAAATTCTCCTGTGTTGAGTCCCAGGTTCTCTGCAGCCAGCAGAATAATGTTTGCATCTTCTGAGCTGCAGATTAAGATGATAACTGCAAGAGAAAACAGAGTCAGCCAATCGCGCATGATCACATGCACACATGCATGTGCGCACACACACGTTTTAAAGTCTAGCCTAAAACTCCAAATGAGACATGAACTTGCTCTTTCCCTGAGCAAGCTTTAGAACAGAGGAATACCTCAACTATTCCCAGAGTGTATACTTCTTGAACCACCAGTGGTATACAAAGTAGCAGCTTTGCTACTTTGAAGGAAAGTCTTCGAAGCTGCTCTCTCCTGAAGTCAAAAAACTCCAAAACCATTTCTGTGCTCTACTTTCTCTGTTTCATTGACTCAGAACAACAGATCTGGCTTGCTAACCTTCTGCCACACGGGAGGAGTCGACAGAGGCCCTAGAATTAGGAACATGCAGACTTCTTGAGTTGGAATGTGGGGAAAGGATTAGACCATACCTCTTTTATTCCCCCCAAACACATCCACATGCATTTTGAGGGCACACAAATGAAAGAGGTAAATTATCATCTCTTTGAGCTCCAGCCATGTGTCAGGCACTGCACTAAGCACAGAGTACAGCAGTGAGCAGGACAGAAGGTCCCTGCCCTCAGGCAGCCAACAGTCAGCCACTGTACAAGTGAATCATGGGGTACAATTGCTGGAGCCAGCCGGCTCAAGTCGATCAGTATCTGAAAGAGGGGGGTGAAGCCTAAGGGAAAAAAGAGAAGACAGGAATGATCTTTCCGGGAGGGCATACAGTCAGAGCTGCAGCCCCGAGTTTATTTAGCATAGCCTTTTTATGTGATTTTTGAATACCATAATCAATCGCCACGTTACCATAGCAAAGCACACCATACATATCTAAATCAATGCTTGTCAATTACATAAGATCCTACATGTTCTTGTTTCCATGGTAGTATAACATTCCATTACCTTACAAGGTGACTTTATGAGGCTTACCAAGGTGATCATTGTATTAAACTCATCAGCCATACCATGGCTTTTAGCTACGGGACTTCTTCAGTGCCTCATAATGGCTTCTCAAAATGGCTCCAGACACCGATTCTCTACCTGTCTTCCTCAGTAGCCTTAGCACTGGCCTGTCTCAGAGGGCCATTTCTAACCCTGTGAGTTACAGGGATTGCTTTTCTCCAAAAGAAATTCACCATAACTGCTTCTTCACTGATCTTCAGATTCTCTCTCTCCTCTGCTAAGACAGTATAGCATCGATTTGCAAAGTCATCTGAGTCTAATCATAGGTAGAATTCCATGGGTTTTTAATTTTTTTTTTTTCAGATCAGAAGCATACTAGATGTATGTAGCCTTGGGCAAGTCAGTTAAACCTGTGCCTTAGTTTGTTCGACTTCAGAAAAAGTTTAACAATGCCCTTCTCAAGGGATATTGTGAAATTATGTAATTACTTAGCACAGTGCCTCACATTTAGTAGAAATTCAGTAAAAGAGTGCTCTCAATGGAACTCAAACTAGGATTCTGGGAACAGTATTTTATTATATATTCTATGTTCCCTCTCCGCCTTCCATATATAAACTTCTTAAAATCTGTACTCCCACTCTGGATAATTCCAGATTCTTTGTGTTTATAGATTTTCTTTCTCTGAGAATCTTTGAGGCCAGGTGACTGCCTGTTCCTCTTGGATCTTCAGATCCAGCACAGTTTGGATTATTTTTTGTTTCGTTGTTGTATTCGTAAGTGCTCACATGAGCATGGTCAAAACCAGAAGAAAAAACTGCTGACATTCAGCATTGGTGAGAGTTTAACAAACTGACGCACACTGCTGATAGGAGTGTTAATAGCCATTTAAAAATATATATATATCCAAATATATATATATATATATGCATCTTTGACTCATAAACTTTAACTTTGGAAATTTATCCTAAAGGAATAAGATCATGCAATAAGATTTTATCACAGTACTTTCTTATAACAGTTAAAAATTAAACACGAACTTTGTGTCCCACAGCGAGGTCCTGAATAAATAACATATAGTGAATCCATGTCACTGAAGACTAGGCTGTCATTAAAAATGAATGCATTTATTGGCTTAGATAGTCAAAATGTATTAATCAAGAAAGCACACTATAAAACAACATGTATAGTATTTCATTTTTGCTGTTTTTTAAAAAAGCATGTACAGTTGAATGATAAGATTACATACACCAACTCACTAAAAGTGACCCTCTTTTGATGATAGGAATTATGAGTGCTTTTTCTTCTCTTCGCTTACCTTAATTTTCATATTTTTTGTCTTAATGGTGGCAATAAGGAATAAAAGTGAAAGTTTTAATTAAAAATAGACCCTGCAGATTTGCATTTGTGGAGTGAAAGCATGGGGGTTAAACTCCCGCTTTTGGAATTCTTAGGTGAGAAGCATCTCACGCTGGCCCGGGGCCTCACACTCCTCACACTCCTCACACTTGGCTGACCTCTGTGGCCTCTAATTATTCTCTGCTGAGTTCAGCCCCTTCCATTTCTCCATTGCCCTCAGAGAAGGAGAGAGAGAGATGTTGTGATCCAGGTAATGGTGATCATCTGGGAACCATTGCCATAGTAACAGGCCCATCCACTTTGCACATACTTCTTCATTGGCTTGAGAGGAAATGTCTGAGGTTAAAACCAATTTAGCGGGATTTATAGGGACTGAGGCTGCTAGAGGGAGCATGGTGTTCTCAGCTTTATTTCTCTAGTCCTCTTCTCCTCTAGGAGATTCTCGTGCCCACGAGTTACTGGAACCATGGTGATTGAGGGAAGAGGTCTGTGGTTTCATAGGACAATGCCTTGGAACAAAGGCAGTCTGTGCTTGGCCAGCAGAAGTGCAGAGCTCGGTTCCCTGTCCGTGGGGGCAGTGCTTTCGTTCCTAGCTACTCTATCCCATCCCTGCTTCCTGAAGAGACCATTATTACAGAGGGAGGGTTCCGTCTGCCTGATTTATGGTTTCCTTGGTGCTAACCAGCCTAAGCCAGCAACCAGACACATGACAGCTGTTAAGTGTCCAAGATCAGAAAAAAAAATTAGCTTATTCAGGGTAGTGGGGTTTTCATAAAACCTCTAGCATTTTCCTAGCTGCCTGTCCTCCCCTCCTGCTTTCCCTTTGTATCCCTTCCATTCGTAAATCAGTGATCTGACAATGTTTAGAGAAAAAGTGAAGGTGAGGGGCGGTAAAGGTATATGACCTACTTGGAATAGTGAGATGAGCCTGTAACATCTTGGAGGGAAAAACTAAGGGAGAGGCAACACTTCTCGTGAAGTGTTCTGGGAAAAGGCATCAGCCTCAGGCTTCCCCATGTGAATAAAACGGTAATTGAGCCTTTTTCCTTTTCTATGAATTGGGGAAATGGCAAGGAACAGAGGCCTCTGACCTTACCAGCTTCTTGCCCTAAAATCCTAGGACTCTGGTGGCTTTATCACCAACTATGTACTCCACACTTGGTGGTGGCAATGAGTTTCTTTCCAGGTTTTGCTTACAGACTCCTAAAGGGAACATTCCTGAAGTTGTGGCACACCTGCACTGACCATCCGAGAAGTAAGAGCAACAATCTGTCGGGGTGCAGACTTCAAACTTCCCCGTTGCGTCCACAGCTCTTGCAAATAGCAGAGACACCTTCCCTGAATATGAAGCTCCTGGTGAGTAAACATTTGAGGGGCCATGAGAAAGTGGAGCAAAGGTCAAACTTGTATAAAGCAGGAGATCGCAGTTCTTAGATCTGTAACAAAGCAACTTCCTGGGATCCAAAAGCCACTCCTTTAGGTAACCATGCACACACCCTTCCTAGAAGGCGGAGGATGGGGCACTGGCCTTAATTTTCTGATGAGGACATCCCTCCTGTTTCTGAAGAGCTTTGTATGAGGGAAGAGGATCCTGCCTCCTGGGAACTCTACCTGACTCTTAAGCACTTCAACTACCTGGTGTTTATCCCATGCTGCTGACAGAGCCCCTGGGCCCTCAATACATCATTAGCATAAGGAGCAAAAACTTCCCAAAAGGACTGGGGAGGTGGGGCAGCTGCCTGCTCCCGGCTACTCAGTAACTAAAGATACTAAATGATTAACAGTGATAGAATTACTTCCCAAACCACTTTCCACAAAAATTCAAGTTTTCCAAAAACACCTTCATTGTCACAGTCTCTCAAACACTGAGTGAATAAAGAATGTGTTCTTGCCTTAATGCTTATTTCTCTGCTGATTGCATAGTTTTAACCCATGAAAATGATATGCTTCTCCATCCCAGCCAGTCAGGGACCTGTGTGGCCCTAGGCTTAGTGTCTCCGTGGCTTCTCCAAAGCAAGGGGAGATGTCCCTTCTGACTCCTCCACCATCCTGAGCTTCTTGTCTGGAGAGACCAGAACCCTTCCCATTTCCTGTCATTTCCACTCTGCTCTCATTCAATTCTCCCAAACAGCTCATTTAGTATCTTTAGTTACTGAGTAGCCGGGAGCAGGCAGCTGCCCCACCTCCCCAGTCCTTTTGGGAAGTTTTTGCTCCTTATGCTAATGATTTATTGAGGGCCCAGGGGCTCTGTCAGCAGCATGGGATAAACACCAGGTAGTTGAAGTGCTTAAGAGTCAGGTAGAGTTCCCAGGAGCAGTCAGAGTTGCTCTCTACAGTGCGAACCCAGGATACCGAGGGTGCGATGCAGAGGATGACATCTTTAAAGGCTCGATGAAGAGGGAGGGGTTGGAATGACCCCCAAAGTGTTGATGCTCCTACCAGGAGTTTCTCCCACACCTCCCTGCAAGGGAGCAGCTTAATAGAATGGTTAGGAGCACAGCTTTGAGATGAGACGCAAGCTGGTTTGGACAAGTTATGTACTTACATGAACCTCAGCTTCCTCATTCGCAGTCACCCTGATGAGCTCACTCAAGGATCAGATGAAATAACAGAGGCGGAGCACACAACAGCCTGCCTGATGTGGATCGACAGTCTGTGAGCGGCAAGAGTTTCAGTCAAAATCATACGCTCCATTCAGTGGATGCTGTGTCAACCCAAGGTGACAAACCACTGCTACTGCAGAAACCAGAAGAACAGGTTAAAGGCATGCTATCTTCAAGTTCACCTGGAGCAGTTACAATGTGTTCACTGCTGCTGCCAGGACTACTACCTTTTACTTAATCCTATAGGCATTAAGGCAGAGAATCTTCAGTCCAAATCGGTGTTGTCGAAGAAAAACAGAGTGTGGGCCACATAAGTAATTCAGAAATTGTCAGCAGACATAGTTTAAAAAGTAAAAGGAACGGGTAAGATTACTTACCTAGTATATCTTAAATATTATCATTTTAATATATAATGAATATTCTTAAATTGAGTTCGTTATTTTCTTCATACTAAGTCTCTAAAATTTGGTGTGTATTTTGTACTTAGATATATCTCAATGCAGACTCACCTCGGTTCAAGTTCTTGTAGCCACACGTAGCTGCTGGCTATGATACCGGACTGTACAGGTCTGTATCTTCACTCTGAGTCACCCTCCTCACCTGCACACAGATAGTGCTGTCTCCTGTGTGATTGTTGAAGGTTCTGGGACTTTAGAGCTCATGTCTCTCTCAGCGACCTGTACACTTTCCATCTGATTCTTAAACGCTCTTGGGAAGTTCTTGCTGATAAAGGAGTAGGTTGCCTTTGTCACTATGTTCTAACCTTGTTGACATCACGACCCTGAGAATAATAGTAGTTATATGGCACACTGAGACCTGGCCACAGATGAGGCCATCCATGAGCATGCCCTGCCACTCCGAGGGCTGAGGGGTTCAGTATCTCTTAGCCCACCAGTGTGCCATGGTTCGCCAGTTGGGAGGCTCAGATCAGATCTAAGTCTACAAAGCCATTTGCTCCGTGTGTGTGTTGGAGCAGGGAGAGTTTCTGGAGACGGGAGAAAGTTTTTGTTGCAATCTGTGCAAACACTTTTTTTGTCAAGCAAGTGCTCACACTTGAGCAACACTTCCTTCCCACAAAGAATGAGCCTCAAGAGTTCATGTGCCCAAGCAGTTGCTGTCAGAGACCTGAGTGAAACAAAACAAGCTGCTGCAGACGCCGAGTTGTGGGGCTGGTTTCTCCCCTGCGCGCTGTGAAGCCCCACGGAGCGGCCTTGACAGTGCAGCCCAGCATAGAGCTGTGGGCCCTCACAGTGCAGCGGAGAGCTGAGCAGAAAGAGCTGGGGCGGGGGGAGGGGGCGCAGTGCAAGGCTGAATATGCCATGTGGTGTCACCCTCCAGCTGACTGAAGCGAGGCTCTGTGTGGGACGCGAGTTCCGTGGTAGGAAGGCTGTCCAGGCAGATGGGATGCCCTTCTGTGGAGGGAAAATGAACCCTTGGCATCAGGTTCGTGTGACTGGAATTGGGACCTGCTTCCCCTAGGATAATGATTCTTAATTTTCTTTGAGTCGTGAATGAAAGTTCCAGAGATAAATGTATATAAAAATACACCGGATTGCAAAGGGTTTATGGAATGAATCATAGTCAATCATAGATATATTCTTGGACTCTGGACTCAACTAGTTGGACTCAAAATCTGACTCTGAGACTGTGCCAGCTTGGCCTTTCTTAGCTTTCCCGCTTCTGCAAAATGATGAGCATTATTTCTTTATGGGGTTACTGTGAGGTTCAATGAGATATTGCGGACAAAGCTCTTAGCACAAAGCTACCTCTTGGGAAGTGCTCAATGATTCTCCATGGTCGTGCTTGTCTTGAAAGCCTTCAGGAAGAAGCTGGTATGAGAACGTAAGGTTTCTACCCTGTGAGATGTACTCTGAGTGCCATTAGCCTTTTGAAACATCAGATGACAAAGGTGAGAGCGGACATGGGGCTCTGATCATTGGACCGGCCAGCTGTGGCTCCCTCATTCAGAGGGTAAGGAACTTCGCCCCTTCCTTTCACATCTCTGTTGAAGAGTCAACTTCAACGTCAGTTCTTCCACATGGGAAGCTAAAGGTCAGTCCCTCACAGCTTTATCTTTGCTCCCCCTTTTTGCCATCACAACCTCCGCCCTGCTGTACAGCTAACTGTAGGTAGGGACATCTCGCCTCCTTTCTTTCCAATCCATCATTATGCAGTTAATGTGAATCGATTGAGCCTATATCCCTAGGATGCCGCTTCGCTCTCTTCTTGGGTCACGTTGCCTGAATTCCAAAGACTTGGATCAGCTGTCAAAGCAGCCCAAGAACCTTCCTAAATTAGGGTTCCCTGTGCCCCACACGTACCAGCTACTCCAGACACCTCGTGCTTTCCCTTCGTAGTCGCATGTCCATGCTTTCTCTTCGCTCCCACCAGGGATGCTTACAATGAGCATTGCCGAGGGGCTCTTCCATAATCTAAGTCTGAGAAAATATTCTGAAGCAGAGGAGCCAAAGGTTTGGGATGAGTCTTCTGCCTTCTGAGGGCAACAGTTTAATTAAAAGGAGAAACTCCACTATTTTTTTTTTTTTTCGAAAGACTTCTTTCGGAATCTAGAAACACCCCGCTAAGACCTTTGGTGGCCTGACCGATTCACCCCCCCCCCCCCAGAAAATCTGCTCTAAAATCTGCTTTGCGACCATCATGCTCTCGAAAGTGAGGCTCTTTATCATAGACAGGCTACAAGTCACCTGGCTTTACAAAATAGCCTGAAGTTATTAAGAAATAGTGTTTGACACCCCCCTGACACACACACACCACCATCCCCGCCATCGACACCCCATGACCAAGCTATAGGATCTCTATAGGAAGGTGATGAACCTTCTCTAACTTACATGTGTACAAATCAACTACCTGACAGGTAGGGCCTGTGAGGGCCAAATGAAGTCCTCGTGACAAGGCCCGGCTTCCAGCAGCCACTGAAGGTTTGTCTACTGATGATATTATTCCCACTCACACCTCCCAGTTTTATTCAGAGACAGTTTGGAAGCGGTTTATAAACTGGGAGGAGCTACGTAAACACACAGTGGCACTGTGTAAAGCTGGCCCACTTACAAGGTCCGTCTCTCCCTGTTTTTAAAGATGGGGAAAACCTGATTTCTGCTTCTGAAAACCTGTCAGTGCCTATAATAAGAAGTATCTTGACTGTTTCCAGCTCCGTTACAAAACTCCGGAATGTTGGTCTCTGGTCTTCTAGAACTGTCATATATGAAACGTGTGGTTCCTTTGTCCCTCGCAAAGGGAAGAGAATGTATACAAACCAACCAGAGCAGCATGTGTCAGTGTGTCAGAACCATGGGACGGACTCTCCCACACCTCGGGAACTTCACCTGTGAATGACTTCACAAAATGAAGGTGTGCATTTTTTAGGGGCTACGGGATACCCGATTTCAAAAGAATTTTTTCTTCTTTATTGAATTCTAAATGTATTTGGCTGTGGGAAGGCAGGGAGACTAAAGAGTGTCACAAAGAAGTCTTTACCTAATACTTTTTTTTGAAGAGAGATGCTAAAGGAAACAATGATTAGTCAAGAGATAGGGTAGTGTATTAGGGAGCCGGAGACTTGGGTTCTGGACTTCCCTCTTCTACTGAATGGGCAGCTTTTCCTACTTCACCTTTTGTGGCTTCAAGGTTCCCTCAAGAATAAAGTGAATGCTGTTGAATCAGGTGATGCCTCCTAGCACACGCCCACACACATCTCCACGTGGGTTGTCTAGCTGTGATGCCCTGAGACTTTGATTTATGTTTACGTAAGAGAGAAGTGGGAGAATGAGTGGCAATATCTCCCACTGTTGCCAAAGCACTATCGTGGGACTTGGCCTGACTGGTGACCTTGTGTAACACCTCTTTTCTAGACAACGTAGTGAGTTCCACTCTGTGTCAAGTTGTCCTCCCAAGTGTAGTGTCCAGACTGCCCCAAATACAGTCTCTTTTAACATTTCAGTAGTTGAACCCACTGCAGGTAGGGAGGCTGCTTGGAGCAGTGGTGCTCCTGGAGTGGTCCCCAGATCAGCAGCATCCACATCACCTGGAATTATTAGAAATGCAGATTCTCAGGCTCTAGCCCAGGCCTACTGAACCAGAAACTCTGGTACCTGCCCAGCAGTGTATGTGTAACAAGCTCTCTAGGGGATCGTGATGCTTCCTAAACTTTGGGAACCACTGACGTGAAGCATCACGACATCAAAACGTGTTCTGTGGGTTGTGACTCGACACGATTTGGCATTAGAGCAATCAAGTAGGAGTCATGCTCCCTGTTGCCACTGAACTGTATCTTCTTTAGCCACTTTGGAGAAGGCTTTTTCTTTCAGGCTCTAAGGCAGGACTAAGGCTCTGTGGCAAAAAATGACCTTGACAGGTTAATACACCTAAGACCTGGAGGAAAATCTGGCCTAACAAGACCTCCATGTTAATGTGGTAGCCACTTGTCCACAGCAGAGTCAGCAGGAAGTGGTGCTGGCTTCTGATTTTGATACTGGCCACCTGACCACATAGTTAGAAGGAAACTATTGCATCATTTCCACAACGTCTGCAGGTCAGGTACAGAGAAGACATTCTAAGGTCTGCTGGTGGTTAAATAATGCAGCACTGTATAGAGGCAGAGGCACTCTACTGGTTGCCTGTGGCCCGGGTCGGGTCTTGCCTTGAAGTCTAACTGGTTATGTAATTCCGAGTGATTTTTCTCATCTGAAGAAATCTTTCATTTCCACTCATCATTTTTGTTTAATAGTGATACCTTGTCATCTTCAAGATTTTGCTATCAGGAAGCATGACTAGTGACCTCAAAATGGAAAGAGAGTATGATGAGCTGACCAGTGATGTAAAAGCAACTCTTTCTCCAGGACCTTGTTAAGACATGTGTGGTACAGGCTGGATCTAGAATTTTGCATTTGAAATGTGACTGAGGTAGGCTTGTCCCTTGGTCTAGGCTCTAGAGTGATTTGCTTTATTTGGTTGTTCTGAGACATTCTAATTCTGGAGGGGTCACTGGTCCCCTCTAGAAGAAGGCTGATCTCTAAATGGCGACCTTTGCTTCTATGAATCTTAAAGTTACAGCTTGAGTAACAATGAGAGCAGCTTCTCATTTTTCTCTCTAAATTCAGGGAGCACTTTTTCCCTCTGTTATCTAGATCTTCCTTTTCCTATCGCAATCTCAAGGATTCTGCCCCAAAAGCAGGTGCAAGGCCCTATCTCCCCGCTTTTCTTCCCCTGATGTATGAGGTCTAGAAAAAGTTATGCTTGTTAAATGTAAGCTTTCTTAATTGAGGGCTATTGTTTTCTTTTCTTTTTTTTTTTTTTCTTCCTCTTAAGCTCATTGCGTAATAATCTCCTGTTTTAACCTTTTGCCAAGCTGCAGCCTTCTCATTGTTGGGGGTTACTACGAGTAACTTCTACCTTTGAACCTTCATTGCAACAGGTTCAAAGGTTCCAAGAGGAGCTCATTGGGCATGCTCGGGACAGATCACATTGGCTTCAGGAGTGGCCCTACCCCAGGAGGTGTGGAAAAGGCAGAGGTGCCTGACTGCGGTGCTGAGCCCACGCGGCCAGCTGTGAGGAGGGCCCTTCCAGCGCCCAGGAAGTGAGAGTATTCTTACAAGGTAAGCTGCAATTGGAAACCGGTGGAGACATCCGAACACTCTGAATGCTGACGGGATAGACTGGGAAGAGAAAGTTGTTAATTTTACTAAATGTGACCGAAACAGACTTAAAACCTTTCAGGGTTATAGACAAAGCCAGGATGTGGGTCTCCGTCATCTTCCATTCAGAGATCTCTGTATCGGTCTGGTTAGAAAGGGCGTTCACCCGCTGTCAGTGGTAGCTATTCCCACGTGGAAAGATGAGGGGAAGGGAGATCTTAGCAGACACTCTACTAGGAGCTGGGGTCTCTACTAGGTGTGCAGCATGAGTTATTTTAGGGGCTCACTACCTCCTGTAAGGTAGCCGGTATCTCTCCATAAATAAATAATGTACCTCTGGGCTTCAGTAGAATGGTCTGGGATCCATAACTATGAGGTGGCGTGGCAAGGGGTCGATTCCTAATCTATCTGTTACAACAGGCAGTTGCATGATGCATAATTCTTGTGTGTTGTCGAATCTTCCATTATTCTCTCAAATCTTGGGTTTGTCATTCATGTGCACATAGGATTGGATAGGAATACAAGTCTGCTAGAACTTGAGAATGTCTCAGAATCTTCTAAATTTGAGCATTTAGTTCTGGAGGAACTCAGTGGAAAAAAAGAAAGGCTTGTCTTCTCCCAGCCCTGAGCTTTTCATGCGGTTGGTAAAAGAAGACAGCACCCTGGGGAAGAGCCTGGTGGCATTAGAGTGCCTGAGACTTGTCGCCCATTCTGACATTCTCTGCTCTCTGCTGGAGGAAGCTTCCTCTTGGGGAGACAGCTGCTGAAACTAAGCAAAGCCAAGTGTGCCTCCAGCCATGAGATGCACCAGAAGATGGAAACACCTTTCTGTGTTTCATCTTTCTCCCGTGTCTGAAGTGGGCTCCCCTGAGGCAAAGGGACCAGCCCATTTTCTCCGAGATCGTGGCACAGTTCACCCTGGCCTTTTTAGTTGGACCCTTTTAAGCCCTCCTCTCTGCAGAGAGAAGGAATTCTGATCTAGCTCTAGTAAAGGGTGAGCTAGGGAAAGTGCTGCTTAAGTCTGGGGTGTCAGTGGGGTGCTAGGGAGGGGTGTGGGATGGGAAAGGGCAGGAGAACTTGTTATTTCTACTTCCAGATCTAAGGACGGCCTCAGCCTTACATGAATCCCATGAGACTACTACAGGTCCTGATAGCGTGTAGACCAATCCTCATGACCCTTTTGGGGCCTCTGCAAGTTCAAAATGATTTTAAAATAATAAGAATTTATTTGCTTTTTCTACCATCATTGTCTCATGCGTGTGCAGTGGAGTTTTCCAGAAGCTAAAAGATGTGGGATCAGTGTGACAGCTAATGGCTTGTGTAGTCTTATGATTTAAAATTTCCCCGGTGTCAATTTGGAAGGTGAGGGAAGCAGCAAATGCATTTTTCATTTAAAGTTTGAAGTATGAAAAGAATGAGCTTGGTTGTCGGAGGAAAAGAACAAAGACTCTCCCGTCCTGTCCCTGACCCTGTCTTTCCTGACCTGATTGTTTCGTGGGCTTTATCAGAACTGCTTCAGGGACTGAGGCAGGTAGGCTGGGGATTAGAGACTGAGGGGCTGGGCAGGCCTCCAGGTGCTCCAGAGGTCTCATTCTCGGGAGGAATGTGAGGGCTGAGGTGCCTCTTGCTGGACCTTCCTGTCCTGAGCGGGAGCAGAGCCACTTCTCTGACACTGGTCATCTGCGGGATCACCCCCTATCATTTATTTGTTTTTCTTTGTTTGGAGACAGTTAGAGGAGAAAAGGGTGAATTGTACGGCTGCTGTTTCAGCCCTTAGGGGCTGGGGTTAAAGCGTTGGAAAACCAGCCGGGGGAGTTTGGGCAGGTTTCTTCCTCCCGCTCAGACACTTCCACTTTCAGTTGTGAAAGAAAAACCAGGAAGTGAAGTCCCCGAGCACGTTTGAAGTCCCCGAGCATGTTAGAAAGCCCGGCCATGGCCTGACTCCGGACAGGCCAGACGAGGTGCCCTGAGCCGTGGCCATCTGCCTGCATGGATGTTCGGAAGTCATCCAGTCCCTGGAAAAAACAGGGGTGAGGAAGAAGAACAGGGGCTTGTGTGCCAGGGAGAACTCGGAGCCAGGAAGCCCCATTTGCTGGAAGCACCAAGAGTTGCGACCCCCCTCCCAGGGTAAGGGGACCAGCTAGAGGGCAGAGCAGGGCGGCATTTCACTGGGGCTCTTGTGAGCACAAGGCAGAGGCCACGTGGGTACCCTGAGCCCCAGCTTCCGTGAATCTAGAGTTTGCTGTGTCCCAAGCATATGTCAGCGTTTTCTCTGCCACGTGTCGAAGGGACATCTTTAAAGCCCCCTTTTCAGGAGGGGTAAATGGAAGGAGGAATGTGAGGTATGGATCGGATTTTCTTTCTCTTGCCTCTCTCAGGGGAGGTGAACCACAGGTGAGACCTGTTTTTTCTGGGCCCGGGCATCTGCCACCACTTCCCTGAGGGCTGGGAGACACCTTAGTTTTCACGGAGGGCTTTGGCTCCTTCCTGGGGTAAGAGCTGATGAATGAGTGACTGGTGAGATGGTCTGTGGTGAAATTGGCTCTGTTTTAAGGGCTAGAGACACAGGTTGAGTCTAAGGTGAACTTCAGGGACATTCAAGGTGTGAGCGTTGGAAAGGGACCCCACCGGGACTTGACAGCTTCTGTGGACATCAACCTTCCTCGTGGTTTGAACAGTGGGATTGAATCTATGGCTTCAACATGTAGGTGATTGGTCGTCTCTAACAGAGGCAGTCTTTAAAAATGATAAAACGAGACTAGACTAAATTTAATCTAGCTTAATTTTAAAATAAGATTGGTTTAGTTAGAAAAAAAAAATAGAATAATTGCTTTTGCTTGCTATCCCTTTCTCTGCATTCCGGCACAGGACTTCCTCTCTGCTGTTTCCCTCTAATTGACAAGCATGAGCATGAGCATAGAATGATCTTGGAAGACATGGTATAAAATTTCATAAGCATCACTGTGTGCTTAGTGTAATAAAAGGAACAAATCCTAGATGAAATAAGAGTCACAAATGCTTATAGAACAGGCAGATAACAGAGCTATGTAAAGTATATGGCATGTAAAAATATGTAGGTGGTGGTGACTCTGGCAAAATGTAAGGCAGGGGTACCCCAGAAAAACACATTTCTTCCTTCCTTCCTGCCTTCCTGCCTTCCTGCCTTCCTTCCTGCCTTCCTGCCTTCCTGCCTTCCTGCCTTCCTGCCTTCCTACCTTCCTGCCTTCCTGCCTTCCTGACTGCCTGACTGCCTGACTTCCTGCCTTCCTGCCTTCTTTATCTATCTATCTATCTATCTATCTATCTATCTATCTATCTATCTATCTATCTACATACAGTATCCAGACCAAACAGAATGTTTCAGCCATGCATTTGGCTAGGTTCTGACCTAAAATGGTCTTCTCTCTCACGTTGTATTGTAACTCTTTGAGGACAAAGATATCTACAAAAAACAAGCAAACAAACAAAAACATGCATTGTCGAGGGCCTAATTGCTAAATGTACAGTGAGGGCCATAGATTCTACAGGGAGTATAGGGGTCAGGGAAGGAGAGAGGGCTGGGGAATGGGTGGAGAGAGGGAAGATGAAGCCAGTTAAGCACCAGCTCATTAGTATGTACAATTATATTTGATTAAGACAATCTTACGAGTTGGATGGTTTCACCATTTTATGGTCGAGAGAATAGGCTCAGAGAGGTAAAGCAATTTCCCCAAGATCACAAAGCAGCCAGTTGTCAAACCGGGACTGAAGCTACGGTCAGTGTGATGTTAAAAACGTGCTCCATCCGTCTACATTTAGAATTATCCTTTCTTCAGATTTCCTGGAAAATTTCATTTGTAAAAAGATTTCCATATATGGTGACCTGGGCAGATACTGAGTTCACATATTTATTAGATATTTTTCAGGTTGACATTTTTATAGAACAGCAAATATTACAGCTCCCGTTCATTCAATATTTTCTGCGGGGCAGCTCTGTGCTTACTGTCTTATGGGGCTTTTCTCTTTTGATATTCGAAACAGTTCTGTGAGGTAGGTACTTTGTTCCATAGATGGGGAAACCAAGGCTTAGAAATAAAAAAACTGGACACAGTATGAAGAGATCGAACTGCGACTCATCGAGTTCAATTTTTAATGAATCTAGTTGGGTGTACGGGCCAGTGAATTAGAAGCTGGGAGAAATTCTCCCGTGAAAATCTTCTCCTTCAAACCCATAGACACAAAGCAGACTGGTAGTTGCCAGGGACTGGGAAGGAAGGGGAATGGGGAGTCGCTCTCACTGCTTCATGGGACAGGGCTTCCTCTGGGGGAGATGAAGTGCTTAGGAGCTAGACGGAAGTGGCGGTCGTACAACACTGTGAATGGACCAAGTGCTGCTGAATCATTCTCTGTAAAATGGTTAATTTCATGTTACGTAACTTGGATCTCGAACGAAGAAATCCTCCCGCATCTAGGCAGGATTTGGTGATATTTTAGAAACCAGGAATGAAGTTTCTGCTCCTGTCCCTCTAAGAGGCCTGGCCAGCAGAAGCACTGACCACCCTTTGGGATGCAGACTGAGGTGACTCTTGTGCAGCATCCTGGCAGCATTCTGCAAGGGTGCCATGTCCCCAGCAGCTTGGAGTTCAGCCAACATTGCTCTTGTCACACTCTTCTGTAAACTATGCTAGGTCTGTTTCTCCCCTATGGGGCTCTGTGTCCTGAGGTCATGCATGGACTCTTGTCACTCACCCTTCTTCCTGGTACAGGGCCTGATATCTTCCAAGCTCTTAATTCATGTTGTTTGAATAAATACTCCAATTTTGGAAGGTCAGGTGGCCCTTGTACTGCTATGGCCAGGCCATGGTACCACCACTCCTCAGGGGAGTTGGCAGTAGATCTCTGAGTTATGAGGTTGGGAAGGGCCTGCGGCAGGGGTGGGGCGGGGCTGGGGGAGATGGTTAGGCCAGAGCTCAGAGGTGCAGAGGTGTGCCATGTTCTCCCCAACTAGAAATCCTCCGTTTCAATAAAAAAGAGAGGTTGCGAAGACCTTCGCATGTAAGTCGAAGGGCGGTTATGGTATGAAGACCATGATCATCCCTTCTTATTTGGGGCATCTCAAAATAAAACATCTGATGTTGACAAAGACTTAGAAGTTGAGGTAAGTAGAAGAGATGAAAGGGAGCTGGTCTACTGAGGACCTCTGTTGTACCCCCGTGTACCAAAAGGTCCACCCACAGTGTGTCCTTGAAGCAGGGATTGTCTCCCGCCTCTTAAGTGCAATTGAGGGAAACATGCTCAGCAACACTAAGTAAGTGTGCCCTGGCTCGCACTTCTAGTAAGTGCTAGTCTGTTGCTCTTGTACCCGGAAAGGAGATGGCCTTGAAAGTTTGCCCTTAGAAACGATAGAATTGGCAATAAAGTTTTTTGTTGGCAGTTTGAATCCGGTGACCCCTGACCATTGGCTGAACCAAGTAATACAAGGGCTGATTCTGCGGATAGCCCAGGCGGGTGCGCCTCTTCCCCAGCCTCTTGCATCACCCTGTCTATCCTGGCATGGGTGACGGCGACCTAGCACTTTGTCCAGCCTATCTTTTTATAGGCATTTATCAAATCCAGTGAACTTCTGATACTGGTTCTCCTGACCTCAGCCCTCTGATAATTCACTTGGTCAGCAGCAGGCTTAGGAAGGCTTGAGGAGTGGTGCCGGACTGTGGTTTGTTGAAAGTATGGTGGTAGATCGAGGCTGACTATGTCAATCTGTAATCCAGTTGGATCTGTCACTGCCTGTCGCCAGCCTGTCTATGAGGGGCTTAAAGGCTAGCCAGTGCTATCTTCATGGACTGAGTTATTTGACCTAAAGAGGGCTTTCCTGTTAAATTCCACTCAGCTCACCTGGCCAAGGCCTGGCACCTCAAGGTGCTCTGGTGTTTGTGACCTGAAGTGACTCCAGCGGTGTCGTGTCTACACCGGGCCCCAGACACTGTTTCATTCAGCCTTCTTGAAGGCTCTTTTCTTTTTTTCTCCCCTTTCAACTAAAGATGGGTCCTCTTCCTCCATCAGAAATACCTCTTCACCATTTCCTTCCCCAAATGTCTCGCTTATCCTGCTTTAGTGCCTGTAGCAATACTGCCTCTCACCCCACATCTGGATGTCCCCTTCTTCCCTTCCATTGAGGTTCATCCAACCTACTGTGGTGACTGGCCTCTCCATGGAAAAAGTGGATGGAAATACATAGACAACCGATGGTTGGTGATGGTGACCTTGGCTAAAATCGTAGTGGCGGGGGAGGGGGGAGGGAGGAGTCTTTCTAGCCATTGGGGTTATTGGCGGGTCATCATCCTTGATTAACCCTGGAAATGAGACTGTCGTTGGTAAAGCCAGGGGATCAAGGACCACACATTCTTGAGGGTCTAGAGTGCCATGCTGCTGTCTTCAGCTACTCCAGTGTACACTAGCCTTCCTTTCTTCAAACTCATTAGCTCGTGTCCCAAACACTGAATCCTTCTCTAAGTGTTTTTAGTGTTCAATAGACCCATAAGTCAGTCAGTCATCTGAGGTCAGAAATTATGTCTTCGCAGTTTTTGTCACTTTGTACATGGGCACATGTATGTGCTGGGCACGTAGTAGGTCCAAGATCTTTGTTTGCCTTTATACGTAAATTTAAAGAGGAGAGAGTAAGCCTATCTCTTACCACACATATACTTCTCTAGTCTACCAGATGCTCCTAAAGCTCAGATTCCTCCCACAGAGCATTGGTTCACTGCCTGGGGAACTAGCTTTGTCCCCCATTATAAACTCTAAGTGTGCCCTCTGCACGCTGAATACACTTCCTAGCAGATAGTAGGTGCTCAAATACTCAAATGCATGCAGAATGAGTGAACTTTGGCCTCATCCTGGTCAGGCTGCTTCACATGCCATGGCACAAAGCCCCTGCTGTGGCGCTACGGAGGATGATTCGGCCAGCGCAGTCCCCCTCTGCGTAGAGGTGCACATTGTGTCGCTGCAGGAGGGAATTCTGTACCCCATTTTCTTCCACACATTCCCTTCCCTGGTTGCCTTTCTCTGAACTTGTGCCAACAATGAACAAAAGGGGAAGGTGACTCGCTAACACTCAGTGGGTTCCTGCTGTATCTCTGGCACTGCGTTGGGCACAATAGAATCTGAAAGCTATGCCAGTCTCTGCCCAAACTCACAGCCCAAGGGGTTCCCTGAATCACAGAAAGTCTCCTTGAGACCCAAACCTGAGGAAAGAGCTAATCCTGCTCCACTTCTCATAACCTTCTTGAGCTCTGGTTCCTGTAGCTTTTCCTGTGTGATTCAGCAGCAAAGGTATCACCAGTGGATATGCATTGAAACCCTAATCATTTGTGCCGTGCTTGCCGGCAGGCCAGGGAACTTGTTCAAGCGTAGGTCTTGTGCTCTCTGCACCAGCGGCCTTACAAATTGAAACTGCTGGATGCCAACTAACACTCAGGCTAGGAAGAGTGAGGTGTGGGAGCTTCATATCACTTTCTTGTTTTAATTTAAACACTCACAGAATATTTCCATGGTATGGAAATGACTACTCATCCACCTTCTGGACTTTTCACGGAGACCTCCTTTGGTAACACTGTCTTCTTGATCTGCCCTGCATGACCGTATGGAAATAAAAAGGAGGCCCTTTCTCCTCTGCCTAGGGACATCCCCTGGTGTGTGTGCTTCAGAGCACACTGGGTGCCAGGCCCCTTGTCACCAGGCAACCTGGTGACAAGACCACGTTGTGTACAGAAGGCTGAAGTAAGGTGGCCTGAGCACCTGGGCACTGGTGCGTGGCTTAGAAGTTATCTGCAGACTCATGTGTCAGGAGCTTACGCCAGCTCAGCAACTTGAGGTGAATATTGAGAGATGCACTTTCAGGGCCCCTTTGGCCCTGTGTCTAGAACTTTACCTTTGCTCTGGTTTCTTATGTGCTAAAGAAATGAACTGCGCACACCGTGAGTGCTTGGAAAAGGGCATGTGTTATGTGTGGCTTAGGTGGTGGGAGAGTTGCATTCTCAGGTGTAATCACATGAAATGCCACCGGCCAAAGTAGGTGGTTTATTTATTTATTTATTTATTTTTAAAGCATGCTTATTTCAGATTTAGTGATAACTACCTACCTACTCTCAAGTGTTACTTTCCCCATGAGACCTACTCTAACCTCCTCCCCGCTACCCTGATTAAAACTCACCCCTTTCTGTGCCCTCGGTCCTCCTCCATAATGAAAAATTATGGAATACTTTTTTATTCCATAGTACTATATGATCTAGTTATTTTTCAGGCTTGTTGTCAAACTCCCTAATGAAACACAATTCCATGAGGGCAGGGTTTTCGCCACTGTCTCCCCAGCACTTACAGCATGCCCAATGCACAGTCAAGCCCTTAAATATCTTTGTCTGAATGAGCAAATACTCAAAACTTCCTGGGAAATTCATTTGTGATTTCCCCTCTTCCATCTGTCTTTGCCTATGAGGATTATGCCTTCAGAGACACAAAAGCATACATATTATCCAAGTAATTTGTGTCTTTCTACTTGGTACTGTATCATAGAGAGCTTTCCGTATCAGCGTATGCAGATCTGCTTTATTCTTTTTCATATCTACCAAGAGTTCCACTGGGCAGAAGTACTCTAATTTGTTTCATTACTCTCCTATCAAAGAAGGCTTTCCTGGTCTCTGGCATTGTAAATAAGACTATAGAGTTAATGATGACAATACTTGAGCCTATGCATCAGGCACTGTTCTAAGCACTTTATAGGTACCTTAACCTCTCTCTAGTCAGAGTGACAGCCTTCTGAGACAGACATTATTGCCTTGTTACAGATTAGAAACCACGCAGTGGGTTACCTATTCTAGGTCACAAAACAGATGACCTAGCAGGGTTTGCGCCCAAGTCATCTGACTCAGAGGCCACATCCTTCACTGGTACGTTAAACACCCATCAGATGCGCTTGACTTAACCAATGTCTTTCTACAGGATACCTTAATAATGGACTCATTAAGGCAAAGTGCATCTCTCAACATTTACATTGTGGTGGAGGGTGATGAGCGCTTCTCTAGAAGGCAGCGCCACAGTAACTGCATTTTACGGTTTCCTCATTGCTAATCTTATGGGTGGGGAAAAGGCGTTTCATTTAAATCTGATTTTTTTTTTTAAAACTGTAAGCAAAGCCAAACGTCTTTCCCTGGTTTTAAGTAACAACCTGTTTTGCTGTGAACTCTCTCTGCCCTTTGTTTTACTGGGTCGTGTTTTGTTTTTTATTGATTCCTAAGCATTGCTTATTGAGGAATAGAGCTCTTTGTCGTAAGCATTTAATACTTCTCCTAGTTTGTCTCTGACTTTGTCTTTGGTCTCTTTCCTGTAGGGCAAATATTTTTTTAAATTTGATGTAATCGAACTTTCAAACATTTTTCATTTATAGCTCTAGTCAGTCTTGTCTTCCCCATGCCAAGATTATTAAAAAAAAACTCTCAGCCTTTTTATCTCCAAAGGTTCTTATGGTTTTCATTATTTTATACTAAATCTTTGAGGCATCTTGAACTTATTTTCATTTTAGGAGTAAGATAGTAATCAGCTTTGTGTATTCTCTCTGAATGGCTAGCCAGCTGTCTCAATACCTTTATTAGGGGTGAAAAAAAAAAAAACTTTCTTGATTCGAAATGCAATTTGGTCATTGATAATTTATTATAGATCCACTGGGAGTATTTCAGGATTATTTTGTTACAAAGATTTGTCTATTTATAGAAAACTTCCCCATAGTAAGCAAATTTATGTTTACCTCTTTGTTACCCACTTAATTCCTGTTATTTTTCAAAACTTTTTCTAACTCTTTTTGTAAGTTTTATTTATTTTTGAACTTTAGAATTAACTTTTTAATTCCTAAGGAAATCCTGTGGGTCTTTATTAGGACTGCATTAAATATATATATACATTTAGGGAGTTAGGGTCATTTGACTATTTCTTTCCATTTTTCAAGCCTCTTTTGTTCCCCAGATGTAAATTTTTTAAATAGAGGTTTTACACATTTATTTTTATATACACTGGTGAATGGCATCTTTTCCATTATTTTCAAATTAGTTATTGGCATGAAATAAAAGATAGCTACTGACGTTCTAGCTATCAATTTGGTAACTGACCACTTTACAGAATTATTTCATGGTTCCTAATTGCTTCTTATTTTCTTACAGGGTTTTAAAGCTTCCCCTCTAACCTATTTTTGTTTTTCAATTGGGAAATATGACAACAATTTTTTGTGATATAACTGAATATTGGCCTTTCTGATCTTTGAATCATTTTAAATAGCGTAAATAGCTGGGATTTACTCTCCTTAGGAACCAATGCTTTTCCATATCAGGCTTTTCTCTATTTAAGTTTTTTGCAGCAAGATCATTGTCTCAAATCATGTTATCTTTTCTTTCTTAGTAGAAAACTACATTTGATGCAGAACAGTAAACTACTATTAAGAAAAGTCGAAAATCCCTTAGCTCCAGGGCTCTGAGGAAATTGGATGAAGGATCTTGCAGTGGAATGTATATCTGGTTCACATTCATTGCATATTAGGGAAAAGACTCAGATCCATCCAAGGATGCTTAGGAAGCTATTGGTTTGTAATGTCCTATTGACCTTTTGCCATCACCTTGGAATTTGTCTAGAGATATTGACTTTGAAGTTAAAGACAGAGATGATGGCCTCCTAAATTGGGAGTAGCAGGAATTCAGGAAAAATAACAATGGAGGCTGAGTTACAACTTAAAACCTAACAAAGAAAGCAAAACTTTCTTATGCAACCTCCTAAATAACACACAGGCCCCTTTGGAGTCATTATGAGTTGGGAAAACTTGTGACATAATCTCTAGGAGACAGTAATTCACTAAGAATAGAAGAATGTGTTAACTAATTAGGTATAAGAACTTGGGGACTCTGGACTCCCTTTCAATGAGCTTTCTATCACCACAGAATAAGCCCATACATGCAAGAGAACGAGAAACCAATTAAATCCAAATGAGTATGCCATTAGTAGGAGGCAGATTTTTTTTTTGAAAAGCTTACAATTATGATTTATATCTCATTATTACATAGAAAATAATTAGTTCTTCAGGCCTAAAAGCAAAGAAAATTTATCTATTGTCCTTTGAATCCTGTAAACCCAGGGTAACAGAATTATTTATTTCTAGGCTGGACTTTCTGCCTACTTCCCACCGTAGATGACTTTATTTGATAACATTTATCCTGTAAATTCTTCCAAGCCTGGAGGAGTCGACTGATCCTGAGTGGTCCTTGATGTGTGTTAGAAATATATCCTTTCACTGCCCTTCACCTCCCACCCAATACTTTGCCAAAATATTGATTTGGGAGTACCTATCTCAAGATTGGCCAGAATGGCTTTTGATGACCTAAGTCTTGGGAGTTTGGGGGTGGGAGAGTTTTATTAAGGGAAAATGGGTTAACTATGAGTATTTAAAACAGACAATTCTGAACCAGAAAACTGGTCATTTATTCAATGACCATTCCCTGAAAGTTTACTTTGTGCCAGGCATGATGCAGGCATTGGAGACATAGTAATGAACAGAATGCAAATCTCCGTTCCAATTAGAACATCATTTCAGTAGAGGCAATTCACGATAAGGAACCAGGACTATTTCAGATAATGAACAGTGTCATGGAGAAGAGAATGCGAGGTCTATGGGAGCAACTAGGGTAAAAGGGCAATATTAAATAGGGTGATAAGAGTGAGCCTCTGAGGAAATCACATTTGAAATCTGACCTATAAGCAATATGCAACCATTGTAGATCTCGGTAACAGTGTTCTAGGGAAAGAGAGAAGAGCAAATACAGAGCCTCTAAGATGAAAATGAACTTACGGTTGACCAAAATATGAAAGTTAGGGTAGATGGAGCCATTTGGGGACTTTATCCAAAATAAAATTACACTTAATGAAGAAATGCTGCTCCAAACCCACAAAGCGGCAAAACTCAAAGCTGAATATGGTCTGATCATAACGTAGACATCAAGGTTAGTGCTGGAGCTTGCAAGCAGGTACGAAGGCAGAAGGCGTCTTTCAGCTACCTTTGTAATTAAACATGCTAGAAAACAGAAGATGAGTGACTTTGGCCATGGCCACCCATACCACAGAGGAAGAGAGGGGCTTGGAGTGAATTAAGGGGAAGTGCTGAGGAGAAATGGGAATCCTGGGGTATGAGGCAGAGGCGTGTCCTTATGACCACATCAGAGAGTAGAGGAAGCTTTCCACTTGTGGCCATTCTGATGTGTACTGTGGCTTCCTCAGCTATCTGTAGATGACCTGGAATGGGAACTCCCAAGCACAGCATAACGCAACTCGCTTTCCTCCTTTCTTTACCACTATTGCATTTCTCTCTACCCCCCGCCCCCCCCCCCCCCCCCACACACACTTTCCCAACTAGGAGTGAAGTGAAAGGAAGAGGAAATACCATCACACCATCTGCTTGCAGGGGGTTCTGTGAAGTGGCCAAAAGATAATTGTTATTTGAGTGACACAGGACACATGGTGGGAGAGATGGTGGCTTTCCCCCTCATTTATTTGAGCACATATGTAAGTGTTAACAGATTCTAAAGGTTAGCATCAGAACTTCCCAGCCTAGTAACAGTGTAAAACAATCCAAAGGACTCACCTTCTCTCAAGCCCTCAGTTTCTCCCATTAAATATTGAGAGGGTGTCATGATATCATCACAAATCCTCTCTAGTGGTAGCATAACAGCATTAAAAGTTGTGTGTGTGTGTGTGTGTGTTGTTCATTAAAATGAAGACTATCAAAATAGTGAAAAGACAACAGAATGGAGAAAATATTTGAAAATCATAAATATGATAAGGGTCTAGTATCCAGAATATATAAAGAACTCTTACAACTTAACAACAAAAATATAACTCAATTTATAAAGGGGCAAAGGACCAGAATAGATATTGCTTTATGAAAGAAATACAAATGGTCAACAAGCACATGATAAAAAGTTCAATCTCTAGTCATTAAGGAAATGCAAATCAAAACCACAGAGATGCCATTTCACACGTATTAGGATGGCTGTTGTCAAAAAAAAAAAAAAAAAAAAAAAAAAGCAAGTGTTGGTGAGAATAGAAAGAAATTGGAACCATAACATTGCTGGTTGGAATGGTACGGCCACTGTGGAAAACAGTTTAGCAGTGCCAAAAAAGTTAAATGTAAAATTACCATGTCACCCAGCAATTCCACTCCTAAATATTTATTCTAAAGAACTGAAAATAGGTATGCAAACAAAACTTATATGCAAAGTTTATAGCATTATTTACTATGGCAAAAGTGTGGAAAGAACCCAGGTATCTATCAAAATGTATTCTATCCTATAAGGGGATATTATTCAGCCGAAAGGAGGCGTGAAAAACTGATACACGCTGTAAAATGGATAAACCTTGAAGATATGCCGAGCAAAAGAAGTCAGACACAAAAAAAGTCACATAAGATTCCACTTATATGTAATATTCAGAATTATTAAATCAATAGAAATAGAAAGTAAATTCGAGTTTTTCAAGGCTGCAGGGAGGAGAGAATGTGGAGTGGTTGCTTGATGGGGTCAGGGTTCCCTTTTGGGGGTGAAGGAAATGTTTCGGAATTAACTAAAGGTGACGTTTGTACAACATTGTGAATGTACTAAATGCTGCTAAATTGTACTTAAAATGGTTCATTCTGTGTTATGTGAATTTTACCTCAGTTAAAAACAATGTGGGGAAGCAGGTTGGAACCATCTGAAATTCTGTGCCTTTCCTATTTGAATTGGACACCTGGTCAGTAATAGGCAAGTGAGTAAGCTATTTCGGTCGACAAATAGATACATCCTTCAGTGTCTTCTGCATCCAGTGCAGGCAAAGTACTTCATTTTCATGAAACTATGGCCTCGTCTGTAATGAAGTGGTCAGTCTCATCTCATTTGTGGACAATATGACTGGAGTATTTCTAAAAGTGCTCAATAATTGATAGACCATGGTCCGCATTAAACCGGGCATGTTTTTTGTTAATCTCAAACCAGATACTTACTATTTGAGCCAATGGTTAAAAACAGAGGTTTCATAAACATCCAGTGTTTCAGGTTTTCTAGAGAGAAAAACATCTGACCACCTTGTGACTCCGGGCTCACATTACTACATGGTGACAGTCAGCCAGGTCGAGAGCAAGTGCCAACTTTCTCTCTCTCTCCCTCTCTCTCTCTCACTTCTGTCTGTCTGTCTGTCTGTCTGTCGCTCTCCCTCTATCTCTTTCCCTCTGTCTGCCTGTCTGTCTATCTCTCTGTCTCTGTTTCTGTCTGTCTGTCTGTCTGTCTCTCTCCTGCCTCCCCATTCTGCCTTTATGTTACTTGCCAGGATAGTCACCCTCCCTTCACACCCCCCACTTCATAGTGTCACACCTGAACATAAATTTCACCTTTAGATCCTCTTTTAAAGAATTGTTAGCAAAGTCTGCCATCGAAATATAAATCTGCCATCTGTGAGAAGAGGGCAAAGTCCCTGGTGCAACAATTCGTTCTCATAACTGAAAAGGGGAGCACAGGTAAGAATCTCGTAATTTGACAGTGGCATTGGGGCAGAGAGAAGAATTCTAAAGCTTGAAATACTATCAGACTGGTAGCAGCACTGCAGGCTGAGGGGAGGGGTTGATGGTGGGCAGGATGGGTGAGCACAAATCAGGTGTCTTTTCCCTTTGGCACTGCTACCCACTCCGCCAGTTTTGCAATCTTCCTTTCTTGGCTTGGGTTAAGGTGGCTGGCATAAAAACCATGAACTGCACAGCTGACTTTTGAACATACTCTACCTCTTAGATTGCCACTTCACCATACAAGTCAGATAAGGCTGGATTCCCCAAATCCCCAGGTTCCTAGAATCCCGGCAGGTAGTCACAATAGCACCCATTGTTAGGTACCCTAGCACCTATGGGGCTTCGTTTTATGTTTTGTTTGTTTCCTTTCTATTCTCCTAAACAATGTGGAAGAAGCCAAGGAAGTGGGGACAGTCATCTCCATTTCTGGAAGTTCAGTTTTCCTCCATAAAATGGAGAGGGACAACCTCAAATTCAGGTAATAGCCAATCAGGAGGCAGAAAAATGATAACAGTGACTTAGGGTTTCTTGAGACTGTTACTGCTGCCACACAGAGTCCCTAAGTTTTATAGCCTTGGTTGGAGCAGAAGGAAGCATATTCCTTGATGGAGAAAAGTCCCCATGTCACCTAATCACACCTGCCCCAGAGCTCTAAGAACAACGGCGACCATAATCTGATAAGACTCTATGTTGCGCTTGCTTGGCTCTCTTGATTTGGAGTAGGAATGTTGTCTCATCTCTGAGATATTATTCCATAGGGCATTGCAGTAAACTTTGAAGAATGCAAATTCTGAACTTCTTTTGCCATCACCTGTAAGTTGCCAGACAAATTAATCTTGTAGCTAGTCTTTCTGAGGAAAAAAATGCGTTGTGATTTTGTAGATTTTGATGGGGAAGCAGGAATGGAAATGGTGAGTGAACTTGGATAAGTCACTTTACCCTGGGGAACATCTACAGTCTTGCCTGTAAAATGTGGCTTCATGATATCAGTTGGATTAAATTAGATCCATGCAATCAGCCCAGCCTGTCGTGCAGTCAAGTGCTCACGTTTGCTGCTTTTACTAACCTGATCAAGTCTGAAAGCTGTGAGACAAGACTGAGCCCCTCTCAGCAGAGTGGTTTGAAGCTGAGTTTGGCTGGGAACTATAAGAACACCTGGACTGGAAAAGCCTTCGTTGTTTTTGTTTCCTTGAGATCTATCTCTTCCTGACCTAAATCTTCGACGGTCACCTGCTACCATGTGTCAGGTCCATTTCTCAGCACGCTTTCTGCATTCCTGATTAATGCTGTCTCTGGTAATAATGGTCCTCCAGACTCCCTGGAGGAGAGGACATTGGACATAGCAGGTTGTGATACTGTTGACCTCTGAGCACTGCTTGATACTTCAAAAATAGAACGCATGAAAAGCAAAGTAAGCAAGACAGAAAATGTTGAAAATCACATATCATCGCTTATATGTGAGATATAAACCTAAAAACAACAAATGAACAGGACAAACAACAGAGACTCATGGACATGGACTAGAGACTAGTGGTTACCAGAGGGGAGGGGGTCGGTAGATGGGGTAAAGGAGGTCAAATATAGGGGGGTAGCGGGAGAGTGAAATGGTTAAAGGAGATCAAATATAAGGTAGCTGAAGGAGACTGGACTTTGGGTGGTAAACACACAATAGAATATGCAGATGTCAAATTATAATGTACACCTGAAAATTATATAATTGTATTAACCAACGTTACCCCAATAAACTTAAAGAAAGAAAGAAGGAAAGGAAGAAAGCAAGCAAGCACTAAGCAAGGCATATGTGGCCAGCAGGAAATATCCTTCCTGCAGAACACTTGGTTTCTGAAATCTGTGATGTCACCTCTACAGGGGTTCTCTCTTCCAGCTGGAAGAGTCCTCCCTGAGCCTTGGTCTTCCTGGGCAGCGGGATCCTCCAGAGTGCCCTTCTCTGACTGCCAGCTTATGTTGGGTCCAGAAGGTTCTCTTCTAGGTTTTGTGGGCCAGCAATAAAAGGGCAATCATTTCTCAAAACTGTCTGGGAAATGATTAACTTGTTTTCCTTTGATCCTTTGCACCTTGTGGGAGGAGAGTCAAGTGTTGCGGGGAGGGAGACGCCTTCTATTCTATTCTAAAGTAAACGGTGGGAGAAATTCTGGTGCTAGGGCAGTCCAATTCTGCTATTTGGAGGATTAGAAGCCGTGTGTGTGTGTGTGTGTGTGTGTGTGTGTGTGTGTGTGTGTGTGTATGTGTGTCTTCTGTAAACAGAACTATTGAATAAAAATATACTGCTATTTCCTCTAACTTTTTCTTTCTTTCTTTCTTTCTTTCTTTTTTTTTTTTAAAGGCCTGAATTTCCTGCTGCTATTCACAAAGATGCTTTTTATCTTTAACTCCTTGTTTTCCCCACTTCCAACTCCGGCACTGCTCTGCATCCTGGCCATCGGAGCTGCCATCTTCCTGTGGCTGGTGAACAGACCTCAGCCATTCCTGCCTGCTGTCGATCTGAACAACCAGTCAGTGGGAATTGAGGTAATTACCAACGTCTTTTTGGTTTGTCTACCTTGATCAAACACAAACTGTAATACAAGATCTTAGGGTGATTTATAAAGGGGATTGGGTATAGTGTGGGAAGGTGAGCCAATTAAGTTAGCAATCAACAGAAAATCTAAAAATTTAAACTTCTGTTAATGGCATATTTTCTTCCATAACAAAAATGAAACCACTGCTAGGTCTTATGATCCAGTAACCTAGATTGGGGTTGGCAAATCACAACCCTCAGGGAAAATCCACGTGTGTGTGTGTGTGTGTGTGTGTGTGAGAGAGAGAGAGAGAGAGAGAGAGAGACTAGCAAGCTAAGAATGTTTTCTACATTTTAAAACAGATATGTAAAAAAGAATTTCTTTTAATTTAAAGAGGGACAGATCATACGTGTTCCACAAAGCCTACGCTTTTCAC
This sequence comes from Rousettus aegyptiacus, assembly GCF_014176215.1. Classification (NCBI taxonomy): domain Eukaryota; kingdom Metazoa; phylum Chordata; class Mammalia; order Chiroptera; family Pteropodidae; genus Rousettus; species Rousettus aegyptiacus. The sequence continues at coordinate 47,797,799 of NW_023416309.1, forward strand.
TGTCTAGCCATTTAAAGAAAACATTTGCCAACCCACAATCTGGGGTCAAAACTTTGGAGACAGGAGAATATTTTCATTGAGAAATTCAATGTCTGAAAACAGTAAAGAAGTTACTGAGTTAAATTCCAGCTTTGAGTTCACGGTCTTTCTTAAAACTGGTAGAAGTTAATCCCCTGACTTTCAGCAAATGGCGTGGCCTCTTACATCTCTGAGCAAAGAGAACACTCCAAGAGTGTTCTCTTCATCATTTTTCATCTTCAACCCTTTTCAGAGGAAAAAAGCATTCCCTTTTTTTTTTTGTAAAGCCGGCCCTTCCTGGTGTTTTTACGAACGTCTTTCCTCTGCTCAGAACTCCTTCTCGTGCCCCCACTCCTCCCTCCCTCTCTTACATTCAGGTGTGTTCGCATGTCCTTTGCTGACGTCGACCTCTGCTGCTGCTTCTGCTGCGTCAGGCCACCAAGGCCTTCCAATTGTTTTTCCCACCAGAGTTCTTGAAGGCTAGTCTGTTTGTTGATTTCCTTTTCTGAACTTCGACCCACTGAGATCCGACAATTACTACTACCATCTCCCCAAACTTCCCTGGGTCACTCACAATCTAACTTCCAAATTTAATGATTTCTCCTTCAGTCTCCCTCTCATTGGACTTGAATCTTCTTCTTTCTTGAAACTTCTTCTTTTGCCTTTCATAATATCGTTCAATGAGATTTCTTCCTGATTCTGAGACGGCCTTTCTTTGTCACTTAGGTTCTTTCCTTTCCTCATTCTACAGTTTCAGCCTCGTCGTCTCTGATTCCTCAAAAGTGGGAGTTGACAAACATGTTCTGTAAAGGCCAGCCGGTTAAGGCTCTGTAGCCTTCCAGGCTCTGTTATGTCCCAGCTCTGCTGGGAAACCACCAGGCAATGTGTAAATGAATGAACATGGCTGTGTTCCAATGCAACTTTATAAAAGCGGGTGACAGATTAGATGTGACCCCAGAGCAAAGTCTGCCTGTCAATCCCTGCTTCCAGTCCACACAGCTGAGAAGACCCCTCCTCTCCTAGGATTTGAAAATGGACCTGAAAGGCTATGACACCCAAATCTGACTTTCTAGTGGTGGCCTCTTCCTGAGTTCCAGTCCACCTCAGTGACTCCCGAAGAGCTCAAGCTCAGCCAGTGTCCTCGCTGCATGTCTTCTCCGCACACACTCACGCACACGTACCCACGTGTGCACTCTGTGTTCTTTCCTGTCTCACCTGCCCTATCTCAGTTAAATGCCTCTCTTCTTATTCAGTTACCAAATGTTGAGTCTGAATCATCTTTTATTCTTTCTTCTTCCTCAGGCCATGTATGAACACAGACAGCAAGACCATAGCTATCTTCCTTTACCCGACAAGGAATTTCATTTTTGACATTTTGAATTAATGTGACATTTTACGGAAATCTTCCCTGATGCTCTGGACCAGTCAGATCTCTTGTTACAGCCTCATGTGTTACCCTGTACTTTCATAGCCTGCTTTGTGTGCTTATTCAAGTGATGCCTATTTCTCTCTAATTTCGTAAGGGTTGGACCATACCCATAACTCCAATTGCAGATCCAGGATCCACCCTAGGGCCTGATTTTGTGGTTCTGACAGACATTTCTACATATCCCTATCTTCTACTCCTTCCTCAAATGACCTCGTTCTCCAGCTGCCCACCAGATTCTACAATGTGTTTTCTTTCCTCTGTGCCTTGATTCAGTCTGTTCCTTCACTCTGAATCATTCTTCTTTCCCTCCATTCTACTAAAACACATATTTCTGGAAAATGCTTATTTATCTTCAAAGTCTGTATTGAAATATCCTTTCTTCTCTGTAGCCTTTCTACTTCATACAGAATAGGTTGCTTCATTAGTCTTCCAAAACATATATGTTTATTACAGCATGCACATCACAGTATTATATTTGCACACTTTTCCTTCTCGTCCCACCCCCACTCAAAAAAAATAAAAAATTCTAGATAATGGCTCCCTTCTGAGGTGTTCACGGCCAGCGATTTTGTCTTAACTCACTTTTAACTCACTTTGCATCTACAGTATTTGCAGTGCCTGGAACACAGTATGCACTTCATAGATGTTTAAACTCGATGTGATCTTTTAAAAAATAAAAAGCTATAATGTTGTCTCTCCCATGTGTGTGCATGTTTGTGTATGCACGTGTGTGCGTATGCCTAGAGGGAGAAGGGGAGATTTCCAAAAACATAACTGTGACAGTCTCTGGGTTTCTATGACATAATGATACTACAATTTGAGATTTTAAAAATTGATCAGTTGAGTAGAAAGGGGTAATCCTTGTAACCTCAATAGTCAGCATTTACATTCTCTTTAATTCAATCTGTAAGGATTTAGAAAGGATCGGGAGAAACTCAGGCTTGGCCTAAACTTGATCTTTTGTCTTAGGGAGGAGCACGGAAGAGTGCAGTTCAGAAAAACAATGAACTGATCTCTTACTACTTCTCAGATGCCAAGACAATATATGAAACTTTCCAAAGAGGACTGGTTGTATCTGGTAAGCCTGACAGTCTCACCCGGTCTATAACAAGACCAGGAGGGGGACTTGTTGCATACCTTTGCTTCCCTGTCTCACTTATAAAACCTCAGTGTTGGCCTGAATACAATTCCAACACAGAAGATGGAGGGGACATTAGCACAGTGTCAGAATGGCTGCAGGAATCAGAAAAATCACAGAATCAGGAAACAGCGTAGGACAGCCTTAGGTTTGAAACCCAGCTCTTCCATTTCCAGCTGTGTGACCTTATGCAAACCACTTTGCCTCTCTGAATCTGTTCCTCATTTAACACAAGAGCTTCCCTGCCAAGTTGCTAAGGAATAGACAGTGCGGACCAGTATTTTGATTAAATCACTAGTACATTAGTACCTTACATTTGCTTAGGACATGCTTTTCATAGATGCAATGCCTTAGATGCAAAATCTTAGCCATAGTTAGCATTCAGGCTTCCTGACTTCTTACCTTGTCCTTGACCCCAGTGCCATGCTGCTGCTCTTAGTGTCACAGAGGTAATTATCTTTTGGTATTTCTTAGAAATGCCACCATATGGGCTTTGGTAGGTTCACTTGGAACGTAGCAGTCCTCAGTACTTTTATCTTTTATCATTAAACACAATGCTAGGTGCCCTAGTTTCCTTTCAAAATCAACTGGCCAGCAGCTCTCCCTACATCTTTTTTCCTTTTGGGCGGCATTCTGTCCAGGCATAGATTCGCCTGTGTGACTTCTTATCCCTCTCTTCCCTTTCGCCTTTATCTGTGACTATGACAATATTTACTAGCCAACTCCTGTCACATGATAACTATGCAGTAGGTGCTGCTCATATGCCATCTGCTTGACCTTCCCTAAACCTCTGGGATTACTTATTATCCCTCCCATACCTGGAAAATGTTGCAGAACATACTTCATTTAGAAAAATTTTTTCAACACTAAATTAAAATGAAATAAAGTCAAAATAGCCTCTCACGTAAGCAGATGTGGAAAATCTGGCCTGGCTATTTTTACAGGAAAAATGACACTTCTGGTCCTAACTGGAGTTCAATACATCAAACTTAACATATGCTTTTAACTCCTACCTGGCAGATGGTCTATGTTATGTTGCTAATCACCTGCTAGTAATGTTTAAAATATAGATCTTCTGGCTTCACCTTGTTAAACTGAATCAGATTTCTAGATAGTGAGACCTGAGAATCCGAACTTTTAACAAGGTTTTGGAGCAGGGTGAGGGTCTGCATGCCAGAGTTTCAACTCTGCTTAGCTTAGGGCAGCAATTTTGCTGAGTTGTTAATAGGTGGGCTCTTCGTAGAAGTCTACACTTTAGAGCAGAAGCTAGATCTGAGGTAAGTTAATCAAAGGCTAGGCTGTTGCCTAATCAGGACCTTGGCTAATTAGGCTAAAGCTGATTAGGGCACAGAGATTAATGAAACCTCAGTTGGTGGGCCTCTGCTAGAATTTTCATCAATAGGGATGTGATACAGAAGATGCAGTATGGTTTTTTCCACACTTATCAGCTCTGCCACTTACTGAGTGAGTTTGGAGAAGCCGTCTCTGTCTTGCCTGGCTCTTACTACCAGGGAGATTATGACAATTGGAAAGACCAAATGGGTGAATGTGAAGTAAGCATTCCATAGATGGTAGCTATCACCAGTGATTCATGTTAGTACAAACGATTGCATCGGTAAGCCGTAGGAGGCCCATACTCTGGGCTGGAGAGGTGGCTGTGAACTACCTAACAGGAATAGGACTTGCCCAGCTTCATAGAATATTGTATTCTGAGATTTTACTTCTTGAGCTATCATGCATCTATTCCAGCAGTAAGAAAAAGTACAACATTTCCTGTGGACAGTCTCCTCATTCATTTTCTGTATCTCTTCAATCAGAGTAGTTATCTCTTTCTTGCTTTCTTTCCTTTTTCTTCTTTCACTTAATCTGGAAGTTCACGTATTTACCTTTGCATTCCTAGTACCCTTTCTCTGACTGATTCCTTTTGGAAAGAACTGAATTGCTCTCAGGAGTTTGGCTAGAGCCTCTGTGTCAAATTCCCTTCCCTTCTACTTTTTTGATTTATAACTCCGTCTCATTTTGGCTTAGATGTGGGGCTTCTCAGCAAGCTAGACTTGTTCCTTACCTCGTTTCACAATTTCTGTGGTTTCTGTGGCTGAGATTGCTATTTGCTCTAGTAAATGGATGTTTCCACACTTATTTTAACTTTAATAAGGCTAAGTAGTGTAGATGTTTAATGACAAATTTAAAACACAACTGTAATGATACTGAAAGCAAATATACATGTGTGTACCTGTGTGTATTCATGTGTGTGTCCTGTGTGTGTGTGTGTGTGTGTGTCCTTGTAGTTCCAATGAGCCTCGATATCTCAGAAAAAACTCTCATATAAACAGGCGAAGTATGTTAACAGATGATGTGTGAGAGTAAACAAAATTTAACAAACAAGGGAAAGGTCCCGCTTTCCTAGCTGTAAAAGAAATGTAGACTAAAGTAATGATTTTTTGAAGATATGTTAAAATGTTACTATTTAGTGTCTATGACTTAATACATTACTTGCTGTATAAAAGAAAATTTTCACAATGAGTCTAGTAGGCAATATGGTGCTAGATATTAAAAACCTGAGCTATTCTGACCACCCCCACCCCTTCCCAATGAAGTTATTTCATTTTAAGGACTCTATTCTAAGAAAATGTTCTGAATTTGAAAAGATTAATTTGAAAACGTTTATCATAGAATTATTTAAGGTATCAACTTGGAAACAATCTAAATATCCACAATGAAAGTCAACTACAGTAGAACACTTCCTCAATTGGCCATGGTAATGCTGCTGAAATCTCTGCAGAGGACAAATAAGAACATGAGAAGGTTTATATCAAACAAGAAAAGGACGCGGGACAAATATATATATAAAAAATGGACATAACCCTGCAGAACTATTCAAAGGAACTCTGAAAAACAAAAATCAGTGCTCATATTGGTGTTTATTCGATGAGATTATTGCAATTTACATTGTGACCTTTTTTCTATTGCAGTATTATTATTATTATTATTATTATTAGGAAGTTCAATTCAAAATTATCCAATACAGGCTGTTTATATTTACTAATGGGCTTTTACTTATTCACATTATGCGGACAAGTCCCTGTTCGTGGCTTTCTCTGAACGCCTGTTACCATGGAAATCTCTTGTTCCAACACTTAGCCACCCGTTTTGTAGAATTTTCTAAATGTTTCAAGTGTAGTTTATAAGACTCTCTCTGCCTTTGAGAACTGAATACTTTCTGCCTTTGAATTTCCTTGGCACGTAAGAGAAGCTCGTATTCTTATTAGATTTATCCTTTGTGCCTTGTCTCTTCCTAATTCCCTTTTACCTTCTCTGGGCCAAAAGATTTGCAACTTGAGCTGATTTTCTTTTAATGTTATGTTTTTAGGCAATGGGCCTTGCTTGGGATATAGAAAACCAAATAAGCCCTACAGATGGCTGTCCTACAAACAGGTAAGCAGCCAGGCTCATGGTTTAGGAGAGACTTTTTTGCTAATGTGATATCCTGAGCGAATTTGGTCTCTTTTGGGTCTCGACTGCTTTCTCTATCTCTCTCTTTTGTAGGTGTCTCATCGAGCAGAGTACCTGGGCTCCTATTTCCTGCATAAAGGATATAACCCATCACCAGACCAATTTATTGGCATCTTTGCTCAGAATAGGCCAGAGGTAACCATGTTGAAGTTAACTCAAGGAAATGAGTCAGGCTAAATCTAAGGACTCTGCACCCCACCTCTAATCCAGCATTCTGACACTTGTTAATGATTCACCAAAGCTGTTTAAAGATCTCATATTCTTTAAATATTCTTGAAAATTTGTAAACACTTGAAAGAGTTATGACTCAGGGCCTCTTTAACTCCTGGTTGAATGTATAGCTCTCTAAGCTAGGTGTCACTTTAAGAAAGTCTGTGACATGAGAAAACAAGGAAGCAAATAAGGGACTGGCAAATAAGAGCTTATGGATGTTGTGGGAAGGGATGTAGTCACATTAGAATTGGAACTTGAGTGGTGTACCTGAACTGGTAAACCAAGGCATCCATTGCTACTGAGACTGGCCACTGAAAGCAAATCTTAGACATGAAGATGACTGGAATTACGATTATCCCTAAGTTCAAGTTAAGTCATGAGACCCAATGTTCTCAGAGAAAGTTTTGTATGCTTCATAATAATTAGCTGACGTGTGTAGTAGAGCCACTTGAAAATCTGAGAGGGCACTGTCTGCACTTTTTGGTGAACTGACATATTCTATCTTTGTTACGCCCAGCCTCTATGAGAAGAGACACCCTGGACTCCAGTTTAGGAACTTAACACCAAACCTAGAGTAATAGTCTGCTAGGGCTGCCAAAATGAAAAATACCACAGACTGAGTGGCTTAAACAACAGAAGTACATTTTCTCACAGTTCTGGAGGCCGATGTCCGAGATCAAGGTGTCGGCTGGTTTGGTTTCTCCTTAGCGCTCTTTTTGGCTTGAGGATGGCTGCCTGCTCACTGTATCCTCATGTGACCTTTTCTCAGTCATCTCTGGTGTCCCTCTTTCTCTTCTTGTGAGGACACTAATCATATTAGATTACAACCCACCCTATGTCTAACCTTAATTACCTCTTTAATCAGTGGCCTTGGGGTTAGGGCTTCATTCAGCCTGTAACACCTGACTGCTGTTTAAGGCAGATTCTGACTCACCTTTCCAGCTCACTTCCTGTCATTCTTCATTTCGTGCTTCCTAATGTATGTAGTAGAGTGATGTCATCCTATCCTGTCTTTGTTCATTTCCTCAACGGCTTCTCTGCCTCCACTTTTATAACCAAATCTTACTAGTCTTTCACAAAGCTCTGCCAAATTTTTATCACTTTCCCCAAACCAGTCCCAAGTAGACTTGACCCTGCCACTGAAAGCAACCTTCTTAAAACTCCTAATGGTTTCTATACCTCTTATGAATAGAACATTTTACTCTACCTTTGTTTCCTGGTCTACCTTTATATCTTAGTTGTCTCTCTGCCTATCTTATCTCCTTTACTTGACTGTACTTGGTAGCATTAGCAGTGACAGTCCTTAGGGCCCCACAGGGATTTTATTTTTTTAACACAAAGTAATCAAATAAGAATTTGTTGGCTAAATGACTAAATTCATACTTTTCTTTTCAAAGCATTCCCTAGTTCTTACTTGAATTTCTCTCCATATAGTGGACCATCTCGGAGTTAGCTTGTTACACGTACTCCATGGTGGTTGTGCCCCTGTATGATACCTTGGGACCAGAAGCTGTCGTGCACATTATCAACAAGGGTAAAACTTTGCTGTTGCATTATAACTTGGTCTTTCTTCATGATGAATAATTCCTCAGTATCCGCTCTTGTTAGCAGATTTGGAATGCAGTGACCAGACAAACATTCAGGTCTTTCTCGTCCTGTCGTTCTTAGGATATAATTTACAGGGAAGTTACGAAAAGTTCCTGAGGCAGGGATATGCACAATTAGAAGATTCAGTGAAATGCTTTAAAGTGGTATGGTATGACAATGTACTTTAGAAATAAAACTATTTACTTTGGCCAAACTGAATAAAAGGCCAGAGTGAGTGACTAAATCACTATGAAACTATGGATTAAATTTTCACTTCTTGAAAATCTGAGTCAGCACAGTTAACCAGCATGTACCAATGCCCATGATGAGTCTATAGAAAAAAAACTACCATTGTTAAAGAAACAAGTACAATTTCATTGTGCAAGTAACAGTCTGTTTGTATATCCAAGATGTTACTTTTTCCACAGAACTAGATTGAGTAGATTCATTTGAACTATACATAAAATTAGAGGTTTTCCATTTGTGTAAACAAGTACCAAACCAAATGCTAATATTTAGAATCCCAAATGCTTGTCTGCTAAAATCCCATCTCTCCCCAGCTTTCCCTTCAACTCCCTACTCCCCTCCCCAAAATAAAACACACTGACAGGACCATGCTGAAGTGATTCATACTCATTGTCTGTATTCTTAAGCAGAAGGAATTTGGGAGCTTCTCTAGAAACTGTAAACTGTTGGCAGTATGCAAGAAAATTCTGTGCTCTACTTCAATTAAGCTCATTTATGATCAATGGAATATTTCAGATTTTATGCATAATAAATCTGATAAGCAGATATAATATCTTTTGGGGACCCACTAGCTCAAAAATTTTCAAAACACTCTTCCTTTTTGCGAGGCAATTCAGTACATAGCAGAGCAGGATGACTTGTAGCTCTATTTCTTCTTTCAGCTGATCTTGCCATAGTGATCTGTGATACATTCCAAAAGGCATCGGTCCTGATAGAAAATGTGGAGAAGGGCCTCACTCCAGGTCTCAGAATAATCATCCTCATGAATCCCTTTGAAGATGACCTGAAGCAAAGAGGGGAGAAAAGTGGAGTTGAGATCTTATCCTTCTCTGAAGCTGAGGTAATGGTCTAAAACTCAACTCAAAGCTCAAAGGGTGGTCTGATGCCATGGGCACCTTACAGAACATCGACACCAGAGTGCAGGCTGTTGTTCTCCGGGATGATAAGAGTGGAGAAAATTAGACTCATGCTTTGAAGCTTTGAGAATAATTTCCCTGAGACAACTCAGAAACCATGCTGGGGAAGAGAAAAGTCTGTGGCCAGCATGCAAAGACTTTTCTAAGTAGAGAATTTATAAATACAGAGGTTAGTGGTCGTGAATGATATGGTCCTGCAGCTGGGCTTCCTGAGTTCACAGTCCAGCTTCACACCTGTCAATTAGGCAACCTGGGGCAAGTTACTCCACATCTCCCTTTCTCTTTCTGTAAAATGAAGATACCATAATCCCTACTTTACAGAGGAGTTACTTTAGAGTTAACTGGCTTAATATATATAATGTGCTCAAGACAGTGACTGGTATGTAGTAAGCCTTGAAATGTCAACTATTCATATTATTCAAAAAGATTTAGCAATGGTCCTAGATGACTGAACCTTAAGAGTACAATGGGAAGTTTGGATATTTGGGATCTGCCCCTTTAAGGTTTATATTCTAAGTAAACCTTATGCTCTTCCCTGGGGCTTTCTGGGCCTGATCCAGGATGGAATTTGGGTTATATTCCCACAGATGTATTCTCCTGGAAAAGGGAAAGAGAGGGCTGTATTTGTCATAAGTCTGTCCATCTTAAGTAATGTCTTTCTTTTTTGGTTTTCTGTTCATGTAGAATATAGGCAGAGAGAACTTCAAAAAACCCGTGGTAAGTTTCCTTCTGCTCAACTTTGAATCTTGTACGATCAACTTGCAAAGTTCATGGTAGACTAAGTCCCTGTGCTTCCCCCTCCAGCCACCTTCACCAGAAGATCTGTGCGTCATCTGCTTCACCAGTGGAACCACAGGTCAGTGCCCATGAAGTTGTCCTAGAGGCCTCTGGTCAGCCCAAATCATGGTTCAAGTCACTAACCACTGATAGCCTGGTAAATATACTCTACAATGAGTCTTACCTTTAAGGGGCTTAAAACCTAAAGCTTTTGAGTATGGATACCCAAATAAGAAACTATAAGCATAAGCAAATAAACTTCATTAAATATACTGGGACTCGTTTACATGCTGTGGATTTCAGGCGTCTTAAAGATGGCAACAGAAAGTCAACTTTCTTCCCAAACCCACCACTCTCTCAATTTGACACCACGAGAATGGTCACTCAATCAAGGTAACCCAATGATAGTTCTACACAAGTCTCTATGTGGCCTCTACCCTCACCTTGAAGCTTCCTATCTATTAGAATTCTTAATCGCTTTTAATGTGGCCCATGATGGACTATAGTTATGATAGGCACATTCCATTGCTCCCAGATCAGAAGGTGATTGCTGGGAAATATTGTTGAATCTGAAGTCTGAAACACAGAAACAGCATGGGGTTGGGGGGGTGGGGTGCTGGTGGTTACTTGGATTTTTCTTTTCACCTGTGTTGCTATCTGAAATTATAGCTATGTGCTATGTGCTGGTAGAAGGCTGTCAGCAGTAGACTCTGTGGGCATTAATCATTCATAAACAGAGTTATATACCATTCACATGAAGATACAGTGACAGGAGAAGCTCTTGAATCTCCAGAACAGAACCAATTGAATATAGCTTCTTATTTCAAAGCCAAAGGCTTCCTATGAGCTATATAAAGGATCTTTCTCTCCACCTCTTCTTTCTACAGGTTACCCCAAAGGGGCCATGCTAACCCATCAGAATATCATTTCAGATGCTGCTGGTATTCTCAAAAGTTTGGAGGTCAGTTGATCAAATGAAAAAGAAGTCCTGATTAAAATGTGAATTTGTCATAAGCTTTTAATCTTGAAGTCAGAGGAGGCAGAGAGGGGAAAAAAAAAATACTTGTGCATCTTTGTCTGGAGGACTGTGCATTTTCAAGCCTTGATCTTTTGGATCACTGCAGACCTTTGTACTCAGTGCAGTTAAGGGCACCTCTTAGAGTGATACAGTGTGCCACCTGCACAACTGTATGCGGCCCACCTGGAAAGAAGTAGCTTAAATTTTTTTAAGATATAATTGACATCTAACATTGCCTTAGTTTCAGGTGTACAACATAACGATTCAATATTTGTTTATGTTGTTAAATGATCCTCAAAATAAGTCTAGCTAAGAAAGATTACCACATGTAGATAAAAATGTTTTTTTTTTGGTGTGTGACAGACAAGAACTTTTAGCAACTTTCAAATATACAATAGAGTATTATTCACTGTCATTAACAGGGTAGTTCTTAAATCTCCTTTGGAAGAGAGAGTTGTCATTAATCCAACATCATTTCCTCTTTATTCCTTATCTATAGCTCATCTTCCAGCCCAGCCCCCAGGAAGTGAGCATTTCCTACCTCCCCTTGGCTCATATGTTTGAGAGGATGGTACAGGTGAGTGCCCTACGTCCCCAGCAGACATGAGGAAAGGCAGTCCTGACTTGCTAGTCCCATGTTTATTCCAAAGGCAGCTATACAATGTTTATGGCCTTTCTCTAATGAGATGGAAATAGGCAGAAAGTGGGCACAGCTGAGTTAGAACCCCGGTATTTACCCCAACTCTGTGTGGAGCCTTCCTCGGTTAAGTTCATGTAGCCGATTGGCCAATGCTTGCTCCTGCCTTCACTCAGGGTACCTCGAATCTACTGAGGTCACAGCCAGGAGCTTACTATCGATCCTTAATCCTGAGCTGGGATAGAAGACATTTTTCTTCTTCTTAATTTTATTTTGGTTAAAAATTTTGAAAAGATTTAGGATTAGAGAAAAGGGAGTTGCCCACAGAGGGGCAGAGAAGGAGCATCTGATCCACATAAGCTATATGCAGTGGAGCTGTTCAGGGTCATGTGTGTGCCAGAGGAGAGCTGCCTGTCTGTGGCGGGACCCTGGGCTCACCAGGCTACTCTAAGGCTGATCTGAGGAAAGCAGCGCTGGCTTTCCAGAAACACAGTTGGTAGTGTGGATGGAAAACCCTCTCTTAAATACCTCTTCGACTGGCTTATTTGCTGTTGCATGAAATGCAAAAATGAAAGATTTAGTTCCTTGGGCTAATGTGTTGACATCTGATTAATAAAATATTGGTTCTAATAAGCCTATTTTTTCACACTTTTAACATTCCTGAAATTGAGACAGTCTTACAATTAATAGGTGTTTTCTGGTTTAGTTGGCAGTGTTTTTTCTTAGTGTGGTAGCACTAAAAGACACCATGAACAGGAAAGTCTTTTGCAACGCCCTCTACGCCCTCTATGAGGCTGTATGAGAAGGCTTGCATGGGAACCAGCGCAAGTGCTGGAAGTTTTTGGAGACAGGGGAGCCGAAGATCCGCTTGAGGAACTATGACCCTCAGAAGGGCAAATGCTTCTTGAAAGCCTTCAGGTGGCTTAAGTCCGCTCTCTGCCCCACATTCTCTGTATGTGTCCTGGGGGGCCAGCAGCACTGTGACGAGGCTAAGGCTATGGTTGCCCCCCTCTGCCATGTAGACATCCAAGCACCGAAGGAACTTAACATGATGCCTTTTGGGCTTAAGTCTTTGAACGCACAGATCCTTTGAATCCTGGGCCCACGCTTGAAAAAGCCTGGCAAGTTCCCTTCCTTGCTGACCCATGAAGAGAATGTGGTGGCCAAAGTCAATGAAGTGAAATCCATGGTCAAGTTCCAGATGGAAATATTGCTGTCCGGCTGTGGCCATTGGCCACTTGAAGATGGCAGATGATGAGCTTGTGTTCAACATCCACTTAGCTGGCAATTTCTTGGTGTCATTGCTCAAAAAGAATTGACAGAACGTCCAGGCTTTATACATCAAGAGCACCACGGGCAAGCCCCAGTGCCTATACTAAGGCACAGCTAAATGAACAATTGTGCAACTATTAAAAAATAAATAAATAAAAGAATGATCTATTGCAAAGGATGATGTCTTAGGCTATTACCCAGAGCTGTGGCTGGAGTAGGGGTTGGCCTTCAGTTTCACAATCTGTCTTAGCTGTCCTGACACCTCAGCAGAAAAATGTTTCTATCCTGTCTTGCCTGCGGGAGGGTGCCGTAGAGAGAAAAGCGCCCGGAGACATTGACCTAGTTCCTTGATTCTATCCAAGACAGGCCAGAAACAGTCCTTTGGTTCTGAGCCACTTTCTTCCGTTTTGCTTTCAGATTATTTTGTACTCCGGTGGAGCTAAAGTTGGGTTCTTCCAGGGAGATATTCGGTTGCTGCCCGATGACTTGAAGACTCTGAAGCCTACATTGTTTCCCACAGTGCCTCGACTCCTTAACAAGATCTACGATAAGGTACCAACCTTACATCTGCTGGGCTGACCCTGAGATGAAGGAAACGTCTGTGGCTCAGGCCTGACTGAGGCTCTCAGGGACTCTATGCTAAGAAATTTGACCATTTCCACCCCACACTCCCTACATATGCCTACTTACAGTCACATTTTCAAATGCAACTGTGAGAAACCATAAAAAAAATGAAACCCTCTTTCCTTTGGATGCGATTACTTGGACCTGATCTGGAGAAAGAGCTCAATTCAGAGACTTGGGGAGCCCCTCAAACTTCAGCTGACTTCCTGGGAAGGTTTTGCTCTGCAGGGCTACACTTATTATCTATAATTTATAAATGAGGAGACTGAGCCTTCAGAGGTTAATTAACTTGCTCAGAGTCATATCTAATAAGGGGTCAGGCTCGAATTTGACCGTCACGCAATCATTTTAGCTTCATTAATCGGTACTCTATTTTTCATTAGGGATTGCGAAATGGTGATTTTTCTAATTCAGTCATTTCTCTTGCATTCAGTAGCTGAGATTCTTCCATAAAGGCATAACAAATATTTCATTCTTTTCCTTTATTAATCTTCAACATGGAGAACTGACGCACCAGTGATCTTCGAAACTAGCTAATGAGATTGTTTCCTTTTTAAAATTATAAATTCATGATTTTTGTATTTGTATGTTTAATCCATTTCAGTTATTCTTCTTGATGTTCAGTTTCCCATCTTGGAAGTTGGGAGCTTCGTCATGTTGCTCCTGTGTCCTTTTGACATGACCCCAGGAGCCTTTTATAGCTTCATTGCTTTCTGCCATAAGATGTCTCAAGCTCATCTTATATAATTCTCACCCAAGTCTTGGTCTGGCAAATTTATTTCCCAGGAGCTCTTGGAACTAGAATTTGAACCCAAGCAATATAATGACAGAACCCAAGCTCTTAACCATGTGCCTGAGCACCTCATAATTCCATAGCCATGGGAGCCCTGAGGAATTAATACATGGCCATTCTACACATTTGGCCCCTGCCCCTGAGAGTCTAGCATTCTCCTTCACACTTGTGAACTCACCAAGTGCTATCATGGGGCTCCGGTGATAGGACAGAAAGCATTCCAGTACATGATGATCCTTGGACATTGAAAGCCTCGGATTCTGCCAGACGTGTGAACAATTCGAACACTTCCTTCATCATGCTATAGGATTACTAGATTTGGTTATCATGATTTTTGTTCATTTTGGATTTTTGAAAGAGAGCTATTTACCGGAGCCAGCCGGCTGAGATCGAACAGCACCTGAAAGAGGGGGGCGAAGCCTAAGGGAAAAAAGAGAAGACAGGAAAGATCTTTCCGGGAGGGCATACAGTCAGAGCTGCAGCCCCGAGTTTATTTAGCATAGCCTTTTTACGTGATTTTTGAATACCATAATCAATCACCACGTTACCATAGCAAAGCACACCATACATATCTATAACAATGCTTGTCAATTACATACGATCATACATATCATACATACAACCATGTCTCCATGGCGGTAAAACATTCTGTTACCTAAAAGGTGAGTTTCTGAGGCTCACCAAGGTAACTCAACTTCTTGTTTCCTAGAACCATTGTTTAAGCAAACTCAGCAGCCATGTTATGGCTTCTAGCTACGTGACGACTTCAGTGCCTCACAATGGCTTCCATCATGTCTCAAAATGGCTCCCGACAGCTATTGTATAATATATTAACTTAAACACACAGTTTACTTCTGGAACTTATTTTTAATATGGAGGACTTTATTAGCATGAGTCTCTAAATTCCAGCTCTTTGTCAGCGACTTGTTAGGGGGAGTCTTGAGAATGTTGAAGATACATTTTTAAGGTTGAGAGAGGTATCAAGAATAACATGATGCAGGCAGCATTTGAGTATAGATCTTGGGGAGAGATGGTGAGATACTGCCAAAATGATGGTATAGACATGAGTGGATATCTAAAGCCTGGGGCACAGTTGGCATTACAGGGTGAGGACGTGCAGCCCAGTTTGGCTAGAGGCTCAGGAATGGCAGTGTAAGTATGGAAGATGGCTGGAGAGTCATCTTTGAATTTCGAACTGGAAAAGAACTTTGATTTCCTCGGATCTGACTTCCTGTAGGATGAAGTCATAAAGGCCAGAACATGGAGTTCGGGATTTAATTTTGTAAATAAGGTGGCTTTCTTTGTGTCATACTGGTAAAGCTTTCCTTCGGCAGGAATACGGTTGATGGATTATAGAATCCCAGCGAGGACAGAGTCAGGGTGACTAGAGAAATCATGTGAGCTTGAAATTAAGTCTGAAGGGAAGAAATAATCTAAGTAGGAAAGTCTGTTGGGTTTTGTATGCTGTGTCTAAGGGAACTTCAGTTACAGAGAAAGCTGGTTGTTCTCTAAATCTAGTATATATAAGCATCACTGAGACAAGGAGATAGAAAAGTGGTGCTTATTTTAAAAATCAGATTCCGAGGCTCTTCTTTGACCCACTAAATCGAAAACCCTAAGGTGGCTGCCCATTGAGCTTTTTTTAACCTAGCAGTCTCAGGTGACTTTGTAGGTAGATGCTGACCATCTTTTGAGGATGTCCTTATTTCAGTTGTCAAAGTTGTTTGCCAAGAATGAGGAACCTGGAGGAACTGGAGCTTTGTCTGTAGGTACTAAGTTCACTTCTTTATCAGTGTGTACAAAATTCTGGGCTCATCATCATTCAGCAAAGTGGTCCATCAATGAGAGCTGGTTCCTTATGAAACTAGAAGGCACCATCTCTTGCTCATTGATGAGCCTTGGTGAGTATTTCCAATAGGTTTCCAACTAAAAGGAGCTATCACCCTGCAGGTTCAAAATGAAGCAAACACACCCTTGAAGAAGTTCTTGTTGAACTGGGCTGTTGACAGGAAATTCAATGAAGTGAAAAAGGGTATCATCAGACGTGACAGTATCTGGGACAAGCTCATCTTTGCAAAGATCCAGGTAGGTTGGGTGAGTCCTGGACAGAGCCAGGCAAATATTTCGGGTGCCCACTGACTCAGTACACTTTGCTTTTCCTCTTATGGTCAAGCATGTCTTTAACTGGAGATCCTTTTGTATTTTCTCTGTTCACTCACCATTTAAGTTCTCTCTTGGGCCACTTTGTCAATAAAGGAAATTGGTCAAAAGTCAGGAAACAGATTTTATGTAGGTTCTGGCTCTCACTCTCATTCTTTTACGTGATCTGTTGAAAGTATAAGTAATCTGAAGGAGCCAAAAATACAAATTATCTGAGGAAATTTTTTTTAAATTTCAGATCTAGTCCCAACTATGGATGGTGGTGACAGTAATAATTAACATTTTAAGTGCTTTTCCACAGTGCCAGGCCCTATTGTAACTGCTTTGTAAATTACCAAGTTTAATTCTCCTAACAACAGTGGGTAGGTTGTTCGACCCATCTTGCAATAGAGGAAACTGAAGCCAAGGGGATAGGCTTCAGCAGGTCTTTTGTGTCTCCTGAACAGGACAGCCTGGGTGGGAACATCTCCCTCATTATCACTGGAGCTGCCCCCATCTCCGCTCCTGTCTTGAAGTTCTTCCGGGCAACAATGGGATGTGTGGTAAGCTGAGCACCTTTTGGGACAGCTTATTTCACTTTTGCACAAATGAGGCTCATGGTTTAAATAACAGCAAAAACACGGCCGGAAGGTACCAAAAAGAAAGTCACTTAACATCTCAAAAATCAGGACAAAATATCTTTCTAGTCACCTCTTATGCATCTGTGTATAGAAACGTTTACAAAAATGGCATTGGTTTTATAAAATACTTGTTAAACAGTGCCCCATCAACACTATTACTTGTCAAATAAGGAACTACATTATTTTAATGGTGTGGAAGAGTTTATTGAATGTACCTTAATAACTAGTCTCCTATTGATGGACATTTGAGCCGCTTACCATTTTTTTCCTGTTATAGGCAATGAAGTGATAAGGATACCTGTATATCCTTTAGTATTTATGCAATTATCAATTTGGGATAAATTTATGCAAATGGAGATTGTTTGGTCAAAGTATATATTTTGGGGTTGTTTTTATGTTAATGTAGGTTATCAAACTTCCCTCTGGTAAGGTCTTGTCTTTTTATACATTTCTGCAAATAATAAGACATTACTTCCCCACAGTCTTGCTAGTGACACCCTGTCAGTCATTTAAATCGTAGTCTATCAGATATGTGAAGAAACTTATTGCGGTTTTGTTTCTTTAATTAACACTGAACCTTTTTTTCTATCGCTTATCGACACTTGTATTTCTTCCATGAGTTATTCTATTACCTCCTTATAGGAGACTAGGCAAAGGATAATTTGGTTCTCTTTCACATTACTGAGTTCCTCATACAGTAATAAGACTAATCTTTGTCATGTAGAAATAGTTTTCCTAGTCTCATCTTTTGCCTTGTGTATTGCTATCCAAAAGCTTCAAATGTTTATGCAGTCAGAGGGATCAATCTTTTCTCTTTGTAGTTTTTGAATTGCTTAGACAGGACTTCCTAACCTCTACTATTTCATAAGACTGTTTTCATACATGTTTTCTGATAATTGTATAGTTTTACATTTTTCCAATTAAATCTCTGCTCCATCTGGAATTTATTACAAGGGCTTGGGCATGGATATTCTTTTATTTTCCCTTCAGATGGCTAGCTAGTTCACGCATTCAGTCAACATGCACAGCTCGAATGAAACAGTCAGCCTTGTCCTCGGTGTCCCCCTATCCAAATAACCATCATCAAAAAAGGTTCTGTGTTGATGACAGAGCCAGAGGTCCTGTAGCGTTTCAAATTAGCACTTTCTTGGCCATTCTTAATCCTTCCTTTTCCCTCAGCCCCCCCAAACAACAGATCAGAAGTTCCTGTTGTCACACCCCTCCCAGAAATGCCTTCCTCTCCATCTCTGCCAACACTGCCTGTCACAGACCACGGCCTCCATTGCAGTAGCCTATGCACTTGCTTCCACCTACCAGATGCTCTCCAATCAAGATTATCCTCTATACCAGGGCTTGACAGACTACAACACAGGCCAAATCTGGCCCATTGCCTATTTTTATAAAAGCAAAATTTTAATGGAACACAACCCTGGCTCTTCAGCTGCTTTTATGTTACTTCGGCAGAGTTAAGTAGTTGAGACAAGGACCCCAAGGCTCCCGAAGCCAGAGATAGTTACTGTCTGGTCTTATCCAGGAAAAGCTTGCCAGCCCTCATTCTATACCATGGTTGGAGATTTTTCTCTTAAAAAATGCTAATTCAGTTCCTTCAGAAGGGCTCCATTGCCTAGGTTCAAGTTCAGATGCCATTGGGTTGCACATCACTTAATGAAAAACTCCCATTTTCCCATCGACTTGAAATACAGCATTTCCTAAAATATGTTTCCGTACTTTGGTCTATTTTAGACCCTTTTGCTTTTTGAGTGAACCCCTAGTCATAAAAACTTAACTTAGCTCAGGCATGGACTCAAGGTACTGACACCAAGTGTTCTCAGCCCCTCAAAGGTCTGGTCTCGCCACAGGGCGGGGCCGGCTCATGCTTTATCGTGAGTCAGTTTCCCACCCCTTCTGTGGTTTCCCCAGGTGTTTGAAGGTTATGGACAGACAGAATGCAGTGCATGCTGTACAGCTACGGTATCTGGGGACTGGAGATCAGGTAGGTTCTCTGTCTAGCTGGGCAGGAGGTATAGTAGTTAAGAGAAGGGTTCTAACTGAACTTGGACTTGGGAGTTTAGAAAACCCCAGTGCCCTGGATGAAGGCGGCAAAGGCCAAACTCAGGTTTTGGTCCAGGCCATCCTATCTTGGCAGATTATTATTCAGTCTTTTAGTCAATCCATAACTATCTCTGAAATATGCCTAGAATTATTACCGTTTTCTGATTTCCCAGCTGATTCAGTGTGGTGTGTTCTAGGCCATGTTGGAGCCCCCATTGTTTGCAATTATGTGAAGCTGGTAGATGTGGCTGACATGAACTACTTTTCAGCGAACAACGAAGGAGAGGTGGGTAGGTTATGTATGCCCAGTAGTCACGTCCAGACGATCATGGGGGTGGGGCGTTTGTATCAGGAGGCACACACAATTGTGAACAGGTTTGGAATTGACTCCTTTGAGATCTTGAGCAAGGAATGGAATGCCTCTGAGCCTCAATTTTCTATCACAGACAATAGGGATTAAAATCTGGTGCTCTTCACGCTATATTGGAAACCATCAAATGATGTAAGGGGTGGAAGCAGGTGTTTTGTCAAGTACCCATGCTGGGAGTAGCAGCTTTTGCTATTGCCACTGCCTTGTGCCCTCTTCCGTGCAGATTTGCATCAAGGGAAACAATGTATTCAAAGGATACCTGAAGGACCCTGAGAAGACAAAGGAAGCCCTGGACGAAGACAACTGGCTTCATACAGGAGACATTGGTCGCTGGCTCCCGGTGGGTATTTCTTCAAAACTTTTGGGATTCTATGCTGCTGGATGGGGGAGAACCACCTGCTTATAAACAGGATGGGCAGAGATGTGAGGAGGCTAATCAGCTGAGTTGGCATGGCTCCTAGACTATGAAATGGATTCGCTCACAAAGGAAAATCAGGTGACTGTTCTAGGGAACAGATGCGTCTGGTCTTTGTTTACCTTTCTTGAGGCAGAAATTGTGACTTGGTAACTCCATGGGCCTGTAATGTCTGCCTTTTATGAGTTTCAAGGAAATACGTTTCTTTCCATTTACTAAATAAAGTCGTATCAAAACACAGAAGCAGGATTTCTAAACTAGGTGTGTGCAGAGGCTACGTTTTGCCTCTCAGAGATCTCTCGCAGCTGCTCTCTGGAAGACACGATTTTTTTTCAAGCACGGCTTGTGTACAAACGTTTAGCAGTAGTCCTTGCCAACCCCACCTGTTTTCCTAAGGAGAGGAAATTGTTGCATAATAATGAGGGAGCCTTAGAACCCCTGCAGGCGAGTTTCCAAGCAGTCTCCTCTCTGTAAGTTTTTCTCTACTATGTGTGGCGGGGCTGGGGGTGGGGGTGGGGGGTAATGTAACGAGATCTTAAAACTTCTTTTCTGGCTCAATATTCTCGATTTAAGTGACAATCGGCAAGAACGCTAAGAACACTGTTCCTAATGATGTATTTTTCATAGATTTGGGTCTAGTAGTATCTTGTTAACATATCCATTTCTGTGTACTGGGAGTTCTCTGCTCTAATAAGCATAGGATGTAGGCAATAGAGGTGTCCCTACTCCAGCCTTATAAAGGGCTGAACCTTATTCATCACTTTTAGATAATGTCTGTTAGGCCGGATGGCTAGTTTCTTGAGTCACCCTTGTGAATGGCTCCAGGGTCGGTTCAGTCGACCGCCCTCCCAAGGGTGTGATCATGTGGATCCTATTTGACACTTGTCCCAATTCTGCAATTCAAATCCCTAAGAACCTAAGCTCCTCAGACCAATTAGCTCAGGGAAATGAAACTGCCAATGACCTCTGGTGGCTGGTCAGGGACCTCCCCAGCCCTGCTTCAGTCCTAACAAGCACAATTATTGACTCTCTTAATTAGTATTAGCACAGTGGAGCTGTTTTAGCCTGATCTTGAATCTAACGGGAGGGACGTAGAAACGGGATTCAAATAGGGGGAGATCTGATTCAAAATCTTAATAAAAGGGAATCTATTCCCTATTTGTGGGAGTTCTGGAAATGGAGTAATTGGAAATCAAGTTATTGGAAATTTAGAGCTGCAAAATGTCTTCAGTAGATGAGGCAACCATGCAGACCCTGGACTTTTTCTCAGGCTGCATGATGACTCTCCAAACAGAAATACAGTATAGATGGGTTCTTGCTGAAAGTGGCTTCCCTCCACTTTCCCCAAAGCCATAAAAGATAGTCCAAAGGTCTCTGGAGATGTCAGCTTTAAAGATAGATGACAGACACCTGTGACTTTGCCACTTTCTCCACTGACACCACCCACAGGACTCTAAAACACTGATGCTGTTATCTGTCTCACGTAGAATGGAACTCTGAAGATCATTGATCGAAAAAAGCACATTTTCAAGCTGGCCCAAGGAGAATACATTGCTCCAGAGAAGATAGAAAATATCTACATCAGGAGTAGTACGGTGCAGCAAATTTTTGTACATGGGGAAACCTTACGGGTAATATATATTGTTTTAACAATGAGCCATTTCCAGGAATAGACCACACCAATTCCTGTAGCTAAGGATATCTGTATAGTTGGGTTTAGGATAAGAAGACCCAAAGCCACATTCCAAACCTCAAATAAGGAAATATAAATGGAAAAAAAAAAACCTAAAGACAAAAAAAACCCCCTAATTTTAATGAGTAGACTCATTAAAATGGTTACAGTAAAGGGTAGCAGCCATTTCGTAAGAGAGCTCATAGCACTGTTTCCACACGAGTGCCTCTGGCACAAACTGTTTTATATACACTGCGTTTAAACTTTGCTTTTTGGGAGTGGGGAAGGGTTGATCTGAACAGGCCAGAGATGCTTTAAGCTTAATGTTGAACACTTCATTTTGAACAACTGAATTTGAACAGAACATCTTTGTAAAGAGATGTTAGGTGGGAAGATGAGCTTAGAGTTCCATGAGAGTTTGAATCATATGGTGAGAAAAGAGGACACTAGTGCTGGATCTGAGGTCTTGGGAGATGCCTCTTTCAGACAGGATCCCTTACTCGCTGCGAGACACTGTGGTAACAGTTCTCAGAGGCCTCATTTCCTTTCCAGTCATTCGTAGTAGCAGTGGTGGTTCCTGACCCAGACGTGCTTCCCTCATTTGCAGCCAAAATCGGGGTTAAGGGCTCTTTTGAAGAACTATGCCAAAACCACGTAAGTCTCACCTAGGAAAGCTTTATGCAAATCCACGGGGCCCATCATGGGAGAGGGGAGGCCCCGCCCGCTTGGGCACCCATGAATTCCCAGAGCCTTCTCTCTGGAAGAACAGACTCGTCCCACATTTGTGACAGGCGGTGCAGCCCAAATAGATTGACTGGTTTTATTACACTGGAAGATAAGATGGAGAGTTTAAAAACAAGAACAACAACAAAAACTCCTATTCTTTTTATAGTAATATGTTCTTTGTGGGGGATAAAATTGGAAAATCAAAAATTTTTAAATGCCATTCAGAGGAAAAACCCTTTTGAGATTTAGACTTGCCTTTTCTTATTTTTTTTTTCCTTTGAATGATATTAGTCATAAAATGTGCTTGTATATAATCCTATAGCCTGCTTAGATCTCAGTGAACTTTTGTAGGAAGTCTGAGTGGTTCATGCTCAGCCTTTCATTTTGACTTTCAAACAGCCATTTTTTAAGCCATGTTTTGTATTCTTAGGTTGTAAAGGAAGCCATTTTAGAAGACTTGCGGAAAATTGGGAAACAAAGTGGCCTTAAATCCTTTGAACAGGTGTGTACTACTGATGTTATCTTGGTCTCAAGTCATACTACAAAGTTTTAAAGTTTGCATTTATAATGGGGTTTAAATGTAGTTTCCAAAGAATTGGTTTTAGATTTTGTACCATGACCCCAATAACTACAAATGGCAGTGACCGTTTTGGTTATTTGTATAGCCTTTTCTTGCTGCTGATTATCCATTCTCCCTGCTCATTTCTTTTCCAAATTATAAGTGTGAGAATGGGCGTGTGTTGTTCTCTTTCTCCTTACCACTTCATCAACTCCACTTTTATAAGGTGAAATATTCTTTAATGTTTTCCACATGACACGTAGATGGCTCTGCAGGAAAATCCAAATCACTAATAAACACGTGTGGTGGGGTGTCTTCCAGGTCAAACGCATTTATCTTCATCCAAAGCCATTTTCCATTGAAAATGGGCTGTTGACACCAACAATGAAAGCAAAGCGGACAGACCTTGCCAAGTACTTTCAGACCCAGATCAACAGCCTGTACGAGGACATCCAGCAGTAGGCTAAGGTACTTATGCTGGGAAGGGCTCAGTAGTCTGTCTTGTGGGAATATGACTTAAAAACTAGTCTCATGTGCACTACCTTTCTTTCTATTGTTCTACCTACTAAATTATAAAACCATAGTTTTGGGGCTTTTTAACAATAATATTAAGTGAGAACCTCATAATGTGAATGCTTGGCCCTGAACCAAATAAATCTCGTCCTTCCCATCTTAAATGTTGCTAACATTTAGGTTTTCGGGCTCCTTTTATCGACATTCCTTTCTTCAAGGTCCATTTGTATTCTTTGTTCTTTCCCCATGACCCCCAACCTATACAAGTGACCACTAGTTTAAGAGCCAAAGGGACCCTCTGGCTTCTTGTTTTCTAGTAAAACCTAACTTGTCAACGGTTCTAGCACTTCGGCCTCCCAGTGTTCAAGTTAAGAGACTTTTCAATTACAAAAAGCTGTTTGTAATTCATGTTTTCTTACTCCACAAAACCATGAAAATTTTAAACCAACCAGTCACCACTATTAATCATATCTGTGAGACTTCTTCTGTGTACTTCTGTGTGTACTGAGGAAAAAGTATGATCATACTGAACATTTCCCAGACTCTCCAGTGTCTCTAACTTGGGACAATTATAAACTGAACCTATGACTTGTTGCCTAAAAAGCATGTTCTTCAAGTGTTATCTATAGTAATATCTGGTAACTAATTCTGTTCCCTACAGTTTGCTACTGAGCTGGGAGCTGTGGGGGAAGGAGGTGAAACTTGCCAAGTACACGTTCCAGTAAATGAAGCAAGAACTGAGTAAAAATATGAAGTGGGCATTAAGTAAAAACCTCCAAACTGAGCACAAACATTTGTGGGGAAGCCTGATGTCTGCGTGACAGGCTTGGCTTTTGTGAAGGAACTGTATGATCTCGTCTCCCATGAAGTCCAGTTCCTGCTCTAGCTAAACCCCTGACAACACGTGTTGCTTCCACTTGCATATGTAAGGTCTTTAAAATAATAAACTATTGCAGAAACTCACGTTGTGGTGTGTTTCATCACGGACCATGATGAGAGTAAGCCTTAGATAAGGACCACTTAACAATCAAGCCAGCCAGTGGCTCTCAATCTTGGCTACACACTAAAATCACCTGGGAGTTTAAAGATCCTGATGCTTGGATGCCATCGCAGGGATTGTGATTGAAATGGTCTGGTGTATGGCCTGGGCACTGGAATTTTTGAAAGGTCCCCAGGTGATTCTAGTATGCAACCAAGCCTGATAACGACTGAAGGAAACAGCTATGCTGAAAGGGCCTCCTCGTCCCACAGCTGTGAAAAATAAAACAAATACCAGCTAAGCCCAAACTCCGACCAAGCCTGATTCAAGGTCTTTCTCATTTACCATCTTTGCCGTACTCTAAGAATCCTGAACAGTGCTGTTTTCTGGCCTCCAACTGGAGTTGAGAATGTTCTTAGATGGTCATTCTAGACTCTGAGTCCAGAAAAGCTGAAGAAACGTCTATTCTGCAGTAGCTGAAACAAAACGGAAGGCAGGAGTGATCTCATGGTCTTCTCTAGCTTCTGTTACCTCTCTGACTGCCTCTCATACCACCCCCCCTACCTGCCCCCCGACTCATTTCATCTGAGCCGCACTGGCTGCCTTTCAGTCCTCGAGCACGCCAGGCACATTCTAGTCCATAGTTTTTGTTGCCTCTGCCTAAAATGCAGATATTCCCAGAGGCACGTGACTTGTTCTCTCATTTGTTTCAACGATCACCACATCGTCCCACCAGCTCTCTTCAGATACATGACTTCATCCAACATATATTCTACGTGTCTATCTCCTCACCGCTCACTGAAACGGGGCAGTCATGATTCATTAACTGCTGAATCCCAGAGTTAACTGTTACAAGCCTGGCCCCCAAAGCTCAAGTTCCCTGTCTCGGAAAAAATTAACATCAGAATAGGTGACTTCTGTAATTGTACTCACGTGTTTAGACATGCCTGACTTTAAGTGTGCGAGTCCACCAGCTAGATTCACCACTCACACAAGCTTCAGGTTTTGATAGTCAAGTGTACACGAGCAGTTTGGTATCACTAGGTTGAAAATCTCCTAGAATGCTGTGATCTCATTATGCTGTTAATGGAGTTTATTTACTGAGGCAAACCTATATGTCTGAAGACTCATTGTTAAAGACATCAATTTTTCATAAGGTAGCAAAGCAGTTTTTCCATAAGGAACTAAGACAGATGTTTTCAGTCAGCAAAAAGATACTTTAAGTAAAAACTATGATTTATAGAGAACATCCATTGATCTTTATTTGACAAAAATCAGCATTATTAAAAGACAGGTAACAAAATCTGAGCTTATATTGAATTGGACAAATTAAGTTATACAGTATCTAGAACATTACATAAGAAATATCAACTGAGGGGGAAACAGGATAAAAGTATCACATGCAGAGACGCTCCTGGCAAAGGGGGAACTACATCTGCAAGTGAGGTCCATATTGTGCAGCGCGTAAAAAAAAATCCTAGAGAAAACGCAATTGACTTACCTGGGCGTAGTGTTTTCCCTTTTGTGGAAAGAGGTGGCAAAGAGGGGCAGGAATTCAAAGGCATATGCAGATGGCTTCTCCATTTCAAAATGGTCATAAAAATATTTAGATCATGGCACTAGGGCATCTTTCAGGAACAGAACACCTCAATTAGAGTAGGGTCATTGCATAATTCTTTAGTAATATGTACAATTTTCAAGTAATGGAGCGGACTTAAAGATCATTGGATTTAAGAGTGGCTATCTAGTTTTCTTCTCGTCTTCTGGGCCTTGATCCGTCTCAGCATCACAGGGACACTTTTCCACGCAGTTTCTAGGGAACCATCCTCTTATTCTTGAAACACCTGAAGGAGATATGAAATTGATGTGAAATAGTCAGATATCCTGCAACAACATTACTGAGATCCAGAAGTCCTATTACCTCAGATTAATAAGCGTTTAGCTACACTTCTTTTCTCCCTTTACAATCTTTTATAAGCACAGTTTGAAGAGGGAAAAAAGATTTTTAATTGTTCCCGACAAACTGGAAAACAGGTATTTTCCAAATTCCATTCTCTGGGAAAGGAGCTAATGTGGTTTAGGATGGTTCCTAAGTGGAGTCAGGGGGACCTTGTCAGTATGGGTATTCACTTTCACGTGAGTGATCGTGAAGGGTGTGTTTTGGCATAGTGTCACATACCATCTGTTCCAGGGAACTATCGTCTTGTAGCCATTGTGAATTTCCTTTTTCTAACATGTAAATTTCTATGTCAAGATTTCCTAAGCTATCATATGAGGTTAATTTATGATTAACTCCGTGTTTTTAAATGAGCATCCTACGTTAATCTTTACTTTAAAAAGGAATTCTAATGTGTCAATGTAAACTCATCAATGTTAACTAATGTACTACCGAGGCACAAGGATATTGAGGGTGGGAGAGGCTGTGGGAGCAGTGAGGGTGGGAGGTGGGAGAAGGCATTTCTCTGTGTTTTCCACTCACTTTTGCTGTGAACCTAAAACTGCTATAAAAAAAGTAAAGTCTATTAAAAAACAACATCGAAACATCAGACACAGAATGTTTCCATCTACTAGTTTTTATAACTTAACAAGAATGGTCAGAAGGGGAGCATATAGCTTAGGGGTTTACTGCACAGGCCCGGGGGCCAGACCGCAGTGGGCTGGAGCCCTGGCTCTACAGTGTGGTACAGCCTTGGGCAAGCTGCTCAGCCTCAGTTTCAGTTCCCTCACCAATAAAACAAACGATCGCACCTACTTCAGAGGGCTGTTGGGGACTTTCAAACCACCAGTGAAACATTTATACAAGTGTCTGTCACACAGTTAAGCATGAGCTCTAATGTTAGCCATTATTAAAAAGACATGATAAATGCAAGTGGAGAAATAATACAAGGAGCTTCTTTATGTTGCTTAGTGATGTGTCTTTCTAGTTATTTCTCCTAATGCATGTGATGTGATTACTTATAAAAGTTATTCTTGTAAAGTTTGGAATTATTGCTAGTCATCTTGTCTTTTAAATATCCTCCTCCATTTTCATACCTTCTGTAAAGGAATCATCAAGAATTTTGTCTCCATACAACCAGTATCTGAAAGATTTAAAAGATTAAAATTATTTTAAGCTAAATGCTAAATTTTGTCATTAAAGAAGAAACTCAGTACTTTGTATCACTTACCGTAACCCTCTTGTGGCTAAAATGAACTCCCCTCTCTGCAGTTTTATTCGGGGCTCTTCAGTGCAGGGGCTTGTGAAGAAGGTTTTGATCCCTTTATTCAAAGGACAGCAGGCACCACTATAATCTTCTATCACTTTATACCGAACCTGTTATCAATGATCAGAAGAACAATTTAACATTTCCCCATATCTGAGTTTTTTTAAGCTTGAATTTAAACTGTTAAAGGTACATCCAAAACATCAGGTGACAAGTCTTTCCCTCCTAGTTTCCAATCTGCCTGGTTCCCTTACATGAGGCAGCCGACATTTTAGTTCTCAAGGCTTTTCGTACCTGTCATTTTAAGCACATAGCTAATGGGACTTCCTGCAACGATGGCAATGTTCTGCACCCGTGGTGTCTGAAGTGGTAGCCCCGAGCCATGTGAGCACTTCTAATGTGGCTAGTGCAACCAAGGAACTGAATTTTTAAATTTCACTGAACTTAAATTAACTTAGAATTAAATAGCCACGTATGGCTAATTATATTGTACAACATAATTGTAAAGATGGGTTTCATACTAATAAACTATATTGAGGAAATTTATTTTTCTGTTGGCAATATAAATTGACTAAACTGTTTCCAAACCTACAGTCTAAACTATTTAAATGAAAACAAAAGTGAATTGCATTAAATCACAACAAATATTTTAAGAAATATTATTTAATAAAAGCTAACATTTGGTTTCTACTCAAAGGCAATTTAAAAAACCACATAGAATTGCTGAGCTTGACAAAAGAGGAATTAGTATCATTGCAAAAGAATTACTTACGCTTCTCACTCTTTTATCTGCTTTTTGTTTCAATTGTTCTATCTGTTTGGATGATATAAGAAGAAGAAAAAAAAGTCTTTTATCTCAATGCTGAAAAACAGCCTTTCCTCAACTACTATATCAGAGTGACATGATAAACCCCCAATTTACCAGCATTTCGAAGTGTTGACAATTTAAAGGCCACGTTTTTTTAGCATAGAAAGAAGGCCCTGCAACTAAACAGGGGCTAAAGTAGGGCTTTCTTCTTCGCATTCTTCCTGTGGCCTGGACCAGGGAGATGTGCTCTCTGACCTCATGGAGCAACCAGGCTAGTATCTAAAGTGACACAGAGGTTCACTGGCTCTTTAGAGACATGACAGACAGACTGCAAAACTCATCGAGTCTCAACTAAAAGTCATCATTACTACCCACTTTTCTCTACTTGTTCAGCAACAATTTATTAAGTGGTATTCTATTAGATATAGTTGGAGAAATAAAGAAAACACATGGTCTCTGTCCTAGAATCGTGTCAAGTTAAAGATATAAGATATAAGAATTAAATAAAAATATAAGCCCTCAGGTGCTACCATACAGCAGCATGGTAGTGCCAAACCCAGATGAGTCCGGAGCGCAGAGATCAGACTTTAGAGAGGAGGCGGGACCGAAACTGGCC
This sequence comes from Rousettus aegyptiacus, assembly GCF_014176215.1. NCBI lineage: Eukaryota > Metazoa > Chordata > Mammalia > Chiroptera > Pteropodidae > Rousettus > Rousettus aegyptiacus. Next base: position 47,826,674 of record NW_023416309.1, read on the forward strand.
CTAATAATTTCCAATAGAGAGGAGGGCATGTGAGATAGGACAGAACACCATGAGCAACGCTGGGAGGCGGGGATGTAGCTTAGGCTGATCGGAAAGGACGGCTCTTGCTTGCAAGTAGTTGGAAGGTGGTTTAAGCCAGGTTTTAGAAAACTAAGTTAAAGTGTCAGGACTTTATCTAAGTTAAGGAGAGATTTAAATAAAAGGAGAGATATGGTATGAGGAGTGCTTTAAATTATTCACTTAGATCCATTTTGCCACATACCAAAAAACAATTTTTTATTGCTTATTTTACTATAAAATGTCATCTGAATTAAGGCAAAGAAGGTGAGGCAAAAATGAAAGACTATTTGAACAAAAATACTCACTGTTAAGCTGTACTGGTGACAGCCTTCTCTTATTGGCCACTCCAGTCCATCTCCTTCAGGGACCCCTGACCACGTAAATACCTGTTTAAAGTTCTTCCATCGACTTCCCATATCATAAGGAAAAACAAAGACTTCGTCTAGTTGATAATACTGAATTCGATCTTTAGCCTATGAATAACAAAGACGTCAGATAGCAGATGTCTTCAATGGCTTTTAGTAATACACAGGTGAGAACTTCTATACCTCAAATTTGTATCATTCCTAAAAATATGTCCTTGTTGTAGTGTTAGTGTGTACAAACAAGCTAAAGAGATTTAGCACAATATAAAATAACTCGACATATAACAGTAGTCTCATGTGAGAATATTCAGAAAATATCTGACAGGGCTTATTTAGAATAAAACTTAAAAATACTTATTTAGTAACTTTATTCCATAGAGCAAAAATCCTCAGGGCTCCTGCTGTTCAGAACAAAAATATCCAGGTGTAAAGAAGAGATTTTGATAAAAAGAGGAAGCAAGGATTTTTCAGGATGGAGAAACTGTTGTGTGGGTGCACTATGATGAAACGGCTGTATCCTGGGTGACGGTGACACCTGAGAGAACAGCCAGGAATGGTGAAACAGGGGTCACCATTTTTAAAAAATTATTATTTTTAAATAATAATAATAATAATCATTATTATTAAAAAATAATTAAAATCATTATTAAAAAATAATAATTTTTAAAATTATTATTTTTAAAAGCAGGTATATGCAGATCTTATGGTTTTTTATATCGTTACACATGCACAAATACTTATTTATAAATGCTTTTGTATGTACATATTATGCATATACATATTCAGATTGAACAAATTATGTACTAGGCATTTAAATTATTAGCTTTAACCTGAGATGAACTGGCTTAGAATTTCTTCAGTTCTGCTGACACCTAGTGGTATAAAGGTACATTACTTATTCCTGTAAATGTACACACCCAGGTGAAACTTGTATAAATTTTAGTGTTTAGTAACATTGACAAATAGTCTATAGACTTAATAATCATTTTAATATTTTACTTAGCAACAACATCAGTTTTAAAATAACTCCTAGGCTTAGCATTGGCATTTTATAAAGGGTCTTGATCTTTAAAAAGAATTGTTAATCTCACATCAGTATATTATGCTAGCTAACTAGAAACTATACTTTAAAATATTTTATTAAAGGACAGTATTTTAAGTAAAGATTCTTAGAGTTACTTATGTGATATTGATATTAATTCAATTAATTAAAAGACCTAACAAGCCGTAAAATGTATGAATCTACCAAATTGTATAAACCCATCTACACACATAAAGAAAGGATAATTTCTTTTCCTTTTTTTATAAACAAAAGCTTCAGAGTCTTTAATAAGAATCTCAGACAACAGAGATTTAGGCTATTAATGAAGAAAAAACGGTAAAGATGAGAGTAGCTTACAAAAATTAATAAAGTATGGTCTTTAAGGGAATGGGGGGGAATTCCATCGATGCTATGTGTTAACAGGTGACAAAGATGTGTAGTACGTGCTACAGGAAAAGGCGACAAAAGTACTTAACCTCTCACAGGGGTCAAGGAAAGTTCCTTGGAAGGAATGACACCTAAACTAAGTCTTGAGGGACAAGAAATAAGGCAAAGAAACGAGGGTAGGAGTGTTCTAAACAAAAGGAACAACATGTGGAAAGACAGAGAGGTACACATGTACAACGAGTTACTTGGTATTAGCTGGTATCAAGTGTGAGATGGGGTGGGGAGAGTGGGAAATTCGGTTGAGAAGCAGATAAAAGAAGACATAAAAGATTTTATTATGTATAAGCTAAAGATCTTGGATTTAAATCTGTATATAAGTTGTTCTCAAAGCAAGTTTTGCATACCTCTTTGAGTCCCCAAGATCTTTCCTTGGGGTTTAACAAAGTCGAACACCTTTCATCATAAGATTAAGATGTTACTTGCATTTTTCATAGTGTTGACATTTGCAATAGTGGGTAAAATGGCTGGCACCTTAAGCGGGGATCAAGACAGTCACCCCAAGCTGTATTAGGAGTTATATTCTTCTCCACTATATAAATCATAGTTCAAAACAAAACACCCCACCAAAAAAAAGGTTTACAGAAGAATGCCCTCGGTAAAGCAATAAAAATTATTATTTTTCTTAAATCTGAACCCTCAAATAGATATCCTTTTAATATTGTGTGACAAAATGGGAAGTACACATAGAGCATGCCAAAGTGGTTATCTCCAGGAAAACACCTGTTTGAGTTGTGAGCTGACAAAAGCTATATAGCCAAGCTTTTTTCATGTAACACTATTTTTCTTCAAAGAATGACTAATGTTATAGCTATCTAAGGTTATTTAAATTTTGGTATTTGGTGGACATTGTCTCAAAAACGAACAAAGTCAGATTATTACTTCAATGTAAACAACTGAACATCTGTTGCCAATGAAAAAAATTAAGGCTTTTGAGTAAAAATTAGAACTTTGGAAAATCTGTATCTACCACTATGAGCTTGTCAGCTTTCCAACATTTAAAGATTTTCCCCATAAAATAGGTAGTGATATAAATTAATGCATCAGCAGTTAGAAAATCTGCATAACCCTGTAAACCAATATTTTAACTAATGCCTAATGTCCTAAAATCATGAATGGGTAAAAGATTCATTCAAAGAGGGAAACAGACTGATGGATTTAAATGTAAAAAAGTACAAGAAGTTCACTGATATAGTTCCAGATGTCATGTGCAACTAAACCTTTCAAGAACTATCGCCTGTCAAGTTTTAACGCAGTATCAGATTGTATCCACTATTATCTAAAAGGCCTGTTAAAATACTCTACCCCTTTCTATCTACTTATCTGTATGAGGCTGGCTTTTCTTCATATATGTCAATCAAAGCAACGAATTTCAACTGATTCAATGCAGAAAAAGTGTGAGAATCCAACAGTCTACTATTAAGCCAAATATTAAAAAGATTTGTAAAAATATAAAACAATGTCACTCTTCTCCCTATTTTTTATTTTGGAAATTGTATTTTTCAAAAAATATGCTAATTTTATTAACATATTATGGGTTTATTATTGTTATTTTATTATTTAAAAATGAAATAGATCTTCAAAAATTTTCTGAGAAAATATGGCGACTATCAATAGCTATAACATACATTAACAGAATCTCTTTAGTGTTCTTAACATTTTTTAAGAATGTAAAAGTGTCCTGAGACCAAAAAGCTCACGAACTGCAGCTGGAACTTAAAGTGCACAAAGTGGCTTTCAGGGGGCTAAATATGTCCCATAGGTGTGTTTTATTTGGCCCACAAAGGTTTGTGTTTTTAATTTGAACTGCTTGCTAACATTTAAAAATGGAAATGAGATGTCACAGAAATCCAGAATTCTCACTTTCTTTGAAAAAATATTAGATGATCTCACAATACTGGGTGAGTATTCCCCTGAGACAACGATCGGCTTCGCCTGTCAGGCAGCTCTGTCACGCAGGCTGGCTCCACTCATCTAGGTTACCTGCCTGGCCCCTGCGGGCATCTGGGTTTACAATCCCTGCTACGGTGATGAGCAGTGGGGAGGCTCTGAGTTTTAAGCAGGAAGTGAGATAGTCGAGATTACTTTTTAACCTAGAATCATAATAGATAATGTGATGTACTGGAGGTTGTGAGGTCTGTGGCATGCTTAATGTTATAAGCCCTATCTGAAGTCTAAAGCACCAAACAAAACCTGATGGCACCTTGGTAGGATGGAAGTTCCTTTCCAAATGGGCTACCTTCTCTGCTAGTCTGAGTGAGAATCGCGAAATGGTTTAATGTGTGGCTGAAAGCCCTTCAGCAACTCAGGGCATAGGAGCAGCATATTTCTGTGGGAGTTACGTCAAACCAGAGATGAATCAAAATGTCTCCTATATTAACCTTTTATGTGGCATGCAAATGACTTAAGGAAGCCATGTGGCAGACAAGTTTTCACTTCCAGGCATTTAAGAGTTAATCTGATCTCTTAGTTAATCAGTACTTTATTGATGTTGAAGAATTAAGTATTAAATTTACCTTTTCTTCAATCCATGATTCAATAGAAGTTTTGTTTCTGAGAATTATTTTCATCTGAAAATGAAATGAGAGCATAATGTTATAACGCCACTTCGGTTCATTTAAGGTTATTATCTTCATATTAATGCCATGTGGTAGTTTTTATTGCCCCATTCCACAGATGAAGCTATCAGGATAATAAAGGTTAAGCAACACAGAAAAATGACAATAATTATGTTTAATGAATATGAACAGGTGATCTTGGATAAGTCACTTAAGTTTCTGTGACTCAGTTAGGAAAAGAAAATACTTGTCTTCGACTTCATTGGTGGTTGATGTGAAGATCAAGGGAGACTGTAAATGTGAGAAGAGCTTTCTAACTCTTCATAACTTAGTGCTATATGACTAAGTTAACATGTTAAAGATTAAATCAATTACCTAGACATTCTGGCGAAGTTACTCCAAACTTATGACTAGTACAGAGAAGATTAGTTACCTAGTCATATAGATGGAATAAATAACAATTCCCATTTCATACTGCATACTTACATGCAGCCTTCATCTCTCATTATAAGCAGCCCCAACCACTTAACAACTTTTAGCAAGAAGTAACCGAGGAACTTACCTGGATGAAAAACAACATCCCAACCGCTATGGTTGTTCCTAAAGCTAATCCCAAGGCAAACAAGGTGGCAGCAAATGCAGCCAATCCAAATGGAATAATTGGCAGAGGATCTCTCCGAGCTGCACTCATATCGATCTTGACCGTGTTCCACCCAAAGGAGAGCTATAAACAACAACATGCACTTAAAATATGTGTGTAATAAATGGTCAGATGCTACTATGACATTTATAACAACTCGATCAAAAAGATCAACAAATGATGATTTGAAACCGGCCAAAGCAAACATAGCTGTTTCCGATTTAATTCTGTAGCTTGAGCTCATACTGATGAGCATGAAGTCATTCTTAGTTATTCTCAAATGTAATTTTTTTTAACTGTTTCTTCAGAAAGTGTTAGCCATACCCCACAAACATCAACCTGCATTTACAACACTAATCTAAATTCACCAATTTAGACACCAATCTAAGTTGTAACTATGTCCCCATCTTCTCCTTGTTTTTCAATATTTACAGTAACCTACAGCAACAAATATAGTCAGCCTAGGGTTCTGTTGATTCTTCCCTCATGTTCCACAACCAGAGGTTAAAAACTGGCAAAACGCAGGCAAATACGGCCTGCAGATGTGTATTGACTGGGCTGCGAAATGGTTTAAAATATTCAGTTAGGTGGTCACACTTAAAAATCAGATTTCACATTTTAAAAAATCCAGATTTTCAGTTTGTTTCTTAAAAAGTTAGAAGATTTAACATCACTGGGCTGGATTTCCAAATATCAAAAACTCGTGGAAGTCTGAATGGGCTGTCCCCTCTCTGAAGGGCACGTGTTCTCCGGCGTGCCGGTCCCATCAGGCCTCTGTCCCTCATTTACCTTCCAGTCCTCTTTTGAAGGCATTGAATGTATGACCCTTGAACTTTATCTAATGACTACCTGCCTTTAAATCAACTCAATCTGGTGCAGGATATTTTAGGACGCACACCTGCGCCAGGAGCCTCTTTCCCGGGCACTGGAATTAGAAACAAAGGAAGAACGACTTATCACCTGGGTTGGATGGAAACAGAAAGCCCTGGTGTTTTTTCCTTCTTGTTTTCCCCTCACCCATTATTCTTACCACAGCTATCAAGTTTGAAGGCTAATAAATTATACGTATAGAACTAAAATAATTAACAACTTCTATTAGAGATAGGAAGGTGAGTTTCCAGGACAAAATAATTTTTCCTCATTTGAAAAATTAAGTTTTAATGATTTTTTTAAAAAGAATTTATGTAGAGGTAAAGCCAAGTTCTGTTTTCCTAACTAAATCATAGAAAGCATATTTCCAAAAGGGACTTCTTAAATAATCTTGGCAACTGCTATTTAATCTGGCATGAATGATTTTAAAACACTTTTACTTACCCGGTTATAAAGCTGTGTATACATAGTCATAACAAAAATGAAGGCAGCATGAATACATCCCAGTGGTGCCAATAGGAGAAAGAGCGTGAACGAAGCATGATTCTGGTAACCGCAACAGTTGTTGATCCAAGGACAGTGATGGTCCATCTTCATCACACACCTAACAAGAAAAACGTATATAAAACATGAGACAGAAAATCATGTCTTCTTTAGGTAGCTTTGGTCTACAAAAGATCAAGCAAATAGAATCCAGCATGTCTGTGAGTCACAGAGGAATTATACTTATGGAACCTATAGAAAAATCTTTTGAGTTTTTAAACAGTTCTGAATAGTGACTTATTTTAAATTCTAAACAGCACAAAAAAGGACAGCCTTTGTAACAGCTTCCGAGGAAAAGATGTCTGCTACTTGTGAGTTTGTTTAAAGAAGGCAGAAGGCCCACTGAGAGGTTCATTATAAGGAAATCAGCATGATTCCTGGTTTTCCTCTGGCTCTGAAATGCAGGGAATGAAGTGCAGTACATTAGAGACTCAACAAAATCACTTATCAATCTCCACTGGGGTTGACAGGCCATAGCAGACTCTTGTAACTTCCTTCCTTCCTGTCCTCAGCCTTTAAATGTGGAATCTCTAAGCTAAGCAAGCAACTATGAAATATAAGATGTGCAATAAAGTCTTACTGAGCTTCGTTCCCTTTTTGTTGCTAGAAGAAAATGTCGTGGCCTCAAATGAACTTTATTTGCCTTCAGGGTTCTCCTAAACCTCAACAATCTCATCAGAAATTTCTTACTAATCAGTGGATTTAACTCTTAATTTTTAAAGTTTCTAGCTTAGTTCACATTTTTTGTAATGATTCCGTTTTCTTCCCATTTTTTTTTTTTTATTAAACACTTGTGATAATAGGCACCTGGAATCATTTATTAGATTTGTATAAAGTATAAATGTTAATTTGTACAAAGTATTATGTTAACAAGGGAAAAAGCAGCTCTTCGTTATAATTTGGACTCGGAACAATTCCAAAGCTAGTCAAGATGATAGTCGACAAGCAAAATTAATCTTGACCTATGGAAACAACCTGAAGGTGTAACTTTTTACCATGCTTTTGGCAGGGCAAGAAGCAAAGCAAATCTGTATTTTTCTAGAAAAATCTTTTCAGTCATAACAAAAGTGAGATGATCAGAATTGATAATTTAAGAATAAAACGGAGATTATGGGCACAAGTATTTCAATTATATTTTTTATAAAGTAGCCACCTTGCTGGGCATAAAACTAGGATTGATGTGGCAGAAAAAAACAACAAAAGACCAGTCTCCAAGGGGATCAGTCTCCAATGAATGGTAAAGACAGATGGTACCTGTTACACTTTCGGCAGTGATGTGACCGTGGCGCCTTGTATGCTTGGCAGACTTTACAATACTGGAGGTACATGCTATCCTGAGAATTTTCCTTGGTGGCAAAATATAAACAAAAAAAACATCAGATAATCGATCCTAAGTAATAACAAGCCTTACGAGCAAGAGCTTTCCTATGGCTTGATTTCCCTTTATGGGGAAGGGGGAGGGAAGGGATCTTAACTTCCAATTTCCAGCCCTTTGATTTGAGCTAAATTATTTTTAAGTAACGAATTTTTAGTTCAGCATCACTCTCTCAATTACCCTGAAATCATTTTAAATTTCTCTTCTTTGTGTTCCACCCAAATCTGCTGTCATTGAGTATAGTTGGTTCTACTGATCCAAAATCTGAGAAGAAAAGTAGGAGTTCAGGAAGAAGTCAGTTGACAACCTGGCAGGTACCTCAGAGTGGGGATTCAAACACCAGAGTTGATCCTCTTAATAGAATATTCCTATAACACAACTCTTGACTATGCCAGAGCTCTGCTGGAAAACCTCTAACTCCCTAGGTCTAAGAATTTCTTGTGTATTTGAGTCCTTCCATAATCTGCCTTTGTTTCAGCCTTATCTGCATTACATAATCTGTCTACTGTTTCTGAAGACAATCTTCCACCATTCTCTGAACCTAAAATGAAACTTCTTCATCGCCTGTGGAAATTCCCTCTGCTCCCTTAGGTCCCCAGCTGAAAATAATCAGTTCCTTCTAATTTCAGCAGCACTCACCACATTCTACTCTATAGTTTAGTTATTTGCACAAGTGCCTTGGTTTCTCTCCTCAGTTACAAGCTTCCAAAATCTGAACTGTCTTACCCATTTCTGTACCCATTTTATATAATACACTAGTGTTTCCCCAATTTTACAAACCTAAGAATTATCTGGAGATTTTGTGAAATGCAGATTCCAAATCAAAAGGACTGGAGTAAGCCCAAGAGTCTGTATTTCTGACAAGCTACCAGGTGATGCCCCTCAACAAGAAATACAGAAATCCATAAGCATAAATTTTCTAACAAATTTTAAGAAACCATAAGTGGATTCACATAGTACTTCCAATTTTCATTGTAATGATTTTAAAACTTTATGATTTAAACCAGCATTTTCTAGAGAATTTTTCTCAGTTCTGAGGATGTTAATGTTATTACATGTAAAAAGATCCTAGAGCCAAAGTGCACTGTGAAATTATAAAAGGTCTATGATATGCAGTTTCCTAAACTCATGATCATGGACTCACTTCCTCTCTCCATTTTTTTTTTTTTTTTTAAATGCCTGCATTAGTCAATGAAACTGCTTTGGAAAATATTACTTTAGATATTTTCAAACAGGTATGAAATAAATTATTTGAGCTTTAAATGATCAGGGACTAGAATATGCTTAATCTCTAGTAAGGCAGAAACCAGGGTGTGTTTGATATTATTAGTTAGAAGATAAAGCAAAAACTAAATATGTGATAATCTAATACTAGAATTCATCATCTAAAGGGATCTTTTTCTTACCGGTTTCCACCCCAAAGGGACAAAGCCGGGACCAACAAACATGGCATTGAAGTAATTATAAAGAATCATGACAGTCCAATTTATCAACATGATGAAATTCACGCTTCCTCCAGTTGTATGTAAGGGCCAATACCACAACACAGAGTCAATCATGGCCATTGTAGAACATATTGCTATAACACCGAGGGCTATAATGGGACCCCAGTGAAACAGTCTCTTTAATTCTTGGAGATTTTCAAACTTGATGACGGAGCAGAAAGTACTCATTTTGGTGAGGAAGAATGCCTTCCTAGCTTTAAAGACTTATAGATTTCCTTTTTCTGTGCACACATTTCCATTTACCACAAGTCCATATGTGTTCCTTAACTGACATGCCTTCATGTCGTGCGACGTTAATGTAGATTATGCCATTTTCACTGTTACACACTCAGAGGTCTTTAACTAGGAGATTCCAGTATCTTGGCTTGAAACCCAATCTAAAGAAAATAGAATGGGAAAGTTCAGTAAAAAAAATTATTATATACTATATTTAACTCCAATAACCACGTAAATAAAAATATCTCACAAGTGTACTACCATGGAGTGAGTATCTTGTCAAGTGCTGAGAAGAACTGTTTTTATCTTATCCAAAATATGATTCATCTAAATGGCATGCATGTAAACTGGATACATGATTATCAGGGGTATGACTGATTGTCCAACGTTTAGTGAATGGTTTAGGGAGACAAAGATTTTTCCAGCTGGGAAGCAGGGCTTTAGGGTTGACCTAATCCAACTATCTTCTTCATAGAAAAGAAATTGGCTTAGAGAGTCTATGTGATAACACCAAGGTCACGGGTAACAGCTGAACCCAGAATAGAAACCAAGTCGTCGAACTTCCTTTGTGGAGTTCTAAACTACCTCTTACCGAATCTCGAATTAAGTATGTGCCAGACATGGTCTACATTATTTGCCTCCGGTTGCTCCCGAAACACCCACGTAAGAGTCTATTTGCGCCAAAGGTAAGGAACCAAGATAGTGAAAACGGAGTGCACGGAGTGGGGGAGGGGAGACAGAGGTGTGTGTGAAATCATGTCTGGGGGCGTATATGAGAAAGAACATGAATGAGAACATTTGGGGGGCGGGGGAGGGCGAGGGTGGGAAGAGAAAAGGAAGTGCCTCCGGGAGCGAGGGGCTGAAAAGATCGAAGGTGAGCTCCGCGATTTGGAGACGGGTATTTCCGATGAGACTGCAGCGAGTCAAGGGAAGATCTGCGGTACAGGGTGAAAGACTTCCACGCAACAGATGTGTCTGCCTTGTGCCTCAGTTTCCCGCCCATGTCATGGAGTAGAGCGCTTATAAATCCTCACTCAGGGAAAGAACATCCTGGTAAGCGTGCTTGGTCCCAAAGTACTGGAGATTTTGACCTCACTCGGGTGCGGTGAAGACCGCCAAAATCATGGTTACATCCCCAGCCTTGACTCCCACCTCAGTCTGGTCCTTGGTGCCCGGTCTTCGGCCATCGCATTTCTGGGGCAGCCTGGGATCACCCGGAACAGGTTTTCTCCTTTTCGGGTAACTCCATCATGGGTACCTCAGTCCAGAGCAAGCAGAAAGCAAATCCTGACTGTAGAGGCTTGAATGAGGAGCCCACAAGGACCCGTTAGTCTCTCCGCTTGCGCTCTCACCGATCCTCTCCTGCTCAGGACCCGTGCGCAGTCTCCGTAAGAGCCACTTCCGGGAGTTTCGCCGCATCAAACTTCCCTCCGGAAGCAAGCTCCTATGACCTGTAGCTTGAGGAGAGGGAGCTACTTTGCAGAACTTGGAGAGGCAAAAAAAAAAAAAGAAAAGAAAAGAAAAAAGAAAAGAAATGCTTTCAGTGATCCCTGAGAACCCGAAAATTTTGGGAGGCACTTTGGGGCACTAATTAAAGTGCCTTTCCTTAGTTATTTTAATAATTTCGAAGCCTTCGCGGAAACTAAAACGCACTCTGTCCAATTTCCGGAGGACCGAGATTGTGTAGGACAACCAGGAAGCGGCCGGGCTGAGAGCTGTCCTCGGCTCAGCTCTGCTCTCGAGGGCAGTTCCCAGGGTCTTTACACTGTGTTCTCCTACACCGCGTGATTCCCGGCCCTGACCCAGGCTCCGGCCCGGGCCAATCACTCCGAAGCCACCATGTCGTCCGACTTCGAAGGCTACGAGCAGGACTTCGCGGTGCTCACTGCAGAGATCACAAGCAAGATTGCGAGAGTCCCCCGACTGCCTCCCGGTGAGAGCCCTGCGCGGCTGGGCAAAGGTGGCCCGTAGAGTCGCGACTCTCTGGTGTCGGGCAATGGAAAGCCGTCTGCACAAGTGTGTCTGAGGCGTGAGGCTGGAGTGAGGTGGTGTCAGGGCCCTCGCGGTGGGATGGAGCTTGTCTTGGTTTGAGGGTAAAGGGACAGTCCAAGCTGGCTTGTGGAGTGCAGTAAAAAGAGCCCTTCTGGGCTCCAAGTACACATTTCGCCGCCTTGTTACTTGTATAATCTTGGAAAAGTTTCTATGAGTCTTAGTTTTTTGTTGCTGTTTTTTTTTTTTTTTGGCATGGTGAAATGTTCGTTTGTAAAATATAGAGATATGAGAGTATTTAAAAAGAATGAATGAACGTACCTAGATTATAGGTCTGATGTTGTTTTATTAGTAATGACATTATTATATGTAGCAAAAAAGGATTAAGAACTGTAGTGTCTGGATTCAAATCCCAGCTCTTCCACATAGAAGTTGTGACATAGGCAAGTTTCTTAACCCCTCTTAACTTTCCTTCTTGGTAAAATGGGGAAAATTAAAATTGTATGTCTCTCATAGGGTTGCTGTGTAGATTAATTATTTAACATATATAAAGCCTTTCCTTGGTGGTAGTTGCCATTATCATTAGTGTTTTTCATACCCCCCCCAACCCCATTTATTATTTCTCATTTGTCTCGGAGGTGGGAGGGAGAAGTCTATAACCCGATTTCATGTAAAACTTGGTACAGGATAATTTTTCTCACTTTTCAACTTCCATCCAGAAGTGTTTTTATTTTTGTTTTTGTGTTTTAGCACCTCTTATTTTCAATGCTAGATGGTCAACTGTGTGAAGGTGGGAGTTATATTTGATTTTGTTGGCATTTACTTAGAAGGGGCTCAGATAAAATGTTTACGTGAATGAACAACTATATAAATGTGATGTTTTGTGATTTTTGTTTGTAAGACATTGTTTTAGGCGTTATCTTTCTCTAAATACAGATTTAATTTGAGAGTTAGTTGCAGATAATTGTTACTTTTTGGCTTTGTTTTGCTAGGGAAATTGAACCATCATCGGGATACTAGACTTGGCCCTACCTTAGCTCTGGAGTGTAAAGCATAGGACAAGGAGTGCTCGTTGATCTGTAAACTGATGGGCACATATCACAGATGCCATCAATTTCTCCTGGACCTAAGTTGTCATTCCTCTTTCCCTTTTCCCTACCTTGCCCCAAATTTATATGTTTAAAAATAATTTTTCTTTCTTCATTTGTTTTTCTTCCCCCCACCTGTTTCTATTAATAGGGCTATTTGCTTGAAGCCAGGATCTCTGAATTTACACCCCACTCATCTCCTGAAGTCCCAGTTAGTTCTGGAGGAGGTGGATGATGTCTTAAGGAGGTTTATGAGTCCAAGTGAGGGAACAAGAGGAGAGAACCAAGGTAGCATATACCACCGAGCTCTGCTGCCTCAGATTTTTGTGGAGAAAGGGGCTGATGGCCTCACCACTTCATGATATACCACCTCGCCTCTTCTCTTCGGTTCTGCTTTTCTTCCACTGCCCAACCAAGATCACCTTGATTTTTATTATTGTTGGCGACTACCTCCTTTGTCTTCAGTCCCAGAGCCTCAGATTATCAGGATTTGTGATTTCAGTTGGATTGTTGCTCTTTTTTAATTGGCAGTAGTTTTAGCAATAGAAACATTTTTTTATTTGGGCTAATTCCTTTTGTACTGGGAAGTTGTCTTATAAAGTAACAAAGTCATCCCTGGATACAAAGTTGTAAAAACTTTTCCAAGTAAATAGGTTTTGTTACAATTTATTTTTTTTGTTGTTATATTTAAATGTAACCATTTTTATGATACAGATGGAAATCTTCAAACTATCTTCAAAATAAAGGCTTCATTTTCTTAGCTATAGTATATCGTAAGGCCTAAACACTGCAGCTACATTAGAAGTGAAAAGAGACTGTATAGCTGGCACTGGAAGAATGCTTATTGACTTAAATATTCAGATAGTAGGAATTCTTAAAAATATAGCGATTTTCCTCTTAATAATTACTGCATTTGCTCATTTTATAATCTTTCTGGTTGATGAATAGAAAAAGATGAAAAATACACCTACATAGATATGAATTTCAGATGTATGCCTGTCAACTAATGGAAATTAATATGTGTAACCATGGCAAAAACAGTACGATTAAAAGTAATTATAATCTCTTGTTCTGGGCATCATTTGTACTTGACCCAGAGGAGGCGAACCACAATTTACTTCACTTAAGAAGGTTAAAAATTGGAGCAAACTCTTCAGCCAAAGCACTTCATTCTCCAGCATATTAACTTATATAAATTGAAGTAGAATGAGTAGGATCGATTGCAATTAACTTCACTCTCTGCTGTGCACGTGCAATGTATTAAAGTGTTACTTCCAAAGAAAATAGAAAGGATTGAATATCTTAAAGCTTTATTTAAAAAGTTTGATTGCTCTGTGACATGTTTTAAACAATAAAAAGACTTTGCTTTTAGATTAAAAAGTGTTTGAATCTTAACTAATTTTAGAAGTTGGGCTGAGACGGATCAATCCCTTTTAAAGTAATACTCTTATGTCACTGTGTTTGACATTTGATTTTAGTAATTAGTGTCCTCTGGTAAAGTCAGGAAAGTGGATGAGTGGAAACCGTAATCTAATTGTGAAGTTCCTTTTCTTCTGGTGATGTATTCTAAGTTAGGGGGATACTTTACAGGTGCAGAGGTTCCATTATATCACGCAGTCTTCCTGAAGGATCTTGAACAAAATGTTCTCTTGCAATTAGTTGTTTACTTCACCATTCAGAACAATAAATGGTCTACTGAGAATCCTATCACTTTGTGGTTTAGAATCCCAGCTCTGCTGCTTCCTAGATATGCAAATCTTGGGCAAATTGCTTGCCCTCTCTAAGCCTGCTTCCTCCGTCTGTAAAACTGTGTGTGGGGTGGTGGTAATACTTGCAAACTTATGGTGTGTAAAAATCAAACAAAGCGTGTAACATACTAGCACATTTTCCCCCCAGAGAAAGTACTTGATGAATTAGCCGTTAGTGATGAATGTTATTGCTGCTACTGAAGACAAAAGCTGACAGGGTTAGTCAGGACCCAGCTCCTCAGACTTTGTTATAGTAATTGAACTTTTAGAGGAATCTTGGACTTCTTTTCTTGCTTCTTTTCTATGCCTAAACTAAAGTCAGGTGAATCTCTCCTGATGAACACCTACCTTTGAAGGGAGGTGAATGATGAAGGACTTTGGGATATAAAACAAATTGGGATTTGAACTCAGGATATTAATGAGGGAGTCGGGGAAGAAAAGTGAAAGGGTAGGCCAAGACGGGTGTCCTTTCTGAGTCTAGCTGATTAGTTCTGCTAAGCCCTGGAGACTTTTGGAAACCAGACATAACTATGTATGAAAGAAATCATAAATGTGGTTGCATGATTTTCTCTTGCCTTTGCACAGTGGTCATAGCGAGATAATTCAGAAATGTCTGCTTTTATGGATGAATACTTTGCTTAAACTATATGTGGCTCTGGAGCTAAAATGTCTACATGTTACACATGAAATGTGGCTATTGTCATGTAGTGAAATGAGAATAATTTGGATATATTGGGTTAAATATTATTAAAACTAAAAATATGTATGTTAAAACTAATTTTACTTGTTTCTTTTTACTTTTAAAATGTGGCTACTAGAAAATTTTCAATTACATGTATGACTTGCATGCATTACATTTCTATTCTTGAGAGTTAGAATCGATGGGAGGTTCCGGTGCTAATTCAGGAGCTCAGGTGCAGAGTGAGTTGGAGTGGGTGGGACTTGAGTTGGGTGTATACACACACATACACATACGTACGTGTGCGCACACCCACGTACACACTAATCCCAGAGGGACCTCTCTCCCTCCAACAACTTAGTTAACCTAAGTAATGACTTCATTGATATTTTTAAAAATAAGGTTTAAATTTTAGAACGGGTTTAGATTTACAGAAAAATCACAGAGAATCCAGAGAATCCCTCTTACACTTCATGCCATGTTTCCTCTATTGTTAACATCTTATATTAATGTGATACATCTATTGTAGCCAGTGAATCCATATTAATATATTATTATCAACTGGAGTTGATAACGTATTATTCAGATTTCCTTAGTTTTTTTTTTTTTTTTAACCTAATGGCCTTTTACTATTCTAGGATCCAATCCATGATACTACACAACATTTAATAGTCATGGCTCCTTAGGCTTCCCTTAGCTGTCACAGTTTCTCAGGCTTTTTCTTATTTTTAATGACTTTACAGTTTAGAGGAGTACTGGTTAGATATTTTATAGAATGTACCTCAGTTGGGTTTTGCCTGATGTTTTCCTCATGGTCTGACTGGGGTTATAGGTTTTTGGGAGGAAGACCATAGAGGTAAAACACTGTTTTCATCATAGGAGTACATACTGTAACATAATTTATCACTGCTATGTGATCACCTGGCTGAGGGAATGTTTGTCAGGTTTCTCTATGGTAGAGTCACTCTCCTCTCCCCGCTTTCCATACTGTTTGGAAGGAAACCATATGCATTGCTGGCACTTAAGGAGTGTGGGCTGTGCTTCACATCCTTGAAGGCTTAGTATCTATCTAATTTGAAATTCTTCTATACGAGAGCAATTTGTCTATTCCAAATTTACTTATTCAGTCATATATATCCACAGACTCATGATGTATATTTTATACTTTGTATTATATTCCAATACTACTTTATTTTTTTTGCTCAGATAGTTCCATCTTTGACCACTGGAAGCCCTTTCAGTTGGCTTCTCTGTCCTTTTGATATGCCCTCCTCATTGTGGAGTTGTTTGTTTTTTCTTTTTAGTATTTTCTAACCTTCTGATATTAGAAGATACTCCAAGATCATCTTGTATTTTTCCTACACCAGTCCTAGAATTAGCCATTTCTCCAAAGAGTCCTGTTTCCTATTATTGAAAAATGGTGTTAGAAACCAAGATCTAGATACTAGATATGTCCATTGCTACTGGGGTATTATTTTTTCCATCCCTCTCAGTTGGCAGAACAAGTAAATACATTTGTGTACACTAACTCGTGTGTGTGTGTGTGTGTGTATGTACATATCGATAAATACCTATATATGTAACCATTTTTATCTATAGTAAGCTAAACATGAGTTCATACTGATAGCTCTAACTTAATCCATTATCACATGGATCATTCTAGAATGGCTTTGTTCTAACACTGAGCATTCTATACCATGCTATACAATGTGGCATTAGTAATATATTCATTTTTAAATTCTCTAACAGAAAAAGTTCCTTTGTTAGTGGTTTTACTTTATGTTTCCCAGTATATAATTGCTGCTGCCAGTTTTATTTACAAATACCTACATTGCACAAAAATAGGTACCAGTAAACTGAATTGAAGTGAGCTCTGAAACTCACTGTACTTTATGGGACATGCGCAAGGCTAACCAAGCACTTCTATTAATATTGAGAAAGAATCATACAATGCAAGGATTTCTGTGTATATCAGCACTTAGCATTTCTGTTAATATTGGGTGGGCAAGAAAAGATCATACTATGCAAAGATTTAGATTTGTATCAGCACTCATCAAGCCTATATGTTGGAGGGGCAAGGAGCGAGAAGTTTATACAGTGTATTTTAGATAGTACATTAGAAGTTAAAGGCTCAGTTCTGGACAATAGACTTCGTTGGAATTCTAATTCTGCCATTTATTAGCTATTTAACTTTGGAGAAATTATTTAATCACTCTGAGTTTGTTTGCTTGCCTGAGAATGAGACAATAATAAGACCTCCAAAGGGTTATTTTGACACTGATAATGTTCAATACATAGTCCCATGAAAATAACGATAACAGTTTATGAAGTTCTGAATCCTAGGAACGTGACGTTTGTGAAAGGAATTGCATTTGGGGTGGGCAGCATAAAGCTCTCTTGGGAATTACATGTGAATACTGCTAGAAGATTACCAAAATTTAATGTTGGTGGATATTTCCAAGATCACTAAAGTGGGTCCTTTTTCCTTCTTTTCATGTTTTCTTCCTAAATTGTCACCTCTTTAATTCTTCTCTTAAAGATATGTGGAACACTATAGAGGGTCAATCAAAGGTTGTTCAGCTCCATAATTATTTCTGATGGTGCCATCATGAAATGAATTTTATGAGAAAATGATCTACTGTATTACCCCTCTCACCTCCCATCCCAATTTAATTATTTCTTTCATAAAGGAAAGCATACCGTTCTGGTGGGAATATTTGTCCAAGTCCTTACTGATACACCTTTTCTTTTTCTCAGTTTCTCTGTGAGTACAAATGTGTTGCTAGCTGTAAGGCTGATTCATTCATTCAGTAAGCACTCAGTGAGCACCTACTGCGTATAGCTCTCTGTGATAAATACAGAGTTAAGACAAAGATGTGTGAAGACCAGTTCCTGCCTTCAAGGAGCTGGAAATGAGGCTGAAGAGAAAACTACAGAAACCAGTTTTGAATGACCATTGGGGCCACTGGTGCAAAGCACAGAAAGTCTAGGAATTCAGAGGAGATAAGGTGGTGTCCCAGGAGATTATATGGAAGGCCAGGTTGGACTTGACAGAGAAACCGGTATTATAAGAGATTGAAATAAGTGGGCGCCGTGAACATCTGCTGTTCCCAATTTCCCAGAATCCTCCTTTTTATGTTTTGATAGCAGCACCTCGATTTTTCCATCAAGGGGCTACCTAAACCTGTTTTTGATGGAACTCACAGACTGCTGCACCCTGTCCAGGTTCAGAGGTGAATGCATTGCTCAAGCAAGGACTTTCAGAGAAATTTTGCCCGCGATTTAAATTTTGAGCAGAGTGAGCCAAGAAGAGAGCCCTTCAGGACAGTCAGCACTAACCTGTGGTATTGCTGCTTGCTCCTTTTGCAAAGACTGTCAGTGAGTTCCTGCTCTGTTGGTACCCTGAGCCACCCCGGGTACTGTCTTCCTTGAGCTTTTGTGGGTTCATTTTTTCTATTGACTCAATCCACCTCATGTCATCCCAATAAATTCTCTCTTTTTTTTTTTTCTGGCTCGGTTTAGCTAGAATCAGTTCTATTATATTCAATCAAAGAGCCCCAAATGGTAGCTTGAACAAAGGCTTAGAGCAGAAAAGGCCTGCATTTGGGTAGTAATGGATAGTCTGTCTGGTTAGCATATAGAGCACTAAGTGGAGAGCTAGTATTTGGAAATAGAGTTGGAAAGGTTGTTTGGGTCTGGAACGTGGAGGACCTTGACTGCTAGGCTCCAGTAATCAGATTAAAGCCACATTTTAGGAAGATTAAAATGGGATGGGGGAGGGGTGTGGAGACAGGGAGACCAGGCTAGTTGATAGCATTAGCTTCTCTGTAAATGCTTGGACTGACCTAAATTATTTATTCAATTTAGCAATCATTTTTCAAGAACTGATTATATGCCAGGCTCCATGCTGGATGTTAGGCCTATAAAGATGATTAAGACATGATTTGTGTCTTCCCAGGGCCTCCAAGCTAGAAGGTAACTCAGACTAGTAAATGTGAGATAAATCATTAGGGTTAGATAAAAGTTAGAGGTGATTTATGTAAGTGAAAGTGGTTAACATTTTGTTGGATTCGAAAGGCTTCACAAAAGTAGTGATTTCTGAAGAGAGTCTTGAATAACAGTTTGCCAGGTGGTCACAGTGGAGGTAGGCATAAGTATTAGGATTGATGGTGCAGAGTCCTGGCAGTATATCAGGATTAGAGTTAAAGATTTGGGATCATACATAGATAATATGATGGTAAAAAAAAAAAAAAATGGGAGTGGATAAAAATGCCCAGGGACATGGATGGCAGTCATAAGAGAAAATAAACAAAGACAGAGCTCTGAGGAACTCCAGCCATTAAAGGATGGGCTGATAAAAAGAATGCCAAGCAGAGGATGCTAAGATGTGAGTTAGTATTTAGGAGAATCACAGAGTCGAGGTGTCCTGGAAGCCAGGGGAGAAGAAAGTGACAGGATGGGAGGCGCAGAATGTCAGATGACACAAAATTAAATAAAAATAGGGCCAAGGAGTGCCCATTAGTTTGGGCAAAGGAAAGGTCTTTAGTCTTAGTGAGTCATTGCAGTGGAATGGTGGTGTTGCAGCGAGATTAGAGGAGGGAGAAACGAGGGAGGAAGAAGGAGGAAGCCAGGAGGGGAAATGCAACTAGACAGAAGGAGAGAAATGTTAGTGACAAAGGGGAATACAAGTCAAGGGAGGCCGCTCTCTTTGTTTGGCTTTGTTAATGAGGAAACCTGGTGTGTATTAGTCCTGGAGGCCATGGGTGGACTGTCCTGACAACTAGGCACCTTAAAGAAAACAAAATGTTTTCTTAGTATGCATAAATATATAACCTCACTCTTGGTCCAAGATGGGCTTGTTTTGTTTTATATTCTGCTGTATCACAAAAATTTAGTGTGGTTTTACTTTAACTTGTGGAGATATTAGATGGATTAACACGTGCTAGAAGCAAATAAATTTGGGGTCATATAGTAAAAGTTTAATTTGGCCATATGGAGGTTTAACTTTTTCAAAGAGAGAAAATAAAGTTGAATTTTAATTCCAAATGTGTGTTTTTCTTAGGCAGAAATATTTAGAATACATACAAAACACCTTGTGTGATAGCTGCCCCCAAAGGCAAAGATTTGGGGTTAACAGAATGTAATTATTATTCTACTAAAGAGTTCCCACTTAGTGTTGACTGTCTTTCGGAAGGGCTAGTCAGCGAGTAGGTGTTCAACCCATTTCAAGCTTCATAACTTTTCTAGTCTGTTGTATTAGTCATTCAGTAATGATTAGCTTATACATCACAGAAATCCAGCTTTAAATACAAAGAAATTTGTTGGTTTAATAAATCTAACCATGATGAAGTTAAGCAAAAACCTGTTTCAGTTATCTAGAACCAGATACTAATTAACAAACTAAATCTATCTAATCTGATCTATTTTATCTATCTTCTTTCTTTCTTTCTTTCTTTCTTTCTTTCTTTCTTTCTTTCTTTCTTTCTTTCTTTCTTTCTATATCTATCTATCTATCTATCTATCTATCTATCTATCTATCTATCTATCTATCTATCTTCTTACTAGTTTTGTTTCTTTCTAAATGTAGGCTTTATTCTCAACCATTACAAATTGGCTTTCTAGGACTGGATGCCCACAGCTTCTAAACTCTTGTTCTTATCATTTTATCAAGATAGAGGAAAACTTTCCATTGCTCCAGGACTTTGATTGGTAGGCTTGGGTCATATGCCCCCCCAGACCAATGTGGCCAGAGAGACGGAGCTACTGGAATCAGTCCAGCTAGGATGATAACCCCATCCTTTGCCAAGTCAACTGTGATAGAGAGGCAGAGTCAGAGAAGGAGAGAGTGTCTCCCATTGACCTGCCTGATGAAGGAGGGAGCCTCCAAAGAGTTGGAGTTATTGCCTGAGAAAAGAGTGCTAGGCAGAGAAAACTATAAATGTTTAATAAATTTGGTTAGCATGAAACGGGAGTGCCGTCTCTGAATGCATGGGCTGATTGATTGAGAATGGGAATAGAGGAAAGCTTTTAAAAAATATCTGGCAGGATATGTCTCTCCCAGACCAGAAAAGGGAATTCCAGTTAGGTTATAACTTGATTTTGGTAGAGTTTGAATTAACCATGTACAGAGACTTAGCACTTTACATTTTAAAAGTAATTTCACCTACATCAGCTTATTTGAGCCAAAAATAACCCAGTGGGTATTTTTAATCTCCATTTTTGAGAGGACAGACAGTGTCAGAAAAAAACTGTTTCCTACTCAGGATTTCATAACCAATGAGTCGACAGAAATGTCGGGTTTGGAATCAGCAAGCCCAACTTCAACTATGTCTTCCAATACACTCGATTCTTAACGTTAATGAAAGAACAGATTTTTAAAGGATTGTAAGATCTTGCCCACTTTTAGGAACCGTTTTTTTTTTTCTGTGACTTTTAAATCGTATTTGCAAATCGGTTATTTCTAATTTATTAAAATTAAGACTTTACAGATTCCTCATGCCACCCCCTAAATCTGCTGTTGTTGACACAGTCTCTTCTAAGGAACAAAATAATTTTTGGTTTCTCTTTAAAATGTTATGGCATCTCTTAATAACTAGGTATTTTGTAGGATTTGTATTTCCAGATCGCCTAGAATTAGTGGCTTAGGGTGGTTTGTAACCCACCAAAGGATGATATATATGGTCATTTGCCTGACATAGTCATTCTCTAATCTGATTGACCAGAAATGAAAAAAGGTATACAAAAATAGAAGTTTTTAAATATTAAACTTATTCATATCTTTAGCAATTCCTTTTACTATTATTTGTTTCAGATGAGAAGAAACAGATGGTCGCAAATGTGGAAAAACAGCTTGAAGAAGCAAAAGAACTGGTAGGTACAGACTTGGTAACATATTTTAAAGGACACAATAGAGTCGTTTAAGCTGATGCCTTCCTCTGGCTTGTTTTATACGTTGTAGAAATGTGAAACATGACTAACCGGCATTTTATAATTTGAAATTCATCCATTTTTAAATTGAAGAGAATTTAATAGTTCCTTGGGATTTTATTCTTAATAAAGGTGATTCATTAAATGTCCACTTCTAATTTTTATTCCTTAATAATACTTTTTATAATAGCTATAAATGGCTAATGCTTGTTAAAGGCATACTGGGTACCAGATACTGGGTTAAGCATATTACTTGCTTTATAGCATTAATTTTCATAAAAACTCTGTGAAACAAGTACTATTTATCAAAAACCGTTAAGGATCTGAGATTTTCCCCTTGCTCACTAATAAATGAGCTTGCCACAATTTCATGGATGCTGATAGAAGATAGGAGATTCCTAGGTCAGAGATTAAAAAAAAAAAATGGTATTATAGCAAAATCAGCTGCCAAGAGTTTTGGCACGTTTGTATCAATTCCCTGAGCCCCAGGTCCTATAGGGATGATGCAGGTGGTCCTAGATGTACACCTACACATACAAGAGAGGAACCTGAAGCCAGGGAAACGTACTGCTTTACAGTGACCTATAAGCGTACCTGCTCTTCGTCCCGGAGGGACACATTGTTCCCTTCCCCGAGACTGTTCCCTGCAAATACAGTCTTGAGACATGCCCAGGGAAAAGAGTGGTTGGGGCCTCGCATTCTTGGCGTGTTCAGCAAGACCTATAGGAATCTGATAAAACCATGGAGGAGTGATTTTCAACACTTATTACACATCCGCCCCCATTTCATAGATGGGGAAACCAATACTTAAAAAGATTAAGGAACTCGTCTGACGTCCCACACCCAGTAAGTGGTGGAGTAAGGATTTGTGTCCAGATATGCTAAACCCGGAGCTCTAGCTCATCCTCTGCTTTTTGACATAAATTCATTCACAAATCAGGGAGCAAAAGCGTATGGCCCCATTTTGGGCTTTAAAAGCCAAATATTGTGTGGGTATGATTCAACTTGTTGCTACGTTGTGGTCCTAAACAAGTGTATTGCTCTTCTGAATACTGAAAGGTCTGCTTGGTGTTCCTTCAGTATTACTTTCTCATGTACTTAGGATGATTCCCAGAGTGCGTTTCTGTTAACTGATGTTACCTATTCAAATACGTCTGGGACCTTACTGGTTTTCGTTTTTCTACACAACCCTCTCGAACCCTTAAGTAGGCTAAGTGGTGTTCCGACTCTCTCAGAAGGGAATGGAACGTTTCCCAAGCTCACTCGCTGTGTAATGTTTATTAACAGTGGAGGTGTGTGTGTGGGAAGGGGGTGGCTCTGAAGGAGTGACCGTTGTCTCCATTGAACTGCAGACATTTCCTGTGTGTCTTTGAGGGCTAAGACATTAAGTTGCACAGCCGCTGCTCCGCCTTCTCTGTGGCTGCTCATTTTCTAGGTGTCAGAATGTCTGATGTTCTCCACACCCCAGAAGACCCACTTTTGACCTCTGCCGACTGCTGACACTTTCTCTACTGTGGCAGCTTCACTTCTAATCTTCACAGCTTCTGATGTTTTTACCTGTCTTTTGAAAGTTTCCTTCCTCACCCCCCCCAAATGCTTTTCTCCTTCTTTTATTTTTATATTCAACTACTTCTCTCGTGCTTCCTGTCCTTCACAAAAAAGGCTGACTTTTTTTACAAACCACAGCTACCAATCAGGATACTTCTTCCTTCCGGTTGGCAGGCTTAGCATAAATGGTATAACTGGTCAGTTCTTTGGATCTCAACTTGACTTTTTATGTTGTTGAGTTCTCAGTAGCACTTTTTCTTTTTTTTTTTTTTGCCATCAAAATTTATGCTTTGGTTTATTTGTTTGCCTTCTTTCGGAAACATCAGTTACTTGATGGTGTTGGAAAGCTGGTCTCCTGATAACCAAGGTTTTACAGTAGCAAGAAGTATAAACCACAGTCATGGAGCGCATAGTCAGCTTTAGTTGTTACTAACAGAGTTTTGTCTGAGAGATGTATTTGTTTGTTTAAAGTGATCAGAAAGCTGGTTTACTTAATTCTCATGACATCCATATTAAGAATACTGTTTATTATATAACTTATTAGTCTTTTGATGAGGACTCTGGGAGAAAAACTTTCTTTTGATTTGACTTATTAGGATTAGTTTTGTTTCTGCTGAATAATTGGTTTGTATAAATCTCTTGGACACTGCATGTTTTTTAATTGTCATGTCTTCCACTTTTCATTGGCCATGTGAATGTTGTGACAACACTAAAGAAATGCATGTTAATTAGCCTTATTCCTGGTTCCATTTTAAGTACTTGTGTTTCTTTTTTTTCTTACCTACTTTTAGTTTAGTGTTAAGCGTCCTTATAAAAGCTTACAAATGTACTTAACACTAGGATTTTTACTTACGTCCACTTTTGCAACAATTCGTCTGGACGATTCTATTTCCTTTGTTAGAAGTAAGTACTTAGTGATGATTTCAGAGAAGTGCATTAAATAATTGCCTCATGAGGGACTGTCGGCACCTTGCATTTATGTTGAGACGTGCCAGTAATTTAAGCAGTCACTGATTTAATCAAGGCTAATTAAAATTACCTTTCTTTTTCTTTTCTTTTTTTTTAAATTGAGGCCTATTAATTAAAACATGGTTTTCTGGCTTACTTATGTTCTTCTATACTATAGTTATTCAGTCTCTAACAGTAAGAGTTTTATTAGTAATAAGCTTACAGTGTTCATGGAGATACTTATTAGAATGCTTTAGAAGGAAAAATATTTGGCAAATTTTTGTGATGTGAGTTTATAAGACGTGACTTGAGCTCATTTGTTGTTTTCATTTTTTTAATACCAGGTAGAGGTACTGTCCTTGCTGTATTTTTTTCTGCATCAGTATCATCACTACCATAGTTAACATTAATCTAGCGATTACCATTACCAAATATGAGACACTGTTCTAAGCACATTATAGGAATTACTGCATTTAATCTTCACAACTGCCCTATGAAATACATACTATTTTTAGAAATGAGAAAAGCAGGGCCCAGAAACATTAGGAAATCTGCCAAGGGTTGCCTGACTAGTGAGAAGTGGAACCTATGATGTGAACACAAGTGTCTTACTTAAAAGCCTGTGTTCTTAAACATCATTATATCCCTGTATTGCCTCCTACTAAATGCTCATGCATCGTGTTCAAAGTGTTATATGATGACAGGTTGTTAGAAACTGCCCTGCTGTGATCTCATTGAGTCATTTAGCACATTATTTTACCCATTTAATTTCATATCAACATGGTTATAAAGTATAAGGAGTTAGGCTGGAGGTCAAGATCACACGTTGGTCAGTAGGTGATTCTTCTAATCAGAAAAGACTTTCCAGAAGAATTTTCACCAAATGACCAAGGCTGGGCGGATATTTTATGGGTTAACGATAGAAATAATGGTTTAGTTTACCTTCCCATAGTTTTGTTGGTTTAGAGCAGGAGACCAGACCAGGTTGGACTGACTGATAGGATACTTCGAGGATATTAAAATCATAGCTCTCGAGGATGTTGAGATTAATGCATAATGTTTTCATAGAAATTCTTGCCAAATTAAGCACTTTGGTACCCTGTGAGTCACTTGGCAGACCCTCAGTACCTATTTATTGACCTAAACAAAAAGCAAACACAAAAGTAGTCCTGTTGTTACTTGATCATGGGCATTTAGCTCCCTGGACCTGGTTTTCTCAACTGTAAAACGAGGGCTTGGAATTCAGTCTTTTCAGCTCTAAATGTCTGGTCAAATAAAGAATAAGCAAATGGTTAAATCATGTTTTTCTCACCCCTCCAGCTCGAACAGATGGATTTGGAAGTCCGAGAGATACCACCTCAAAGTCGGGGAATGTACAGCAATAGAATGAGAAGCTACAAGCAAGAAATGGGA
Organism: Rousettus aegyptiacus; assembly: GCF_014176215.1. Taxonomy (NCBI): domain Eukaryota; kingdom Metazoa; phylum Chordata; class Mammalia; order Chiroptera; family Pteropodidae; genus Rousettus; species Rousettus aegyptiacus. The sequence goes on from NW_023416309.1 coordinate 47,852,632, forward strand.
AAACTGGAAAAAGATTTTGTGAGTCAAATTCCATCCTTTGTCACATTTGCCAGTCTTTAAACTGGATCTTGCTTACGCCTTTTATCATTTCTTCCACATGTCTCAGTCAGCATTAAGTGTGTTGTCTTTAGGAGTAGTACAAAAGACAAACGACACCTGCCATTGTTTGTGACTTGGAATCTAAAAATGCTTAGAGCTAGCTAATGTTGGAATTTAAAGGACATTGGATTCATGACTCACAGATATATCCAAATCATGCGGTCCTTTGAATTCGGGTAGTATTTATTAGTATTTAGGATTTATTAGAAGTTTGAAACCCAATTTTGGGCCTCATAGAGTTTGCAGCCTTTAAGATGCAGTGTTCGCGGATGGACTTCAGGGGCTCATGAATGTCCTGTGGTTACCTGGTCATGCGCTGTGTGACAGTGTTTCTGGCCAACAATGGACCATGTGCACTGTGGTGGTCCCATAACGGAGCTGCAAAATTTCTATCGCCTAGTGACATCGTAGCCATCGTAATGTCATAGCTCGACACATTACTCATGTTTGTGGTGCTAGTGATGTAGACCTGCTGCCCTGCCAGTCGTGTGACAGTGTAGAACATACGGTTATGTACAACACGTAATACTTGGTAATGATACTAAATTAGTGTGTTACTGGTTTATGTATTTACTGTGCTATACTTTTTATTGTTATTTTAGAGTGTACTCTTTCTCATAAAGCAAAGTTGACCGTACAACAGTGTGTCGTGCTCCACGGGCAGCAGCCTCGTACATCTCGTGTTTACTGCATCTTGTGATTGCTTCATTTCTCTCTGCTGGATTTAACCTCGTGCTGTTTTGGTCATTATGGTGCTGAGGCAGACAAAACCCACTGCTAATGTTGCCAGTAAGAGGTCACATTGAGTGAATGACCTGGAAACAAAATGGAAAGTAAAGGTGGAAAATTGGTGATGGTTATTGCTCGCTAGTCAGGCATGCCCAATTCCACCATAGTTATGATCTTAAAGAACAGAACAAAGTGACAGAAGCTATGTAAGTATCTGTTTTATTGAAAGACAGTGAGATTTAATAAAAATTAAAGAAGGGCTTATATCAGACATGGAGAAACTTCTAATGAGCTGGATTGAAGACCAGGCACAGAAGCATGTTTTTCTCGGCACCATGACGATCACGGCCAAAGCAAAATGTTTGTAATGTTGAAAGATAAGGCTGGACCTGACCATGATGTTGAATTTACTGCTAGCTCTGGGTGGTTTCAACAATGCAAGGATCATTATTCATTACATAATGTGAAAATGTGAGTCTGTGGGTGCTGATGTGAAGGCAACTGGAGAATTTTTGGAAACTCTAGATAAACTGATTGTGGAGGAAAATTACTTGCCACAGCAAATATTCAATATGAATGAATCTTCCCTATTCTGCAAATGAATGCCTAAAAGGACTTTCATTCATAAGGAGGCCAAGTCAATATCAGTTTCAAGACTTTTAAGGACAGTCTTCCTTGGGGGCAGTGTTGTAGGCCACAAATTGAAATCCTTTGTGATCTGGTACAGTGAGAACCCAGGACCTTCAGACATCAACAAGCACATGTTGCCGGTGTCCAGCAGGAGCAGTAAGAAGTCATGGACCACTTAGCTCTTTTTCTGAGACGCCCCCCTGAGTTGCTCTGCCAGTGAAATGCAGAAGTACTGTTTGGAGAATAACATACCTTTCAAGATTTTGCTTATTGTCGATAATGCTCCTTTTACTGGTGATCTTCATCACAATATCAAAGTAATGTTTCTCCCTCCAAGCACCATCTCTTTGATCCAACCTATGGATCAGAGAGTTATAGAAGCTTCGAAGGCCTCCTGCCTGAGGAGGACCTTTGCCCAGACTATTGCTGCAGCTGAGGAGGACACTGATGGGATTCTGGAATGATCGATCACAACATCCATGACTGCTTCAAGAACCTTGCTTGAGTTTAGGAGGACACCACCAAGAAGCACATGAATGGCATCTGGAAGAAGACATTCAAGAGATTTATCCATGACTTCAAAGGAATAGCCAGGGATGAGGAGGTGGCAAAAAGTCAACAAGGCCGTGGTTGATATGGCAAACGATTTTAACCTGGATGTGAATGCGGATGACCTTGGGGAGCTCCTAGAGGTGGTTCCTAAAGAGCTGAGTAATGAATTGTTGAAACTAGAACAGGAACTCATAGCTGAAGAAGAGGCAGGAAAAAAACAAACTGTGGGAGAAGAAAAAATAGAACCCCCAAGAAAATTCACAGTGAAAGATTTAGCAGAAGCTTTATAGACCTCAGCAAGGTCTTTCGAAAGTTCGAAAGCATGGTCCCAAACACTGAAAGGTTTTCAGTAATAGAGAGGAATGTTCATGGTGCATTATCTGCTTACAAGCAAATCTGTGACTGAAAGAAACAAACAAAGCAAACCCGTCATGGACATATTTCTAAAAAGAGTGGCACTTCTCAAGAAGAGCCTCAGGCGGGTCCTTCAAGAGGTTTTCCAGAAGAAGGCATTGTTATCGTAAGAGGTGACAGCTCCATATGTGTTACTGGCCCTGTAGACCTTCCAGTGGGACAAGATGCGGAAATGAAGGACAGTGTAGGCTTAGGCTAATATGCGTGATTGTGTCTCAGTTTTTAACAAAATATTTAAAAAGTAAAAAAAAAAAAAATTTTAATAGAAGAAAGCTTATAGAATCAGGATATAAAGAAAATATTTTTATATAGTCATACAATCCATTTGTGTTTTAAGCTAAGTGTTATTACAAAAGAGTCAAAAAGTTAAGTTTATAAAGTAAAAACAATTACTGTAAACTAAGGTTAACTTATTACTGAAGAGAGAAAAAAATATTTTTATAAATTTATTGTAGCCTAAATTGCAGTGTTTATAAAGTATACAATAGTGTACAGTGATGGCCTCGGCCTTCACATTCTCTTACCGCTCACCTACTGACCCACCCAGAGCAGCTTCCAGTCCTGCAAGCGCCATTCATTTCAGGTGCACTATATACATGTATCATTTTTTAAATCTTTTATACTGATTTTTTACTGTAAATTTTATATGCTTAGATATGTTTAGATACACAAATGCCTTTATGCTATAATTGCCTATATTATTCAGTACAGTAACATGCTGTATAGGCTTGTGGCCTAGGAGCAAACAGCTAGACCATATATATAGCCTAGGTGTGTAGTAGGCTATGCCATTGAGTTTGCATAAGTGCACTCTGTGATGTTCGCACAGTGGCAGAATCACCTAGCAACGTATTTCTCAGTGTGTCTCCATCATTAAGTGACATATGACTATCTTAGGATTTTTGTATATCTGTTTCTATGTACATTTTTTCCTGGGATAGTCTCCATAGACTTCATTAGAGTCTTAAAAGGATACATAACACTCCTCCCCCACAAAAGACAAAAGGAACTCAATTACTAATTTATATCAGTGATCCTTTTTATTGATTGCCCTGTGAGAATATAGCTTTCTCTTCCTATATATCTGACTTTCAGCTCTACTCCCTTATTAACAAATTTAAAAATGTAAATTTAAAGGTTTAATATAAACATTATTAGTAGTTGGGAAGTAATAGGAGTCAAAAAGATAACAGCTGAGCAATTCCACATCTCGGTATATATATCTAAAAGGACAGAAAGCTGGGTCTCACAGAGACATTTGCACACCCATCTACCAGTACTTGTAATACCAAAGGTGGGAAGCAACCCAAGTGTCCATTGGCAGATGAATGGATAAACAAAACGTGGTGCATGCATACTATGGAATACTTTTCAGCCTTAAGAATGAAGGACACCCAGGAGGTCCAGGTGCTTTAGACATTTAAAAAAAAAAAAAAAAAGAATAAAGGAAATTCTGACATATGCTATAACATGGACGAAACTTGAGAAGATTTTGCTAAGTGAAATAAGCCAGTCACAAAAGACAAATACTGTATGATTCCATTTATATGAGGTACCTGGAGCAAGTATATTTACAGAGACAGAAATTAGAATAATGGTGGTTGCCAGGGTCTGGAGGAGGGGGAAGTGGCGGTTACTGCTTAATGGGTATAGAGTTTCAGTCTTGCAAACAGTTCTAGAAAGTCGTTGCTCAACAATGGGAATATACTTAATAGTATTGAACTGGACACTTAAAAGTGGTTAAGACAGTAAATTTTATATTAAGTGTATTTTACCACAGTTAAAAATTAAAATTGAAAAAAAAAAAGATACAGGTAAGGAATGACCTAAGTTTTACCTGTAAGTGACAAGAGACATATGTTGGCATGTCAGTCAATGGTATTTTTGACCCTAGGGTCCAAATTCATAAAGAAAGTCAAGAATTTATAAGGATCTTTCTGCCTCTGTTCCTGCCTCAGTTGTTCAGGTGGCTACACCTTCTAGATTACAATATATACTTTTCCACTACTAGGCCAGTGGTTCTGGACCTGGTAGAAATTCCACCTTGGGCCTAGAAATAGGGTGATTTGCAGGTTTGCGTGTCTATTTTCTATCTTAATGGATATTTTCCTGAGACATTGAGACAGGCTGTGTCAGTGACTGTGAATGCAATTGCCTTTTAAATTGTGTTCCTCTTAATTAAAAAAAAAAAAAATTAGACTCCATGGTGGACCTAAATTCAGAAGCGAAATGTCACCGCCTAGCTTCTGTGTTCTATACTATATAAAACCTTCTCTAACTGCTTCATGAAAGATGGGTTCTCTCAGCAAGAATGGAAGATACAGTGAAGAGATTGGATTGATTTAAGAATTTCACAACTCAAATTTATACGGTGACAACTCTAAAGTTAATGATTCAATATAAACAATGAAAGTAAAATAAAATATAAGGATTATTTAGTTTGCTTATCTCATTTTTATGAAACTCTTTTCCAGAGAGATTTCTCTTGGTTTCCAAAACAATGGAGTAAGTCAGTTTTCTAGGGCTTCCATGACAAAATGCAACAGACTGGGTGGCTTAAACAATAAAATTTATTTTCTCACAGTTCTGGAGGCTGGAAGTCAGAGACAAAGGTGTCAGCAGGGCTGGTTTCTAGTGAGAGCTATCTCCTTGGCTTGTAGCTGTCCATCTTCTCCCTATGTCTGCACACGATTTTTCTTCTGTGCTCTTCTGTGTTCTAATTTCTTCTTATAAGGAGGCCGGGGATATATTGGATTAAGGCCCCCTACCAATAACTTCATATGAACTCAATTAATTCTTTAAAGAACCTATCTCCAAGTACAGTCACGTTCTGAGGTTCGCAGGGTTGATACCTCAACATTTGAATTGGGGGAGACACAATTCAGCTCATAACACTGAATTTAGTTTTAATCTTAAAATTTTTTTCAGAAATTAAATTGCTTCTGTGGCTTATAAATCACTAACCCAATCTTCAGTCTTTTTTGTCTCCTGAGGAGAATGATCCTAGGTAGCTTCCTTCAGGTATTTGGATATTGCAAGCTTAGGTAAGTATTTCTCAGGTATATATTCTATTATTAAAAACAAAACAAAACCAAAAACAAACAAACAAACAAAAAACAGAAGGAGCAACTATGAACTAAGCATTTATGCTCCAGGCCGTGATTAACAGTTCATGTGTTTATGTGTGTATTTGCTGCTGCGGCTTTCTTCTGCTGTTGGAAAACATCCTTCACCACAACCAGCACCTTCTGTCGTGCAGTGACTTGCGGTTTATAAAGTGCTTTAACATTTTATTTCTTGTCATTGCATGAAGAGGCGACAGAGCAGAGGTGGATTACCATCCGCATTTTAACGCGAGGTAGAACCAAGAGGCTCGGCTTGATTACGAATTTCCTTCCACAAGTCTTTCTTGAGCCCTAAGGTATAGCAAGCGCTGTCTTAGAGGATGGGAAAAGCTTTTAAGACAAGTTCTTGCTCTCATGGAATTAAATTCTAGTGGCGAAGACAAGAAACAAATACTTACATGTATATTATAATTTCAGGTAGTTATACATGCAAGAAAATAAAGTGAGTAACTGAATAGAAAGTGGCCAGGAGGGTGGTCTGCCTCTGCCTCCGAGGGAGTTCTCTGTGGCTTGAGAGAGGGGGAGAGAGGTGCGTGTGGGTGTGGAGGGGGCAGGGCGAAGGGCTGTAAGGGTGGGCGTGGTAAAGACCTGGCTCCTCCCCTCAGTCGATGAGAGGCCATTGGAGGTCTTTGAGAGGCGAGTGGTCCTTTGACTCCTGTTTTACACTTTCTCCACATTACCATACCATATCGCATGGAGTCTTTGAATAAGGTGTAGAAATTATCTACATAATTCCATTTCTTTTTTATCTTTTTATATTTAATTCTTTTTTTTTTTTTAAAGGGATGAAGAATATCTTCTTAAAGATAGTTAGCAACTTTCTTATGGTCATATGCCATATCCGGGGATATTGAATCCCAAGAAAAGGTAGCAGAGATGGTCCTTCCTCTTCCGTTTGCAGTGTTTATTGCCAGTGAAGCGGCCCTCCTGTTCCTCATACCATGACTTTGGGGAACACTTGTACCCATGGAGAAAGCTAGACGACAGCTCAGTGCTTTTTCTTAGACCCCGTTTTCCACTCGCTTTCTTTTCCTGGCCCCTCCTCGCCCGCCGCCTGCCGCGTGCCTGCCTGGGTTCTTCAGGTTGCTTCTCCACTTACTCTGCTGTCGTACTCCTTGTGTTGTCATCCATTCCTGTGGCTGCAGTCGCCACGTTGATACTGACCTGCACTTCTAACCCAGCTCTCTCTGTAGCTCTAGATTCATGTTTCTCACTATTTCCTGGACACCTCTACCCCAGAGTCCCTAAGACACAAACATTCATATTTGACGAGTACTCATCATGGCAGAGTTACCTTTAACTTTCCCCTCTCCATCATCTTACACAGCCAGTTGGTCACTGAGAATTAGCAATCCTGCCACTTAAATATCTCCTGCTTTCCTCTCCACTGCTAGTTTCTCATTCTGGATATTTGTAGTAGCCTTTCCTCCTTTCATTCCTCGCTCCTTCTAAACCGCCCTTTGCGCCTCTTTGAATCATCTTTCTGACACTTGTTCTGAGTATGTTACACTGTTCCACAAACTCCTACGGAGTCCTAATTGCCTGATGGATAAAATCCAGGTCAGCTTCTAGGCTTTCTATTTCTTCGTTTCTTCACATGTCTAGTAATTTTACTATCATATGCTTGATATTATGGATCGTGGGTTGAGGCTAGATTTTGTTGGTTTATCAGAGTGTCTCAGTCTTTCTGTCATGATTACCCCTCTAAGGAATTTTTTAAGATCCCTCTCCCCCCAACAAATCACCCCCCCATGTAATTTAATACCACAGATGTTCTGTATATATGCACATGTGCTTGAGTACCATGGCTCTTTGGAGGACCACACGTTTTTGTAATAGATCTAAGATTCTCTATCCTCCCAAGAACCAGTTTTTGCCTCCCTAGCCTTAGTAGCACCTCTGTTGATAATGCATGTTTTAGACGATGTTGAGCTTTATTTGCTAATATACAGATACCGTACTGATAGACTGATCCTTTTAAGGCTTACTGTTAAGCTTCATTAGGACATGTTTAGAATAGTTCTGCTTTTGGGGTATGGCCTTTCTTGTGTTCCATTTGAATGACTAGAGCATTCAGTGAATGCTCTGCCTTCTGTTTGGTCAGAATTCTGTCTCCCCGCTTTGGGTGACCTTCAGCATCTCCATTTTACCCATAACTCCCCAGTGCCTGTTCTCTGCAAGACCTCCTGGGATCTCGCCCTCTACATATGCAAGTTCATTTTCAGCCAAAGACTTAATAAGACCTCGTTATAGATTTCTGGAGCTCCTTCTCTGTGTGGCTCCCTTCTTCCCATTACCCTGGTAAGTTTCATCTGTCTCAGCAGTCTCAAACTCCAGTGTCTGCCTCCTGAGCTCAGCGACCTGCTGTGCTGCATTGGGGCTCCCCCCCTTCCCTGCTGTAATGGTGATTGTAGGGCTCATTCACGTGTTTCTCTTCTCTAAGGGATTTCAGTCTCATACAGCCTGTTGGCCAGTTTTTCAAAAACAATTGCTTCGTACATTTTGTCCATTTTTATGGTTGTTTAGAATAGGAGGGTTACGTGTACCAGTTACTCTGTCATGACTGGTATGAGAGTTCAGTGTGGTTTTGATGCTTATTATTAATCCTTAGAGGATAATTGTGTACATGTGAGAATTGAAAAATACATCTGCTGTTTACAATGACCTGTCATAGAGTTTAACTTGTAACTGAATAAATACCTACTTAAAAGATTTTAAAATTCAAGTGATAATTCGTATTGATGATTGTGGGAAGTTAGAGGACGTCATCGGGCATCTTCATGGTCCCCTTGATGCTGTTCTCCTCGTGGTTCTGTCCACTTGCCTAATTCCATTCTTCCTCACGTATGACCTCGTATAGCCCTCAGACCATTCATTTTCGGCTTCTTATAGTCTCAGGATAAGTTAGGAATATTAGGTCCAGAGAAGTTAAAATGCAGTCACTTTATTTTTCAGTTGGTGAAATGGAGGACCAGGGAGACCAAATGACTTACCTTAAAGTTGTACTGTTTAAAGCCAGGACCAGAATCAAATAACCTAAATGCGCTTTCTAACATTCTCCCCGTGATCCTTTGCAGCCCCCCTGGCTTCACGTTTCCATAAATAGCCTCTTTATGTATTTGAAAATAATTTTAAAAAATTAGAATTCATATATTTGAGCCGTTCTTGTAATTTCTCCCTTCAATATTGGTGTGAGGTTAGCTAGCGTATGGTCATGTGAGGGTATTTTAGGAAAATAAATCAGCAAAATGGAGGGAAAGTATAGTTGAGGATTTTTCAAGTTTGAGGATTATTTGCTCCTTAAAATCAAACAAAAAAAACCTCTAAAATTGTACAGAAAATCCTCTCTAACTTTATAAGATATTTGACCAAGTCTCAGTAAGTAAAAAACCAAGAGAACAAGTAAGTAATATACCAGGGTAAGGTTCCAAAAGTTATGAGGACATGAAGTGTTGAATGCCTGGCACACCTCTGATATTGTACTGTGATACTAGCACCATCTTGTGGTCGATTTGTATTGTTGCATATTACTTTTTTCTTGTAACAAAGGTGAACTTCCTTTAAGACATACACACACCTACAGGATTTGGGGCAGAGGATTATATTGTAATAAATGTTAGAAGTAGAGCTTTTTTAACCCCAGTATCAAGTTTGCTTCCATCCCAGGTCAGTGGTGCCCGAATGCTCTCCTTTTCCCGTTTGGCAGTCTATGTGATGTGATTGTTAGACCAGCTCCTGGTGCAGAGCTGTCTACATCAGAGAATGGCACTTCTATTGACCGTCTCAGCAGTGAGGCTGAATGGTCCTAGAAACCCAACTACATGCAGACTATCGGAGTTGGTCCCTTAGGTCAGGGTTCAAAGGATGTTGTGGAACAGCTTGATGCTTTTAGTGCTGCTACCTGCACTCACTTTTAACAGGTGAATGGGCAACTTGAGTATCCGAATTTATGAATGAAGCCAGTAGCCATATCCTATTTTTTATGTATAAGATAGACTAAAGAAGTGCTGATGAGAAAGATGAATTTCTTTTAAATTTTGATTTTTTGTTGTAAAGTTAAGAACTTGATGCCTCTTTTTATTTACATTTTAACTTTTCTGTTCTTATGATTCCTGGGATATTTTACTTCTATTCTGTTGAAGCTATAGAAAACCATGAAAGCATGTTTTAGAGATTTGCATAGTATCAGTGGTAAAATGTTGTAATTATAGCATCAGCTTATCTTTCTTACGGGAACCTAAGTATATTCTGGAAAGAAATGAGAAAGCGAAGCTAGACAGAACTATCCCAAAAAAGAAATTTTCTCCACTATGTGCATTTAGTAAATATGCTTGCCATTTAAAAATTATGTTTGTTGTTGTTGTAAAAATAATACTGCTCATTATGGAATATTCTTAAAGAAGAATAAAAAGAAGAAAAAAACACCTTAGTTCTATTACCCCAAAAGAGCCACATTTTATGTTTTGATTTGTTCCTTCCAATCTTCCCTTCCCCTCTCCTTTGCATAATTTATTGTTTTATTTTACATAATAATGATGTTACTCTATTCACATTTATCACCTTTTTAAAAACACAGATTCTAACCTTGGTATTTTCCGTTTCTATAAATTCTTAATCATTTTAACGGGTGCTTACTATTTTAATCAGTGATATTAGTTCATCTTGTATTGAATACTAATATACTTCCACTTCTTCCCTCCATAATTTATTGTACTACAATGAACATATTAAAATAGGATTATTTCATCAGAATCATTTCTCAGAAGACATAGTACCAAATCAAAGGGTATCAACAATGTTGTAGCTCTTATTAAAATATTCCTTGGAATCACATTTTTATTGTGAGTCATCAGATCATTTTGTTGTTCTTTTCCATATCTTCTCTGTTAGAATGTGATTTTAGAAATAAAAATCATAGACAGACCAGGGCTACTTTATATGCATTACTAATTTAATGCACAATTCTATGAGAAATATACTGTTAATAGCTACCATTGTGGAGATTTTACAACTTTGGAATTAAATACAATTGAGATTTTCCCCCTAAGATACTCTTCCATTGGAGACATATTGATGTTAGTAATGCTAGTAGATATGCATGGTTCTCAATATCTGGCCTCAAACTGAACTCATCTTATATTTTCAATATTTTTAAATCAGAAACCGAAGAATATTTTAATTACCTGGATATCACTATGACCTTTAAAGGAGAAAGTAATGCTACATTTCTGTGCACGCACATCACTTTCCTTGTTTACAGTCATTTTCTTAAGACGGGTGGTTCCTAAGGCCCCACTAAGTGAAACTGTTAGAAAATCCTCATGCAATTAGCTCCTTTGTTTGTAGGATTCTCATTCCAGGCTTTGACCTTGGTAAATCTTATACTCACAAAGTAGCCTCTAATAATTTCAAAGGCCAACACAGTAAATGGACCTACTGGATAGGGAAGAGACCAGAAGTCTATTTTCAGCTGCTGCGATATCTTCTGGGGGCTGATCTGTGCTTGCATGTCACTCTGGTCTCCCAATCCGTGATGCTGTAAAAGGTTCGTGTTCTTGACCCTTCTCCCCACTGTGTATACTTGAATGGAACAGTGGTTATGTATTAAATATTTTATTGTTGGTCTTATGTACTGAATTTGAGGTTGGCCTTAATAGATTTTCTTCACTTTGGAAGAAGCTCTGATGCCTCCCTCCAATGTGACTGTTTTTGTGATGACTTCTTTGGGCTTTAGACTCTTGCCTTTAGCTGCCGTAGAGCTTTATCACCTGCAGAAATAACTTCCATATCCACTGTAGTCAGTGGCAGAGTATTCCGGTATAGATGTGTGGCAGAAGGAGTCAACTTTTGTTACAACTTCTGGTATTTCTAGTGATTTGAGTGTTCTAAGCAGATGAAGTGTATATTTTCTGGAGACAGTGCTAAATTGCTTTAAAACAAAAATGAATATAAAGCTTATTGGTTTTAATGTACTTGTCTCTGCTTATAATCCTTCTTAAATGACTTAACAAATTATTATCGACTTTTCCGTTGTTTGTTTGTCTTTCCTAGCTACTTTGATCTTACCTAAGAAATAAAGAGGAAAGATAAAAACAGGTAAGATTTTTGAAAGGTTAATTATAAACCTGTGACAAATTTGGCCTCATTATTAGTCACTAGATGGCACTGTTTATTTGCAAAGTGCCATTTTTTACAAAGGAAACTGGTAGTAACTGAAATTACTGCCTCATGAATAAAATATTTCTGATGGGATTTGCATTTCTATATTGGCTGAAGACACTGTTGAATGTTTTATTAACCAGCCCAGTGCAACTGTCAGCCTATTAAAGAGATCCAATGGTCCCTGTTTAGATAAATAAACTAAATAAATCCATTTCGTCAAATTGTGTTCCTGGCTGTTTATTTTCCACTCTTTTGATGTACAGTTTATTTTAAGTTAAAGCCACATTGGTTTAAAAATTAATGGGAAAATGTTATTTGGTGTTTGGAACATGAAGAAGCTAATTGCTATCGTCAAAAAGCCAGCTCTATTTTAATGTTAAATTGTTTGCTCATAAATGGTAAACTTTTTAATGGTTGATTATAAACTGTCCCATGGTCAAAAATTGTCTGATAGTCTGTTAAATATACGGTTGAAGACTATGTTATGAATCTGTGGAACCCCTGTTTAATTTCCCTGGGAAAAGAACTATTTCACGCCTTTTACTTGGTTTTGTCTGTGAGTCATGCTCATTTTTCACTTACGGTATATTATTCCTTGGAAAGAAAAGTTGCTAATTGATTTTTAAATGAAATGCCTTTTATCAAAGTGCTACTTGCCAGTCACTCTCGTGGTAAATGCCAAACATTAAAGGGGAGACAGCCGTGCTGTGAGGCTGCGGCTGCCGGAGCACCCCGAGGCCTCGAGGCCGTGGCTCCATACAGGACCGGCGCCCACACGTTCACTGCCTTCTTAAAGCGTATGTTCCAGGCATCAAGAAACTTAACAATCGCGTTATTTAATAACACTGACTGAGCCAGAGATTTCATACTCAGGCCCTAGGGTTACAGAAATATTCGAATAAAGCATGTCAGTTTTGTGCTCTGCTACGCTGAAGTAAGTTAGCAACTAGAAATGGCACATCATGGTTCTGACTTTTACTTCTCATTTCTTTTTTTTCAGGAATCCTCACTTGCTTTTTCTTCCATTCCTATTATTGCCTTTTATCTAGTTCCACATTTGTGAGGACAAAAGTTAAAGCAGATTAGGCACTTCTGACTTAGCATATAGCTTTTAGGAGTATTCAGCTCCTTGCGATGGAGCCTGGGCCGGATCTGATCTCTAGGGTGAAGACTTTTAAACTGTGTAACACTAGCCGAAGAGTTGTGCTGTGTCAACTATTTTAAGCTTTCCTGTACAAGAAGTTAAAATAGGGCTAGAAAAGATTTCACCAGAGACTTTTGATTTCAAATCCTCAGAAGCCTACCAGGAAAGGGACCATGGGTCCAGATAGTCTCATTTTTTGCTTAGGTTTTGTTTGTTTGTTTGTTTAACTCTGTGTCCTTCAGGTCCCCCAAAATAGAAAAATAATATTTAAGAGTAAAAACAAATAACAAATGTGGAGTCAAATCACTCTTTTGGCATTTAAGACATTCATCGATTGTGGAGTAAAGACTACTAGAAATGCCTCTGAAACGCTTATGTGTGCTCGCATTGAAAAAGAGCAAGAGAACGGGCCCCCACCCTTTTTCCTAGCTCTGGAGTCTCCTCATGTCTTTGCAAATTCATAAAAGCTACTATAGGTCAAGCTCCATCACAGATGATTCTTAGGAAATGTCCAAATTTCCTTATTCTGTATTTGGTTTTGCTAACTATTGTTTAAAAACAAATTATGACTGTCTTGGGCCTTGAAATCTACTGCAAAAATGGAGATTTCGCTTATTGGTTATGAAGAATTTGGCCCTTAATTGCATTCTTAAAATAGGGAGAGTGTGTCAGGTTTTATGGTTTGGAAAGTCACATTGCATGGCATTGGCCTTGCCATGAAATATCCTAATTTAGAAATGAAATGTTTCTTAAAAATGTCTTTTGTACTTTAAAACAAATGTGCCCTTTGTTAATCTCTTCTGATTTTGTTGTTGTTGTTATTTGTGTTTTTGCTGACACCCTTCACTTTCATAATGGAACATTGCATTTTTGCATATTCAGTAACTGACATTTTTTTGTTTCTTTGATCTTTTTATATGACTCCAGTCTACAAATAAATTTCACCTGAAGACTAGGGTTGTTCTTATTTGTGGACATTATATGATTTTTAAAGTAAAGCTTCGAAGGAGGAATTTCCATGCTTAAAATCTTGCAGATTTATATTCTTTTTAGTTTTAATGAAGCTAAATTTTTTTCTACTTTTTAAACAAGAATGTGGTTCAGTGCTATTCATTTCAAATGCTCTCATGTCCAGGACCCCTATTTGATGGCTTGATTTACATTTTAAAAATTATATATATATATATAATTATATATATATACATATATGTGTGTGTGTGTGTGTGTGTGTGTGTGTGTGTGTGTATATATATATCATTAGATGTTTGTTAGAAATGGCCCATCCCATATTTTTCAGATATAGTATGCAAGCTAAACTTGGTCATGGACAAATTTGCTAAGAGAGGAAGTGTGAAATAGTGAGAAAGGCCAGGGACTATAGACCTGAGACCTCAGATGTGGCATATTCATTCTGCGCTTCAGTTTCTGTATCTGTGAATTTGGATCGTCATACCAGTTCTGCCCACCTGATGGGGAAATATAAGGGCCAATTAAGATAATAAATGTGCAAATACTTTGTGAGAACTGCACAGCCAACGACTTTGCTGGGCACAAGTAGTAATCCTAGAATTAAAGAGTTTAGAGGTTAAAATATCTCAAAGTCAGAAAATTCCTTCGATATCCTAAAAAGGTGAACCTTCTTTCTCAGTGCTTGAAGAGACTGACTGCAGGAGCTTATACAAAAGATTGATATGTGAAATCCATCTTAGTCTCAGATAAGACATTCTAAGTTAGAATGCTTTTATATTCTAGCACATTTTGTTTTTTAAAAGACACATTAGAAATTAATCTTTGCAAGCAAGTTTTCTCTTGACTTTGTGGTAGTAGAGTCAGAATTAAAGGTAGAAGAATTATAATAATATATATTTTATATCATTTTATTATATGTGTCATTACTAATTAGAGTTATATATGTACTGAGTTTTTCATCTAGTGTTCAAAATACATGTTGGATTATTTACTTCCCATTCCTTTCCTAGTTATAATAACTGACATTTTCCAGAAACTGGTAGAAGTCACTCTTTTTGCATTGTCTGTCACTGGCCTAACATACCAATATTGAGAAGAAAAGGGGAAAGATTCTATATTATCTGTTATATATTGTCATTAATATCAACAAAGAATTAACTTTAGTATACCTAAAAACAACCACCAAATAGCTTTATAATTAAAAAGTTCAAATATTGTCATATACTGAGAATTTGGTTTAGAATATGCCCAAATATATAAGGCAATATAATACACAGCTAGAAGTAATATGAAGGAAGCCAAAATAACTTAAATTCTGATTAGTAAAACAAATAATACTAAAATTAATTTCAAACTAAAGGGCAAATGAGGAAGCTGAGGGAGAGAATTTTCAAGCTAGTGTTCTTTCTATTCACTTTATTAAAGTAGGTTTTAATTTTGGTGGTTTTCAACAATTTGTTGTTTTGGTGTAGATTACTGTAAATTTAGTACCTCTTATGCATCAAGTCTTGTGCAAGGGATCAAAAGACGAATAAGCCATATTTTTAATGAGCTTATAGTCCTAATAATTATGATACAGTAGTAAGCAAAATTATGGATTTTCTAGAGGGTGCATCCACCCCAGGTGTTCATGTGTGATGAGGTGGGGTTGTGAGGGAAGGCACCCACTGTGGATAATGCACAACTGAGAAAGATGAGAAATTTGAGAGGAGCAGGATCTGCTCAAGGTCAAAGAACAACATAAACCATAAACAAAGGGGAATGGAAGGGAGGAAGGGGAGGCTTGGAGTGTTTGATACTGCTTTCGGTGTGGAATATGGGGCTAGAGCCGAAGTTCCCAAACTTTGTTACATATTAGAATCACCTAGAGGTCTTTAAAAACTCCCAAAACTCCTTATGCCCTGCGCCCCCTCCCAGACATTATGATGTAATTGATATGGGGTACGTCTTAGGCATCAGAGCTTGATGAGCTTGACAGTTTGACAAAGTCTTGGTTAAGTTGAAGAGCTTGGTCTTTATCTCATTTGTGATTAGAAGCAATTGAAAGATCACACATGCTGGGTAATGTGGTGGCTTTATATTTAATGAAACATTGAAAACAATGCTCTTTCTTACATATGGGTTGCAGTGCTATTTAACTTATTTTCATTTTTTTCCCCTAACAAATCATCAGTGCTATTATTTTAAGTACTTTTTTTTTTAACTTGATAAAATTCAGTATCTTCCAGTGACAGTTACCCACATTTCTTTTGTATCAAATTACTTTAAAAATTAATTTCCTTTTGGTTTAAAGTTAGGTACTATGATCACCTTGGTTGGGGAAAACAGAGAAGCCATAGCATGAATAATTTTTCTCCCCAGGTGGCAGATGAATATTTAAAATTTTCACTTGAGCTTAGAACAAAACAAAACCCTCAGCTTTTAATTTCATAATACTAAATAGCCTGCGCCTTTGACCTCTTACCTTAAGTCAAGGCCAATAGAACATCTTCACGTGAATTTTTTTTGTTTATAAATATGCACTTTTAACTGGTTTGGAAACAGGCATATTAAATCCTTTGTAAGAATAGAAATATAGTTATACAAGTTGTTTCTGGATTTAGCAGGAAAAGCTCCCTATATATTTTTTTCTTTCTTCCCCTTGTGAAGTCTTACAAGAGTGATTGTAACTTAATTTTGTACAAGAATTGTCAAGAAATTGCTAGTAATCTCTAATCAGAGAAAAAGAAGTAGGGATGTGATGGATAAATAGGATTCTGTTGTGGCCAGCATCTTCATTGATCTTAACAGAATTGCTCTTTGCCTCCCCTGTGTCTGTATTTTCTCTTGGCAGTAAGCCGAGTGAATTTGGAACAGAAAGAAAGAGAGAAAATCTAGTTGGTTCCAAATGATGATAGCTGTTCACTGGTGTGGGGAAAATAACTTACAACTTGATAGTGAATTACTGGAGGATTTCTCTTGTTTAGGGGAAAATTGAAGTTCCTTTTGTGGCCAGGTTGGAACATTTCTAACGTAACATAACCCGTAGCTTATGATATCAATTTAAATCTTATGATCATCATGTCAAATGGAAATTAGAGTTTTTAATTATGAAATAACTTGTAAACTGTTTCTGAACTGCAGTCAAAAAAGACTAAGATTAGAAAAAAGTACTGTCTTGTGCTTAATTGCTATTTTTCAATCTATTCTATTTCTAAAAGTAAAATAATAGTTATTTAGGGTTTTTTTTTTTAAATATAGTGAATTGATTAAAGAGTCTTGGTTTATGGGTATATCATTTTGCTATAGACTCTACAGTCAGAGATTATCCTCACGAAAATATGTAATTTTGAAATGTTTTTATCATAAGATTCACAAATTTACAGCTTTTTAGCTAATTACTGCTCACTCAGGCAGATTCCAAAGAAATAATCTCTCCATGTGCCTGTAAATAGAAAGTTGGGGTGAGATTTTTGTCAGTGCATTTTATAGCTCAGAGGGCTCTCTATCTTCCCTAGTCTGTTCAGAGACTGTCAAAGTAGCAAAATTATGCTTTCTAATTCAAATGGAATGTGGCCATAGATGGCACTGTGGCTCACACTGATATTTAAAATATAGCATATTGTGGCATTTTCTGAGAGAAATTTCCAAGACCAAATTCATTTACAGCAGCCCTTTGTATTGAGTTTATTTTTCACTCTGAAGAGGAATGATTTTAAACCCAGCAAAACTAGAAATACTAAGGATAATTTTAATATTACTAAATATATTACAAACAGCTCTCTTTCTTGACCCCTTATAATATTTTTCAAAATGGAATCTCTCTTCATACTATCTCTAAATCTGTTTACATAGGTGTAGTATCTAGAGAGCACAAATTTAAGCGCACCCATGATTCTCATCGTTATCTCCAAGGAAGCATCATTGGAACCTTGCTACTAAATCAAGGCATTTTGTCTCCTGAGTTCTCTCATGACTGGGGCTAAACAACTATCGCTGGCAAGTGACAAGAGGCAGAGACAGCAGGGAAAAGAAAGAGAGAAAAAAGAAAGTAAGAGTAGGGGAAAATAAAAGTGTAGGAGAAAGGGAGGGAAAGTACCAGGTATGCATCAGAAGGGCAAGGATGCTGGCAGCAACTGCCTCAGGTGCCAGTTCATTGGTTCCCGTGCACTGATCTGCCTTCCTGCTGCATCCCAGTACTTGTAATGGCTCTCTGGAATCTGGGTAGTACTACGAAATGGCTCAAAGTACAAACCAACGTCGTCATTAAGCTCAAATTTGCCTGAAGAATTTTCCAGTCCTCCAATTAAAAAAAAAAAAAAAATCCATGAAGATTTACAGATTTTTATCTTTTTAGTTTAGTACTCCCTCAGGTAGATTTTAGAGAAATAATCTTTCTATGTGTCTGGAAATACAGATATTCATGTAAATCTATCTCATGCAAATAGTCAGAAGAATCTACACAGCAAGAAATGTTAACTCAATTATATTTTTGTACTCTATGACAGAAACTTGGGAATCTGATGCATCGCTACCTTAAAATTGATGCTTTGGTAAAGTTGAGATGTTTGCCTTCGGGGGTAGAAAAGATATGATCTCTCTTTTAACTAAAAATTAGTGGTAATGGGTGGTCTTTCTCCTTGATCTAGAACAGTTTCTCAACCTCAGTGCTATTAAAATACTGGGCTGGATAGTTCTTTGTGCCTTGTAGGAAGTTAAGGTGTTATTTCTGGCCTATACCTACTAAATGCCAATAGATCGCCCCCAGGCATGATAATCAAAAAATGTCTCCAGATATTCCAGATGTCCCCGTTGAGGCAAAACTATCTCTGATTGAGAACCACTCAGTCTAGAATGGTCACCGATAGGGATTTTAGAGGAAGAGAGAATTAATTGAGGGCCTCTAACAGGCTAGATACCATGTCGTATTCATTCTTCACAGTCAGTTTATACTTCAGACGTATGAGGTTACGAAAAGCTAAGACACTTTCCCAAGGCCTTGTAATTTGGATCCAGGACTCCAAATCTATCGGGCACTAAAACCCCTAAATCATACTGCTTTATAGCATTTATCTTTAAAAGGCACTAAAGTCTCTGCTAGTTCCAATCGTAGAGTTTAAAGGAAACTTGGTTCCTTAACGTACATTTATTTCAAGTGAGCTGTAAATTAAGAAAGGCAGTGTGATGCAGTGGGAAGTACAGTGCACTAAAGGTCAAGAGTTCTGACTTGAGTGTCAGCTCTGACTCTAACTAGCTTAGTGCCATTGGGCAAGTCACTGTGCCTCAGCTGCTTCTACTCTGAGATGCAGAGGTCAGCCTCCATGTTCTTTAATGAGCTCCGTTGTTTGAGGATATTGAAAATTGTAATGCTTGGAGTTTCAAGACTGGCAGAAGTTTTCACATTGCTTTAAAATTATTCTTTATGCAGTTTAGAACAATAGGTATGCTTTGGAACTTTTGGCTCAATTTAATCTATTAGTCTCCTATTGATATGTCTTCTATTTCTGTAATCCCTAGCCCATTATTCACCTCCTTTGTGAAGTCTTTTCTAATTATCTTTCCTGTCATGATAGATTTTCTTTACTTCTCATTCGCCTTGGCACTTATGTTTATAACCTGACCACCCTCCACAGTCTTTTCTTGTCAGAGCTGAAATGATTTATTGATTTTCATTTACTTATGTTTTATTACTCTAACCAGGATATAAGATCTTCAAGAGAGAAGACTGGGTCTTCTGCTTTCATGTTTTCTGAAATATTTAATAAATGTTATACATAGTAGGTGTTCAATAAGTGCCTATTGGATTAAATTTAAGAATTTGTCATTTTAAAGCAAACTTTTTGAGAAGAAACTTCTATGATAAGTGATAGACACTCAGAACATAAATATTCCAACCAAACAGTTACGTCTACTGTGAAGTAAGTGTTCTTTGAGTACAATTTCTGTTTAACTTTAGTGGAGCAAAATAGTATTGCCATGTGTTGAAATATGTGTTTCCTCTGTTTGACTCCTTTTAAATTTCTCATGCCTGGGAATTAAGATGCTTTAAGGATGCAGTTTCTGAAATGCTCCATTGGCTACATCTTTTCAGAAATAGCTATATGTAGAAAAATATGACATTCATTGGCAGAGGAGAGCTGATAAATACAATTTGATATTAGTATTTTTGCAAATTTTTCAATAACTTTTTGACATTTTCCTATAGTCCTTATTTACCTTATCAATAGTTATAGTGACATATGATTGTCAACTTTTTATATTAAGACCAAACTAATAAATTAAACATGTTGTATTTATATCTGATGAAAGCTGACGTTTTGAAAGGGTGTTAAAATACACTGACAGGTCCCATTCATAAGCTCCTCTGCTATCAATGTGTAGATGACACCTTTAGATATTGTTTGTACACATGCCGATAGAAAGCGTTGACAACATAACAAATGCAAATGTCAACCACACAATTTAACCTTTCTGTGTAGGAAAAGGTGTTTTTCTTTTTTTTTAAGTTACACGTACCTTTTAAGTTTGTTTCAAAGTTTTTATTGTGTTTTAGCCTGTTATCACTACTGCTTCATGTACCACTGAAAGCAGCCATTGCAATAAGATTTACACTTGAGAGCTTTTCTCCGTAATGCTCCTACATGAACAATTGCAACTGCACAGTTGTGTATATTTTTCGAATTCTCTGTGTCATTTTCTGTGTTTTCTATCTCTCGAATCTTTTTGTAGCATCCTTCTGTTGACCTCTACAAAGCATTTGGGGTTAATAAGAGAGTCTAAGGAAAACATTCTGACTCCCCTCCTTGCCCCGTACATACTTTAAGTTCAAGCATTTCTTATAACACTTTGGCACACTTATGTCGGTGCTTAGATCCAACAGTTAAGAATGTCATGTAGCAATTAAAAAAATTCTTTTTTTTAGCTTATATGGGATAGCAGTGGAGTGGGCCAGAAAAAGCACTGAATATTCCAGTGGAAGACCTGAATTTAAATCCTACCTCTGCCACAGCTACCTTTGAGCATTTTTGCAGGTCACCTACCTCTTTGGAGCATCCCTTCCTCATTTGTAAAATGAAAATAATGATACCTCTTTTACCTGCCTACACAAAATAATGCATCATGAAAATGTTTTGGAAAATGTATTTTTGAAAGTTCATGGAAAAGACATGTCAGAAAATCCCTCTTATAGTAGCTTTATGTGCAATATCCTTGATGTCTTTTTTTCTGCTCTCTCTGTCTCTGAAGAAGTAGTCTTCTGCTTAAATGCTATCAAAAACTAGTCTTGGAAATCTGAGTATTGGACACCTTTAAATCCAAGATAGTGAAATTTTATAGGCATTGCATGCAATAACTGTTAGAAATAATATCACAGGTCCAAAGACTATACATGTACCAAAAAGGCAAATAACCCATAATGAGTAACGACATACTCACATTAAAGAACCAGATACCATAGTTTCTGCACCAACACAAAGACCTTTATTTCCCTTGACTTCAGGCTGCATCATTTCTGAATTTCCGCATCCACATTCTTCCGCATACAGCATCTCCTTAATTTTACCACACGTCATCTCTTCTTACTTCAATGCATTGTGTACATATCTGTTGAAACAGTAATATATCACTTTTTTATTAGAGACCATATCGCTTTCTTAAGGGGTAAAGTGATCGCAGCATAAGGGGGATAGTGTAAGCACACATATCTAATAAGTGTTCTGCACCTGGGTTGAAAAACACTGTGATAGGGTTAACAGGCTTAAAAAGGGGGTGAAGGGTTCCTACAATGTTGCTGCTTTGAGGATCGTGCAGGGTTTATCATTGCCAATGAGATCAAACCCAGATTTCACATTCGAGCATTCCTTTCACCCCCAATTCTCCCTAATCCCCAAGCCTCATCATCATGTTACAAGCTAAAATTGCCTTTATTTGCTTCCCATAATCAAATTAATCTTTTACTGTTATGTACAGTTGATTCACTCATTCTCACCTTGTTGCCTTTCTACATGCTGTTCTGTCTGGAATTCTGCTTGTAACCTTATGGACTTCAGCGTAGTATTCAGAAATCCTTACGCCAGCGAATCTTTCCGACTGCTGCCATCTCCTCTGCTGCACATAGCTTTTGTAATGAGTTTACCTAAAAGGAAGAAAATGGTTTTGTTCATGTAGTTCAACTTAAAAATTGGCCTTCATCTCAAAGTTTAACTTAAGCCTGTGCAAATATTTTAGGAATGACTAATAGGTATTGTCCTTACATTTTCTGCCTGTGTACATTTCTTATGACGACAAGGTGGTGATTATTACAAAGAAAGGTTCGTAGAACAGTTTGGATGGCAATTTGGTTTACTGGGTCACATTTCATCATGTTACGATAAATAAACCGAAAGAATACTGTGATGCTGTCAAAACGTATGTCCAACACGTTTCTGATTCCTTCATCTTCTATCTCTATATCATCATCCGCATATCTCAAACCTTATGTTGCCACATAGTTTGCTTCGTTTTCATGTGCAATTAGTATTGTTGCTCCAACTATATTATATACCGTTTTAGAACAGGAACCGTGCCCTATTGTGTTGTTGAGAGCATATAGATTCTAGGTAAATACTTGTGAATTAATAGATGAATAGAGATATCAAGTCTGATATTCTTAAAAAATGGAAATAGTTGTATAGGAAGCTAATCTCTGTGGCAAATGAAGAAAATCAAGATGGAGCGTATTATAAAACATACATTGCGAAGTGGAGCTCCTCTGAGTTTGTATATAATGCCTGTATTTTTCTTGGACTTATCTATCTCATATTAAGCAGAATCAGAACCAAAGATGTTAGTTAGTAGGAGTATAAGCATGTCCATTGGTTTCTAAAAAAATTTTTTTTCCTTTTAAAATAGTACATTTTTATACTTAATTTATCATACCCCAAGCCATCAAACAGTATTCTACATATAAAATATAAAATAAAGTAATTACAATACAGACTTTAGTTTTATAGACTAAGCAACTGTATTTGGTTTAAAATAGTCAGTGGGGCTTTGTTTTTTTCATCTTAAGTTATTATAAATTTTCTGAGTTTCTCCTTTGTGTCTGAAAATATATCACTTTCTGACAGGCAAGAGTAGCAGGACCTTTCTGTTGACAAATTGACACCCGTGATTTTAAATTCAGAGTGTGTGTTATCCAGCCTTAACCTCTTTTCTTCACCCTTGTCCATTTGGGCAGCTGATGGTTAGAGTCAGAAGTCAGGAATATGGCGCCCCTTTTCCAACCTTGAAGTTAGTACAGATTAGCAGTAGTTAAGAACCAGGAGTGTTGAATCAGACTCTCTGTGGCATTTGAAACACCCCTTGTGCGTGCACGTGCACACACATGTACATGCCAAAGACTTCCCCTAGGAGACTGCGATTCTATGCTTCTATAGATCTGACTTGAGGCCCAAGTGATTTCACTGTGCATCTTTAAAAAGGAACCATTAGGCTAATGTTTTCTAGTCTTTTCACTACCAGGGAAAACAAATCAAAAACATTTAGTAAGGATGCATTGATTTTCCCTGCCCCGCACCTTTTTTTTTTTTTTTCTAATTAACCAAGGTAGGGACATAGAATTTTAAGTGTGTGAGAAAAGTCAAAGTTTGTTAGGGTGAGAGAACTAAATTCATATAATTCCAAAACTTAAAAAATATATGCGTGTGTGTATATTTTTTTTGATGTTTTAATTTGGCTGTATAGTCTTGTATTGGCTAAGTGTTTGATCACCTTTAATCTTTCTGAAGTATCAGAAATGCTTGTAAGGGAAAGGAACTTGCAGTATGACTGCCACTAGAGTAGATGATCCACAAAATTTCTTTCAGCTCTAATATTTGTCTGACTAAACTTTGTCAATTTCCTGGACTCATCAATGGGAAGATAGCTGTATATTCCACTTTGAATATGTATGCCTTGAACATCTGCTTTATTTAATTGTTTGGTGCCCTTTGCATGAGCCTTGTGATACCTTGCTGGATATCCGATTGAGAAACTGGAGAGAAGCAGAGCTGAGGGATAATGAAGAGTGTGTTGATGTCTAGACAGATTAAGCCACACATTTCATGATGGGAGCTAGATAGAGTCTCTGAGCATACGAATAAAGAAAGCTGGAAACATCGACTTTCTTTCTGTAACCTCTGTAAATTGAAAAGAAAGAGAAAGAAGGGGCTGTTTGTTGAGTGCTCATGATGTACCAAAAACTGTTAAACACAGTTTGCATTTTATCTTTTCAGAAGCCCTGCAAAGTTTGGTGTTTAGATCATTTTAGAATTGAGAAGACACATCCTTAGAGATATAGGTCATCGAGATGGTCAGTGGCTGAGCAAGAATGAGGAACCAGGATTTTTTGATTCTATATCTAATGTTCTTTCCACTATACCACTTTGCCTTCTAAATGTACTTCTTGCAGTGGTCTGATTTTTTTTTTATAATGACCTGATAGTTTTTTTTTTTTAATTTCATCTGTGAGACAAGTACAAGGCAAAACCCCATCATCATCATCATCATCATCATCATCATCATCATCATCATCATTATTTTAGGGAAGCTAGAAGTGTTCTTTATAGAAGGGAACCTTTTTAGCCTTGTAGCAGTCTTATTTTTTTCAAAGTCATATAGGATGCTGGTTCATCTCTCTGGTCTTTGTTTATTGTTGCTTCAGTATTTGTGGAATATTATGTTGTACGGAATCTTATCATCAATACTCTAGGAAAGCCTAGGTATTTTGGTGCCCAGGAGCTTAGCAGCTAAGCATACATGACAGAAAAGAGCTGTCGGGGATCCTAAACCTCAGTAATCCCAGAAGTCATATGACACATCTTAGTAGTGTATATTATGTGTTAACAAAGAATTTTTTTAATAAAAGAAGAAAAGATGATAGTAAGTTCCTTGAGGTCATTCTTTAATTTTATTTTGTGTCTGGAAGTTTGCCTCTCAGCGCTTAGTTTTCTCATCTGTACAATGAAGTCAGATTAGATCAGTAGTTCTTAAACTATATCAGTCGATGAGAATCATCTAGAAGGCCAATTGCTGGGCACATCTTAGAGTTTCTGATTCAGAAGGCCCAGGTATCCCTACAAGGGACCTGGGGCTTTCCATTTTTAAAGAGTTCTAGGCTGATCCTTAAGCTGGTGTCATGAGATCACTTTCTGAGAGCCATGAGATTTGATGATCCACAGTCTCTTTCTGTGGATCCAAAGTCTGACTCAGCTTTGTGAATTTCCTGGATTATTGGAAGATTGTTGTATCTTCCACTTTAAATATGTGGAATCTCTGTTTTATTTCATTGTTTTGTGCCTTTTCCAGTATACTGCAAAGTTCCTTTCCCTTAGAAATTATTTCCTTTTTCCACCATTCTGTGTGTACTGCCAAACAGAATCTTTGTTTAACTAATGTCAGTGCAATACATTTCCAGAACTGCCCTTTGGGGAAATTTAAATGAAATTTTAAAGTATCATTAAGAATGCAAACAATAAATTCTTTGATTAGCTGTAGGCATCTTTACATTGGGATGACTAAAAAAGGTTCTGGTTAATTAGAAGTAATTTGTTAGAAACCTGAATACTCTTTTTTTCTCTCTCAGATTAAAACTCATTTCCCAGCTGGATGCTTATAAGTGCAGGAAATGTAATTGTCAGATGATTAATTGCAATAGATAGATAATTAGAGTTCATATGATGTGTCAAATATGGATAACCAAGAAGTTGACTACACATTGAGAAAGAGAAAGATGAAATCTAGAGTATGAGTTGTGGCTATTGTTGGATGATTTACCTTTATCGCCAGAGCTTATAAGAAAGAGTTAGGTAGAAAGAACGCTTGCCTAAACTTTGCCTTTTTTATCCTATTTTGGGCAAATTCCTCATAATAATTACTAGAAAAATTACTAGAAGAGTTCCTACCACCTGAAATCAGTCTTGGAACATTTGGGCTGATGCTTAACTACGTTCCCTAATGTCAAAATAAAGAATTGGGAATTGTAGCTGGTTTTTCAATGCCACATATATTTTTAAACTCTTTCTATTAAACCTACCTTAACTATTTCTTTCCCCAGTTGAAATTACTTATTTTTGCTTCCAAATTTTCAATGACCAAATCTTATCTCCTTTGCAATTAGTGTCCCTCGTTCTTGGAAGGTAAGTGTTTTCATCATTCGTCATTGGATTCCATTATGGAATAGTTTTGCCTTTAAAAAAATGTATTTATGGTATTTAAATTATCCATCGTAAATATTAGTGAAATGAAAAAACAAATCTTACAGCCTATCAGTAAGTTGGCCATCTCCAATCTGTCTCACCTGTTGGTTTATTTAAAATCACAATGAAATTAATAAAAACTAGATTTTCTCCTGCATTTTTAAATGGAACTCACTCCATCTTCTAAACTTTATATTTTTACTGAAGAGTTTTCAGCTCTCAGAAATACTGCCTTACAAATTCAGCTAATGACCCAAATCCAGCTTGTTTGTTGTGTAGGAGTTGTATTAAAATAACTCACTGGATGAGTATTGTCATTAATGATATGCTCATTTTGATAATGGGGCTACAGATTCTTAGTCTATAGTCCTTGGGGAGATGCTACAATTTTTTTTTAACTAAGTATTGTTCTGGCTCCTTTTCCTTGATTGGCCCAGAAATAGCAATCAGCTGGGGAGCAGGATGACATGCCTCTTAGCGATCCCTTTGATCTTTGAGATGAGTATCAACATTGTATGCTTCCTAATGGAAGTGTAATTTAATGAAATCTATTGGGTAAACATACTTCAGATGTTCAAAGGAGGTGACAAAATTTTTGCTGGCAGCCAGGACCTGGCGGCTTTCCAGCTTGCCTCTAGCTGCTATGCATATAGTATTGAGAAAGGCACTTAAAATGGGAACATAAAGTATTATTTTCATTGTGTTTCAACCCCCCTGCTTGCCCTCCCCTACCAATTTCTTTCCCTTAAGTTTATTTTTGTGCTATTTCCACGAGTGCCCTTTGACATATAACCTTTCCTAATATAAAGTGGAATGTGAGATTTGATCTTTTTATGTTTTTCTTGGTTTATTTTATGATACCAAGAGTAGCACATTGGATGTATGACACCAAAGTCAGGAGAAGTCGTAGGCACGGAGACTTACACAGAACATCTTAGAGGGAAAAGGACACTCTATAAAAAGTACATTATTTTGGTACTGGTTGGTTAAATTAAATATTCTATTTTGGAAGGAGATGTTAGAGCACTTTTATCTTAACAATCCTTGAGGAAGTGTGATGAAAATGGAAATAGCCACAGACAGCAAGGAGTCAGGGGACCTGACCAATCTCAGCTGTGTCACCTTCTGGCTGTGTCTTGTAGGACTAATCACTTTCTCTGAGCCTCAGTTTCCTTAGCTGTAAAATGAATGGACTGATTTAGATGATTTCGAAGGTCATTTTTAACCTGAAATTTTATGGCTCCTTTTTAAGTCTCAGTATTAGCGTTGTCCAATAAAAATATCATGGCATTTATATATGTAACTTTAAATTTCTTAGCAACCACATTTTTTAAAAAAGAAGGTGAAATTAATTTTAGTAATGTATTTTAACCCAATAGATCCAAACAGATATTATTTCAATATGTAATAAATTCAAAAATTATTGAGATATTTTACTCTTTTTCTTCTTACTAAGTCTTCAAAATCCAGTACATCTTTTACAAAGACAGCATATTTTAGTCTGACTACCCATATTTCAATCACACATGCCTGGTAGTTACCATATTAGACAGCAACTCTAGATGCTACGAGGCAACTATTCCAAACCACATTCCCAGGAGACAGTCGGGCATGAAAATAAAAGTTCTAAAACCTCTGCCTCTTCCAGTAAGACCAATGATTCTCAGCTGCGGCTCTACCACCCAGGGAGCTTTAGAAAACACTAATGCCTGGGTCCCCTTAGTCTCGGTGCAGCCAAGACACAGGTATTTTTAAAGCTCCCCAGGGGATTCCAGTATTCAGTGTTGAGAACTACTGCATCAGACATAATGCTCCTAACTGCACTTGTGTGCTTCCATAAGCTCCCCACCATCAAGGAAGCTTCCATAACCCCCAAATTCTCCTCCACCCTACTTTTTTGGTTATAAGGAGAATATAAGATTTTTAGATCAGATCCAAAGACACTCAATATACTGTAAACTAAGTATCCATTAAAAATAGGGATATGGTACATAAGAGACTGTGGACCCTGAAAGGTTTTCAGAGCAATATCAACCAAAAGAACATAAGGGATAAGAGGAGCCTTTGATATTAGTCTTAAGAGTCTTATAATCTCAGATATTATATATTGTATATACAGCAATTTCTAGTTAATTGGTACTTTTTAATATGATTTTAGATTTTTCTTACATAAAATTTATTTCCATATAGTCTAGCTTCTTTTTAAAAAACATTTATTGAGGTATAATTTATATACTATAAAATTTTTTATTGTGAGTGTATAATTCAGTGATTTTTTAGGCTCTTTTATACAATTATGTAATCATCACTACATCCAGTCCTAGAGATTCCCTCATGTCCATTTGAAGTTAACCCTCGTTCCCACTCCCAACTCCGTGCAACCACTGATCTGCTTTCTTTCTATGTAGCTTCGCCTTTTCTAGCAATGTCATATTAATGGAATCATTCACTATGTCCAGCTTCTTTCACTTACCATAAGATTTTTCAGGTTCATCTGTATTGTAATATATATCAGTAGTTTGTTTTTATTACTGTATAATATTGCAGCGGATAGATATGCATCATATTTTACTTATCCATTTAGTAGTTGATCAACGTATGAATTGGTTCTAGATTTTTATTATTATGACTAATGGTATTATGAAAATTTACATACAAGTCTGTGTGGACACATATTTTCAGTTCTCTTGGGAAATTACCTAGGAGTGGAATTGCTGAGTCATATGGTAAATACTCACTTTTCAAGAAACTGCCACACTATTTCCGAAGAGATTGTACCATGTTACCTTCCCACCAGCAAAGTATGAGGGTTCCAGTTTCTCTGTATCCTTGTCAGCACTTGGTGTGGTCAGTTTTTTTGATTATACCTATCTGGTAGTTATGTAATGATATTTCATTATAGTTTTGATTTGCATTTCCATAATGACTAATGATGCTGAGCATGTCTTCATGTGCTTATTGGACCTTTATATATCTTTGGTGAAATGTCTATTCAGATCTTTTGCCCATTTTTTATTAGGTTGTCTTATGGTTGAGTTCTTTGCACATTCCTTAAGATATATGGCTTGCAAATATTCTTTCGCAGTATGTGACTTGTCTTTTCATTTTCTTAATAATGTCTTTTGAAACAAAAGTTTTAAATTCTGATAAAGTTCAATTTGTTAATTTTTTAATTGATCATGCTTGATATTTATCTCACCAATCTTTACCCAACCAAAGGATACAAAATTTTTCTTCTAGAAGTTTTGTAGTTTTAACCATTATGTTTAGGTCTAGGATTATTTTAAATTAATTATTTTGGTATCATATGAGGTAAAGTATATCAGTTGTTGTTTTGTTTTGTGTATAGATATCCAATTGTTCCAGCACCATTTCTTGAAAAGTCTTATCTTTTTCTTCATTGAATTGCCTTGGTACTTTTGTAGAAAGTCAGATGACTATAATGTAAGGGTTTATTTTATAGTAAGTTTTGAAATTACTTAGTGTAGGTCCTACACCTTTGTTATTTAAAAAACAAATTCTAGGTTCTTGGCATTTCCATATAACTTTAACAATCAATCAGCTTGTCAATTTCTATGAAAACGTCTGCTGAGATTTTGATAGAGTTCATTGAATAGACTTAATATAGATTAATATAGAGGAAATTTCCATCTTAACAATATTGAGCCTTACAACCTAGTCATTTGTATGTTTTTAAATTTCTCTCAGCAATATTTTATAGTTTTCAGCATATGTCTTTTGGAAAATTCTTTCTAAATATTTTATTCTTTTAGGTGCTGTTGTGAATGAGATTTTTTTCTTAATTCTGTTTTTTGATTTGTTCGTCGTTAGTACCTAGAAATACAATCGATTTTTGTATATTGATCTTGTATCCTGCAACCTTGCTGAACTTGCTTAAATCAAGTAGTTTTTTTTTTTTTGGTAGATTCTTTTGAATTTTGTACATAAAAGATTATGACATCTATGAATAAAGGGTTTTACTTCTTTCCACTATGTGTATCTTTAATTAATTAATTAACTTATTTACTCATTTATCTTTTTGCACTGGGTAAAACCTCTATTACAATGTTGAATAGAAATAGTGAGGATGGATTTCCTTGCCTTGTACCACTTTTATGGGAGACCATTAAATTGATGTTATCTGAATATATTTTGTAAATGTCCTGTATCAGGTAGAGGAATTTCCTTTTTATTCCTAATGTGTTTTCCGTCTGTATTATAAATGGGTGTTGGATTTATCAAATACTATCTGTGTGTCTATTGAGATGATCATGTGGATTTTGTCTTGTATTAATACAATATATTATATTAATAGATTTTGAGATGTTAAACCAGCTTTAGATTCCTAGGATGAATGTAGCTTTGCTGTATTGTATAATCTTTTTTATATGTTGCTAGATTTGGTTTACTAATACTATGTTAAGGATTTCTATAGCTACATTATGAGAGAGATCAGTGTATAGTTTTCTTATCATAGATTTGTCTAGCTTTGACATCATGGTATACTGGTCTATAGAATGAGTTGGGAACTGTTTCCTTCTATTTTCTAAATGTCTTTGCGTAGATTGTTTATTACTTAAATGTTTGATAGTATTCATTAGTGAAGCCAAGTAAGGCTAGACTTTTCTACATAGAAAGATTGTTTACTAATATAATTTTTTTACTTGTCATAAGTCTGTTCTATTTATGTATTATTTTGAGTCCATTTTATTTTATGTCTTTCTAACAATTTGTCCACTTAATATGAATTTTCTAATTTGTTGACATAAATTCTTCATAATATTACCTTATTATTGTTTTTAATTTCCGTAGGGTCTGTGACAATGTCTCCTCTTTCATTCCTGATTTTGGTACTTTGTGTCCTCTTTTTTCGTAGTCTAGCTAAAAATTTATCAAATTTTTGCATCTCTTTAAAAAAACAACCTTTAGCTTCTTTGATTTTCTTTATTATTTTATGTGTTTTCAATTTTACTGATTTCTGCTCTGACTTTTCTTCTACATTATCCTTTCTTCTACATTATCATTTCCCCTTGTATTGCTTGCTTCTTAAAATGGCAGGTTAGATTACTGACTTTAGACTTTTCTTTCCTTGTAAGATAAATATTTAAAGCTCTAAAATTTCCTCCACAAGCTTCTTTTTAAATTTAAATAATAGCCATTTTCTGGATTATTTTCCAAGTGAATATTGCTGACCTAAAATAAAATTTGAAAATAGGCTTGGGAAGCTGAGACTCAGAGCTGAGTCAGATGCTCTCAAGATCCTAGTAAGTTTTTAAGATATATGATATGCAAAGCTGGTGGAAATTGAATCTTTCTAAATGCAGTGAAGAGACGTAAGTGTTCTGTCACAGTTCTTTTGCTTTAAAACCATTAGCTTAATAACAGAGGCCACCTACCCATAGTCTATTTAAATGAAGGGAATAATTCAGCAAAGGCTTTATTTTCTTTAACTTAAAAAAAGTTTCTCCTCAACTGTTTATTTTGAAAGTTCCCAAGCATATAGAGAAGTTTAAAGAAGAGTATAGTAATTGCCTATGTACATCTGCTTAAATTCAGTAACTGCTAATACTTTTATTAATTTGCCACATTTGATTACCCAGTGTACTGAGTGATACCACTTAATTATTGATCCACCATATTTTACCAGAATTGTATTTTACAGCTCTAGAAAATAGGTCTAGATGAATATGTAAATAGGTTAAAGTTTATCTGTAATGTGGAATCTCACATAAACTAGTGACAGTTTTGTATAGTTGTGAGCTGGATAATGATGTTTCAGTCACAGGTGGACTTCATATATAGCTGTGGCTCTGTAAGGTTATGATGGAGCTGAAAAATTCCTATTGTCTAATGACACTGTAGCCATTATAACATTTATAGAGTAGTGCATTACTCACATGTTCCTGCTGATGCTGGTGTAAACAAACCTACTGTGCTATCAGTCATATAAAAGTATATCACATCCAATTTATGGCGCATAACATTCGATAATGATAATTAATGGCTATGTTACGGATTTAAGCACTTACCAGACTGTACTGTATATCACAATTTTAGAGTATACTTTTTCTGCTTACAATTAAAAAGTGTGCCTTGTCACACCGGCAGCTGTCTCATACATCTTGTGTTTACTGTGTCTCTCAGACGCATCAGTTTCTCTCGTGCTTGATTTAATCTCGTGTCACTTTGTGAGTGACATGATGTGCAGGCCTGTAGCCTAGGAGCAGTAGGCTAGACCAGATAGCCTAGATGTGTATTAGGCTATACCATCTAGGCTTGTGTAAGTATATTCTAAGATGTTCACACAACAAAATCGACTAACATTTCTCAAAAGCTATCCCCCATCGTTGAGCGGAGCATGACCGTATGGGAAAAGATGAAAGATTTTTGATTACCCTCATAAAATTTATGGTCTTAAAATAAGAAATCATGTTCAGCAATCTCTCATTGTTTAAATTAAATGGCATGGAATAATGTAATAGATCACCCCTAAATTTTCATTATGATTTAGAAAAGTAATGTTCCTTGGTATTTCTTTCCTCCACTGGGTTACATACTACATATAAATGCTTTCTGTCTAAGCATTCAGTGTAAACTTGAGTTCTTATTTGAAACATGTCTTTGTCAGCAGCATAGCCAGATTTATACTGACCAAAGAGTTGCTCTTTCTATTTGATTAGACCATAATTTGCATTTTCTTCAACTGTAAGGGAGTGAGGTTAGGTTAAAATATTCTTAAAGAGCTTTGTAATTCCGAAATGATATTGTATGGTTATAAAACATTCACGATGTGATATTTTATTCTATAAGACTATTAAGGTGGTTTAATTTGCTTGAAAATTGATACTTTTCCTCTTATTTGATTTACCTACAGATTCCAAGTACATGGTAAACTAACTTCCTCATCGCCAGCAACAAATGAATGCAATGCTGTTGTAAAATTTTCTTTTTAGGAAAACATTATAAAATATGCTATGACTATTTAGGGAACAAAATGACTATAATTTACAAATACATTTAAACTTGACGGAAAAGAATAAATAAAGCTTGTGGGATATGTTCATCCAGATTGGCTATTTTTTAGTTTATTCATATGGGGTTCAAGTCAAATAAAGATTGAATAGATCTGTTTCCATTTGGAGTTTTGACCATCATTTTTTTTTCTCATGTGACTTCCAAGGGTTATTATATATTCAGATGAACGATCTTCTTAGAAATGCTGTTGCTTCAAGTGGTTTTCTATTCAGGTAGCTTGTCATTTTAATAAATGTCTTCCTTCCTAAGTGTCTCTACCTGAATTATTCTATTTTCACCAGAGGCACTAAAGTGTTATCCAGTAGAGCTTTATCCAAAGAGAATGGGGTGAAGGTAGTGGTACAATTAATCATTCATCTGCTAGATGTCAGCAAAGGTTTAAAGTACACGAAGAAAGTAACCAGGCTTTAGGAAAAGCAGCCTTATCCTGTCTATACTGTACAAATATTCCAACATTTAGAGGAGGGAGATATTGCATTTAAGAAACATGTGCATAAGGAAAAATTTAGGCATTTAGCTTTACATTATATTGTTTGACCTATGATAGCTGTCATACACCTGAAACTTTTTTGCTAAAGTCATACACGACCCCTATGTCTGAGGTCCTTTTCAGTTTTTTATCATATTTGTCTTCCGTGTAGCACTTGATTCACTCCCATCTTCTTGAAACTAGCTTCCTTGACACCATATCCCTTGGTCTCTTTCGGGCTCTTTGATTTATCACCTTCATTGAGTTCCCTTTTTCTGCCTTTCCCTTAAGTTTTGTATTTTCAGGTCATTCTAATTTTGACTTGTCATCTCTACATTCTGTCTGGTTAATTATATATATGCCCATGCTTTCTGCTGATGCCTGTATGCTGATGACTATAAACTCACGTCTCTGGCCCAGCCTTTCACATTGCACACTGTATCATTTTTTCAGTGGTCCATTGCACGTGTCCCAGTTCTACAGATGTTCGAATACAGTGTTCCAAACAAACTTACTATCCTTTCTTCAAAATCTGTTTCTCTTCCTCCTTTCATTATACTGGTTGATATGTTGGTTATGTTGGTTAATATACTATCTACCCAGTTACCCACATGAAAAACCTGGGAGACATTTCATACTTGTTTTGACTCCACATCTGATTGTCGCTGACTCTCATGGAAGGGAGAATGGCTCTTCCTTCCATCCCCAGTGTTGGTCGTTAGTTAAGGACCACATTGTCTCTGTCTTGACCTTTAAGAACAAGCCTCAGAGATCCGCCTTCAGTCTAGTCCTCCTGCCATCTATTTTTCACTTTGTGTCCAAAGGAAGCTGATCAAACCAGGTTTGTTTCCTCCTTTCTTCCACTGTACTAATATAAACCTCTATTTTGTAGTACAATTTTTACTTATTGTGATTGTCTTCATGTGCTCACCTCTGGCACATGAGCTCATAGTCTAGGAATCTGTTTTATTAATAATACTATATTAGTATACGGTGATAAATAGTGCTGCTCGAAAAATTTTTGTTAAATAAATGTAGAAATTAATGGACGAATCAGTGAATGCCGTCGAACTCCATGCCTGTAGTCTTACTTAATTTTGTTATCTTTTTTGGTTTGGGTATGAGATGGTTAATAAAACTTTGTGACTTCATTAATTATAGAATTTCTTCCAAAAACAAGTAGTGATCCTTATTTTATGTCATCATAACATATTCAGTTTTGTAACTATTTTGAATATTTATGGTCTTTCATGGTAAATGATTTCAATTTTAAATCTATTCTCTCTTAAGGTGAATTCTAGGTTAGTGTTCTTAAAAGTTATTTACAAGGGAAAAAAATGAGAGAAGTAATAAATGAGATATAGATATCACTTTAAAAGTTCTTTTCTCTCCTGGTGAATATTTTGACATACTTTGTTTTTAAAAGTACTATATCAATAGTTACATTTTTAAAGAACTCTGATTTAATTACTAATTGGTAAGAAAAACTTCTCTTTTGGCTAGCATTTTTTTTCCCCTGGAAACCTAAAACTTTTATACCAAAACTTTACTTTCAAGTCGAATAGTAAAATTATATTTGTTGGTCAGGGGTTATGAGCATCTTTTCTAAAATAATACCTTAAGTAAAAATGCATGAGTTTAAACTAGTGTTGAGCACAGTTTGTGTGTGGGAACCTTTAGAGTAGGTATTTACTTCAGTGTCTGTGGTCTATAACCTCCAATTTTTATGATCTTATATCCTCAGTGCTGTTTTACAAATAAACATAATGTGATTAGCCAGCTTCGAAGTAGCAAAATATGTATCTGCCTATGTTTCCCTTGAATCCTTGCTTTTTAAAGAAATCTAGTATAGATATTTTACTTGTCCTAGATAAATCAGAGATTAGTATATGCATTTATATCTGTGAACACCACTCAACAATCTCTTCTCCCTGTCCTTCCCGTCTCCCCCCCCCCCAAATGAATTGTTAACCAGTGTGACAAATGTGGTATATTAGAAGGATGGCTGCATATGATTTTTGCATGTGTTGAATTTCTTATGAAAATGACTGCTGACCCACTGTCATCAGGTCATGCATTTTTAATTATTTTTCTAAAAGTGAGACTAGGTTCATATATATCTTTTTAAATTTTCTCCCTAACTCCTGCTTGTGACAAATGGCATGATTTTGTCTTTGTTAGCATTGGCTCTAGTACCCAGAATCTAATGTCCACAGCTTAATCAGAGATGGGGAGATCTTGATCTTTTCAGGAAAGTGTAAATTCTAATCTACTATAACTATAAGTACCTTTTTAAAATGGTAGTTTAAAATTAAACCTACTTCTTTTATTTCTTGTAACAGCTAACTTGATTTCTTTTTCATCATCCTATTTTCAGTGTAGTTATCCTATAATCAACTGATTTCTAGGTTTTAAAATCTTG
Source organism: Rousettus aegyptiacus (assembly GCF_014176215.1). Classification (NCBI taxonomy): domain Eukaryota; kingdom Metazoa; phylum Chordata; class Mammalia; order Chiroptera; family Pteropodidae; genus Rousettus; species Rousettus aegyptiacus. Next base: position 47,888,576 of record NW_023416309.1, read on the forward strand.
GTTCCTTAGGAACAAACAAAAGAAAGAGTTTCTATGGAGGTTTGGAATATGCTTTTAATTTAAATTGCCTTGACTATCTCTCATTCCCAAAAGAAAGCAAACAGATTCTTATGTTCCCTATTGTTTTTCCTAAGAAGGGAAGGAATTCTCATTTGATTAGGTGCTAATTTTGTAATTACTAAAATCTAAAATTAAAATTTTGATATTGAGCCAAGGTTTTCTTTGAACAAATTTCCCATTTTCTTCCACTAATAAGTGATGACTTGAAAGAGATTTGAAGAGGACAACCCTTATATTAATGTTTAACTATTATGGGATCTTTAATAGAAATCATCTTTTATAACATAAATGCTCGGTTTTGAAAGTTTTATTGCTTATTATTTATGTGAAATAATACATTTACATTGTTATCCCTTGAGTCTTCAGTTGCCATTTCTTATATTACCTGTGCATGTAAGTCTGATGTCATAGGTCTGCAGAAATTGTAAATGGAAAGATTCATTGGATAACTTACTCTTAACAGGGCCCAAAGTGTGATCACTCCTTATGCCACACCGTTCAGCATTCTGCCTGAGCCACATTACTCAGTGAGTCAAACATGGGGACTCCTTTTTTTCCCTTGATAAACTACTCCATGGTACAAAAGATCTCACTGTTTTGTAATTTTTCTTAGTCTCATGCCTAAAATTTCCCCATTATTTAAACTATCACGCAAGGTATTCATACTCAAGTGTTAAAAAGTCCTAAAAATATAACCCAAAGTTAGTTGTAGCACTGTTGGAAATCTTTTACCTAGCAGATGCTGGAGATTTTGGTGCTGGTAATGATGATGATTATAGTTATGACGATTACAAAGGTATGTAGGGAAAATTCTCCCTTCCACCTCTGTTGCCCATTTCAGTTCCCCATGCTGCTCTTGCCCAAATTCCAAACCTGGGAAACTACTGTTATTAATTCCTTGTGTATCTTTCCAGCTTTTCTTTATGTATTTACAAGCAAACACAAATGTGCATTCTTCTTCCTCTCCCCTTTAAATAAAAACTTGGCATACCATACAAAAGACAGCATAAACTACATGTATCATTCTACACCTTTCTCCACTTTTCAATTGATCTGGAGAGCTTTCTATATCAATATACAAAGAACTTATTCACTTTAAAATACCTGATTAGTATTCCATTGTATAGATGTACCAAATTTAACCAGTTCCACATAGATGGCTTTTGGTATTATTGCACATGGTCCTGCAATGAATGACTTTGAACTTTGTCATTTTTCATGTAGACAAATATCTTAAGAAATAGAATTGCTTCTTTATAGAGTATATTGCATTTGCAATATTGATAACCCTTTTACAGTTGTTCCAATTTACACTCCCGCGGTAGTGCATGAGAAGATTATTATTTATTTACAAAATAAATTTTCACTTATAAAATAAATTATCAGACTTCCGGATATTAATCAAAGTGATAGGAGTAAAGGGGTCTCACACTAGTTTTCATTAACTTTACTCACGAGCAAGATGGAATGTTTTCAGGAATTGTTCTTACCCTTTGCTGTTTTGGGGGCATGGGATGTCCAGTTGTTGGTTTTTTTCTCATTAATTTCTAAAAGTTCTTTATATGTCTTGAAGATTAGCCCTTGTTCGAGATAAAATTTGAAAGTAAATTTAAAGTTTGTATTTTGACTTTGTTCAATCAAATGCTACATTTATTCTATCTTTTTTCTATATTTTGCCATTCAAAATTTTTCATTTTTTGTATGGTTAAAATTATCCATCTGTTATGGTTATGTGTTTAGAGTCATAGTTAGACAGGCTTTTTCTCCTCAAGATTGTAAATGAATTAAGTTTATTCTTGGTTGTTTTATTTTTTGTTTTTTACTTTAAATGGTAACTTTTCTTCTGCTATATCTTCCAACTAGTCGTTTGTCTATGTGAATCGATTTCTGTATTTTAATTTTGCAGCATACTACCTTATTAAATTCACTTACTGTTTGCAATTTCAGTTTTTCTCTTGAATTTTTGAGATATACAATTACATCATCTGTATGTATTAATAAGTTTTTCTCTTCTTTTCCAATTTTATACTTCTGTCTTTTACTGGTGTAATTATGATTGCTAGTTAATAGTGATGTTGGTAGTTATTTTACTTTTTTTGAGAAATACCTTTATCGAAGTATACTTGACATATATTCTTTGTTCATTTAGTCCTGATTTCTTGCCTTCTCTTAACTAAATGACATTTTTATTATTCTATTTCCTTTATTAAGTTTTCAGTTAGACCTTTTCGTGTTATTTTTTAGTGACTCTTACAAAAGAGTACAATGTGTCTTTAGATTATTACAGTCTACTTTCAAACAAACACTACTTCATGAACAGTGTAAGACCTTCATAGTGGAATTCCATTTATCTATCTCCCACCCTTTGAACCCTTGTCGTCTTATAGTTTACTTCCGCATCTCCTATGAGCGTCATGAATTCCTTAGAAAAAGTATTTTATATTTACTCAGATATTATATTGGAGCTTTTTCATTTTGTGCAAACCACAATTTTCTTCAGTGTCATTTCACTTCAGTCTAAAGGACTCATTTTAACATGTCTAGTTGGACAGTTCTGCTGGAGATGACTTCTCTCAGGTTTTATCTGACTAAAAAAAGTATTTATTTCAGTATTATTTTGAAATGAACTTTTCACTTGATATTGACTTTTAGTTTGATACGTCCCCTCCCCCTACCTCTTTCTGCACTTTAAAAGTATAATGTCATTATCTTCTGGCCTCAATTGTTTCTGGTGAAAAATTAGCTATCACTTATTATTTTTACCTCTATATGTAATGAATGGTCTTTTACCTTCTGGCTGCTTTTAAGAGTTGCTATGCATCTTTGTGTTTTAACAGATAGTTTAATTACGTTGTACCTAGGTTTGTTTTTTCATAGCAGGTGTAAAGGTTTACTGAGCTTCCTCAACCTATGGGATGATCTTTTTCATCAGTTTTATAATGTTCCAGTTATTATTTATTCAAATATTTCTTATGCTCCATTTCTTTTCCTTTTATGATTCCAATTACAAATATGTTAGGTTACTTAATATTACTTTACAATTCTTGGATGCTTTTTTTTTCGCTTTTTTTTTTCACTTTTTTTTTTTAATCTTCGGGTTTGTTTGGGTACTTTCTGTCAGTCTCAAGTTTATGGAACCTTTCCTTGCTGTTTCCAGTCTGCTCTTAAGTTCATTTAATGATATCATATCTTTAAATTGCATTTTGATACCATGTTTTTTTGTGCTATTGTTTCTATTTGGTTCATTTTTATAGTCTCTCTTTCTCTATTGAAATTCCCCATCTCTTCATGTGTATTATGCATTTTTTCTACCATATTCTTTAGTGTTTTTATGATAGCTAAAGTCCACGAGTGATAATTCCAGTGTATAGATCCTCTTTGAGTGTGCTTCACTGACCATGGGTCACATTTTTTTGATTTTGAGGTACATAAGAGTTCAAAAACTTACTTATTAATCACAACTAGAAAAGGACGAAGCTGGGATTGGAGACTTTGGATCCAGATGCCCAAATTGGAGGCCTTTCTAATTTTTCATTGTTTCTTCAAAGGACAAGAAAATAAGAATTATAGAAACTAGCCTCAAAACTCAAATAAAAATTAATGTATGTTTATAATAGTAAATGTATTCCAAGCAGAAATAAGGATAAACAGAAAAAGGAATGACTTCCTCAACTTTGCATATCGTGGATGAGGTTGGGTACACTTGGCTTGTGCCAGACTCTGTAAGAATCTATCATCTTACATCTCTGAGTGTAACTGGAGCTACCATGTGTACAGATAATTCAGAGAAAATTGGGGGTGGGCCCCTCAGATGATTAAAAGGTTGGAAATTAGACAGATGAAGAAGGGTCTTGGGATCATTTTCCCTGGATGGAAAACTGTGGCGTTATTAAGTGAGTCTCCTTAAGTCTGTGAATGGCCAAGTATGGCCAGCAGCTGTTTCTGGTCTCATCTGTAAGTGTAACTATGGTACCATATACTTATGTTTAATATAGGGAAATAATTCCTGACAGTGACCAGTGACTGTTAGCAGACTTTATTTGTGAGAGTTAAGGAACTTCCTTCCTGAGATCTTTATAAGATACATTCAGTTTGCGATGATGTAAGGGAGTCAGGTACCCTAGAGGACCTCTCAAGGTCCCTTCTAGCCCTAAGGTTCTGTTGTCGCATATTTATAGAGTGCCAAAATTGGCTATGTTCTTTTCAGAGAATAGAATTACATCCAGTCCCTGTCCAGGACTATCATAGTCAAAATTAGACAGATCAGCAATACCTGGGTTGCCAAATCAAGTCAAAGTTTAGTGGGCACATGTCTAACTATCTGTGAGTGTGTATTCTCTTCAAGAACATTAGAGAAGGGCCTAATGGCATGGTAAAAGATCTGTAGTTAGTGCAAAACACTCCAATGAGGTTTGTGTTTGGTTCTTTTAGGCATTTTTATAAATAATAATTTATAATTATCTTTTAAACAGTCTAATTTAGAATTATTGGCCTCAAAACTTTTTAACTCAGAATGAAGGAGAAAAAGAATTGCACTGTATTACCAAACTGTTTTAAATGGGAGATAATATTCTGTTACTTTGAACTGATAACTTCTAACTTTTCTAACCATGGATGATTTAGAGTTCATTCTAATATCTAAACTATAAAAGAAAATTATGTTGCTAATTTAAAACTGTAAATAAAATCCTATAGTTTTACTGAAAAAGTAAAAATCACCATTATATGTGGTGAAAATGAAAAGTTTAAATTCTCTTAATTGGAAAGGAATAATGTTCTCCTATTTTTGTTTAACATTAACTATTTTGTTATATATCTAAGCAAAGATTTATTTTGACATTTAATCTCAGATATTAGCTAATTGCAGATTATTAGTTTACCAAAAACTTCTACTTCCCTCTCCCAATAATATTTTCACACATTTTAACTATTTTAAACTTTGGAAGTAATTTCAAACTTTCATAAAAGTTTGAAGAATAGTACAAAAAACACATATACTCTTTACCTAGGTTTACCTATTGACATTTTGTTCCATTTGCTTGATCATTGTGTATGCTTTATTGATCTTTCTTTCTACTTGTATTTTTTTCTGAGCCATTTGAAAGTAAGTTGCATATATCATCTGTTCATGTTTTTAAAGTAATGTAACTTTATAACTTTCTTCAAAGTAAAAATAACTTTTCTCAGGAAGCTCTATTATTTACCAAAATGTAGAGGCAACTTGGAGCATTATATTTCACCTTGCTTTTGTCCTGTTATCTATTTTATCTACTATTCATGAAGTCCTTTTCATGCCTTGTATCTGGAATGTATTATTTTTTTTCAGATTGTCCTTTAATAAATTCTCAAGTCTTTACATAAGTGCCTGTTGCTACAACATATGGTACAGCTTCGCCATTTGACGTATTACAGAATTTTGTAGAGTGCCAAATTCTTACATAATTTTAATTGAAGAAAACTCATTTTCAAAATGTAAATATTTTCATTCGAATAATCGAACTAGTTAGATTTCTATTTAGTAAAATTACATGGGTTCGGTCGAAGTTTTCGAATGTGAAGTTTCTTTATTTTCTATTTCAGTTTGATAAGGATTTATAGGGCTGGATTCGCAAGTTTGCATATTTCCCTCACAGCAGTTTCTGATTCCACAAATCTAAGACTGGATTTCACTGAAGGAGAAGCTACATAAGATCTAGAATAAAAATGCAGCTTATAGGAAAAGGAATGGGATTCAAGTCAGACAAAAATAATCAGGGAGAGAACTCAGCTATTTTATATACTGATGGGCAAATTGATATTATTTTCAAGTCACTAAACATTTATTACTGTATTTTTATTGATGTAATTTATCAACATCTTAAATGTCTGTGATTAACACCATCTTTGAATAGATTGACTCTGAATATTTTTTCAAATAGTCTTGAGCTACGGCAGAGATTAGGTGTAACAGTGGTGAGGTCAGTTCTCTAAAGTTTTCAATTGTTCTTTGTGAATGATGGTGACACAGGCTCAGTGAGAATGATGATGGTCTCACTACTCTAATTGGCCATTTTGTGGGGAGAAGTACTACCTGCATTCCTGGAAGGACCGTAGATCAGAAATCAGACTCAAAAATGCAGCATAATGTCACCTTCATCACGTAGCCACTGAATGTTGACTCACAATTTTATTATTCTCATTCTCGTCAGATAACATATAATTCCTGTCTGTTAGTGTTTTTTCTCATATATTTATTAATAGTAAGTGTACTACATGCTTGCTTTATGTTAGATCACTGCCAGAAAAACGAGATAAAATTAGTTCCAAGAATATTTTTCTTTCTGCAACACCAACACTCGGATGTACGATCTGTAGTAATTCTTATTCAATTGAAATACAGCAATTTGTTCCTGTCAGTAGAGGATAGGTTTGTTGTTTTAAATTGCCAGGTTTTGTTTTTGCTGGCATGTTCCCCAATACAAATTGAATGGCTGACAAAAATCTATTTGTATGATGGTTCAATCTAGATAAGTGCCCTCCGTTGCCTAACGGTACAACTTGGGGTCTCAGAGATAAAAGCAAACTGAATGCCAGGCTTGTGGCAGAGCTTCTTCGTGCAGATAACAGAAGTAATCCATATTCCTCAGGTCCACAAATCAGACAGACAAAGAAGAAATATGCATGTACATTGTCTCTTTTGAAATGGTGTTCTTTTAGCTTCTACTTAATAAAAAAAAAAGTGAGAATATCAAACTGAGGACAACAATAAAATACCTATTATGAGATATGCCTGTATATGAAATTAAAGAGAAATGTGGTATTGACTTAGTGAGTTGGAGAGAAGTCTGTTGCTTAGCATTTTCCCATAGTATATTGGCTTTCATCAAATAAATTTGCTTCTTATTTTAACGTGCCTATTCTGAAATAAATTGTATCTTTAGACAGCGATTCTTTTATAGCTTTGATATTTTGCTAGAGGTAGGGTCGAAGGGGTCTCTCTTACTCCCTAAGATGAGAAGCTGAGAATTTGAACCCGTTGGCTTACTTTTGCCTAAAAATACGTCAGTCTTTCCATACAAGTATCTCTTAAATATAATTCATGTATTTTAAAAAAGCTGAAATATGTGGTAACGAAAAGTTATGAGGAAAGAATTGTGACTAGTGCTTAAGATAACAGACATCCTGGAAATATGGCTAAAAGCCCCAGGTTTAGATATTATGAAAAATCAGAGTCTTTGCCAGCCTCTAGGTGGTATTGGTGTAGATGAGATCATTCAGATAAGTGATAAGATTGCTAAGTAAGGATGGAGACCTGCCCTGACTGAGAGAGGAGTTATGATAGAGACTGAGAAGGAGAGACCAGGATGGGAGGAATGGCTAACTGCTAAGGTGAAAGTGGTAAATACTGTTGGGTGCTATCAAGAGGTCAAATGAAAGAAAGGATTGAAAAGTGGCCATTGGAGCCAAAGTAGGTATCATTTAAGCAAGAAAATTAATAAGTATTGGATTATGAGCCAAAACATAAAATAAATATTTATGAGCCTATACTGTTGTTCATAAATGAATAATAATTAAATAGGTCTCCCGTATAGAAGAATGCCAAATAATTTATGTCGATACTCCTCCCTCAAGGAAGTGGAGCATAATTCTTTACTCCTTAAATGTCGGGCATGCGCAATGAGTACAGTATGGGAAGGAGGAAAAGACTAACTTTACAGTGGGGAAACCTGACATACACTCCTTCACCCAGGTGATCAAAGTCAACATCAACAGGGATCACTCATGTTGGTAGTATACACCTTTGAAAAGGTGTGATGAAAATAGCACTTACTCTGTGGTCTTCCTCCTCAAAACCTATAACTCCAGTCTAGTCATGAGAAAACTTGAGACAAATCCCAGTTGGGGGACATTCTGCAAAACACCTGACCATTACTCTTCAAAACTGTCCAGGTCATCAAAGACAAGGGAAGTCTGAGAAATGATCATAGCCAAGAGGAGCCTAAGGAAACAGGACAACAAAATGTAATGTGGAATATCAGCTGGTGTCCTGGAACAGAAAAAAAAAAACATTAGGCTAAGAAAATCTGAAAAAGAAAAAGTATGGACTTCAGTTAATAATAATGTAGAGTAGTGAAAAATTAATTCATTAATCATGACCAATGTACTGAACTGATATAAGATGTTAATAATTGGGGAAACTAGATGTGGGTTTTATAGGAACTCTGTACTAACTCTGTAACTATTCTAAAATAAAAAGCTGATTTAAAAAATGTAGCCAATGGTTGTGACAACTAGAAGTCTTTGGTGATCCAGGGGGTGCCGTGGCACTATAGGAAAGCATCCAGTTTGTTGCAGGTTGAGAAGTGGACATGAATAAGTGGAGTAGTGCTATAGAATACTCTTTCAAGAAGCTTTGCCAGGAAGGGAAGGATGAAGGGAGGTTGGGCATTAGCTGGGGAGAGCAATATAGGATAAAATAACTTTTTTAAATATATAAAGCTGGGGTACACTTAAAAATGTTTATATTCTTGAAGGAAAGAACCAGTAGAGTGACACATTGAAAATACAAGAAAAAAACCCCAAACATCTAATTGATGAAGCAAAGCCCCTGAGTAGGCAGGATTTTATTCTATTCAACGGAAAATGGAGAATTTGGGGGGGGAAAACATGTTAATGAATCAGGTATGAATATTTATATTTACTTTATTGTGTTTTATACTTTTGGGTCACCCTGGTATAGAAGTAATGTTCAGAATGTTTTTTATAGAGAACTTGGGCTAAATGAATTTTGTTTTATTGCCTAAGTATCACAGTTTTATTGGCTATATTCATAAAGCAATAAAGGGCATATTGTACATCTCTGAACTATGAGTACTGTAATCTCACTATAACACAGCATATTCTACAATAAAGAATCTGTCACAACATGGGTCCAAAAGTAAATACCATGGAAAAATTATTATAAAAATGTTTGGCTTGTTCCAATCTAGAATTTTAGAGCAACTGCACAGAGAGTCACCAGATCTCGTGGGTGAGCAGGCAGTTCTTAACACATCTTAATAACTTGTGTGGCTCCTCTCCTGCCCTATGGGTAGATTATTGTTGCTTTATGGTGCAGCCTTTGAAGATTCATCTTGAAATTTATGTAAGTTACACCCAAAGGTGTGGTTGTGACTCACCCTCTGAGATCAGATGTTTTATTCTATCAAATAAAAACATTCTACCTTAAGCATTTGTCACCCTTGAAGTTTCAAATTTATTGTCAATATTCTAGGTGTTGACTACAATATAAAAGTAAAGCTTTGGGTTGTTCGTTTATTTTGGAGGAAGGTAACAGGAAACATAACCTGCAGACTAATCCACTTTGTAGATGATGAGCGATGAGACGGCCTGCACTGGTGGTACCGTAAACTGCCGAGGCTTTGAGAAACAGACTCTGCCCTTGTTCTGCCTGGTCTTTCTCAGCTATTGGTCTTAGGTGGATCACCCAAGGCTTTGAACTCCTCATCACTAAATGTGTAGGCTGGTCTAGGCTATGTCTCTTGTCACTGTCAACCATAAGATTCTGTCATTTATGTGATACATAAATGTGCGTGGTATGTTCTGTGTCACTTGCTCAGAATCCTCAAATTCATTTGTTCTTGAATATCCAGATCTCTTGAAATTAAGGCTATGGACAGATTTTCGATGTCTGATCACTTTTCCTCCCTAATGCTAGGCAGATTACATAGAGAAACTTAATTGTATAAATGTATATACTCTATTTCAGCAGTTCTTTTAAAAATACAAATGAACCATTTGTTCCATAGCATTTATTTGAGTGTCATTTTTCAGTGGGAGCGTATAGGGTATTTATATATCATTATCAAACAACATAGTGAATGTTTTGACGTTTTCATTATTTCAGGTACAATCTATGGAGTTATTTTGTTTTCTATTCAGAAAGACTTTAAAGAATTAGATTTTGTCCGCTGCGCGCTTACACTATTCCAGATGTTGACGACATCTGGGCATTCTATCATGAGTTGATTTTCTGAATGAAGTAACTTAATTATTGATTGACAAGCTAACATGATTTAAGACACAGCCACACTGTGTTCAATAGCAATGGCAAAGTCATAAATACAAGCATATGCAAGCAAATGGGGCCGTGATACTAACTCATTCAAGTTGCATTTTGAAACACTAATACTGAACTTAAATTTCAGGTTTAAGTTTAAAAGTGCTAGAGAAGGAAATGAAGAGGTGCAGTTACACGATTTTGGAGCACTCTGTTTTACAAATTATTAAATGATGTAGCAGCAGTACAGTCAGAGTTCCTAATATAAATAAAAGTCTCTTCTTGCACTGTGAATCACAAACAGTTATTATTCCATATGGATTGCACATGGGTTCGTGTGAGCCTCTACGTATATAACCTCATCATATGCATGTGTTCACATGTGATACTATAGCTAAATTAAAAAAAATAAAATTAAGAGAAATGTGGTATAATTTATCTTATTTACAGCCCAAACATAAATGTCCATTTCAAAGTTGTAAAATGTTTTTGAAATTACAAGCAAATATAATAAATGAGAATGATTATAATAGAAGATGTTAGTATTTAAAATTTTTTTAAAAAAAATTTAAAATAGCTCTTCCTGGTATTACATACTCAAGAACAATGGGTTGTTTCAGTGTTCTCACGCTGACCTGCTTTTCTAACCATTGGTAGCCTAGCAGCGGGGCATATTAGTATTTTCTCTCTGGTGGCTTGCATATGGTCCATTGGCCATGAGTTTATGATGGATAGAAAGTGTACTTTCCCTTTATTAACGCTACAGTATTGGTGACATATGGCATGTGCACTTTCGGGCGAATGAGCTTGACCTTTAACTCTAAACAGTCCCATGAGCAAGAGCAAGCCGTGTTTAGTGGAATGATTACTTAAAAGAAACAGATTGGAACTTATTTTCTCTGATAACATTAAAGAAATTCAGTAAAGTTTTTACTTTTGAAAATCGTCCAAAAACAGTAGCACCAAAAATAAGGAATTAGGCAAAACGATGTAGTGGAATTACTGGTTTAAATAATATGATCTTTTAAAATCTATTTTTCATATATACTGGCACAGCATTTTTTGGGAAAGGTGGATTAATTTGTACTTTCAGCCATGTACGTGTACTAGTTTTATTGCATCTTTTCCAATATTATCAGCCAATATTTTGTTGAACATCCTTTGCTGGGTTCCCACCTCCAAGGTACTATGTATGATAGGTTTGCATTTGCTTATAATATTTAAATCCTCACAACAGCACTGGGAAGTAAATCACCACTCTTAGAGATTGAGAAAACTGATACTCAGAAAACCTAATTTGACCGAAATCGCAAACTGAAATGTTATCTCTGTTCTCTTCACTCAGTGCCCTGTCCTTTTTCATCCGAACAACTTTTCAAGGATCAAACATTTACCAAACAGTTTGCTTTGCTTTTACCTAAGTCATGTAGTATGGCATGTTTTAATCTTAAATTGCCTTTTGCTAGAAATTAATATAGCACAGAGAACACAGTGATAAACAAAATTTCATAAATATCTTTTTATTTTTTCTTCCCAAATTTAAGTTTCTTGTCCTGAATTGATGAGCCTTTTTAAAGTTATGGGTTGATGGTGGAGTGTGGATAAAAGGCTGAAATTGGCCATGGGAAATAGTAGTGAGGTTAAAATGGAATGCTTTGTGCCAAAGATAGGTACATTTTAGAAAATGCCATCTGGGCATTATAGAAGTATGATATTATTTAATTAGAACCAGATAAAATTAGGTAAGAAATGAATGCCAGAAATTATATGACTAACTAATAAATATTATTTCACAGTATACTGTAGATATCCCAGAGTGTTAATTATAACAGAAGCAGTTAAATTCTTTGGAGCAGTTAAATTCTTTGGCTATGAAAGCATAACAGTTTTTAATAGATGTATCACCTGGTAACCTTGGGCATTATTAAATATATGGAGACTGAAAGACATGGTAGAAGCAATGGAAAAGTCTGGCCAGACTGCGTAATTTGTTTTAGACTTATGGAGAAATCTATTAACCATTTCTTCTATAGACCAATTTGATTAGGACATAGGACAAACTGTTCTTTCATTACTTACCCAAACCATACTGTACTTGTATCAATTATTTGGCTGTCTGCAGCACATAGATTAGAATAAAGGCCTTTCTTAGTGTTCGTGAATGTTGTGGATTACTGATTAGTAATTAAAGTGTTGAATGAAGAAAATTAGGCCAAAATTGAATGGAAATGAGGAAGTCTTAATTCTGTGATACAGATGTTAAAAACAGATTGTCTTGAGCAGCCCATTCAACATAGTGACATTCTACATAACCATGGAGTGTTTGCTTCCCATGTAAGACTCAAGCCCAATACCTTGGAGATGGCTTCCGCTCCCATGCCTTGTGATGTAGCTGTATGGGTATTAATTTAGTGAAATATCCTGTCTGCCAGGTGTGGGAACTAGCTGATTTTATTGTAATACCAGATCATTACTTAATTCATATGCAACAGAGTGCAGCACATGGAAAGCATTATAAATCTATTTACAATGTGGCTGGTCTGATGATAACATTGTATTAAATTCCCAGGTGAGGCAATTTAAGCAATTGCTTTGCCATGTGCATGCCTTGGAAATTAAATTCTCATATATGCTTTAGTAATAAACCAACTTCATTGTTATGCTTTTGCTAGTGGTAGGTTGTAGAATCTTCATTCTGGTTATGTATACTGTTTCATATGTAGAATTGTACAGAAGGTGGTATCACAGATCATAGTTCTTAATTAATTTAAGCTAATTTATTTTGTCTTCTAGTTTAACAGTGCTTGTCCAGGAACATATTCAGTTCCATTGGGAAATGTTAAGGGTGGGTGGAGTAGATAGATTGTTTCAAGCTAAATTTCTAGATAGAACTGAGCAAGGGTATATGCTTGAACTTGGCTTTAAGAAAATCAGCCAGTCAGCAAAAGTTGTGTTCATATACCAAGTGACGATTGCTTGGAATCTGAAACTCTCACTTTCATAACCCAAGACTTACTTTTGTCATCAGTTTAAAATAGCCATTGAAACTTTGTGGATCTCACTTCTTAGGGATAACAATCAGTTGTTAATCTGTCTATTTTTTCTATAGTTCATATATGGTCTGTAGATTTTTCTGTCAGTGTCTAGTCCACCTAATTGTATAAGTTAGAAGAAATACGCTTCACACAAACACACAACTAAAAGTGAGGAATGTTCTTATATTTAACATTGTGTGTATGTGTCTGTGTGTACGCGTATGTGTGTGTGTGCACACGCAGCAAATAATGTCAGTTGAAGCTTTTTCACCCTTATGGTACAGACCCAAAATTGCACTAGATTACAAACTGCATAGAGCTTCTGTCTTCTCCAGAAGCCACATATAAAGCACCAGTAGACAGTGGTAACTGACAACTAAGACTAAAAATGTTGACAATTTCTTGATTTGCCTGGTTAGCTTATGTATAGAAGTCATTAACTATTTATAAAATGCATTATGAATTGGGTTCCTTCAAACTGTAGCTGAGTGTGTGACATTTTCAGCTCAAATTCTCATGCTTGCATTTGGCTAAAGTACAAATTTTATACAGTTGCTAATAAAGTAAAATTATTTTAGTGTATCAAGATACAGTAGATGTTTCCAGTTTCATTAACTTTGAATACTACAAATTAAAGTATCACATTAGTGTTTGGTAATGTAGAGTGAGGTTTTTAAAAGTTTCATAAAAGGTAAAATAATTTATTGATTTGGAGAGGAAAATTATCCATAAAATAAGCAGTTTGTCATTCAAAGGAATTTACCTTTGGGGGGGGGGGCGGTTATTCAATTAGTTTAATGATGACCCTGCAGGCTAAATTATGGTTGATTACAATCAGCTTACTTAAAACTTCAAACCATAAAAAATTAGGAGAAAAATACTAATGTAAGACATTTAAATATGGTTCTTAATAAAACAAAGTCTTGATTTAAAAAAAAAATTATAAAATGAGACTCGAATATGAAGTTCAATTTTCAGCATTGGTAGTATTCTTTTCATGAGGAGCCATTTCTGATATTTGAAATCAGTTGTCATTCTTTAGCAAAAGTCAGCCCTATCAGAGAGAACATTTTATAAACTGGGCATATCATTTATTTAATTACATCCAGAAAGCTAAGCAAATGACCAGTTTTTACCATCCCAATGGCAAATAAAGACAGTTATAGAGACCACCCTTCAACTGTGGATAGAGCCTTAGTTCTCCTCTGTTGCTGAGCGTGTACACCCCTAATTGCTGGTTTTGAAAAGCAGTGGATCCTAACCAAAACAAGATTAGATATTTAGGGATACATGTTTGTAATTTTCTTCTTCTTTTGAAGTACAGTAAATCAAAATAAGAATGTAATATAATTGAACAATCTATGCCAATTTGTTGGTATTTTGGTGAAAAAGGGAAAAACAAAAACAATCTCCATATGATATTCTTGCATACTGTGGAATGTTTTAGTCCCCCATAGTGCTGAAATGAATAATTAAAAAGGCAGCTCTGATACCACGGCCTGTTTAAAGGTTCTCGTGTCCTTTAATGCTGTAAAATACTTTTTCTTAGCTAGTTTGGAACTACCGTAGTGGGGATCTCCACATGGGCAAAAGAAAGGCTTGGCTTGATCTAAATATTGTGGTAAGGCCATGAAATGAAATGTCCTTGTAATTTAGCATTTTTCAATACAATTCTTTATGAAGTCAGTAGAAATAGATAATTAATAGCAACTTCAGTAAATACAGTAACAGAAACAGGCTTACTTAATATGCCGTTTGTGGTGGTAAGAAGATTGGCATGTTCACAAGTGAATGAGTTGGGTCACTCCTAAATTGTAGAAACCTCTGATCTAGAGGTCATTACTGACCTCAGGCTAATGACTTAGCTTTTCTACTTTGTCCTCTCTACAACATTGTTGTTTTTATTTATCTACTTACAGACTTATTGCATTTGCCAAAATATAAGATATATATTTGGAGCCTTGGATATATATTTGGAGGCTTGGGGTAGAGTCAGGGCAGGGATGGAATGCTACCATGTCCTTAATACTGCATCATTTTGCAATTTTTGTATCTGTTTCCTGAGTATATCCAGAGGCTAATAAAATGGTGAGGAAATTTTATGTGATAGAATGAGTTCTGAGCTGTGAGTTAAGACCCCAGGGTTCTAGTCTGTTTAACCAAAGCTACCAAAATAACTCCGTGAAACTTTTTTTCTCTTAAAAAAAAAAAGGATGTCTAAATTTATTTATTCTTATTTATACTTCATTCAGCCCTTTTCAACTGAGTTCTGCTGGAGAATTAATCCCCAATGCCCTAAGGCTTCTGTTCTATGCAATGAATTAAAATCTCTCATGTTTCATTCTTGGAAGAATTGAAAAAATAGTTACCGAAATCGTTTTCTGTGTTTTGTGGTTCAAACAAGGAACCCCAATTGAAAAAGGCTGTAACTTTTAAATGATGTAAAATCTATTGTTTTGTTTCTTCCCGAAAGTCCTTGTAAATTCTAATGTAATATGATTTTATATTTAAAATCTTATGGTCTCTGTGTGACAAAGCAGTGTTAGGCACTCAGTAGTTTAAAAGTCTTACTTAGAAATCTTGCTGACTTCTGCTCACAGATTATGGGTAGTCCTTTTAAACTACAATAATTTTACAGATCACAGTTGAATAGGTAAGACATTTTAAGTTCTAAACTATAGATCCCAAGTGAGAAAAAATTACCATTTTTCAACTGCCATTTTTTAAATTGACTGTTTTTGCTTAGTTCAGAAGCAGAAAAGGTAGCAAAGTGACCTGTAAATCTGCATTTAGGTGTGAAATAGTGATGCTGAAGTAAGATCTGAGGACTGTACTCTCATTTTCAGAGCCTTTTAATTTTTCCAAATGTGTGCGATTCAGACAATTCCTGAATTGCTTGCAGACATGTCCTCCTGACTTTACAGGTAAAGGTGAATTTCTTGTAAAACAGAATTTCAGAGTGTGAAGCGTTGACTCATAGCCCCCTTGTCTTTATTTACTGGGATTGTGAAAAGTTGACTCAGCCTACTTGCCTTGATTTACTGGGATTAGGAAATTTAATTTGCTTTACCAAACACACACACACACACACACACACACACACACACACACACACACACACACATATTCTCCCATACTTTTCCTTAGGCCATTATTTATAGAGGACTTAGAGACATTTAAATTATTGTTTGGAAATGAGATGGGCTTTTAAATTATCTTTTTTCAGTTTGTCATATCACAGTAATGAAGGAAATACAGATGTACTATTTGCCAGGCATTCCAGTGTACATATAGTTCCAGCTATGTTATCCTAGAATTAGTGATTTTAAAGATCTATATTATAAAATCCATTTCCTGCCATAATATTAAAGAACCCCATATACTTTTATTTTATTTACAGTCCAGTGCGTTTTGCAGATACACCTCTTATGTAACCGTATTTCCTTCAGCTTAGTATTTCTTTCTGAATGACTGTGTATGGAGTAACATACCAGTTCCGATCCATTTGTGAATATTAATGGTGTACTTACACAATGCAGAGTTTTCTCTCTGTATTAGCATTTGAAAAACTTCTAATTTACATTAAACTTCTCAAGTTCAAGAACTTTACACAACTTTGGCTTGCAGATTTTAGCAAATAGGTTTCCATTAGGGGGCTCTCGAGGTTTGATATGATCAGCATTGATACCAATAATGCTTCGAAGCTTTGCTCTCTAATGTTCATCTCGCTCTCTCCCTTTTTGTTTTGTTTTATAGAAAAGGTCACGGATTGCCTACAGTGACGAAGTGCGCAATGAGCTCCTAGGGGATGATGGGAATTCCTCAGAGAACCAGGTAGAATGCTAATCAGGAAGGCCCGGTGGGTGGCTGGAGGGTGAAGGAGGTCACTGGCACACTGGGCTCTCAAGCTGCTCCCTAACAGTGTTAGCAACAACTCATGTGGAAGTGATACTGTTTAATGCAAAGCTGGAGTCTTAATCAACTTCAAAATGTTTCTTGGAGATCTTACATTTAACCCTTTACCTTGTGATCACTGTCTGCTATCTTTAAAAAAAATCTTTTCTTCTCTTTTCTTTATTATTTAGTACTTAAGGAATAACTTGAAACACACTGTTTGCAGACAAAGCCAAGGTCTTCACCTCAAACACATGTAAAAGGAATAAAAAAGTACACAATGCGGCTTTGATAATAATGCAGTATAATTAAATCAACACTTGCAGCAAAACAAACGAAAGTAAGCTTTCAAAATTCAACAGGGCAGCCCAGTCTCCTATTGTGTAGCTTCTTAAAAATACATTCACCAAAATGCAAATCGTAAGCACCAGCGTGGAATTTGGATACTCTATATAGAGTTCCTGGCTCTGTCAAATGATTAATAATGATAATGATGGTGAATAAGAGTAATAATCATAATCATAATAATAGGAAATGTCATCTTGCAGTTTAAGATCGGCATAGGTCAAAAATAAGATACAATGTCTTCATAAAGGGGCCTTATGACTTGGCTGTCAATCCTCACTGGAATCCACAGTGATGCCAGGACTCTAATTAATGTCCCTCTTCTTCCTTTGAATTAAGACTGCAGATTTCATTAATTCATAGAGATCATATAGATGACTTAAAAAATGTTTCAAGAACCTCAGTACAGATATGATTTTTAAAATGCCTCAGACAACCCTGGCGACTGATTCTCTCCGACACTTTTCAAGAAAATAAATGATTGGGAACCTCACAAGCGAGACCCGAACATGTTTATTAATGTTACTTTGGCAAGTATTATAAAGGTCTCTACTCTGTCTAAATAAAAATGGACATAAATTATTCATTGAATAAACCAAAATTTTAATAAGATAGTAAAACAATATTTATACACATTATAAAAATTGCATAATTGTATTTATCATTTCAAATTGATTGTATTATTTTAAAACTACATTACTATCTACTATGATGTAATTATTGTAAGTAGGCATATTGCTTAGGTGATGAAGGTCTCCTCCATCCACTGACCCAAAAAGGGGGAGAAGAATCACCGAGCAGATTTTTTTTTTTTTTTAAGATCTCACCTCCTCCACTATTTGGATGTTATCAGCTTGAGTTCAGACATGTAAATACTTTAAGATTTGACTTGGGATTTCAGCCTCTCTGATTGAAATGTGAGAATAGCTAAGGGAAGAAAATATGGAGTGCATCAAACAGAAAAGGGTGATGTGATAAAGGGATTTTACTTAGATTAAATAACGAAAGGATGAGAGAGAAAAAATATTTTTTTCTATTTTAAGTGAGACTTAGGTCTCTCATACCTCTTGAATGAATGAACCATAATTTTATTTCTATCTTTACTGTAAAAAAAGCATTCTTTTTTATTTAAAAAAAAAACTGAATGCACAGTTCTCTTGTCAATTCTCTGAAAAGCTATAGATCTTTCCCTCACTTAAACCTACTGCCTAATCTAGAGGAAATGGAAAGGAGGAAGTATTCCTGTCTCAGACTCTCATTGTAATGGATGTTGAAGTACTGTGACAGGGATTCCTTTTTTTAAAGCATGTTCACTTCTCTTAATGGACATTTTCTATGCCGAAAACATTTGTCTTACGTACATATAAGTATGATTTTTGTATGCCTAAAGAAAACTATACCACAGAAATAGATTGAGTTCATATTTTCTGAAATTTTCAAATTATATTTCTGTCATTTTCAAGTGATTATACTTGATTACAGAACTTTCCACCGGACTTGTATAAATCAGACTTACAAATTCTGAAAGTGCTTGGAGAACCTGAAGTTCAGTTGTAAGGAGCTGTCACTTCAATAAACAGAGTATGATAAATTATAGTCATGAGACTATGTAACTGTTAGATTATTACTTATGTGAACTTTTCAATCTAAAATTTGAATCAGGTTTGAAAGTTCAAAGAAACCACACTTAACTTTTGGGATATTTAGTTATCAAATGTAGCAAAATTTCCATATCATAATGAAGAAATTAAATTTTGTTTTGAGGCTCTTTATCATAATAATATAGGAATCAAAATTCCTCCAATTAAAACATATCCTTAAACAGGAATGTCACTCTTTATTCTGTATCAGTATTCATTCAGACTAAGGAATCAAAACGGAAGCCCTTTCTTTAAAGGAAAAAAGGATTTTAAGTTGGGTCTTCATATTAATTTTTGCAGCTCAGTGGCTGAGAAGATATTTTTTTTTTTTCTGGATAGGGATTACCTGTAATTTATATAAGAAAATATTTTCTGCCTACAGATAAGTTCATTTTCAGGTTAATTGTTGATACATCGATTTTCAGAACTTCTTGGCTAATCATAAACTTAATATACAGAGAAAATGTGGAGATGAACAAAATAAGACAAAAACAGTAATATTCGTTTTATTGAAATTGAGATATCTCAATTTTTTAAAATAATAAAAAATTCATAGTAATGATTACAAATACTATTTAGTTACTTTTAATGCAATATATATATCCTCTCTTTGTGGAGATTTAGACAGATGTGAATGCCATAGCTATTATTTCTCATTCTAACCATGTAGAATGCATTTTTTTTAGGCATCTAAAACCTGGCTGTGTATACACATTATTATAATCTAACAATTAACTAACGAGTGTATTTTCTCATATATATACGAGAAATGTTTATATATGTGTGTGTGTGTGTGTGTGTGTGTGTATACATATATATATAAACATTTCTGCCATGAGTAGAAATGTCAAGATTTCAGAAATTAAGACTTTTTCAAATGCATCTTTAATGTCCCTCATATAGTACACAATTTTACTTAATTCTACATTGCTTTGTATAAATTCATTTCTGATTCATAGCTATTTCATACAATCAAATATAGCTCTGCTATACAAAGAAGGAACAAATTACCTACTTTGTGCATTCAAGTTGGATCATCAGCTTTCTAAGGACTATTGTCTTAGGCATTATCATTCTATTCTTTTTACATGTCATATTTTTCATTTCCTATGGCAGCATTTTAATATTTGAGAGAGTTAAGTTTTTTAAATATAGTGATGCTATATTTAGAGTGGAAACCTTAATAAGTTAACTTGATTTAGTTTCATGAAAACCATTCTTAGAAAAGGAAAAAAGCATCTTGTAGAATTAAATCTCTTCATAGTGAAGTATCATAATGAGGCAAATAAAATGTTCCAAGTAATACTTTTTAACACTAATAGGCTCCCAGTTTCCATATGCAAAATACATTGGTCAGTGAATAAATCTAAGTAAATGAAATTTGAGTAAATCCTAAATAGAAGGTCCAAATATGTATATATAAAGAGAAGGATATTTCTGAACGTGCCAAAAATTTGTGGTAAAGCAATATTTAGCAAATAAGATTGCTTAATTTTTTAATACGAGGTTCTCTTAAGTTCCGATTTGGGCTTGCTGCGCATAAAGTGTGTCAAACTTCAGCCACAGACCAGGGGGTGAAGTCGGTCAATTTAATTCCCCAAGATCTAAAGAAGGTCGGTATCATTTCATATAGCCCTGGCAGAGCAGATCATTACCAGGCACAAATCTGTTCGTTACGTGCTGAGGGTTTATAGCAAAATAAATAGACTGTCATCATAAGTTCAGAAAATTGTGTGTTCGACCCACGATAATGTGTAAAGGGCGTTTAATAGAGTTCAGCATTTATTCGTTATCTGTATGCGGACAGAGACGGCAGTCGCGTTATCAGCTTTAAAAAAAATTCGGTAGTTCTGGGGGTGGGGGTCACGTGACACACCTCACACACAGAGGCGCGCGCGCATGAACCCTCACATACTCTGCAGTGCAGTTTTGATTTTAGTCACAGCAGAAGGCTTAACCACAAGAGATTCCACTGGTTCAAACCAGCGTAAACCAGATTTTTTCAGCCCACAAAGGAACAGATTACCTCTTGTATCAAATTCTGCATTGGAGGGAAAAAAAATCTTTGTTTCAAAAAAGACGTTGATTATCATAACTCAACATGGTGGCATGGCACACTTTCATGTCGCCCATGATGGAGCTAGTAACTCGAGAAAATACGAAATCACTACTTTCAGTCTAGTCTAAGCATTGTTAATTTTCAAAAATAGACCATCTTTTGTTTACTTGAATGAAAACTCTCAGCCCTAAAAAAAAAAAAAAAAAAAGATAAAGATTAAAAACCCTCCCATTACCTAGCTTAGCTACAAATCCGGTGTAGAGCTTGAATGCAGCCATGCAGCACAAACAAGATAGAACGTTTTTTGTTTGGAACCTATTGAAAAAACAAATGGGTAGCATTTTTAAACACTCATTGATTATGGCAGGGTGGCATGCCCCAAATGGTCTCCATTGCTGAGGAGTAGTTTTAAACTTTGGCCCTATAAGTATCATAGTCAAGCGAAGAATGGTGTCCTCAGAAAGAAAAGATAGCTTGTGCGATCAATTCCCAGATCGTCTCCTTCTGAGAATGAATGTTTGCCTTTTTCTCCCATGATGTTCGCATAGCAAAGAGAAGGATTCTGATGTATGAGTGGCCAGGTATTTCAGTTTTAAATTTTACTTCTTCTGGGAAAGAATAGAAACTTGCCACATGAAACGATGAGGTGTTTTACTCATACACACTGCAAGGTTGATGAGAGAATGAGCATATTAATTAAAAATAATGACTTCTTGTTATATTTTGAAAGAACGACATTAAAAGTTTCAATTTCACTAAACATACTATGAGACATTATGTAATAGGTTCTGTACCCTTTTTATAAAAGATTCATAATAATTTTGAGATCTTATCCTTTTGTGCTTGCAAAACTTTTCATATAACAAATGAATTAACAGAATAAGCTGGAATGCATGCTGCCTTCTTTGAATTGGAGACAAAAACAGCATTAAGCACTGAGAAATCCGGGCAATAGTAAACATGATACTTTTAGAGAGACTTATAGCGAGCAATTTATAGCACGTTTCTCCCAAAGCAGTAGTTTAATTTATTGGCCTGCATGTGTCAAGTATTATAACAGATGTTACAGATAATTGGATGTTTAAAAATTATCAGTTGAAGACCCGAGTTGCTGAGGATGCACATTTCAGACCTAGAATGTGGTTTATAGTCTCTTATAACACAGGTTTCAGTTTCTATTCATTGAGAAATTATGGCAGTCATCTCAACAATACAGAAATATTTGTGGCTTACAGTTCTATCAAGCACATACCTACACACACACACACACACACACACACACACACACACAGAGAATGAACCAAATATATGGTTATATCCATTTTCTAGTTGCTGCAGAGTCAAGCAACTTGTTTTATCTGCTATATTTAAGGCAAAGAGGAGAACGAAAATGTTACAGGAAAATTTACTAACAAGTAAAGAGCAGTTTGTGTTTCAACTTCATTGCAGTACCAATGAAGTAAGAGAGCTCATTGCTTTGAGATGGCCCAGTTTACAAAATGAAGAAAATTGCAAAATGAAGAAACTTCAAATAAAAACACCATGTGATTGCAGTAGCCTCTTAAGCAAAACAAAACCATAGGAATTGACTCTAATATACACAGTATTTCTAAGGATAGTGACATATTTTCTGATTCCATGTCCTAATTATCTATCTTGGCATGCTTTATTCTCAACTAAAATAATGTTATCTCCAAATGCAATTTTTTTTACTAGGGTGAGTACAAGTATGACATTAACTAACATAATAGTTTGTTGTTAATTCTTACTAGGATACAAGCATGAACTATTAATCATTTTCATTTGTAGGTAAAATCTGAAATCAGTTGTCAAGATTCAAAATAGAAAAACGTCCTGAAAACTTGTATATACAAAACCTCTTCAGTGGTGGTACATTTTTAGAAGAGAGGAATAGTAAACTTGTTTTCTTTATAATATAGACTTCTATGAAGTCGTTCCCCTTTATTTCATGATGGTGTCTTAGATGTACTTTAAAAGAGAATTTCACACTATTCTCTTTGTTTAATGTGACAGTATGAGAAAGTGATCTTTATTCGTTCAAAAAACTCTGCATGTAGTCTATGTTTAGGTTCTTTTAATGTGTTTGTCTGTGATTTTTAAATGCTAAACATGTAAACAGATAAATTGTCAATGTTAATTCTGTATCCTGTCACACAACTGATCTTTCTTTCCTGCCATTCCTTTTCTTTTTATCTTTTTTTTTTTTTTGTGCATTCATGTTGCAGTTGATAAAATTACGTGAAGAGGTGAGTACTTACTAGCTTGCTTTTTTTAAAATTCTGCTTTTCCCTATAAAATTGAGTTTCTAAATCTGAAGTAAGATCTTTGGGCTCATTTTTCAGGAAAACCTACATATAGCAAAAGTATTGATTATATTGCTAGAAATGTTTTCTGCTGATTATCTTTTAAAAAACAAATATATCCAAATCATGCTTATCCCAGTGATCACTGTTCATTGGCATCGGAATAAAATTCATATTTTAAAGGCCCAAAAGGGAAGAAAACAAAAGAATATCTTAAAATTATACCTTGGTGTACTTTTAATGGAGACTAACCTCAGACTTGTTTTATTTATTTTTCAAGTCAGTATTTTTTTGACATTCTGATTTACTTTACTATAGAGTGCTTTTAAATAAACTTCTTTTCCCCACCCAAAATTCTTAGGTTCACTATAAGAAACCATGAATACGTTATCCTTTTGGGGAGACACACATATGTTATTAATGCTCTACTAGTCTGTGCACACAGATACCTAAGAATAGCAAAAGCCCTCGTTGTTGTTAAACACTCTTCTTTCTGTAGGAAATATTACCCACGTAAGCTCTCACTTTTCTGAGTTTGCTAGCCTGTTTCATAATGCAGCTTCAGATTTTTTTTGTAGCCCAGTAAATATTTATAACAATGTTTACGATTTTATGTCTGTATCAATGAAGGATGCTGGACGAGTCTATATATTTTTTTAATTAGGCCAGAATTATCAAATATGCTTTGATACTCTTTTCAGAGGTAGAATAGTTTTATTTTTTACTTAGTGAGGATGAGTTTTGGTACTTTTATAGTAGGGCATACAATAATGGCCTATAATGGAATTTAAAAATTGTCTAATTGCTTATAATAATCAGAGTACTGTGAATTATTTTCGAGTTTAAATTGACTTCATTGATTGAGATTTTTCTCGAAGTTATTTATTGTATGTCATTTTTTAGGTGATGTGAATGCTAATTTAGAGGCTTATAGACAGTGGTTTTCAATAACTGTTCTGATTGGAGATCCGTGAGTGATATCCTCTCTTAGTAAAACTAATAATGATATATAAAATGAAGGGTGAAGATACACAAAACCTACACCCTCTGATCTTTGTGTGTTTTTTATCTTCTCTACATGGAAGCAGGTGTATATCCTAAACAAATATAATCAATTGCAGTTTTGATAGATAAAATTATTCCTTGGCATGATGCATCAACATTATTTTTCTGCAGGACAGAATATCTGTGTGTATTTGCATATGCTCGTGCTTAGGTGACAAATCTGAATTTTCAAATGTTATTAGAACTAACAATAGACTTGAAAACCTCTATATGAAGAAACTGCACAAAGCTCTAGACCCTGAATTTAGCAATGACTATAATTAATAAAACAGTGTGCTTTATTACAATCAGCATTTTTGACAGACTTCTTTTTGTTACGCTGAATTTTGTGGACCTAGAAATCTTAATTCTAAAAGCTGAAAACATCCCTTCTGCATTTCTTTTAAAATATGTTTTCTCATCATCTTATGGCTTAATTCTTTTGCTGTGCCGATAGCAACAGTTTCATCAGTTATGCTTCTGGAATGCATGTTTCCAAAACTGTAACCTGTAATGGAACTGTACTCGGAAGAATTATAATGTTCAACTAATGGTATAATATTCTTGAAAATAGTCTTTTTACAATCTTTGATATGGACGTAGCATTGATATTTTTAGACTAGATTACAGTGATGACAGTGCACGGTTTGCTCAGAAGCGATTGTTTCTCAGCCAGGATTCTAATAGGAATCCAACAGCGAATGTACCCCAGATTTCTTTCTTGTATGTATTCTAAGAAGACAGGCACTCATCTCCTCCAGAATAGGATGTTTTGTTTTCTTTGGAAACAAAAGTTATGCTCCATCCCTTCCTTGTGATGTTCTTTTCGGGCTCAGTTCTGGAAACGGGCATGCTTGGAAGCAGGCTGGGAGGGCATGGGGAGCTGGACTGGCGTTGGCTGTGCCTAGCTCCCCGTTCCAGCCCTGCGCCTCCAGCTCTCCACACCGCACAGCTCCTCACACAAGTTGAGCTCTGTCTGAAGCTCCTGCACAGCTTTACTTACCTGCTTTGAAAAGGACTGAGAAGAGGGTGAGAGAATGAGTATGGGATGGAATGTGGGGGCGAGTTGAAAGCATCAGCTGCAACTGTAGTGTATTTCCTTTCATTTTCAGAGACCAGGGCAATGCACAACTAAGGGAACAATGTAAATAGCACAGCTGTTACAAGAACTTGATTTTAGCTTGACTTAAGTGAAGAGGTTCCAAAATACAAAGTGAGGTCCTGCTGGAAAGCTGCTGGTAAACCGATAGTCCTCTTGTGTGCAGATTTCCTCTGATAAGACTGAACTGTCCTGAAGAGGAGTTATTTCTATTATTTAGAATTTTTTTTAAGTTCTTTTTGAAATTTTGCTCCCCATCATGGCGTTATGCTGAATAATCTAATGTGGCCCCCTTTCATGGAATCCCCCAAATCATTCGGCATTTAAATGCTTTGTTTCCAACATTATATATTATCATCAGATTAGACTGTCTATTTCCAGTACTGATCTTGGATTTTTTTTTTTTTTATCTGCAGCATCAAAATATTTTCTTTTAATGTCGGGATTTCTTCCAGTATGAAAATAAACTAAAAATCTTTGTTCTGTTATTCTGGATTAAAATTCAGATTACTCTTGATTTCATAAGTCTCATCTTTTTAGAGAATCACCAATTTGAAATTAAGTCCTTTGTCATGATAAAAAACAATATTCAGAGAATGGAAGAGTAATTCTTACTTCCAAAAACCTGCATGTAGAAAAAATTAGGAGTAAGAAGGCTTTTTTTGACAAGCTGAGTAAAGTGTTTAATTTTATTTAGAAATAGTCATTAATGCCAAATACATAGAGCTCCCCTTGCTTTTCTTTTTCTCAATTACAGCCTTTAGTGATTTTGCATTTTCATGATATAAGCTTTCCTTCCTCCCTTTTATTTATTTATTTAGTTTTTTTTTTTTTTTTGCAGAGGGAGGGGTAGTTTTTCTCTTAATTTCTCCACCGTATATTAGACAACTCTATTAATTATTATAGACTGTTGTTGCAGCTTTCCTGACCTTCACATCAGGTCCTATCCCTCTGTTCTAAATGCATTGTTTTAATGATTCTTCCCCCTCTCCCTCCCAGCCCTCCCCCCCCTCCAAAAAAAAATTTTCAAGGAAAGCTTTGATGTGGCTTTAGCTGCCTCCAACGTCTGGCCGCATCTCAGATGTGTCACCTATGCCGGGAGGGAATAAGGAAATCACGTTTTGAATGGTAATGATAACATACTAATCACTTCCTTTCTTTGAAGATGGAAGCGAGATATTCTGTCAGCATCCCTGGCTGCTAGAGCTTGGAGGCACTGGTCTAGGTGTATTAGCTTAAGTGTGCATGTCAATACAGCTTGCATCTCCAAGATCCATGGGGGCTCATTAGAGCAAGGTAGATCGTTTCACTCGACAGCCACTCAGATAATATGTGTGGCACCTCCTTTTTTTTTTATTTATTATTATTATTATTAGAAAGCATTTCTTCTATTTTAAATGACATCTGTCAACAACACAAAGTTGTAGGAGTTGTGGTTGCTATATTTCTTTCTTTTTGACCAGATATCAAAACTGATTAGAGAGGGAAAGGTACTAATTTCTACAAAAACACATATGCACACACACACAAATATACACATATACACAGTCACATGTTTCTAAGTATCCAGATGTACTTGCACCTCTACATGCACACACATACATGCAGATATTCACATATGCATGCACATATTCTTACCTATTCACAGCCATGATTAGCTTACAAACCTGTTTGGCAACCTGAATAGATCTAGTGTAGTAGGATCCTTATGGTTCAAAAAAACAAAAACAAAACAAAAACCAACCTCCATGTAGAAAGTTTAAAAGCTGAGAATTTGGGGGGAAATCCTCTAATTTCCCAAATAGAAAAGAGTTCATATAATTATTATAATATTAGCTCAATGTCCAAAACATGATGTGGCAAAAGTTTACCTTGAATCTAGTGCATAAATCCACATTTTGTGCGTCTGTGTGCATGGAGAAGCGTATACCTCTTGTTTCTTGGTGGCTGCCCTGTGTTGTCTTAAACTAGAACTGATGTTTAGTATTCTATTTTAGTAGCATGTGTTGTTCTGTATGGCATCTTGCCACACATCCAAAATTGAGGGACAGACTCTCAAAAATAAAGTTCCTGCTTGAAAATGACTGTCTGTGGAAACTAAAAAACGAATATGTTTTTAAAATAATTGCATTTTATAAGAAATAAATACAAAATAAGCATCATAGATCTATGCAAATATCTTATACATCTACCTCTGCTGAAACAGGAAAGATCCAGTTAGCTCTTGTCTTAGGACATTTCTCAGTGTTTCGGGGTAAGATTTACTGTGATCACTTACAACATGAGTCTGCCTATTAAAAAAAAAAAAAAGTGGATGGTCCATACATGATTGATTGGAAATCTGTGTATTGTAGTAGTTCTTATAATGGAAGATTTGCTAAAAATTATCTATAATGAGTTGGGACTCCTCCCCCTTCCCCCTCAAATGTTAGGGCATACAAAAGCATTATTTTTTTTTTAAGGTAAAAAAAAGAACATTGTAGACGACTGTCTGATTTTTTTTTCCCCCTTTTTCTTTTTCAGAGGGCACATCTGCTCGATAACACAGAGAGGCTGGAAAGGTCATCTCGGAGACTAGAGGCTGGATACCAAATAGCGGTGGAAACCGGTAAGAACTCTGAGAGTGAGCAAATTGTCTTGCTTATGCACAGCAGTCTTCACAACACATGACATTTCAGGGTAACTTCAAAGCAGTAGCAGAGACAGCAGCCCGAGATGTGGTTTACATATTGGGGAGACAATTGGGAGCTTATTTGCGCTTATCTTTTTTCAAGTTAAAAGGCATGACATCTACTGAAAACAGTTCCTGAGGTTTAAAAGTATACATCTGAAAAGAGATGGAATACTTTGTCTAAATTCTACATTTGTCTTAATATGCAGTTACATGTTGTCAGTTTACCCACCCGCAATGATTGCTAGCACACAGTGCGGTCTCCATTTGCTTGCTCTATTACGTTTATTCATATATGTAAAAATTAACATTTTAATCAGTCTAAATGATGTGAACTAAGGGCAAAGGAGTAACAATCCTACATTACCTTGCTTATTTGTCCTGGTGTTGTAAGTGATTTCTAAGGATCCTGTTTGTTTGTTTGTTTGTTTGTATAATCATGAACAAGCCTATAATCAGATATCGGGGGAAAAAAGTCATAATAAGCAGCAAAGCTAATGTTTATGATAATCTTATTAGCAGTAGTTAATACAGTTCAAACTTTTGGTTTGAATTAATACTGTTATTTTCAGAAAACACAGCCATAATTTGACTTCTAAACCTCATCTGCTTAAAATAGACAAGGTTTTCATGATGAATGTTTCATGCAAAGACAGTTTATTTTTACACAGTAAATAAATATCCATTAACTCTTTTGTAGTCATCAGTTCCTTATTATTTGCCATCTTTTTTGTTGTTGTTTTGCAATGTATAGATTATATATAATGTTATTTAACATATTTAGGGTAGTTCTTATCTAATATGTGAACCACACAAATATCTGGTTAACAACATTTATTTAATTTTATGTCACAAGGAATGTTTATTTTGGAAGAGCAAGAATAATGAAAATGCTTCCAAATAATTCCTTTTGTGAATGGCCAGTGTTTTTTCTTGCCCTGGGTCCGTAGCGCTTCCACATTGGCTGGCTCATGTGAGGAGTTCTAAGGCACTGAATAGGAAGAACACAGATAGCATTGGTCTTAAAGTAATGGTGAGAAAACTAAAGGAAACCATAAACCCTCTAGAGTTTTTAGTAGTATAGATAGCCCTTCTTTCTGAGGTTATTGATAAATTAGCTTTCAGCCCTGATTGGAATAAAAGCCAGCTTTCATGTTTTTGTTTTTGTTTTTTTTGTTTTTTGTCCTTGGGCTCACCTTTAGAAGTGACTGTCCTTGTGAAGAATGTGAATAAAGCAAAGAGCCCTGAATGTGAGGTCAAAGGACCAGGCTCAGGTTCTAGCTCTTGTTTGTGTGACCTTGAGCAAATCACATACTCTCTCTCAGTTTTAGTGTCTTTTTTAATACAATAGAAATATATTCTGTCTTAGAATTTTCTGAAGAAACGATGACATATATGAAAATATTTTGTACACCATAAAACACTATACAAATATAAATATATGTGATATGTGGTCATTTGATGATATCAGGCATTTATCTTATAGAAAATATTATTGTGATTAAAACTTGTGTATATGAAAGGAGTCTTAAAGAAGTATTACTTTGCTGTCCTTGGGGAATGGAATACTACATCTATTGAACATGGTTATCATCGAGGAAACTCCTTTGACAAAATGTCCCATTAGTGAACCTCTTCCCACATAGGACCTGGTAGGGTTGGGGATATTCTTACTCTGACACCGACCACAGGGCTTCTTTTGGCTGATTGGGCTGGCTTTTCCTCTTCACTATACCATTCGTGTAGTTCCCTCCCAAAGCTGAAAGAAGTCATCAAAAAAGTTCAGAGATGCTAGAGGATCATGCATTGATCAAAGTTTTAAGACTGAATGGAATTTGGTCATTATTCCTTTTGGTGTGTGCTAAAATGGAACATCCATATCAAACTGTTAATATAGTCAACATGAAAAATGTCAATTTAAGAGTGGCCCACAAACCAACCTCAGTCCTCTTGGACATTTTAGTAGAATATAGCGGTAGATTAACTATAAAGTTTTATAAAATTAGTTCTTTGTCATATAAGACTTGGCATTTTCTTAGAAAACCAAGACTGAGAGGAGGAGTAAGGCTGGGCTTTGTGCAGGTAAAGACAGATGTGACACACGCAGCCTCTGCCTGGATGGGAGTCATCCCGGTAGTTCCTTGGATGAGTTTGGAAGTGGACTGAGAAATGAGAAAGCGGGCTCAAAATATTTTTCTTGCCCTTGCTTCTTACTGGAGTGATGCAGAAGAAAAAAAGAGCAATTATGATGGACACTGTATTGCTTGTACATTTTCTGCTTTCCTGCTAGCCCTCAGCCTACTTACATCGAGTCAATCAACAGCTCTGTGTTTGGATTATGATGTAAATTTGTGATATCAATCATTTAGTTATAGTAGCAGTAGAAGACGAGCATCTTTCAAAAGAAAAAACTTTTAGCACTTATTGGTTTCTTTTTCGTAAAGACCGTGAAACGCAAAGAGGAGGAGATGCGGAAGAGTTAGTATGAGTTTTGAAACAGCACAAAAGAGAGAAATGGATTCCAAGTATTGGTCTAAGAAGTAGTTCTAGACCATAGTGAATTTTTACCAGTCTACAGCAAAACGAGATTAAAAAAAAAAAAAAAGCAGAAAATAGTGACTTTCTCATAAAGCAAATTTTATTAATTTAAAGGATTACACTTTTTGTAAGATCATGTTTTCTCTATTTGGGGATGATAAAAGAAAAGAGAGTTTTATGAAAAGATAGAAATAATAGGGAGAAGTTATATATTTATTTTCTCTACCTAGAAAAATAACAAAATTATCAGACCTAATTTGGGCCCTCTGATTTTTTTTTTTTTTTTGATATTTTACCTACAAAATCTAGGAACTATTGTCTTATATTCTGAATTATAGAAAGACAAAAACAACCCCACCACCTGGCCCTGTCGTTAATCAGCTGTGTAATTTTAAGAAATCACTTTACTTTTCTGAATGTGCAAAATGGAAACATGACACCAGATTCTATGTATCCCATAAGATTGTTTTTAAGTAAAATGAAGTCATATATATTCAAATACCTTGAAAGTAAAGAGGGCTCTGTAAAAGTCATCTTTTTTATACATTACCATCAGCAAAAGTGGTTATCTTTTTCTCTTCATTAACTTGATGATCGTTATTGGCAAATATCATAAAAGACAGCTTGATTATTATGTAAAATCAATTACATGTACAATAGAATAGAAAGCATATTGTTTTGACTACTAATATCTTCCTAGCAAATAATTTAATTCATCTTCTAAAATCATGGAGTCATTTCTGCTGTTTTTAGATCTTGTCAAATTGGCAGTTACTGTCTCTTTAAGAAGAGCTGCTCAACAGAGAGACACATGTCCAGAAAGCATTTGGCGTGAGAAAAAAGGGGTGATCGTTTCTAAGTGTCATTTACACCTCGATATGTATTCATACCAGTGAAATTTCTTTCTTGGATCCCTTCTTATTTGAGAAAGTTAATCAAGTTATAAGTTAATTGAACAGCTTCATTTAGAAAAGAAGGGACATGTGGAGGAATATATGACATTAAACTGAAGAGCTAATGCTAGGGCACTTCAAAGACGGACATCAAGTGGGACAGTTATCAGGCTCATTAACGAGGGTTTCTTGTGGTAGCCATCAAAGACCAAATACTGTGCCGATCGTCTGAGCCATTGGCTTGATCCAGTTTGGTATTTCTTATAAGTTCTTGTCCTAGAATCTATGACGAAAAGGTGACTCTTCCTTTTATTCGTTATTGCTAGTAAGTATGACTCTTAGCTGTGCGGAGATAATCTATTTTGTTTAAGGTCAGGGACTTTATATTTAAAACTCCGGGCCATCTGCCTTAATTTTATAATTATGATTCTTTTTCTCTGAAGTAAGGATCCCAAAATGACATAGGCACAAAACTAATGGAAGCAGTATGATTAACAAGAGAAATAGACTGAAAGAGAAATTATGCAAGGGCAGAAGTGCAAGGCTCACTTTCTCTTTTCAATATGTAAACAGGTAGTTTAAGGCACTCAAGACTGTCCTACCTCGAACCCTATATGGATCCAGGACACCTGGCAGTACATCTCTGGAACCATGAGAGCGTTGTCCAGAGTCAGTCTCACATCTTTGAGGAGTCATTTGCACCATAGACTAACCCTGCTCCTCCCATCCCTGAGTACCCAAACCCTGAATACCCAAACCTCTCATTCGTCACCTCAGGCCGCCTAGCTCTGATGTTCCGTTTGGTCATCAATCTTCAGAATAGGGTGCTATACTTTTACCATCCTTCCTTCCGTGAAGAAAAGGTGCTCCATCCATCATCCAGGTCCCGTAGGGTCACCCTTGTCCCCCGTGAACTAGCGATTGGACATACATAGAGATAATACAGTGTTTATTGAACACTTAATATGGGCCACGCACTGTTCTCAGTACTCTTATCTCTGTAATCCCACCACAACCTGATCCAGTAATTACTCTTTTCTCATTTTATAGGTGAGAAAACAAGGTACAGAGAGATTAAGTAATTTGCCCACGCTTATACTCAAGGTAGAAAATAGTACAGCCAGACCATCGGATTCCATGCTGTTAGCCAGTAGATCACACTGAAAATTGAATGGGTCCCACATACCTACTTTTCTAAAGTGATCTGTTATAGTGAATATATGTCATGTTCTTACCTCAATTAACTTCCTCTTCATGTAATTTATTCAAAAACTAACTATTAGTACTGTGTGCCATGTGCTGAGGATGACACGCTAGTAACAAGACAGCCATGGTCCCTGTTCTCTGGCAGCTTATGTATAAGGGCAGCAGTGCGGGGCAGGATGAGACATTTTTTTATTTAATAAATTAACAGACAAGATCATTTCAGGTCATGGTAAAATGAAGCATAGTATTAAGGAGTAACTGAGGGAGGCTACCTTTGGTTGGCTAGTGAGGAAAGACCTCCCAGCGAAGTGCCTTGCATGCCATCTGGAACAGTACAGACGTGTGTCAATAAGTAAATTTTGGGCGGATGATTCCAAGAGGGGAGAACAAGCTCAAGGGCTCTGAAACGAGAAGGTGCTAGGGGTGTTCAAGAAACAGAAGGAACACCAGTACGACTGGAGTGATGTGAGCAAGAGGGTGCAGCGTACAGTAGGATCAGAGCGGAACAGGGTGCAGATTGTGTGGGGCCCAACGGCCTGGGAAAGGGTCCAAATTTGACTCGGAGGAGGGCGCAGTGCCTTTGGAGGGCAGGCAAGTAGGCTGCTCTGTATTGTGGAGAACAGGGATTGGAGGGTGGATTCGCAAAGGAGTAGAAACAGAAAACGTGACAGGAGATGTATCATAGTAATCCGAGACTTGATCCTTTTACCAGTTGAAACGAATGGAGGGATTTGATGGTGAAGATGCAGGAGAAATTATTGTAAGCTATTTTAAAAGACATTCTTGGAGCAAGGAGCTTGAAATGTATCAATTTCCTTAACAATTGGTATGAAACCCCAAAGATTCTTCTTTAAGTATCTCCCCTAAACAAATGAGGCCTTACTAGTCCTCGTACCTGGTATGGCTTTACACAGGTAACAGCCACCAATCAGGCTGGTGGTGATGGACCTTTGTGGTTAGAGATCTGAGTTTATAACCAAGTTTATGATACTATTTTCTCCCTCCCTCCCCTGCCCTTCGTTTCATTCTTTTTATATGTTTGTAAACATTTCAGTTCTACTCTCTTGGCAGATTACAGTCCTATAACACAGTGTTATCTGGTGTCATCACCGTGTTTACCTTGGATCATCAGATCTTAGTGATCCCAGAAGTCTGTGCTCCTTTTACCAAAGTTAGTACCGTTTTACAAATATTTTATAACTAAAAAATGTGGATTTTACTTTAATTTTAGTATTTCGGTACTATATTATAGTTACCTAATTTTAAACTGCAGATACTGACTATATTAGGAATATACTTCCACAGTCTTATTTTATATGATGTATTCAGATTATTTTTGCTTTTTATGATTACATCATCAAAATTTGCATTCATTTGCCCTAATAGCCAGAGAAACATATGGTGTACCTTTTTTCTTCTGGAAAACAAATAAATCTTAGCATTATAACGTTTTCATGAGAATGAGATAATTTATGTACACCTCTGTTTCTCTTTCTACTCTGCTTTTCTCTTTACGGGAAAAGCAATCAACAGTAGTATCAGCGTGTATTTTTAAAAATCAAACAAAATGCATTTCATGTTCAGAACTTTTTAAGTAATCTGAACAAATGCATTTAAAATGTGAGATGGCTTCTTTTTATAGCTTCAATTGTCTCAAAGTCTCAGCTAAAATACTGACAGAGTTTTCCTGAGCCCTTTATGGGTTACACAGGACTTAGGGAGCATGGTCCTGAAGCTTTATCTGTTCTGTCTTTTGGTTCTTGATACTGTCTTTCAACTCACCTTATTATTATTATTTTCACCATCTCACTATAGAACTCATTTGTAACTTTTAATCAGTTACAGAAGTATCTATGGAGACAAAGTTTTTATCAAACTCAAAGCCAGTTATTTTCATTGCCATTTCAGGAGTTACTTTCATGGCAATTGACATTTTCTTTTTCTTCTACCTGTTCTTCCTTATTATTATCAGTCTTCTTTCTTTTCTTCTTCTCTTTCTTCCTTTGCCCCAAGACTCTACTCCGAAGAAACATCAGTGTTCACTCTGTACAATGTAATAATTTGATTCATAAATACAAATTCTCAAATGTATTAATTTATCATCTACAGAAAAGATTAATGGATAAAACAGTTCACAATAATAGAGACTAATGCATAAAACTATTTTTGAAGTTGTAAGCTAGTTTGGAGTTGAGCTAACATCGCCTGCAGGGAATATGAGAAAGTTACCCACCCCCTCCACTTACTGATAAGTCATTTATAAGTCTCCTGGGAAAATAGACCCACAGAGTATTCCTTGCTGTTGGAGCTGTTATCAGTTGATAGAAGAATAAATTTCTGATTCTGTAATATTAGTGGGAGTGGTGTACATTATATGAAAGGAGGTAAATATTGTATTTCACTTATTCAAGAAGCTTTCATTGAGCTCTACTGAGTGTCAGATGATTCGCAGATACAGAGTAAGAATAATAAGATATCCGCACCCCACCCCATCCTGTCCTGGGTTATCTGAGTAGAGAATGCCAGTAAACACTTTAGATTTTTAACTTAAGTAATTTTGTTGAGGCACAGATTTGAATTCCATAAGGCATTGCCATGTCCATATTATGCAGCAATAACAAATTAACACTTTTTGTTGTTCAACAATATAGGAACAGAAAATAGGATTATACAGTTGGGTTGATTTTAATTATTTTATCCAAGCATATGTATTTTAGAGAAAATATTTTTTTATAGAGATATTAAACTATTTGACAGAAAAAGTTATCTTTAGAAAAAGTTTCTTTAGTCATTATTTTGGATGGCGTAGTGTGTGGTTATGCTTTCAGAAACAAAGATATCTCTGCTTGAATGTGTGGGATTTTTTTTGTCGTTTTTTTGCTTTTTAATGCTGAGACTTCTTGACTATGTTCTGCAAGTTTTAAAAAAATCTACCCAGTGGTAAAATAATCATTTTTAATGGGTAGTTATCACTTACTTTATAATTACAACTATGTTTAAGTCTTACATCTCAAACAACTGTGGTTCTGCTCTGAGAAAAACAGAGGAGGCTGTCATTTGGGTGAAGCTCTTAAAGAATATTTTCAAGTTGCACTTAAATTTATTTTTTGAGGTTCTCTGAGATATTGGTACACTTTATAGTGGTAAGAAAAGGATGTCATTTAAACCCTATTTGGAGAACCTTCTCCTTAGGTGGTCCAAGGGAATTCATAGGGTTCAGTTTTAATCCATTAGAAAGTATTGTACTCAGTTTTAAAGGTGTCTTATCCCATAATACCTATCACTTTTCCAGTTGGTTTGTTAGACACACGTGAAGCCATTCTTATTCTGTTGCATCTCTGTGAGTTGAGAAAAAGAATGACGACCAAAGCAGATCACTGGAATGCCAATTTACTTTCAAATATTACAGTGAAGGACGGATAAGCTTATGACCTTGTTGCACTGTGCTTATATAACTTTCCTTGGGAATTTTTTAAATCAGGTTTATTTGCCCTTTGAGTCTGATTTCTAGTGCCCAGAAGTTTTCTTTTCAGCAGTGTTTATGTATTTAACAGAATTTTCTGAGGTGGGTACTACAGAATTTTCACAGCATGGGTTCGTTGGACTAAGACTTTGTGTACGACTTATATCAAGTGGAAAAGTAGACGGACATGAGCTTTAAAAATGGCTTTTTGTGTGTGTTCTACATTTGAAGTTTTCATCTGTATTTCCTGTTGGGCTACAGTGTTTTCCAACATTGCCACGAGAGAACAAAGTCAACATTAAAAAATAATTTTGTATTGAAGAATATGTTTTTCCAAGTAAAGTCATTATCAAAGAGACTGTCATGGTGGGTCATCATTCATGTATGGCACTGTGTTGCCCTTTTGCATCTTGAGGTATAAACTCCAAGTCATAGTTAAATAAATATCTATTTATTTAGAGAGAGGAAGAACCCACCCTAAAGCCAGACAAGGAAAAAAGCTTTTGAAGGCTGTTTCTTTGGAGGAAAAATAAGCATGTTGTCAGGTAATCCTACCATTATCCTCCACGCTGTTAATCTCATCGTAATCAGTTGTCTAAGGTCCCGCCATACTTTAAAAGATTGATATTTATGTCAACATAAAATACACCTTTAAAATGGAGCTAATTTTCTTTGTTTCCATTTTTAGCATTGTTTGTAACACATGGCACTTGAGCAGAGCACAGTGGAGTCTTAGCATTTATTCAGAAAACAAATATAGGGTCCTAAGAAATTAGAATTAGGGTTCATTAGACGTGGACTGGGCTAAATTGAGCTCCGAAATAGCAAGAAAAATACTGCCTTAATTTAATTTTATTAGCAAGATTTGCATTTGGGAGTCAGGTAGGGGAGATATGCAACACACCTGAAAAGGATAGTAGATATATTATAATTTAGGAAGGACCAGCCCTTGGCCCTGTCCTAGGCACTTCGAATATAAAGTTTCTTTATTAAGCTAAAATATCTTGGCAAAATATCTCTTGGGGAAATACATACCTATAAATCCCCACGATATACATAATTAGTGTTTTTGAAGCAGGGGGGAGAAAGTATTAAGTCTATTTCTTTGTGTCAGGAAAGACTCAGAAGAGATGGGCTTTATGGAATGAACAGAGGGGGAGCAAGGGGAAGTAGGTAAACTGTGAGCAAACACATGGCTTATGAGAATTTCTAGAACGTATCACATGGCTTATCTAATGTTTATCTTAGTTATTAAGTATACTTGAAAGTGATAACATTTATTTAAAAAACATTCTCTTTCAAATCTTTATTATTTCAGAATAACCTCCCCAATTAACCTATCCATTTTAATGGTCAAGGGTATAATTATTTTATTGACTACTATCATGGATGCCTTAAATTATAAACTTTGGTAAATTTTAACCCTGAAGTATGTGCTAAAAATAACGCTAATATTAGAAATAACTGTATAATCTGCTTTGAAAATTTCAGGCTACTTGTGCATCTATTACCTTATAAGTCAATATAGTAACTTATTTGAAATGGAAATTATTTGTTTAGAATGTGTAGACTGACGCCCTGAATACTTCTCCCAGTGCCATCCGTTTTCACCAAATGGAAGGACCATTAAATACTATTTGGTTTCATGAGTGAGTCAGTATTTTTTGTTTCCCTCTTCCTCATTAGCATATCTATGAATCTTCTGTAATGTTCAGTGCTCTGTACAGACCCGTTGATGATTAGGACCTGCTATTTAAACAAACACAAACGAAGCTCTGTCATAAGAAGGTTGCATAAATATAAAGGACACACCAATTTTCCTCGCTGGTGTTAGCATAAGACTTCTTCAAAGTCATCTAAATTTTTCACATAGGTAAGTTAAAGAGATTGACTGGAGTGACTTTGTTAAAATCAAAAGGAGACCTTTTTTTAAACACTATGACTCTACAAGGTGAGCATGAAGATGGACCAAATATCTTACTGCCTCACTGATATTGCCTGCCAGCTGTGAATGTTCTTACTACAATGAATCCCCTCATTTTTATTGCTGTGTACAAGGTACAGTGTTTCATTTTTCTTCCTACCTGGGCTTCCTGTAGAATGCACACCCCATATAGTTCTTTAAATTCATACTGTTGTGAGAACAAGTCAGTCTTTCTGTTCTCTCCTTTGTTAACTGTAAACCTTGTGGAGGAACAGCTCTTTCGTGCCCTCCGTGAGTTGCCGGACTCCGCGCAAATTAAACACTGTAAGATTATCAGCAGGTTACAAAGGTGGAATGTATCTTTCTCTTTGGCATTTTTCTATTATAACATTGTCTTGATCTGGAAAATGCTAACAAATTCAAGTGAACTAATCGTCTCACGCCCACCCCTTATAAATTGGTAAAAGGTAGGGAGAACACATGGACAATTTTTGCTCTCCTTTGAGGATAAAAAAAAGTTGTACATATAAAATGCATAGGAATTATTTTTTAATTCAAGCACCAAGTCAGATCACCTGTCTTTCAGCTGCAGTGAAGCACAATGGAATGTGCGTGGAGCTTTGTAAGTATGCGTAACCAGGTTCGAATCTTGGTTCTGCCAGTTAATAACTGGGAGACCTTGGGCAAGTTCCTTAGCCTTTCCAAGGAGTCGCTCCTTATTGTCTGAAAAATTTTTCATGTCTTCTATATGGAGGTGGTTGAAACCTGCTAATAATGTTTAATTTGAGCAGAGTTCAGTCTACCTAGGGTAAACTATATAAAGCACCCAACACATGTTAAGTCCATCATGACGCTCAGTAATAGTTTCCATTTGTGCTAATTTGCATCACAACACTAGCTGCTATGACAGATAAACCCCCAATAGTCACTTTTGGAACAGTTCCATGCAAGGGTTTCTAGCAGTCAGACAGCGTTCAGTGTGGCGATCCAGAAATCCAGGGTTCTCCTGCCTTGCGGATCCATCCTGCATCGAGGCTTTGGAGCCCTCTACATTTAGCCAACA
Source organism: Rousettus aegyptiacus (assembly GCF_014176215.1). Taxonomy (NCBI): domain Eukaryota; kingdom Metazoa; phylum Chordata; class Mammalia; order Chiroptera; family Pteropodidae; genus Rousettus; species Rousettus aegyptiacus. The sequence goes on from NW_023416309.1 coordinate 47,927,873, forward strand.
GCCAAGCAAAGAGAGAATGGAGAAGGCACACCCACTGTTAAAGCCCCATAGGCAAGCGACACTCTACATAGATTTCACTGGTAAGGACTAGTCAAATGGTGCCACCTAGATGCAAGGGGGCTAGGAAATATAGTTCCCACTGGACAATCACTTTCGAATTAGAACTTTCCAGTAAATAAGAGAAAGAACAAGTACAGGCGGGCGGTTTATCCTCCTCTCTGCCATGCTATTTATTCCTTGCCCACTCTACTGCCTCATTATCCATCAATTAAAACCGTGGCTGATAACCATGTAATGGGAGGTAGTGCAGGAGTAGATGGCTTATGGGTCGGGTCAGTGGTTGTAATCTTCTATAATTTATGACAAGTAAAACTTTCTTATCTATATTCTTTTAATAGACACATTGAAGATTCAATATCATTTCCTTTCTTCTCTGCCAGGCATTTATCTCTACTCGCTTCTTAAATTTATATTCCTTAAACCTGTAACAAAAGATAATTCTTCTGCATGTGTTGTCATCCAAGTGTTGACAATGAATACAAGTCAGCAAATTTATTTATACCGTTTCTAAAGTACTTGCTTAAAGAACATTGCAAACTGTCATCGCCAAGAGAAACCCAAGGAGATGTGGTGACTAAATGTAATGTGGTATCCTGAAGCATTAGACAAAATGTCTAAGGACGTTAGACAAAAACTAAGGCAAGATGAATGAAGTATGGACTTTCATTAACGATAAGTATCAATATTGATTCATTAACTATGACAAATGTACCATAGTAATGTAAGATGCTAATGATAGGGGAAACTGGGTTTTAAATCTATGGGAACTCTTTGTACTATTATAATTTTTCTGTAAACTTGAAACTGTTCTAAAATAAGTTTATTTTCTTAAAAGTACATTTCAATTACGGTCATCTTCATATTTATTGGATACTCATAGTATATAATATTGTCATTGCTGCAGACCTGGCTTCTCTTTTATAACTTATTTATTATCACTGTAGACAATTTTGCCTTTGCAGTAAGTAACTAATGGGACCTGTGTTTATTTAAAGCGTTTTGCTCAGATTTTGGTACTAATAAATGCTCTAGAAATATTTGCTGCTTCTTTCCTTGCTCTTCCTCCCTCCGTATTTCTAGTAATTCTAAAAGAAAAATACGAACTTTTGTTTGGCTATATTAAGAAACAGACTAATCAGTCACTTTTATGACCCTAGGAATAATAGATGCATATGGGGACATGGTTCCAGCGTTCATGTGGCCCGCCCCCGTGTGCTGTCTTTAAGATGAGTAAGAACGAAAAGACCATTTTACTTATTAGAAGAACGACAGACAATAGTCAATAGTTTTTTCCTTTTCAGTTTAGAAAGGTACAACAGACTAATGACAGAAATGGTTTCGTAAGAATGTTGAGATTATCATTTTTTGCTCTTCTAAATTTCCCCAAATGTTACCGTTTAATTTTTAAATTTAAAACAGAGTTTTCTTTATATTTGAAAGTGCCTAAAGTCTATTTTGAAAGTTTATTTCATATCATTGTTTCTCAAATACAGGTAAAGAGAGAGAAAGAGATATTTTATATGTTGAAACCATGAAGAAACAAAACAGTTATAAATACCTAATTTTTAATTATTTTTGTTTCTCCTTATTTAACTACCCAAATTGTATACTACTACTAGGATTTACATCTCAAAGTCAATGTCCCTGAAAATTCTATAGTAACAGACTTTTAAAACTCTGTTTTAAACTTTCTTGGCCTCCTTCTGTGGATTATTCTGGCATTGTAATGTCTTTTTCCTGATTTCTTCAAACACAATTGTACCCATTTCAGCAATATTCGTATGTGAAAAGAAGTGGAAGTTCGAATCCAGATTTGGTGACCCTTGAGATCTTATATTGATCTTAGTAGGTATTAACTTTTTAGATCAATAAGAGCTGTTATTGACCTCAAAGAAAAGTCAATATCTGCTTGTTAATTTGCAGCTCGAAAATGTTATACATTTTGTTCTTCATTATTACCCTACTTATTTCAGCCTTAAAAAAATGTCTTTACTATTTCTACCAAGAGATCATAATGTCAGAACATTTTAGTTTTGGTGTTTAAGGAAATACTCATTGGACATGGTAGTCATTCATGCGTAGTTCATTTTAGTTTCTTATAAAATTACAGCTGGCTGAGAGTCATGCTGTTCAGGAAAGTGAAATAGACATATTTTATTCAATATAGTTTTTAACATTTGAGAAACAATCAAATAATCTATAGCTCATGTCAGGAATAGTCTGACATATATGGGAAAAGAAAAGAAAGTTAAATTAGAAATAAGTAGTCTTAAAAGCAATTAACGTTTTTTGCTTTTCCATATATAAATGAAAAAAATCAGTGCAGATGAATGTTCAGCATGTACTTTTTATGTGGGTAAACATTAAAAGCTTTTAAGGACTTCTTGTGTGGGTTTGAATTTTAGAGACCCATGCTTCCAAAGTTTTATTAAGTGTTTATCTTTTAAGTATTGGTAGAAAAGTGACTTTTCACATCATTGTTTTGTATATTAACATGGAAATGTCAAATTTTGCATAACTTGAAATGTCTCAGAATTGTCTATTGCTGAAATTCAAATGTCAGAACAATACGTCTGCACATACGTGACTCTGATATTTCAACTCTTAAAAACCTCATAAATGATTCAGTATCACTTTGGCCTTGTCATGATATAACTTTAAAAAGAAGCAGAGCAGTTTAAATCTGGCTTAGGAAGTGGTAGTCTCATTCAGTCTGGGCATAAAGCACTAATCTGTCAACCTATTAATGGTCATTCATCTCTTTATTGAAAATACGTAACCATTTTGGTGAAGAATTTGAGTTTTAATGAGAATTTTTTCAGTATTTTGCACCATTGCAAAAATGAAGCTATTATATTTTTTATCAGCGGGGTTGGCTTATATCTTACCCTGTTTTGTGATATTAGTTTATCATCATAGAGTCCTCAATATTAAAAAAAGAAAAAAGAAATTTTTGTTTTTTCAAGAGATGAGTGTTTCCTAGGACATTAATGAGAAATAAAGACGGAATGGTCTATAGAAACAGACCTTCTATTAATTTACTTTTTCAGCTTTGCACAACGTACATACATTTAAATTTTCAATTTCAGGGCTGGAATGAGCCTCAGAGGTGCCGATCCTGACTTTGTCATCTTTTAGAGAGAACTGAATCTCGATGTCTAGTCCCTATTTATTGCTATTTGGTTTAATTTTTTAGTTAAAAATCTTAAATATTATTGACATTTACTGGTATATTAATAGTTTGAAATAAAATACCTTTACTAGCCCCATATTTTTATAGTAAGTATTACCTTTTTTATGCAAAAAAAAAAATGCTTACCCTGGGGGAACTTTATCACTTGAAGAAGCTTATTTTCATAGATGTTCCTAAATAGCCTGTTTTATGTCCTTTTCTCTAAGATACAAAGTTGTGATAATTAAAATATGCCAACATTTCAATATGATAAAATGATATGTTTGAGGTCTTACTATTCTAGAAATAAAAAAAAAACGGCATTAGGGTCATGGCTTGGAGTGTGTACCTTGGTGCATTTCATTTTTCCTCTGCCAGGAGATTAGTGGAAAATAAGCTCTGTAAATTAAATTTTATTGCAAAATTATCTTCCGATGTTCAGCAGTGAAGATAATATTGAGTGATAAAGTTGGAGTGGGTTTTGTATAAAGCAATTATAGCATGAAGACTATAATCTGAGTGAAAAATATTGCTCAAGACTTCCTATAATCTGTAGAAAACTTCATTTTGGAGATATGTTGAACATTGTTTCATTTTATACAGGTGATTGTAATAGTAAAGGTATATTGCAGTTCGAAAGCAGTATTTCTGAATGGTTTTAATGACCATTTATATATGGTAAGAGGTACAAATTTATACACACACACAGATACATATTTTTTCATATTTGGAAAATTGTTATTTCAAAAAATCTCTCCACTACTGGAGTTCTTTCTATAAAGTTTACATTGTCCAGCAAGCCTATCTCTCTCTTTAGATAACTGCATATGAAAATTCAGATCGAAATGTCCACTGTGACTTTTACTCTCACCTTGTCAAGAGGACTCATATTCCACATCTCCAGTATATAGTGGAAGAAGTGTGTGGTCCTTTAATAACTTCATTTACACTTCAGCTCTTGAGTTTGGCTTTTACATAGCAGTTACAAACAGATAGGAACAAAAACATTGTTCTTGAACTACATGGAAAATCCTTAGTGTGAAAAGGCCTCCAATGAATAAACTTGAAAAGGAAAATATGTGTATGTATGCACATGTGTGTACCCCCCCCCCAAAAAAAAAATCCAGTTTGTGTGTGTTTCCTAGCCTTACGTTCTTTCCTACCAGTCACACTCAGGACACATTTAGTGTGTGTCTGATCTGCTATGAGCTAGTTGGTGGCACAAGGTACTAGAATGATGGAGAGAGGTTATGGCTGTGTCAGCATTGGGGCTCCATCCCAAGGAATTGAACATCCAATAGCATTATGCAGCAGAAATTATTAAAGACGTCCTTTTGTTACCTAATGTGCAGAGGAAGCTTTCATCTAATTTTTTAATTAAAAAAATAAAAAAGCCACCCCCTTTAGTAAATAGTAGCCTAAAAGAAATAAATAACAGTTCAGAAGTTAATTTTTCCTTTATACAGGGAGCTTGGAAAAAAGATGGCTTATTGATTCAATGTACATAAATACTTACCATAGACTTATCTCATAACCATTACTTTAGGCAATTCATCCAGCTAAATTGACTCTAATACCATTATGAATGAAGACTATGAAAGTTTATCAAGATGAAAATAGCCCATTAAGAACTGATCTGAACCAGTTTCAAGAAGCAGAACCTGAGACCTGGCCTGTGAGGCTTTGGCTAGGAAAAGTTCACTCGATGCTGGGCATATACCAGCTCCACAGGCCCCAACTTTATTAGTGTGGAGATAAGCTGATTAGGTCTTGTCAATCAAAGGTGCCCATATCTCAATTGAGAGACACACTCTCTCGGTTTTCCTTTAAGCATTGAAGCAGGCAACAAAGAGAGAGATGTGTGGTATGCATCCCTACGGTTGTCGCCATGCAGGGTGCAAGGGTCCTGTGATGATGCGATGACTGTATTAAAGAGTACATCAATTTGTTTTAAAGTGTTTTGATTTTTTATGGTGGCATTAAGAGAGAGAACATTGTGGTTGCAGCTTTACTAGAAAGCAAAGAGTTCTAGAAGAAGAAAAAAAAGTGTTTCTTTGAAGCCTACCAGGGCTTTGAATCTTGCTGTGCCAATGGGCGCTTAAGTGCTCCCGTAACCGGCAACCTCAGATCCACCATCAGCTTGGGAACTCCCTTCCTCTCCAAATTATTCATTTAGAGGAAGAGGAGAAAAATGTTTAAATTGACTTAAGCGATATTAATGTTTATCGACCACAAGTTTTTATTTTTTTAAATGATTTAAGATTTTGGGTGAACATATAACCTGTATCGGTTATAGCAATGTACCCATTTCGGTTGTAAAGAACAGAGATACTTCTAAATGTTCCCCAAGTACAGATGTCCAACACTGCTCCATTTAATTGTTTTCCACACAATAAGGGATGCCTTCCCTTGTATTTGTGGACGATAAACCTGGCTAATAAATATAGGCTGTCAGAATGGAATTCTGTAGAGCTTCAGCTTGAGACCTCATCATCTAGTCAGTATTGAGAAAAAGGTGGAAGGATGGTGTAGGGGGAAAACCTGGCCTTTTGTTCTTCACATCTGAAGTTTGCTCACTGCATGCCTCCTTCCCACTTCAAATACAACAACAGAAAGCAGCCCTTCCCTTCCTCCCTCTGCCCACATGCACCCCCAGGGCTGCGATCCTGCACAGCCACGTTGTCACAGTGGATTATCTCTTTATCAGCTATTCTCCCCTTCACTCCATCCGTTTCCCACTAACCAATCAGGTAGCCCTCTTAGGAAAGATGAGTGCTTATTTCAATAAAATGTGACTTCTGTACACACGGATCCACACAGCCATTCTAGATGTTGCTTGTCATAGAACAGAAAGGCATTCATGCTCCCCGGACATGGACACCTTTATTGGGTGTCCTATGAGAAAAACAAAAATTTTAGGAGATGAAGACAAGACCGGCCATAGTGTCTGAAATGGAAAAGGCATTCCATTGCACACAGCTGATTAGCCAGAGTGGACACACGGATAAGTAGCTGTGTGTGCCATGCCCATGTGTGTGAACGTGTCTAGCTTTAGGATGTGAGAGTAATAGCCAATTTGTCACTGGTCTCTGCTGACCCAGACATGGGTAATTGCAGTGATAACTGTGTTCCAAAGAGTGTATGATCTTGTAGTGTCTTCTGAGTTAGAAAGTTGAGGGTCAGTGACGCTTAGGTGTATTTTAATATGTACAGATTTTCTGTGGTTTAAGACATTTTACTTTTGGATTTATCATAATCTCAATAAGGTTTTCAGCATAGTCATTCACTTTTATAAGAAAAAATTAAATTAACATGCAGTTTTCTAGAAACACTTCAAAAAATATATAGTGATATATTCACATATTGGACATGTGTATCTCTTGTTCTGTGTAAAGAACTTGGCCAAGCTCATTCTCATTGTTTAGGTTTCTAGCTTAATGTTGGTCTTTGAGAGAAGACTCCCCTGACCACTCCACTTAAAGCAGCTTTTCCCTTGTATCTTATCAGGCCCCTCCCTCACAGCGCCTATCATAATGAAGGATAGATAACCCATGACTCGATTTTGACTTGTCTTCTCCAGAAGACTGTAAGCTACCTAAGGAGCATTTTGTTGAATGACTGAAAGAAGTAGGCATCTCTGTTCCTTTATTACAATGAAAAGTGCTTATTTCCAAAAGTTCCCCACTAACCTTAAGCATTATAATAATTATAGCCATTTCCCAGACCAGTTTTAAGGAGATAATACTGTGGCTTTGTAACATTTTAGGATTTGGCTTTATCTGTCTCTCGCTGTGTTGAAATTCTTAATATGTTAAGTAGTTCTCTCAAAAATACTATTGTGTATGGTTTTTAAAAGAATATTACATTTTACTCAGCAAAGTGATAATTAAGAAAAGTATACTCTAGTTTGCTACTTTACCATGCAGCTGGTATATACTCATTAATAAGTGTTTGGTAGTAAAGATTTTAAGCCAGTGATGAGAATGGATTCCCTTTTTACATATACTGTTCACTATAGTTGTTGAGCTTAGTTTTTCTCCATCATTTACCAATTATAATTTTATAAGTTTACTTTGGTAATTGTTTTCAGTCTATAAAAGTAACAGTGAAAAGTAGGTTGCTATATAATAGTTTTGCCTTACATGAGCTCAGGTATAATGTTTGTTTCACTGAAATCCTAAAACAAGGAGTATGGGAAGAAATGGTTAGACCAAGAGGCATTTGCTATTCATGGCTTTGTCATTGTGTAAACCTCAGTTTTCCATTTTATTACACGATGAGTAAAGCATGTAACCATTTCTCTTTTGTTGCTTATAAGATTGCAGTGAATAACTGAATTATTCAACATTAAGCTGTAAACATTTTCAGTTCCTAGCAATGATTTTGGAAAATTACTTTTTTTTAAAAAAAAAAAGTGGAAGCTAAACTCAAAAGGGAATAAGATACTTTAACATGATTCTCTTCTATTCGAATAATATAGGGAATTGCATACTGAAATAGATCATGCTTAGAATCAGCATTTGAAAAAGCATTCTCAAAAAAAGTCTTTAAACAGTGAATTTAGGGCTACACTAAAAACGTATTGAAGAATATGACAAACAAAAGACTATTACCCTATTTTCCCCTCATAAATATTTTCCTTCAATAAAGAAACACTTTTTTGAATTGCTTTTATCATCAACATTCTATCCCTCAAATTAAAAAAAAACCTATCATCAAACTCTCTTTATAATGTACCAGAATTTACTAATGCCACTAGATGTTTTTAGCCCCTGAGACATGCTTCTTTTTTTCATAAAGGCATAAGGAGTATTCTGAGTCATTTGACAAACTTTTCTTTAGGAAAAACATTTTTTTTTTTGAATAATGTCAAATGCTTATTTTTTTGCTTCTCAAATGACCTTTCAAGTAGTTGTCATACAATATATTTCTGATTTATCACAAGTAAACAGATAAAACTCATAACACTGGAGGTTTAAAGTATCATCATTAAACTACCAAAATTCTAAAGCGACGATGTTTTATTATTTAAAAATAATACATGTTTTTTAAATATTCTTCCTCGGAGCATTAATACTTGTCCAAAAATTAGAGGTCCATGATGTTCTGTTTCTTTATGTTTACCTTTAGTTCCGCTTACCAGTGTTTATTTCTGATGATAAGTATGAAGTGTGAGGATATTAGGATAATTGAGTCAATATTACCTCAGTTTGATTTTCTTTTAGGATGTTATATTCTCCTAAGTAACAAAGATCAGGTAACTTCCAGAAATGGAAGAGTTTAGAAAGCAGTTTTATGTTTTAGTGTGTGTGTATATACAACTATATAAAATAGATGTTCTTTTATAACAACATCTAAGTGTCTCTTATTCAGATGGTTTTATCATAGCAATCACATGTCGTAGGGAGCTCTTTTGTACCATTAATAATAACTAAAGCACAATCATCTTTTTGAGGGAGAGAAGGAGAGAGGAGAGGGAAAAGGTGGAATTTAAAAAGGGCGGGCGGGGGGAATCTGCTCCGATTCCCTCCCTGAGGCTGGACTGTTTATCACTCTACCCTCATTCGATAAAAGTGAATTTTATAATAAAATTTTCCCTAATCGGGCCCTGTCAGTGGAGGTGTCTTATCGCTGAGAGGAAAATGACACCGATCCTATCGGAAAACAGAAACGATGTCACCATGTTCCCAATCACAGCTCTTCAGCCCCCATATCTACCTTCTCCACAAACACCAAGCAGTGCTTTTTTCGTAAGAACATCAAAACCCAGTAAAGTCATTAAAATTGCACCCGCGTAGAGTTGCAGGGACCAGCCGCACTAGCACAAAATGGGATGTGGGAAAACAGACTCTCTAAATGTGCTAATTCCATTGTCACGTGTTTACGGCTTAATTTTAATCAGTTAAAAAAGCCACACATTGCAATAAATTGGCATTATCTTCTGTGACACCAGAAGACACAGTTGGTTCAAGGATTTAGAGGGTCATTGGCACCAGTATATAGTATTACAGACAAAGTATTTTTACGCTTGAACTACGGTAGCTAAGGTACAATCCCCAGTTAAGACTGCAAACAAAGGCTATAACTCACACATTGCGCTAAGTTCAGCTTGCAGACCACCTTCATCCTTGGTGGACTTTGTATGCAAAACAAAGAATTTGGAGAATTTTTTAAAAGAGTAATTTATTCATCATATAAAAAAAATTTTAAAGTAGCCTTTTAGTGCTGTAGCCTTATTGCATACTTGGCAATAGACCAAATAGTCTTTCCATAGGTCCTCTCTGTACACTTGTTTTCCAGTCCTGATGTTTCATTGACTGTGTTTACATTGACCATTCGACTTGGGAGCCCAAACAAAGATACATTAACACGCTTGAGGAAGTGCAAACAGAAAATAGTGTCATTGACAATTGTTGAAGGCCAACAATGAAAGACTGTCTCTAATGGTCTTAATTTATTAACGTCAAATTAACACCAATATTTTTTACACAATTAAGTTCAGAAATTACTGAAGTAGAAACAACTGGCAAATTTAATTTTAATTTGTTCCATGGGGTTATTCTTAGGATATACATATCTTGATTTCAAAGCAGAATAATCCCTTGGACATAGGCGGGCTGTTCTGCATAAGAATATCTGTGAATAGTTTGTGGAGAAAAAGATTTATATTCCTTTGCAAGGTGTAAGATATCACTTTGGTTCTCAGACTTAATATTTTAGCGTTGTAAATTGTTGATACGTTTACTATATAGTTTAAAAATATTTGACATTATAAGGTTTTGATTTTTTAAGCCTAAGATGATTAAAATATCTCCTAATACGTTGAAAATTGTCAAACCTCTGTGGTTTGTGAAATAGCAGTGAGTAGGAAAATCTCAATTTCATCCTGAAACTAGTTTGTTTTCTTTTTTAATTGACAAATCTGCCCTTGAATGTAGAAAACAATAAATGCAACCACAACTTTTCTAGAATGAAAAGAGCTTTGAAATTAAATCATTTGGCAGTGATTGGAAAAATAAACATTTGAGTGTCTTTTGTTTTAATTTTTTTAATACTCTGTTGAGTTCTATATACCAAAAGCAATAGAAAGAAAAGATAAAATAATAGCGAACCAAATAATTTTTCAGTGCATCGTGCTTGTTTTCACTATGAGTTTAGTTTTCTATAGTCAATGTCAGTATGCTGTGTGACGGAAGTACTATTATTTTTTAAATCATATTGTGAAGTTAAAAACAGTTAAGTTGTAGTGTCACTAAGACAGTTTTTTTTTTTTCTAATCGCAGCAGCTTTGCCACTGAGGCCGTCTGAGTTATTACACTTCTCCATGTTTAAACAGCTTGAGTAAATTTACAGGGTCTCTCTCTCTCTCTCTTTTTTTTTTTTTTTACTTTTTAAAAAATAATAGAGAAGAATAAGTACAATTTTTGAACACAGTTCTTTTCTCTGTTAGGATTATCAGCAAGCTCTGTATACAGGGAGAAAAAGTTTGGGGTGTAAGGTAAGGACTTCCCTACGTGATGGCTCTTGGGGAGATACACACAAAAAAAATAACACAAAAGTTAACTGTGTACAGTGGAATGCTGGCTTTCATTACATGTCTAAAAAATGGTTTCGTTGATTTTGCTCAGACTCTACTAGTAGCTCTGGATCTTTGTTAATGATTTTTTTCTCCACCCCCTTTTTTTTTTGAACAGATGGGCTAGTTTAAATTTTCAAATATACCTATATACTTACATATTTTCCTCATTGTATGTCAATTTAAAAAATATGTGGGGGATGATTGTTATATGCAGCCTTAAAAGAAAACAGCCCCCCTTCTGTATTTGACTGGAGACCCATTGAATGTGTTGATTGAAGGAGATTTATGGAAGGAAATGCATTTATCAAGTTCATACATGAGGTAGGAGAACAAGTTTTATTTAGCCTTCCTATCACCACAAAACAATGGGTCTCTGTTTAATTAACCTAATACGATTACTAAATTGCAATAATGTTTCAGATTTAAAATTTGTAATGTATGTATTTAGTGTCTTTGGGGGAAAGACTTTTAAAGAGACTACAAATCACAATGTCCTATGCTAACCTGAGAGGAAACAGCTATTGAAATATTAACTCGGCTGCAAAACACCATGTTTCTTTATATTTTTGGTGATGGAGAAAATAGAAAAATTCTAAATTTATTCAGAGGCTATTTTTAATACCAGTTAAAAACTATAATGCCCCATGTTTAATAAGAAAGACATTTTTATTTACATTTTATTTGTTTACTCTCAATTTATTTTAAATAGTTTCACAAAAAGCATTGAAAGTCATGATGCAATAGAAACTGAATTCTTTTATGTGTACCTCTTATTTTTCAAAATCATATTATAATTTTAAACCCTTTTTATAACTTGCACGATTGACTGTACTTTGCACATTGCTAAATGTTGTATTATACTTTTCTACACATAGGCTGCGCCATTGAGCCATTAGTCAGAGGAATATTTCTTGCGCTGTCTGTAGTGCAGGGAAATGGAAATGTGGAGTAAATGGAAATGAAAAGCACGGGCTGTCCACTTTTTAAATGTTTGTTACCATAATTAATATAGAAAAAAAAAGCATATTTTGATAAACCTAACATTTTGTGGTATTTTAGGGTATTTTCAAAAAATTTTAAATTCGGTGCTTCTTAAAAACAGTTATTCTTTCAAGTTTTACTTATTTAGTATTTCCTACAGATATTAGTAAATATATAAGAAAAACATAAATCTAGGTGAAATACAATTTTTAACTTAAAAGTGAGGTCATTTTAATTTTTTATTTGAAGATTTTAAAATTGTTATAATTTTAAAAATAAACACTGTTTAAAGTAGCTCTGAAGTGTCATATAATAAACACAAACATGTGCTTGGAAATTTCATGTTAAAATTCTTTAACTTCCGTATCTGCATAAGAAATTTGTGAAGTCAAGGTGAATATTGTTCTTTCTCTAATGGAAGATAAGAAACTGTTAAATATATTAAAATAATAGATTTTAAATAATATTTATAACTTTATTATATTTCAACTAAAGTTTTCTTTAACTTTTTTATGTTGAGAAATAAGTTTTAAATATAATAAAAAAACTTGTTAAATAGATGTGAAAACAAACTTTATGTGTAGAGTTAAATATTATTCTTTAATCTTTGCTTTTTGTAGATATGCAGATTCTGTAAACAGTGCTCTGGGTATGTTTCTTTGCATAAATAAATTTTGTGTAAATCGCTGTTTCCTTATTTAATAATGAGAGTGATTTATTGAGGAAAAAAAGTGAGGTACTGCTCTCTGCTAATAATGGAGAAGTTTGTGATCAAAATTCTAAGTGATGAGATGTATCACAATTAACAGGTGGCAAAAGTTTTGAAAGTATTAGTGTTATTGACAAAAGCAGCTCCTGCACGGCGCGTCTGCATCCAAGTCCTCACATGCTCAGACCCGTAAATGCTGCCTCATCACACCCCATCGTTTCATATGTGCGTCTGTGGGGAAAAGTTTCTAGAAAGTATGTTTGTCAGCTAGTTACGTGTCGAGGTCTTCCTCAGTGCTTATACTGATGGTAACTTACTGCCAACTGGAACATAGTATCTAAGTTTATCATAAGAGAAAAGTCTTACTTGAAACTAATAAAATCTATTATATGTGGTACAGTATATTTTTGTAAAACACCATTTTTATAGTTTATAAAGTAATTTATTTTATAAAATGTGGCTTGTTAGGAGTATAATTTTTACCAGTTTATGAATTTATAAATGAATGGCAGTTCTATTTTTCATTACCTAGAGTAATGTAATGTGAAAATTGATTATTATTTACACTTATATTCATTTATTAAGAAAAATAAGTGTGATATCAAATAATTAGAATTAACAGAGTGATTTGAAATTTACAGAATCAAGCTAACATGTATTTTATTTCTTAGTATTTTATGCAAGTACTTTTTTTCTGATAGTGAATAGTGGTATCGAAGCAAAGGTAGTATAATGAGGAAGGATGATTCGTCTTGTAACTGAAGCTGTGTAACAACAATCTGCAAAGTTAGATAATTGGTTTTGTTAGTCTATTACATACAGAATACCTCCATGGGATGCTTTGAGATAGTAAGTGCTGTATTGGTGACCTGTCTAAATCTAAGAGTAACACAGTTATTTCCAAAGGTGTGGTAGAACATGTCACTCTGTTAATGACCTTAGATTACCTGGATCTTTCTGAAAAGGAGGACCATTTTAATTGAAGAGGAGTATTAAGAATTAGCAGTTAACTAGGGCACACATCTTTGTAGACAGAAAAGATTGGCTTTTGTTTATATGTTAACTGCATCTTACAGTGACTAGATGGATTTTGACTATTTGGTAGTTAGTTTGTGATCATCTCACTTAAAATAAGGCTACGTAATGAACCCAAAATTCATTATGGGCCCCAAGGTGATAGTTCATAGCTGTTTTAGAGTATCTGAAACTGTGGTATCAAGAGAATATGCTATACATGTTAAGATACTGTGGACAGAGTCGGGGGAAAGTACATGTTTTCAAATATAAGCACCAAATTACAAGTCCAAAAGGAATTAATTATACACGCCAAAATGTGATGGAGCTGGTTTTCATATTAGCAGCTCTGTTTACCTATGCTCCAGGTGTGGAGCCAAGAGAATTGTTTACTAAGTAATGGCAAACGATTCTCTTTTGAAAGTTTGGAGAATTCCGGATAAGAGCCCCAATCTTATCCTGTAGCAATCACCAACAGCTAAAAATTACCAGATACAATTATGTTCTTCCTTGAAATTTGTTTAAATGGTCATATTTTACTTACTTACATTGTTTAGTCAATTGGGGGATTATGCTTTTCCTCCTTTTCTCTATAAATCTCCTTTGACCATCTCTTCTTTATGCTTTTCTGCCATGGGTCAGGCCCACTCAAGAGATGAAACTCAAATAGGTTAATTACTTGCCTTCAATAGATTTGTTGAGAAGGGAAATAACCATTTGTTGAATGCCTTCTGTGACCTTGAGCATACACTGCATTCGATAGTCACAGTTATCTTAGAAGGTAGGTGCTGTTGTCCCCATTTTACCAATGAGAAAACTAAGGTCCAAAGAAGTTATAATCCAAATGAAAGACCATCTGAAGTCAAACCCCTTACTTTTTTTCATTATCACATGCTAAAGACAAAGTATTTAATTATCCCAATTGACTTCTAAACTAGAAAACAATTAAAAGGTGAGTTGGAATATCTCTTGAGTCAATACTTTGAGGACAGAGGTAGGCATTTTGCCCTCTCCATGGAGCCAAATCACATAACAATATTATGTATAAGGCTGTATAGTGGTGAGAATGAGAACTGACTAGCAAGGAGGACCTCCAGGGAAAACTTTCAAAGGTAATGATGTGATATTGCTGCGAGCCTGCTTCTGAAGGTGGGTAAACACCTGCATCAGTACCACCTGAGTGCTTACCAACAATGCGGCTTCCTGTGCCCCAGTGCTAATTGACCAGATCAGATGCTCTGGAGGTCTGTGCCAGGCATCTTCACCTCCAGGAAGTAACTTCAGGTGCTTCTGAAGCATACTAACGTCTAAGGGTTACCGCTGTCATGTACGAAGCACGTATGAACCTGCGGGACCCTGCACTTTGAAACCTCACAGGCCTGTCTGCAAAGTCTGTTTTTCTCTAGAGTGTCGTCTTTCCTGTGCAGTGTCCATTTGGCATCATCAGTTCCCTGCATCTTGGTCCTCAGACATTCAATGACATAATTAAGGGGATTTCTGCTTTCAAAGCCTACTGCGTGGCATCTCACGCAATTATAAAGCTTGTTTATTTGTTGGCCCCTTTTTTAAATATAGAGTGAAATGTTGCCCTGAACAGGATCATATTAAAATATAAGACTATCTTTTGTGAAAAAATGGAGTCAGGGCATACATCTGGGAATCCAGCAAACTCTAAACTGTGTACAAAATTTTTTTGTTAAGTTTGGAAACTGAGCTGCCTGAAGGTCTCATATTTAAGGTCAGTTTCCCTGTTTCCTTCATTTTTGCCCTGTGGCCAAGAAAGGCAAGACTTCCAATGGGGGGAAAAAAAATGAAAGAAAGAAAAGAAAACTCAATATTGGCATCCCAATAGTAAAGGAATGATAAAGATGGAGCCTGGAATTTGTAATCTTTTGGATATTGGATTATTCTAGTTTTCAATTGGATGAATTAGTAAACAATATATTTCAGATGAAAAATTCAGTGAATATTGACCCATATTTTGAGATATAAGCAAAAATGGTAGTGCCTATAATGAAGGTAAGCAAAGTATTTAAATAAAGTGTTTAAATTTCAAAGTGAACTATTACTCATACAGCAGCCTGAGTATCTCTGCACATTTCTCTGAAAAGCCTAAGCCAACTGGATTTTCATATCCATTTTCTCACCAAGTTCTGGTGTCAATAAAGAAAGCACATTTCGTCTCATTGAAATTATTGCCCATCTTAGAATTTTTCCACATCCCTCTGTCCTAGCTTTTGCTGAAAGAACTGAGGTAAGAGAGTTAACAATAATAGACTAATAACAATACTGGTAAACGTTTATTGAGCAGTTATTGTGTGCCAGGCGCCATGTTAAAGAGTTTACACAGATTATTTTGTTTAACTCTGAAATAACCCTATCAGTATTTTCTCTTTACAGATGAGAAAATCAATAATCAATGCAGCTAATATTTATCAAGCATCTTCTCTGTGCTGGGCACTCTACTGTGCTATTCCCTATGCTGTGTTAATCTTCATTGCATTCTATTTGTGGTTTACGGGTATTTATCTCTACTTCACACATGAGGAAACTAAAGTTGACAGACCAAGTAACTTATTCAAAGTGACATAGCTGGTCGGTATTAGAGATTCTAGGCCTCTTGACTCCTCATTCTACTTTATGTTTGTCCTAAGCTGAATTTAAAACATCATCTCATCTTGTTTATTCTTGCCATGTTTAAAGTTTAAAGAAAAGACAAGTAATATCTTATGTATCCAGTGATTCATCTTAAGGAAACTTATTCATCTCTAGGGGAACAACAGTAGCCTGGGAAGATATCTTAGGGTGCCTAAAAAAAAAATGCAACAAAAGCATGTATTTTAGGGTAGCAGATGAGAGCATGTGCCGGAGTTAGACCTCGGTTTAAGTCCTGCTCTACCATTTTCCTAGCTATATGACTTTGGGAAAACTGACCTCTCTGTGCCCCAGTTTCCTCATCTGTAAAATTATGATAACAATAGCACTGTTGTATACCCCCTAAGCTCTCAGTGAAAGGTATTAGTGGTGGTGGGTGTTCTTGTTTTTTCTATATTTAAATCTTCAGAAAGGTTTTGTTTTTACAGTTCTTTAATTGTTTACTCATTTTATTTCTCTGCCCTCAGCAGAAGGGTTAAATTAAAGTAAAGAGGATAGGCACACTGAAATAAGAGACCATTAAAGAAAGAAAGTCATAAAATGGCCTTTAAACAATCAAATAATGGCTGTTTGTAATAATGACTCGAGTTAATAAAGAAATGGAAATGTTCTCTATCTTTTGTCTAAGGAGACAATAAAGTGTATTTTAGTGGTGTATTCTCATTAATTAATCAAATAAATGTTGCTTGAAGTTAAGTCAGTTTTAATTATCTGGAAAGTTCTCTTTCTAGAATACCCTGTTTCACTGCAGTACTAGATAAATGAGTTGTTACTCAACTCCTGTAGTGCTTTAATTTTATTAGGGAAGACAGACCCAAATGCTATGAGGTTTCCACCTGTGATGTAGCAAATTGTGCTTATTGTAGCTAAACTTGAGAGAGCATACCCCCACCTAGAAACATTTGATATTTAAAAACATTGTCCTGGCCAAACAGATGTGATGGGAGCCAGCAATCAGCTCAAAGTTCATGGTCCCTGGAATAAATTACATTCATGGCCCTTAATACTCACTAGCTATGTGCATGTTCACCTTGTGTATTATCTGCCCCATTACCTGAAATGGTCTAAGCACCTTGGAAGTCAAGACTAAGCCTCTTTATTCTCCCCTTTTCCTGACCAGTGTCCTGCACTCAATAGGTCTGCAGCTTTTGCTAATGACAGGGGGTTGTTTATTAGAAAAAAAAAAACATTCATGAAATCCACCAAACAATATCCATGCAATAGTTTCATTATTTTATATAAAAGGACTATGATATTTGTATGTTTGGTGAAAATAGTCAATCCACAAGAAATGAAAAGGTAGCACTAGATTACAAAGGAGATTTACTCAGCTGCTATGGGTCCTCCTTACCTGGGAGGCAGTGTACTACACGTGACAAGGCCATGGAGTCGAAGAGATTCCAATTTTAATTCCGGTTTTACTATGTATTATCTATGTGGCTTGAGGAAAATTCTCCACTTCCTTCTACTTATGGAGATCCTCAAATAGTCCGGCAATCTCAGTAACGTCTTAAAAATACATATTAGTTGAGGTATATTCAAGATCCAGTTGTGCGAGAGCTCTTCAGAACAAGTCTGTCCTTGAGCCTTGAAGAACTGAGGTACTATTCTTATTCCAATAATCAATAAAGTCCCCAATTAACCCCCCTAGTTTTTCTTTTTCTTTCTTTTTTTAATGAAATAGAAATCATGCCAGACTCTACTTTAACTTTGGTGTTGTACCTTAACAATGTTCCCTGTAAGCTTCAGGATATGGTAAAATAAGTTTTTTTTTATTCTTTTTCTGAATGTAACTTTTCATTCTTATATACCTCTGCTGGTTTCTAGTGAATACTAGTGTTAATTCAATTTTTTTCTGAATTATAGTACTCGCTATATTCTCTAAACCATTGCTTCCTAGATATCTGAGTTTTAAAAATAAAATCAAGTAAATTAAGTGACAAGTACTGTATTGGGCGCTGGGGGGGGGGGGGGTTGGGGGAACATGAATCTGATAGGCAGGACAGAGAGGAAAATTAGTGAGGACAGTGTACAGGGCTTGATTGGGTCAGGGAAGGTGTCAATGTCCTGGTCTCATGGAAATTCCCAGTTGTACAAAGGAAAATGCTGGGTGAATTTGACTTGTCTCATACGAGACTTTATTGCTAAATTATTTGAATGGTGGTCTCCAGTATGAACCCCAGTATTTGCATTTCCTCCTTGAAATGATTTTGCTCAACCATTTCAACAGATAAAATAATTAAAGCCCTAATGTGTTAAGTGACTTCGCCATGTGTACAAAGCCAGTTAGTGGCAAAGGAAAGATCTAGATTCAGGATCACTGTGTACTTTCTTCACTAACATACAATTTCCATGACCACGGGGATCTTGTATGGTTTGCTCACCACTATATCTGTCTTTGGGGCTAGTAGTAGGCACTAAATAAATATCTGAAGAATAAATGATTTCTCTCTTGAGATTTCACCGCCTAAAAATTTTTTTGCTTTCCCTCACCTAATGATGTCTTTCCCCAGGCACTGAAAACTGATGAAAGTTGGGCAGTGTTCCTGTAGCTCATTTTCAGTTTCTGATTTACTGATATACATATCTAATTTATGGACCATTTCATTATAATCTTTGTAAATGTTTTCATAAGAGTACAAATCGAGATATTCTTCCTGTGTATTTAAACATCGCTGATATTCATCCTCTGTTTGCAAGAGGGGATTTTGATAGCCAGAGGTACAGCAGTTTTCTGCTTTCTTCAGTGGGTGTTTGTTCTTGTCCGTCATCTTTTCAAGAATGTTTAGTTCATCGTAATGTCTCTCGTATGTGCCCTACAGGAAAACATGCCGACTCTATTTTATAGTTCAGTTGAATTAATACCGCCTTCATTTAAATCGGAAATATTAAAAATAATTACAGAACTAAATTATCTTTTACTTTATGAAATTAATTAATGTTTAATATATAACTTGAAGGATGGCATTCAGTTATTCTCTTGTTATTTATGAAGATATAGTCATAAAATCATTTCATTGCTTTTTTTTCTAAGCAGCACTGGAGCCATGTAAGCCATTTTGCCTGATAGACTCTATATTTTTAGCATTTAGATTGTTTTGTTAAATTAATGCTATTACATTATTTTAGATGATGTCTTCTTGAAGTGAATCATTTACAATTACCTGCTTATTGTACAGGGCAATTTAAACATCTTGGTTTCCTTGAAGATTTTCCTTGTTTCATTCTATATGTTTATCTTTTGCCTATTTCCATCCTACTTCTTTTAAAAGGGCCAGAACTATTTATGTTTATTTATCAATGGCTCTTGCCTACATATGTTCTACATATATACTATTTTAGAATACATTTAATTATCAGATTATTTCTGAATACCTAAAAGGTACTATGTGCTGAACTAACATGCAGGCAACACCCATATATTCAGTAGCCTCAGAACTGTGCCATTCTCCAAATAATAAACTTTGGAATCTGAAGAAAAGAAAATATATTTCAAAGTGGAAGTTTGGTATAAAGATTAATCTATAGAGTATTTATCCTAGGATGGAGTGCTAGGGTGTTGATTACAAGGTACTACCCCTATCATCTACTATAAATTTTTAATAATGCATTACTTTCAAATTAGAAAAAGATTTAAAAATAAGATGTTTTCTAATACCTACAGCAAGAAATCTTTTCCTGGCCTATATTTGAGTGCATAATTTTTACAGGGTATCAGGCTATACATGTCAAGGAAGTATTTTCCAAAATTTTTGTTCTTAACTCATGGGTAGAAATAACATTTAATCAAAATTCCTATTATACACGTACACACATACATAACTGAAATGAATATATCATAAAATAATACTTACCCCGTTAATGATGGGTAATATATACTACTATGTTTTTGTCTTGTTTTCTTAAATTTGAAATTTTAGTCTTAATTTCTAAATTGATTTCATAATCCAATCTACAAGGTCACAATCCATAGTTTGTGTTAGGGATATACAGATAAATATTTTTAGCCCTAATCTATAGCTTGCGTATTCTACTAGGGAATAGAAAACGTTCATACAAAGAACTTTACTGAAAGACAACATGTTATAAATTCTATAAAATAGTATTTCCCAAATTTACATCATTTATGAACCACAGTCACAATTTTCACCTCATTTATGTAACACCATGCAGTTTTACTTACTTAATATTTTTTTATCAATCAATTTTAAAGTGACTGAAATTTTTATTAGTCTAGTTCTATGTGAAATCATGAGTTAGATGTTCCAGCTAAGTTTTTTTTCAAATACCTAGAAACATACATAATTATGTAAATATGAAAGTAAGGATTTTGTGTACCACCAGCAATAAACCTAACACTCTCATAAACAGTTAAAAGTGAAGCATGTAATAGGGGTTTGGGAAGAACTTAGCACTTGGGGTGGCCCTTGAAGATGGGATTGGTTACAAAGGGGCCATCCCTGTGGATAAAGCATTATGAAGAAATGCACGGTGGGTAAAAAGTTATCTGGGGAACAGCAAAATGTAAAGTTTAGCTACAGCATTGAACACAGATGGGGTTTGTAGGAAGTAAGAAAGGAAAGGTAGATGAGAACTTAGAGGACTATGAATGCCAAAGATGTGAGTTTTCATGTCCTAGGCAATTAGAAGCTATTCAGGGTATCTGAACCATGGGGTGACATAATGAAGCCTATGCTTAGGGAATATTATTTCTAGCAATAGTGTGGGAAAGGAACTGGAAAAAAGACTGATTTAAATTATAGTTTAATTAAAAATTGTGTTTTTAAATTACACATAGATCTTATGGCTTTCATTAGATCAAATAAGCAGCCTTACAGGCTGTCAAAAATTACAAGAGGGCACAAGGCAGGGGAAAAAACCACCAGACCACCAAGTCTGTTTGCTATTTGACTTTTAACAAATAATTTACTCATTGTTTATTTCTATTTCTTCTTGCCAATGGGATTAATAATGCCTACCCTTCCTCATTGACTTGCTGAGAAAATCAAATGAAAGGAAGTCCGAAAATGCTGTTTAAATGTAAAGTAGCTTTCTGATTGTACTTGAGCTTTGTGAGCAAAAGAGGTGACCTGATAATAATTATGCATTAGGATAGGAATCTGGCCAGTGGCACATAAGATAGCTCAAAGGAGAAAAAAATGCTAAGGAAAAGCATTTAGAACACTATGGCAGCAAGGCACAGAAGTAATCATTGAGACTTAGACTAGAATTGTGAAATCAGGAATGAAGAAGAGAAAACAGATGCAAGAAACATTGCCAAGGAAGAATCACCCAAGACTCAATAATTTGGCTATGAGGATGGGAGGTGGAGACATGGAGTCTAGAGACAGGTGGAGAGAATGCCAAGGTGGTTCCAGGCTTCTGGCCGAATAAAGGGTGTGCCATTAACAGTAAAGAAAAATCAAGAGAAGGAATAGGTTTGGGTGGGGGGGAGAATCTGAGTTTAAGGTATCAACAAGTGCCCAAGTAACTTTGTTGAGCAGGCAGTTGAAATTTGGAGATTGAAATTTAGGAGTGAGGTTATAGCTGGATATATAAACATAAATCATTCTTGGAGTGATGATAATTTAAGATAATTTAAACTCGTGTATCCTAAAACATTAGCTATTCAAGTGGTACTTGTAAGCTTTTGGCCGTATTTGAACAATACTTACGCTCTTGTTTAATATTTTAAAATCTGCTTTAACTCATTTTTTAAAAGCATAGGCCTATTCTAACCAATCATATTTGTGAAAACTTGAGTTTGATGCGATGGATACAGTTCTTTACCACCCACTAAAATAAATGAATAATTACCATATTTCATGATCGTAAGATGCACATTGTTTTACAATTTAACATTTTTGAAATTAGGGTGTTTTACGATTAATGGCATTTTACGAACTCTGTTGGTCAGACAGTAGTGGTGATATACTTGTCATTGTCATCACATGAATCAACCTTTTTCTCATTCCTTTTTCTCATGTTTTAAATCTTGTCTAAATATCTTACCTCTGGTGTGATCAAGAAAGCGCTAACATGGAAATTTGCAAAACGGGTATCGCCAACATGGAAGCGAATCACAGAGAGAGAAGTCTGAGACACTTAAAAAGTGCTGCGTCCCTGACGCTCTTTGTGGCTCTGAGGACATTAACGACTGTGAGCTGAAAACTGGTTCGGAAGAGTTGGACGCTGACTGTGAGAAATTTTAAGAAAACCTCAACCCATTTGTTTTACCTGATTTCCTTTGATGTATGTGCAAGATATATATATATATATATATATATATATATATATATATATATATATGTAGATAGATATAGATATAGATAGATATAGATATAGATATAGATATATAGATATATATAATCTCCAAGTGAGTAGCCTAAAAGAGCTCTTAGAATAAGTACAAAATAAAAATTTTAAGAGCTAAGAAAGCATTATGTCATAACGTTATTGACAGCCATTTTATAAGTTACATGTGAAAAATGGGGCATCTTACAATGGATGCTGTCCAAACTCAGATTGAACAAAATATCTAAATTTTTAAAAAATGTCAGTTCATGTTCCGCTTAAACTCACCTCGTAAATACTACTTTATGGAAGCACATTTAAGCCATCAATCAATAAGGTCACCAAGAGCATGTCTGTAAAGAAGAAAAGGGCCTTAGAAACCTGGGAAAGTCCACATTTCATGGGAGAAAGAGGAGTCAGATAAAGGGACTGAAGCAGATTAGTAATGACTCCGGACAGTGGAGTGTCATGGGTGCCAAAGAAGGAGAGACTTTTAAAGGAAAAGAAGTAACTTGGAGTAAGCAGATACTTCGGAAGGCCTGGAGAGTATTCAAACAGATAAGAAATAGTGGCTTTGAGGAGTAAGAGAGCTTGAATACTGGGGGAGTTGATCCTAGACTTTTTATGAAAAAAAATGAGTAGAGAAAAATAAAAAGTTGTTGATGCTTGGTAAGGATCAGAATTATTACTTTTTCCCTCAAGCTAGAGAGCCCTGAAGGGGTTTGGGGGCCTAGAGGTAGGAATAGGTAGAGGTCTTGATGACAACATAAAGGAGAGTAATTGATCATTTTAGCACCTGGAAATACATGCAAAATGATAGAATCAACAGCACAAGTTGCAGATGTAACCTTCGAAGGGAGGGTACTTCCTTCGAAGCAGGAGTAAAGGAAGAGGAAGATAGAGTGGATTTTGAATCACGTTGAATTACAAAGGAGAGAACTTCAGAAGGATCACCATGGTTCCAAATGGGGAACGAGGTTACTCTCTGAAGACGAAGGGCAGGGTCCAGGCCTTAGAGAGAGGGTGGAAAAGGCTCAGAAAAGTTGCCGTAGGAAATGTCAAGGGCGCTCAGCATGAACAGGTTCAGAAATGACTGAGTTACTGCAAGAGCCCCGCTGAGGTCTGGGAGCACGAGTCTCTAGTGGGCTCACTAGTGTGATTTCACAAGTCTCCCCAGGATTACATGGTCAACCAGAAGTAGGAGCCAAGAAAGAAACAGCGGAAAGTCGATGCCCGTTGAGAACTGGCAGTAGGAATGACAGGAGAACAAAGGGCAGTGATTGTAGGGTAGTGGTGAGTGCAAAGTTGAAATGGCTGACAGTGGGAGGTAGGCCAGATGGGGAGGCAGTGGGAGGCCAAATCAGCGTAATGGACAGGAAGAAAAGAGGGGCCTCAGGCGATTGACAGGGTGTACGCAGAGAACCTAGAAGATAGAGAAGGAATGTTGAATCCAGTTGGCTGAATGGAGATTTTGAGAACTTCAAGAGGATTTTAAAGTAGAGGACAGAAATAACTATGTGCCAGAATTCTGAATGTACGTGTCTTCTTAGAAGCCTGGCAATTAACAGCAACGGACTGAGGTTTAAATCCAAGCCCAGCTAGCGTTTGCACGCTGTGTGACTGCTTGGATATACGTTTGCCCTCCCCACATTCACTTTTCTTTGTTCCTTGGGTGACTGATGCTGTGGACCATGGGCTCCCTTGCCCTCTGGGTTTCAGTTAGGTTCGCTCAGTGGGGGGCACTGGCAGGACATGGACCACAGGGAGGAGAGTGAGGTTGGGGTATGGATTCTCTTGTAGGATTGCAGTGCTCAGGCTGCATCATTCTCCCTCCTGGGCTCTTTCTTCCAGAGTCCTGGTAACTACTCTCCCCCCCTCACCCCCTGCCCCACCCACCCATTCTCAAGCCTAGTGGTGGTAGCTTGCCCATTGTTACTTGCCCCAGGCAAAGGCACCAGCCATTGTGGTCTCTTTATTAAAGTCTGCTTAAATTACCCAATTTGATTATGTGGTCTGTTTTCTATTGGGGTTCCGATAAAATCACCTTGGGCAAGTAACTTAGGCTCTCAGTCTCACTTTTCTAAATCTGCAAGATTGAGATAATAATAGCACCTACTTTATAGGTTTGGCAGAAGGATTAGATGTGATAACGTAAAATCTGTACACAATGCAGGGCAAATAGTAAGCTCTTAATAAATGATGATAATGATGTAGTATAAACTCTGGAATTTCCATTTATCCGTTTTTAGATGTATAGAGATTTTTGGAGATCAGGGACTGAATGTTTATATTAGCAAGTAGCATTTCCTGATGCATCCTCTTCAGTGGCAGAATTGAAGGGACAAATTGGAAAAGAAACTCTAGCTACCGTTATAATCTCTGTTAGTTCCTCTTCCCGAAGATACTTTAGATTGATGGTACCACAACTTAATTTGAGAGAAGAAACAAAATATGCATAATGCTCTACACTACAATTGCGCTATCTCTATTATAAGTCTAAGTAAAAGTGCAAGTGCAGATTCAAGACCATTTCTCCAACCCACTGCTGTGACACACCTTTCCAATAGTCGCTATTAAATGTGGAAATTGTAGAGCCATCGCTGGTCCTCTTGATTGGGTCGCCTTCTCTGGTTCTGATTATATGGCTAATAGAAACCTTGGAAGGCACAGCTGTGCATTTTAGGTGACACGAAAGCAATGGTTTTTAAAACTTTTGGTTCAAAAACAATTTTGGTGGAGGAGAACCCAGAAACTCTCACCTTCTTTCACTTGTTGTGACTTAACAAGGCAATACTTAGACTTTGTTAAGTGGACCGAATTACTAGTCCGTAATAGCAGTGTCATCTTAGACTTGATTAGAGCCCTTTAATTTAAAAGCGTTTTTGTCGCTTTGCAGAAGTGTAGACATTATTATATTTTAAACGTGAATCCTTCGTGAGGCTGACCCCTGGGAGGCCACCATCAGGGAGGGACCAGACTCCGAAGGACACCAGTGAGTCTTACCTGCAGCAACCTCTAGGAAAATAAAGGCCTCTTAACCGCCAGCAGCGATCCACTCAGGTTTACCAGTGACCATGGTGGTCAGCAAAGACGGCATTTTTGCTGATACACGTATTCCCTGGGGCAGTTCTGTAAACCTCACAAATCATTTAGTGGTTTCGTGTTTCATGTGCTATGTGCATGTAGGCATCTTGTAGAGATAAAGGAAAAAAGGGGGCACAGTAAGAGGGTAAGCAGTGATCAAGAGCAGAGCTCCCTTGTTCAACTCGTGCTCTCGTGATTCTCTGTGCTTTTTGGCCCTGGGTGCTGATGCTAACAGCAGAGGATTTGTGTGGCTTTACTCACCTACACGCCGCGTGTAGTTTTAAACCTGGGATAACAACTTCAGTTTGGTAATGTCTTGTTTTTCACTCTTCCAGTTCCCTAAGTTTGATTTTCGAAAAGCCTCAAATCTGGAGGCCATTTCTCCATTGGATATATTTGTGTGTATATCCGCTGCATCAGGAATGTGGTTGCATTCAGGTCTGTTGTCCTAAGCGCCTTTGTTTGTGGCTGCATTCCACGCAGTTCAGTCTTTTAGTCCCATGTATTTACTAACTATTCAAATGCCTTGTGGTATTCACACACAGATTATGTAAAATAAAAAAAAATACATTATTAAGGCTGTGGGTGCTGTGAATGGATTATTACAATTTGCCTATCATGGTAATGGCACCTGTTAGAGGTGTGACACAAAAGGCAGTGACAGGCAGTGTAATTTAGTAATTGTGGCCATTGTACTGTATGGCTGGTCAGTTCACCAGGCAAGTACAAAGGAAGCAGTGTTATAGCAGAGCAGGGGTGGGTACGCTTAATAGAGAGAGCTAGTTGTGTACTGAAAGAGACTTTTGGTGGAGGGCTAGCTCCCAGGGGGGCAACTTCGAATGAGTTGAAAAGAATGAACAAAAGTACAAAAAATGGTACAGGTTTTCCTATTTCAGCTCTTAAAGTGACAGACGAGTTATGTTGGTGCATATTGCCAGCACTTTCTCCTACTGCCAAAATAGCCTATTTTCAAAATACTGAGTCAAACCTGCCTTGTCACATGCCAGTCACATATAACGTACTCTATTCTTCTTTTATAGATAAAACATACTGTGTCAAAGTTCAGATCTAACTGGCATAGGGACAAACACACTAGTCTGCGAAAACTGTCTGTTTACAGTCTACAACAGTATTTAAAGAGCACAGGAGCAGATTCAGAGAGGATATAAATATATACCCTTTTCCTCTATTAATTGCCCTGCCTTTTTTCTTAGTATTATTTTGATATTATGGGCGGTTTTGCTACTAGTCTGAAAATTCTATCAATCTAATTAAGGCTGAACTTTTGGCATCAGAATGGGTGATAGAAATTAGTAGTAAGAATTCACGAAGCACATTTTCTCCTCACCTCAAGAAGTCATGAAGTGAAACTATTTCTCAAGGCACTGCTGAGAAATCCTGGAGAGCGGAATGAGTGAAAGCGCAGTTAAAAGGACCAAGTATGCCAAGATGACTTTTGCTTCTCAAAATAATACGTCCTGGGTTCACTTGTAGGAGGATGCCAAATTGACTATCATGTATCACGTGCCTCTGTGACGTCAGACATAGTATAGGATGTGCCGTTGGAAAAATTTCCTTCACATGTCTCTTGCTTCCTTTACTGTCCCAATTTAAATGACAAACAGAGCTCTTCTCACATTGGATATCGAATACTTCTTATAGATGAGGAACCATACTAGGTTCTTTATGAGTATTTCCTCATTTATTTATTTTTATTATTATTTATGCCTGCAATACCTGGTCTTCCAGGTGGTCTCCCATCCAAGTACTAACCAGGCCTGACCCTGCTTACCTTTCAAGATCAGACATCAAGCTTGTTCAGGGTGGCATGGCTGTAGACCGTGCATCGTGGTTCCACTAGGGTGCGAACCCAGAACCTTCTGTGTGTAAAGCAGATGTGCTAACCGCTACACTATGGACCACGTCCACATTTCCTCATTTAATCTCTGCACTAACCTATGGATTATAGGTAGAATTACTATCCCCATACAACAGATAAGGAAACAGAGGCTCGGGGATTTTCCATGGCCTCCTTGTATGCAGTGAGTTAGGGCAATACATTCACATTCTCCATGTCTAGATATGTTTTTTTTTTTTTGCATATGTATATGTGTGTGTGCGTGTGTGTGTGTGTGTGTGTGTGTGTGTGTGTGTAGAGAGAGAGACAAAAATACTTTTAATTTTATAGCATCTTGGAACAAAGTAACCATGAAATATTTGTAATGATAGTTGACAGGGTCTTGAAAACAGATATGTGAAAATTAGCCGTAAGATTCCAGAATCTTATTATGGAATAAAGTATCAGCATTTCATCCCACAAATCATTTAAATAGCATGGGCAGCAATAACGAGGTCCTTTACTGAGGGTGGATCACCTTATGTAGAATATGCGATGCCGCTGGGAGTCAGCCCGGCTTAATAAAGGGCCACACAGAAGAAAACTTCTGCTACAAAATGTCGATTCATATCTCTAACTCGTGTAAATAGTATCGCAGACAGTACTAGACATGTGTGACTGGGCGAGGTGTGCCACTGTTCTGACTCACTCATGCAGCTCTGGCCATCGGCCCGACGAAACGGGCGTGCCCCTCAGGAGGGTGCCAACTGAATGGAGGCAGTTGTGTGATACTTAAAACATGATTTTGTACTTCTGCTATGTAGAACAGCTATTACAGCTTGTTACTTTGCACCCGTTTTGACATATGAACATTCTTAACTGAAAAAGAATGTCATTTTCATGAAAGAACTTGCTGTACAATAAAGTTAGCGTTTATAAGTTCTAACAGATGCAATGATTTGATAAAGCTTGAATGTTCTCATAGGCAGAAGATCCTCCTTATTCTGCTTCCTAGAAATTATTCCAAAATTTGCAGAGTAGCCATAGAGAAAGGTATAGGAGGGTTATTTCTGGCATCAAGTTGTACAAAGAAACAATTAAAGTATGGGAGTTTTTTTGTTTGTTTTTTGTTTTTTTATTGTGTCACAGGCTGTCCTCTGCCTCTTGGTATCATATTGTCAGCACCTGTGGAAAGAATTAGCACATTGACATGCTGCATGTAAACACTCTTCCACAACTGTAATCTAGCACTCAAGCAGAAAAAGTGGTGGGTGTTTTAGACAGACAGAAGCAGAAGCAGAAGCAGAGATCAATATTCTCTAGTTTAAAGATTACACTTACGTCTGATTAAACCATCTGGGTTTCCTCAGCAGCTGAGGTCAAGGATGTGGCTGCAAACCTGTGTGCTCATCAGACTGCTGGAGTCAAGTCCTCTGTTTGTATACAGTGTATAAATGGTAATGTGGATAAACACTGCCCTCTCCAACCACATAATTACGTCGATTGCTGAAAAAACCCAGAAATGTACCAAAATATCACAGGGAAGCTATTTCTAACACGACTTTGCTCTTTATGGCTAAGTGGCAGCCACTGGTTTTTTTTCCTTCTTCTCCTAAATTATGTGTTCTTGTTTCAAGCATTTAGATGATGCAAAACAGATTTTTGTGGCAACATTCTTTTTCGCAGCCAAAAAAGCATTCAAGGAAGCTCTATACTCCTAAGTTGCTATTTATTCTGGACCTTTCGCATTATCGGCATAAACTCATTGCGTTTTAAAATGAGAAATAACCTGCTTAGGGTTGTTTTTTAGAACTGCTAATAATGCCAGTAAAATATCTAATTATGACGGAAAGTGGAAGTTTTTAAATGATTAGTTACAAATGAATAATAATAAATGAACATAATAGATGCAAAAAAATAACAACAGTTCTCTGTTTTCCCACAGTACTCTAAATAAAGCAGATTCTTTCCAACAGAGACATACTGGTTTTTCATCCAGATAAAATAAAGGATAACTTCGTGATTTCATGTGGCCCGTAATCTCAAAAACAAGTAATAATTTTATTACGTCTTTTAACATCAACTTCCTTATCACTCTTTGTCCCCTTTTCATCTTTTTTGTTTTGCTTTCCTGCTGCTTTTCTCTGTACCTCTCCTCCTGCAGCCAATCTCCTTAGAAACAATTGTGGTGAGCAGAGTCGGAAGTCAAAACAGTAACTCTCATAGCCACGGTAAAAAAGACCAAAGTAAACAAATTCACAATTTCTCATTTCCAACATCTCCATTTTGCACATCCTATTATTATGGCACTTAGTTTTAGGGTAACCACTGGTGATTTAGTCGTCTAAAAATGGCCAGTGGTTTTTAGCAGCAAACATGTTTTATTCTTTCATGGACCTTGAAATTTAAACTCAGAAATTCCACATCCATAAACTTAGCTTGTTCTAGCACTGTCCATTTATATATGTAAGTTCACGTTTTCATCTGTTTGTCTGACTTCTTAGGAATTAGATTTCGGATCCGGGTAGGGTTTCGTATGTTTCAGCGGTCCCTGATGCTGTATGTGGACTACATACCCCTTTTAATAGGTATAAGAGTCAATTGTTGCAAGAATGTTTTAGTTAAATAAAATTTGTCAGAAATTATTATTTTTCTCTTTGTCATGTTTACAAAAGCATATTCAAGGTTCCTTGGCTCTATACATTTTCTGATTGAACACTATTTTCTAAAAGTTTATTTTAACACGTTAATACCTGCCACGTACATACCATTGCAGTAGTCACTGTGGAAGCTTCAGGGGAGTATAATGTATATTCTTAAAAGCTTATGACACAGGAGACGGAAAGTTAGACAATACCAAATCAAAAGCTGGGCTGGAGACTGGCGCAGAGGGTAAATGAGTGTGATTAAGGGGAAGGAACTGGAAAGGATATCAAGGAAAAAGGAGCTAGCTCTAACTGTTATGTATTAATGAAGAGGAAAAGAGAAAGGTAATACGTTTTGATGAAGGATTGCATATGAAGTGGCTATGTGAAATGGAATTCCTGGAAATCTAATTATCAAAAGGTACCTTTGGTCTGCGGCCATGCTACCCTGAACAAGCCTGATCCTGTCTGATCTCAGAAGCTAAGCAGGGTCGGCCCTGGTTAGTGCTTAGATGGGAGACCACCTAGGGAGACCAGGTGCTTACAGGCGCAAAAAATAAAAAATAAGGGGTTGTAAGCTGACAAGGTCCTTGCAATCTGTGAGGTCAACCAAGGGTTGCCTCACCTAAGAAAAAATAATAAAAAATAAAAATAAAACAGTTAAAAAAAAAAGATGCCTTTGCAAAAACATTGAAAATTAACTGTGATTAAGTTATACTTTTTAGAGCACTGAAGGTAAAGAGTAATTTTCTAGACCTGTTCCCATAATTTGAATGGATTAATTAGTAAACATACAAATACAACTAATACAACTCAGAATTACATTCCAGGTGGTATAACTGGAATTATAAAAATGTATTACGAAAAAGTAGCAGGACATTTGGAAGGTTATTTTTACCTCCGTGTTAGAAAAGAAAACGACTTTTGGACCCTTTCTTCTCCCCCTCCCTCTGAATTCCTGAACTGTTTTAAGTGCTTCTGATGCTTTCTTACATTCTTAATGTATTGTTTTAATCAGAAGGATTTTTTTTTTTTACCCTTAACTTGTGCTTCGTTGGTTTTAGTCAAATAAGGTTTAAAAGCCACATTGAAATGAAATTAAAAACCACTACTTCTCTGATGTCATGAAAGAAAAACGAGGTGGATTTAGACAGGAAAATTGTGTAAAGAAAACTTCATGGGGCTTTTAAAGGAGCTTGTGCAGTGTCTTCTAACTTGAACTAAGCTGCAATTGTATGTTCAGCGTCTCTACCTTGAAATTAGTTTTATGAAAAGAAAAAGTAGACAGGCAACAGAAATATACATAGAAATACGAGTAGCCTGCAGCAAAAAGCAATAAATAGAGCTTGTTTTCCTAGCTTCTCCAAAATAGTTGTAATTCAGGCCATATCATTATGAAGTTATTTTTTTCCTTTTGAAAGAAAAAGCCTAATTTCTAAAGCCAATCAGTACTAAAAGTAGTAAATATAATAAATTTCAGAGTGTTACTTCAAGATAGAATGTTTATAGGAAGTACTACTTATTGAATGTTAAAGTCATTCAGTGAAAGACTGAGAATATTGTAACATTTGAAAATTAGGTTCTATTCATTTCAGAGCTACTATCCTTTTTTTTGTTTTGTAAATGAATGATAATACCCTCTTACAAACTAAGATCACAAAGAAGGATGAGGCTTTGTTTTACTCTTAATGGTTTAAAGGCATTTCCTGAGTCTTTCTTAGAACTGCAGGTAGAAAGTGGTGGGAAGTAGCAATACATAAAAGGTAAGTTTTATTAGCTTTGCAAGTTCATGTCTCTCACACAGGCTGTCGTTGTGCAGGGCTTTCATGCATTATAACATGTGCTCAACACTCTCTGTTAACTGGCAGCATTAACTTCCGTGCACGTCATCACTGTGTCCTGAGTTCGTTTAATCACCTCGCTCCTTTATTCCAGGCTTTGTCCAGCTTTCTTACCTCTCCTGACACCTTCACTCACTTACAGAACACAGCTCCTGGCAATGATTGGAGGTTTTTATTTCAGTCAAGGATCAGTGCAGTTTTCTATAACCATTTTTCCTACATATTTCGACCCTTTACATTTCTCACTTTTTTTATTTTCAAAGTTTTATAGTGAAGGTGCCAATGTCGAAGATCTTTGCTTTTAAGTGAACTGTTTTCTTTGCCTTATTGTGTCTGAGAACTGGTTTGTCTTATTAGAACTAAAACCTCTTTCCTCTTAATGGGGGGGGGGGAGGTGGGAAGAGGGGAAATGAATAGCAGTGAATTAACATCTGACGTATCTAAAAATAATAGCGATGATAATGGCTAGCATTTGTCAAGCACTCGCTATGTGTAGACACCATTCTAAGTGCTCTACATGTATCAAGTCCTCACCACAACCCTCTGAAGTAGGTAGTATTTATACTAAGGAGGCCACAGAGAGTTTAGTAACTGCCGAAGGTAGCACCTCTAGAAAATGGCAGAACAGGGACTTCAGCCAGCAGTCCGACACAGGATCTGAACTCAGGACCAAGCAATTATTACTAAACACGAAAGTATTAAGTCAGAAGAGAGACAATTTTATGTTAGAAAAACCTGAATATATTTCATGAGAATTGCAATGTGCATTTCCTTAAAAGATGATTTATAGTTTTCTTCCTTTTTATAGATTTAATGTGTGTAGGGATTGAAGGGCCAAACCTTAATGTTAGGGTGCTATTTATGTGTAGATTTCTAGTTTTCATGACACAATATTTTTGTACTCAGAGTATGAACTCAGTAACTGAACACAGCTTACTTTTCCGCCCAGATGTTTTTACACTAATTTCTATTAGGAATATTTTGAGTACTAGCCGTGTTTCCTGATACTTAGCAAGAGATGAAAGTTGGTAGCCACTCAAAGCTTGTATATGGGTGAGCTATTATTAAGAATGTTTTTTTCATTACTTAGAGATGATTATGGAAGTGTATGTTTAGTGAATCAGAGAAAGTTATCAAGAGGAAAGTAGAGTATTGAATATATATATTCAATATATATTCTGTATATATAATCTCTATATATGTATTTGTATGTATGTAAGAGAGAGATATAATTTCTTTATTGCATTAGACCAGAGATTGGGAACAAGATCAGAAGGTATGGCCAGGATACTAATTAGTGTACAGGAAGATAAACACCACACAAGACAGAATTAGCTTCAGCTAACATAGCTCTATTTTGAACTGTAATGGTAGGAGCTGAGCATGTAAAGCACAGGGATTCTTGTATTCTCAGAATTATGTCACAAGAGATTTCTGAAATATTTTTATATTTTTCAGTATATGAAATTTACCTTCTCAGAGCCTTTCCTGCCTCTTGCTGGCAAGATAAAACCCTGACATTGCAGGCTGCTGTTCAAAGCCCTCAAGCTCCTTCTTCCTATCCCTCAGCATCTAAGCCGCAGCCATATCATACTGACTCCCTTGCGGGTTACTTGGCGTGGTGGACAGAATGGCCCTCAAAGATGTCCACGCCCTAATCTCTGGAACCTGAGAATATTTTGCAATCCATGGCAGAGGAGGCTTTGTCGATGTAATTAAGGTTATAGACCTTAAGATAGTTTCTCACCCTGGTGGTCCCAGTCGAATCACATGAACATTTTAAGCAAAGAACTTGCTCTGGCTAGAGGCAGAAGAGATGCAGCTGAAGGAGAATTTGGACAGAGTTGAAGGATACGAAGGACTTAGCTAACCTTGGCTGGTTTAAAGGTAGAGCAGGCAGTGTGTTAAGGAACATAGACAGTCTAAGAGGCTGAGACAGGGCTCAGGCTGACAGCCAGCAGAAAAATGGTGACCTCAGTCCTCCAACTGCAAGAAACTGAGTTTGGCCAACAACCTCAATGAGTTTCGAGTGGATTGATTCATCTTCAGAACCTTCAGAAATGAATGGGACCGAAGTGCCACCTTGATTTTGGCCTTGTAATACTCAGAGCAGAAGCAACAGCCATGCCCCTCTGGACTTCTCGCCTTTGGAGCTGTGAAATAATGAATGTGTGTTGGTTTAAGCCATAAGTTTGAGGTAATTCGTTATAGTAGCAAATGCCCTTTCTTCGCCCATTCTAACTGTCAACATCTGTTTATCTTCCAAGGCCTGACTCAAATGACATTTCCTCCATGAAAGCTTCCCTGAAAGTCCCAGGCAGAAAAATTACTCCTCCATTTGTCAATGCCATGGAGTGTCTGCCTCTGCAATGGTTTTGTGTTGCATTTAGCTGTTTGCATTCATCTCTCTCCTACTAAATTATGGCACTTGGAGTCTGTGGGTGCTTTGGTTTATGTCCACACATTATTCGACATAGTACTTCGTAGAGTCGGTGCCCAGTTCTGTAAATGTTGCATTCTGAATGTCCTCAGGGGACCTACAGATGATAAGACGTGGTACCTCTATACATTTACTCAATCTGCAAATCATGGGGCTATGTGGGAAATAAAACCAATGTTGTTCTTAACCCTGTGGGGCTTACAGTTCAGTGGTGGGATGGAAGGTGTTAACCACCGGGGGCTGCCGGCGGACCTAGAGTTAGGCCTGTGTTAGACCTGTAGTAGGAAAGGGATGCACAGTTCTCTGATATAGTGCCTTATAATCAAGGGTTCACCGGATGAAGGAGTACTCGTATGGGACTTGACAAAAAGGAAATAACTATTCAGGTTATTCCACTTAAAGGAGAGAATGCATAGTGATAATTTCAAATAGAAATAGAGATGGGCATCTGATACTAAAGAGTGAGAAGGAGAAGCCTTCTTTTTCATCTTAAAGAATGCATGAGGAGTGAAATTAAGCTGCAGTCTGAAGAGTTTAAATCTGACTAGGAGTTTTCAACCCTGGTTCAACATTAGAATCAGCTGAGGAGCTTTTAAAAATTGCTATTGCTTGGGCCCCATCCCAGACCAATTGAATCTGAATCTCCAGGGTACAGTGTAAGCACCGATAGTTTTTAGAGCTCCATGGCTACCTCTGATGCCAGTGAAGCCTGAGAACCAGCACATTAGCATTTTCAGTGCCTTTTTGGATGTCGTGGTCAAAGGCTAGCCAGGGTTGTGACACAGAGGCAGTGAGAACCCCTTCCTCAGAAAGAGCTCTATAAATCGGGTAGAAAACAGCTCCTCCGAGTGGGTTGATGTTGGTAGTTCTGTCTGAAAGCAGACTGAAGCTTCCTGTCTTTTCTTTTCTATTTTGTAATATTTATTAGAATTTTTTCTAATTTTAAAAGTAAGGTGGTTGTTGTTGTTTTAGAGAGAAAATTGAGGAAAAATAGCTAAGCAACCAGAAGAAAATTAAAATTACTCATAATCCCACCAACCACTAAACATTTTTTGGCAAATATTCAAGGGTCGCAGGCTGGTGGCCATGTGTATATGTTTAAATACATTTATACAGGACATGTGGTCACATCACACCATGCATTTGTTGCTATGTTCTATAAACATTTAAGCTTGTAACCCCAGAAATATGTCCTTTTTTAAAGCCTGCTTTAAAATAATTAATAACAGTATGAAGATATTTTATATCATCAAATATTCTGCTGAGAAAAAAAATTAATGGCTGACTACCACTCCATTCCTATAAGGAAACCATAAATTTATTTAACCAGCCCCCTATTATTGAACATTGTCTCTAACTTTTTTTTTTTTTTTTTACTATTCTAATGTCGCGATAAGGATACTTGTTCATAGTTTTGTGCATAAATTTCTGGTTATTTCTTGATGACAGATTTCTAAGAGTCAAATTGTGAGGCTAAAGAACATGGATATTTTCAAGATTTTTTTATATATATAACACCAAATTGTCCTCCAGAAGGCTCTACTAGTTTAATGTCTCTTTCCCTAAACCTTTACTCACACTGAGCAAAAAATATGTCTGTGGTTTTTATTGCGTCTCTCTATAACTAGGAAGGCTGATATTTTCTCTGATGTTTATTAATCGTTGTAATTCTTTTGCTTATTTTTTCTTTGAAAGTTAATTTTTTTCTGTTGATATGTTTGTGTTTTTCTTCTTGATTTACATAAGAGCTCTTCTAGTAACTGTTTTGTGTGTCATGTTTGTGGCATACTTTTTTCAAATTTGTCAGTAAGCTTTTTATTCTGTTCTTGAAGTATTGAGATTTTAAATTTGATATGGTAAAATTTTTCCTTTTTTTATTATTTTTCCCTTTGAATTCACGCTCAGAGAAGGCTTCCCTGCCATACGTAAGATCAAAAACAAACTCATATTTTCCTTCTAATTCCTTTACGGTTCTATATTTTACTTATTGGGTTGTTGTCTGGTTCTCATTCTTTGAAGCTAACTTGAATTGGAGGTTTGAAAACGAGACAGATCTGGAAGAGAGCCTGGACACCACCACTTACTGTTACTTTTGAGAATTTATTGGACCTCTCTGGGTCTATGTTTCTTTGTCTGTAAATGTTAAAAGTAAGACCTGACCTGTGAGGGCTAAATGAGGTGACATATAAAATACTGAGCACAGGGCCTGGCACATAGTAAATGCTCCAAAAAAAAAAAAAAAAAAAAAAGTGATTTCCTCTCGTTGTGTTCGGACTAGCATCTGAAGATCCAAGAACATTTCTCGGTCAATTTCCTCCAGTAAATTCTGACACCTTGATTCTGGGCCGTCTGCAGTTTATTAACCCCTTCCTCTCTTAGGTCTCTAATTATGGAAAGTATATGGTTGCATTTTCATCGATGCAGCTAGTTTACGTACCCTTTGTTGAAAGGCCTCTTTCTTCCGTGTCATTGTTTTCCTTCTGTCTAGGCTTCGAATGTACTTTTTCTATTCTCTTCAGCCTTCAGACTGGCATTTCTGTGAAGCATTTTGTGATGTGCATTTAGAATACTATGTAAAAAAAAATAATAAACTGCATTGTGTTATTTAAATATTTAGAGGGCTTTGTAGCCTTGCAGGCTATTTTTAAAATGACCTTTAAAACCATTTGCAAAGAAGACAAAAGTAATGGGGGAAAAGCGTAACTTTTTAATGTTTCCTTCATTAGCCGTGTTGCCTCCCTCGGATGTATTGCCTCGCTTTGATAGCTCATAATGTAGGACACATCAAAGACCCAAATAATGGAGAACAATGGGGAACAATTTTTAAAAGCTTATTTTGTATTATTGCTGCCGCCATTAGGTGTCAGATCCCTTTCTTTTAAATAACCCAGACTCGCAATTGATTTTCTATATGCTGTAGACCCTCTCCGTAATGCTGGTATGTAAAGAAAGGCCTGCTACATATTCATACATGCATCGGGCTTACCCAGTTTTCTCAGGCTTTGCTTTTGTGAAATGATTTTATTTTTGAAAGGAGAGCATCAATCTATATTATATCCGATTTCGTAATAACGAGAAGCCAGATTACAGTAAGATCCTGCTCTATTCCTTCCTTCAATCCCCCGTTGACCATTTCTTCAAAACATACCAGTCACTCTTTGACTATGTTCTGAGGATCTGGACCCAGAGCAAGAGCCACCCTTCCAGGAACTTCTCTGAGAAACAAGAGTGACAGAGACAAGAGGCCAGGGCCACTGTGTGTGGAGCCAAGGTCCGAATGCCTGAAAAGGCCCGAAACAAGAAGCAGCTGGCAGGGTCGGATTTAAAGTTCAGTGCGGCTGGAGTGAAGCATGGAACAGGCAGGAAGAGGAGTCCGATGGGGCTGAAACCACATTAGGCCAGAGAAAGCAGGCAGCCAGCGATGGTGGGCGCTATGGGGCAGATGGTATGCAGGCACATTTTACATTACAGCCAGGGCTTCGGGAAGATACTGCCCTTGGATCTTCTCATATAGCTAGGGCATACATGTATAAGAAGTTAAATATTACATGTTAAAAGTGTTTATGATAAATGCCAATGAGTGGATAGCCAATAGGCACTAAAAGACAAGGCCTTCGTGGAAGTTTCCAATACCAGAGATGATGTTCAGTGGTCAAAAAGAATAATAATATCCTAGCACAGCACAGAGAGGGCAACTCAGTAAGTATTTTAAAAATAAATTATGCTATGTATTTTTGCATTCATTATCGCATTAACATCATGAATTAGAAACTATTATTACCCTAATTTTATAGGATGAGAAACTGAGGTTTACGAAATTAAGAATTGTGTCCAGGGATCACACAGCTGATGTGTGATGAAGCAGTTTTAAATCCAGGGCTGCGTGATCCCAGAACACCAGTTATTAGCTATCACAGTCACAAAACATTTTTGAGAAAGGAAACGTGTGAAAACAATGTGTGGTGGATATGATCATGCCCCTCTCCCCCAGTGGTGTCCTGGGAACACTTTATCTTAATGGCAAAAGGGACTTTGCCGATATGATTGCTTAGTGATCTTGAGACGGGAAGATCACCCTGGGTTATCTAAGTGGGCCACATAGAATCAGTAGGGTCCTCGTAAGAGGGAGGCAAGAGCTCCCGGGTCAGAGAAGGAGATGTGATGATGAAAGCAGAGCTCGCACAGAGATTTGAAGAGACTCTGCTGCTCGCTTCGAGGATGGAGGAAGGGACCACAAAACGAGGAATGTGGGCGGCCTTAAGAAGCTGGAAAAGGTGAGGAAACATCATCCCATGGAGCCTCCAGAAGGAAGACAGCCCTGCCGACATCTCGATTTTAGTCCGCTAGGATCCATTCCAGACTTCTGACCTCCAAAACGATGTGAGAATAGACTTGTGTTCTTTTGAACCATTACATTGGGGGTAATTTGTTACAGCAGCAGTAGGAAGATAGCACGCAGTGCTCCAGAAGATTAGTCCAAAATGAAATACAGATGACTCAGCACAGAGAGACTGAAGGCCAGACCAAGGGGGAGGCTGTTGCAGCCAACCAACCCTCAGGCGGCTTGGAAGCCTATTTTTCTTCACCTTCTATTCCTTTCCTGATTGGCCACTCATATAGTTAGGACAGGCGAATTTTCACTTTTTTTTTTTCCTTATTAACAATCTCATTTAAAAATAACTGAGGTGAATTATTTTGGGGGGAATTGTGGATTTAGGCAGGATTTCCTAATTTTCTCACTAAGTGGAGAAAAGTACTGATTTCCCACGTCTCCCTACATCTTCCTTTTTCCACGTGTATGACACACCAGACGAGTGTTTACACTGGGCTGGCTTTTGCATTGAATCAGTGGCACAAAGCTGGCCAGGACAATCTAAAATGCATTTTCATTCTCTTAAGGATTCTTTGTGGTATAGCTTGGGAGTGGGGACAAGGGATAAAGAAAAAGGTGGCTGTCTAGTGGGGAAGTATCCCTTTCAGTTAGACATGGAAAAACTTGACTGCATTTTAGAATTTGCAGAGGAAATCACAGACATCACAGACATTCTGTCTAACAGCCAGTGACAGAGGTGATGTCTAAGTTAAACATTCATGTTCCTTCCTATGACTATTTGCTGAAATATTCATGGTAGAATATACTTTTTTTTTTTATCCTTTTTTAAAGTTCACCCAAAATGTACATGCTTATTTATGCCACTGGGGTTAGGATCACTGTTGATGTGATAGGCAACAGATTGAAGTAACTTTATTTTTTAAATTCAGCATGCTTTAACAGTTTGTAAGTGTGCTTAAAAGTATACCAGTTAATGTTAACTTTATAGCCTAAAAGCATGTAGATGGATGGATGGAAGGAAGGACGGGTAGATGGATAGATAATAGATACATTACAGCTACATTCTCATGAATCCGACATTTGTATCTCCAGCTTGAGCCGTATATCTCCCTACCTACTCGACGTATCCGGTCACATGCTATTTGTCAGCTTAAGCTTAATGCGACCAGAACAGAATTCGTACTTTCCCCACCAAACTGCTCTTTCTCCACTGTCTACCATCATAGTCAATAGTAACACCTTTCATTTAGTTGTTCAAAACCTTGAAACCAACTTGGATTCCTCCCTCTATCTCCCGCCTCACACCCAGTCTATCAGCAAATCCTAAAGGCACCACCTTTAAAGGACATTTCAGATCTGACCATTGCTCTACAACAGTGTTGTGACTCTGATCTAAGCCCCCAGGGTAGCGCTGCTCCCTGACCTGCCAGAGTAGCCTCCTCATTGCTCTCCCTCCTGCGAGTGTCCCAGGACAGGCTTTTTCATTCTGGATCGCAGCCAGAGTGATGCCTCGACTACTTAGATCAAGTTATCCTCTGGTCTGACCATCCAGTAACTTCACATCCTACCTGCATAAAATCTAGTCTTTACCGTGTGTAGTCCACAAGGCCTCCCATTATCTGGCCTCTTATCCCTCCAACAATAATACCCATGTCTCTCTCCTTTACCTGTTCCTCTAAAATGCCTAGCACATTCTTGGCCCAGGTTCTCTGTTCTTGCTATTTCTTTGGCCCAGAAGCTCTTCTCCCAGATACTAATGTGGTTCACCCTTCATTCAAGAGTGGCCCCCCAAGAAAGCTCCTTCCTAACCTCCCTGCCTGAAATACTGTCTCTTTCATTCTCCCCTTACTCTATACTTAATCACTACCTGGCCTTGTAGTCTGTGTCTCTTTGCTTATTGTCTTGGTTATCAAATTGACTATCATGGTATCACGGTGCTTGTGTTCAAGTAAACCTCATTTTACTCAATAATGGCCCCAAGGCGCAAAAGTAGTGATGCTGGCGATTCAGATATACCAAAGGGAAGCATAAAGTTCTTCCTCCAAGTAAAATGGTGTGCATGTATAAGCAGTAGACATAGGACTCAGTGCTGTCTGCCGTTTCAGGCACCCTCCGGGTCCTGGAACGTGTACCCCATAGACAAGGCGGGACTTGTCCTGGCCAAAGCTGAATGTTCAAAGCATCACGAATGAATGAATGAATGAGTGAGTGAGTGAGTGAGTGAGTGAGTGAGTGAGTGAGTGGATTTTTACAAATGTTAAGAATTAGCGTTTGGTATGAATTACCTATGGCAGGTTTTTTGCAGTCATTCATTTAGAGCATAGATACCTACGCACAATCATTCCATCTGCTGTCTGCAGCTCCTCCTACTAAGGCTTCAGGATGCAAATATGAACAAAGTGCAGCCCTTTGCCTGCCCTCAAGGCATTTGTAGTCTGTTAAAGGAGAGGGATTTCAGTAAATGTTGGGCTGACCAGTTTATAAGTTGCAGTGACTCTGAGTACTATAATTGTGTTGCGAGGGTAGCTCTCAGACCTGCCGTCAAAGACCGGAACACTCAGATGCAGGGGTTAGGGTTAGAGAAAGTTGTGTGATAGGGAGGGGTGAAGTTTCACTAGGTTTGGACACTGAGTAGTATTTAGATGTGTGGGACTTAAGGAAAAGGCATTCTGGGTGAAGAGAACTGCTTAAACAAAGGTACAGAAGCAAAAAAAGTTCAAGGTGCTTTTCTAAAGGAAAATATTGACTGACGAGAAACCAGAGTCAATAATACCCCAATGACAGTAAATATTGATGTTCAATAAAAACCAGTTGGCATGTCTGCTATGCATAAACAATTTTGCTAATATTCAGAATGTTCTGGCCTAAATTCTAGTAAATTATTTACTGTATTTTTTTTTTTTAATTTAAACATCGATTTCTATAGGGAAACTTTCATAAATGTGTCTGGTCTAATTTATTGGTTCCAACCAGATGCTCCATGCCTGTCGACACTCTTTTTGTTTACTGTTTCTCTGGTATTTGGTAATTTTTATTGGTTGTTTCATGCCTCGTTCTAGGAGGCAGGTCTGTCCTGTTTGTGTTCATTATAAGCATGACTGACCAGCATCACCCTTGACCTTTAAGCTGATTGAGCAATAGGAATTCACCAGTTATTCCATCATGGGACAAGGATTCTATGTTGTCAGAAAGGCAAGAAAAGAGAAGTTGCTTGTGCTATGAGGTATCATTATCAATTAATGAGAATGGTCCACATTTCAAGGGTTTAAATAAACACATCTGAAATTGGATTTAGATTTTGATAGAGCATCAGTGATCACAACTAGGGCCCTATGGTGGCCTGGAGCTATTCAAATAACAGATAAAGATATATACACATTTCCATAAATTCTTAAGAAAATGTGGATGTTTTCCGAACCATATTCTTCCAATTGCCGGGGTTAAAGGCCATTAAGAATGGGAAGAGCTAAAATAAACAAATGCAGGCATGACTTCCTCACATGACAGTTGCTCTAAACAAAAGGCCATTTTATAGACTGCATTTTTTAGTGTGAGCCTTTCTATAGTTATCATAAGCAATGGATGTCGAAAGTGGAAATTAAGTCATTAATTCTAACTTATTCCTCTCCTAATTAAGAGTAATTATACCTGGGACTAGGTCTTATTCACCCTTTGACTTCAGCCCTGCCAGTGCCCAGTACTAAATGTTCATTGAGGGAATGAAAAGTGTTTTTTCCTCAAAATCTTTTGCTTAGGCAGGTCTGCAAATGGCAAGGGGCATAGCCTGGATATCACTGAAAACGAGCAATTGATATGCAAAATTTTGGCAGAATTCAGCCAAAGCAATTCAGGGCTTAACCAGTAATAGCTCAAAAACTCCAGGAAGATAGAAATTCATCAAAGCTATTTCTCAGATTGATCCTTAATCCTGAAATGTTTGTCTTTAATTTTAAAACTTTTTAAACCCTAAAATACCTTTTAAAATTTGTTTTATGTTTTGGTTACAGTTGGCTAAACTACCTTTTGATAACTAATTTGAAAGGCTCAATTAATTTGAAATTCTAACTCATGTTTTTAATATAGAATGTTGGCTGACGCATATAAGACATTCAGTTGGACTTACAATGAAGAGTCTTTACTTTCAGGCAGCATTTAGGAAGCAGCTACTAACATGTTTATAAGGGCCACATACGCTGGGAAATTGTGGTCAAAATGTCAAACAGTAAAACAGCAGAGTTCAAGCTAGTTCACATCAATATTTATGTTAATTGTGTAAACATTTGTTTGGGTGATTTTTCCTGATAGAGTAAGCTTTAGAGAATCACCTTTTTGGAAACATATCAAGAATCAATTTTTAAAAATCATTTGGCCACATGGAACTTCTTGATGGCCTACTAAACAAAAGAGCTACTTAATTTTAAAAACAGTTACTTGGAGTCAGGGGTGTTTGTTATTAATAGTATCTTATTTTTAATCCATTAAATAAACTGTGGAGAATGGGTTCTCTTCAGGCTTCTGGTAATTAATTACGATACATTTTGCCTAAGTTGTAGTGCCATGCTGGCTTGTAACTCAGTCATACTAGGGGGGAAATGACTTGGACTTGTGGCATTTAATTGCAAGCATAATAGGCTAAACCCAAATGAATGTGGACACTGATTAACTGGGAACTTGTTGACAATTTAATGAGATTAAGAGCCTGGTTCCTAATATCACAAAGGCTTTGAGGAACATTTGTTCCACAGAAGCCTTTTGGTCCTACGAGTTGGGGCTACTCATGGCCATTGATGGACAGTAGAGATGTGGAGGGTTGTGTTTCATTTTTCGATAACATTTATTGTGGTTTTTATGACTATGAAAGGTCATTATTTTATTCTGTTTTGTTTTATGTTTGGTTTGCTTTGGTTTTTAATCATTTCAACAGTACTAGGACTTTTCTTAGTTGTCAGGATTTTTCTCATTTAGATTTTTTTTTTCCCCATAGGAACCAAATACTGTTTTACTTCTAACTGATGTCTTTACACCGTGTCTCTCAAAATATGTCCTAGGAATTTCCAAAATCCCATCCACTTACTTGAGATGCTCCCAGATTTCTTAGTCAAAGGGGGCATTGAGTCTTCAGACCAGCCCAGTAAACGGTAAATAAGAATAGCTTTTATTCACCTATCTTACCACCCCACTACCTCCCACCTCATCCCCACTGCCTACCCCACCCAGACTTACAAGGCCTGGCTATGTGGTTGCCTATAAAGAGAAAACCGTTACTGTTGGCTTTTGACAACACCCAGCAACAATAACAAAACATCCCCCTTAAAAAAAACATTTAGTTAAGTCCTTCTGATTGACAATTTTCTTGTTGTATTTCCCTATGGTCCAGTTTGCTGTTATTTAGGGTTTGGGGCTGTCAGTGCCAGATCAATGTATTTTAGAAATAAACTCATTTTTTGGTCTGAGAGTTAACCAGGGATTCAAGGATCAGAGTAAACTCATTTAGAGCAGTGACCAAGCCCTTTAATCTATTTATTAATTTCGCTTAGTGGGTGCTGTGGAACCAGACTGCCGGGTTTGAAGCCCATTGTTGCCTCTTTCAGCTAACTGTGTTAGTTTGGGTAAGTTACCCAATCTCTTTAAACCTCATTTTTATCACCTATAAAATCGAGTTCTTAACAACTTCATGGATGTTTAAGAAGATATATGTAAAGAATTACACATGTGAAAGAATACAGCTCATACATGTAAGGAGAACGACTCACTCAAAGTTGGCTCTCGGTCTGCTGTGATGGTCTTCATTTCTCTGTCTCCCTCTATTCACTCTCCATCTTCCTCTCTTCCTATTTTTGCTTTCTCTTGTTTCTAGAAAGAATCTAAGGTACACTAGGATTGAAGATAATCAAGGCAAAGAGAAAATAATAAAACCAAAAGGAAAGTTAGTCAGGAAAGCATTCTCTAAGCCCTTATTCCTTAATTAGAAATGTGTAATAAATTTGCTTCTGAACTTCCTATTGACCAGAGAGGAAAGTCTAATCGGTTATTAGAGCCAAAATAACCAAACGATAAAACACACCAACTGGTTTGCAGAAGCACGAGCTTTTCTGAGGCCCAAGTTTTACGCACAGTTCTTCTCATGGCCCTCACAGCAGGAATGCTGTGAGATGTGATGCCCAATGTCTCCAACATCATCCTTCATCTTATTTCTCAAGTTCAGACAAATATGGGATGAGGGCAGAACTCTCAGATTTATTTGCTCGCAAGCCCTTCATTACAGAGCATCTTGCTAAACTAGCATTCCACCAGATGCAGTATTTCTTTAAGTGAGAATGACCTGT
This sequence comes from Rousettus aegyptiacus, assembly GCF_014176215.1. Lineage (NCBI taxonomy): Eukaryota > Metazoa > Chordata > Mammalia > Chiroptera > Pteropodidae > Rousettus > Rousettus aegyptiacus. The sequence continues at coordinate 47,972,843 of NW_023416309.1, forward strand.
GACCGTTAACATGGTAAATTATAAGTTTCAAGAAAAAAATTAATCCAGCTTTCTGATTGAAAGGGTCGCATAGTATGTATATATGTTTACTATCCACAACCCACAGACATGTGTGCCTTCGAGTGTTCTTTGTGGCTTTCAAATAATTTGAAACTCTATTGACACAGAAACTACTGATTATTTTGCTTAGATTTCAGTCTGGTTCTATATATCACCTCTTTCTTATGAAGCTATTTGGGCATATTTTTGTATAACAGGCTATTTCTAGAAAACAAACAAGTGAACTTGAGGGAAAAAATATTGTGTGAAAGTTAAAAGCCAAAAGAGATATAAAACATCAAATTTCTGATTCTTCATGTTTAATTTATGATCTGATGATCTTGTCTAATTAATAGCACATTTCTTAGTATACAATGGTGATCACCAAGTACAGTTTTTACCCATTTAGGTAGTTAAGGTATTACCCTCATTTAAAACAGGATAATAAAATGTGTCAAAATGGACATTGTTCACAAATAAAGCAGATTCCCAATGTAGAAGTTGTCAATTTTGAATTAATTTTTTAGTTAAATATATAACCGTGTACCTCTCTGTGATGAGCCTCCTCTGAAAATTTGTGCAGGGTGAAAAAAGTGCAAAAATTCCTTTTGGTGTACATTATAACCTTTTTTCCCCCAGAGGCAGGTTATTTTGGGTGCCGGCTGTGTTCCCAACCCCCACAAGGTTGCCCAGCTGCCCTTCCAACCTGATCTGGTCCCACTCCCGGGCTCCACCCTCCGCAGGTTTTTATTTTACCCCTTGCAGTTCGCCTCATGTCCAGGAGTGTGACAAATCCAGGCCTGGCCCCTGGGGTGACAGAGATAGAACAATCTGTACAGTGTCTCCTGCTTTCCTTTCACCCCCCCCACCCCACCCCTACATATTTATCTAGGGGAGGGTGGGCCGTAGTGTACACTAGAAACAGTGTTGAAAAGGAAAGAAATTTACAGGAAGGCAAACAAGTAATCTAAGAGGCAGAGGAAGGGAGGAAAATTGGTTCCTTCCACTTTTCCAGGCAGGAGAAAAAGAACAGGATCGTAGCTTTACTGTTTTTCTACTAGAGCCTCCCCTGCTTAACGAGCCGGTAGCCAAGCATGCTGCTTTTAACAGTGTAGATTTGCCTATCTTCAAAGACAGTTCTGCATACAGTAGAAGCTTACCCCATGTATCTGCATCAGGAGTCCAGATCTCAAACATCAGGAACCGGGGAGGAAGTACACGTGTGTGAAGACAGATGGGGTAAAAACAACAGGTATTTGCAATGCAACTAAGGGTAATACCTCCCTAGGCATGTCTAGCTTGTGTTTACAGTCTCGAGTGATTCTTACCTCCACAATAATGATTAGTTAGAACGGCCTGACAGGTAGAGAAATAAGGGAAGTAGAGCAAGTGTCGTAGAGCAGTGTAAATGATTTGCCAGAGAAAAGTGATACACAAGGGCCACCGGCCCCTTGGACCATAGTTTTTAAGTTTGTAGGTATTCTTTTCTATATTTAGGTCACTGAAATAACCACTTAAACCACACATGGACATACTGGCAAATATGTATAATCAGTGGCATAAGTATTTATTTCATGACAGGGAAATAGGCCTTTTCTATAATGACCTTACAATAAGTGTCATTTTTATATGTGGAAAAATAAGCACCTGTCATTTTCTTGTTATTCTGTGGTCAGAGCCGACCACAGAGCTTTTAATATTTGAAAACTCTTCTATTCACTGGAATCCCAGTATTTAAAATAATGATTTTCTTAAGATTCAGAATCCTGATGCACTATATCTGACCTTTCTTGGTCAGGAAAATAAAATCTTCAACACCTCTTGTGTCTTATTCTTCTCATTCCATATTGCTCGAAGCTGGTATTAAATGATCGGGGTGCATCTTCACTCCTTTGGCATTTTAATTAGCATTTGTATGTTAGTGTAGCTATCCTGAGACTTAGCAGCTATTGCAGTTACTATACCTTCAGTCAAATATTTGTACTTTAGACATCATTTTAACTAGGTTAACTAGTAAAAAATGGGGTTGAACCTAAAAATCTATGGGAAGAATTCTCATCGGAAAATGTTTTTTTTTTTTTTTTTTTTGGTGGGATATATGGTTATGATAAAGATTTAGCGGATCTTATTTTTTTTTTTATCAGTAAATTTTAAGAAGTCCCTTTGATACTATGCTGTTTAATGCTACTGAAAAACTGGATATATGCTTTGGGGAGGAATTAAGTGATGAGGTATATTTTTGCTCTTTGAAAGAGAATTCATTAAAATAAGAACTTTAAGAAAAGGAAGTAAGTATATTGAACAAGCATTTTAAATAGTTAAATGAAGATGGCCTCAGCTTTGGAACAAGATCATTAGAAACATAAAAACTTTTTTTTTTGGTGGTTAAAAATAACTTTAAAAATAATTACACTTATGGTAATGATGAAAAGAACTCCAAAATAATTTAAGAATATCAACTGTGAGGACAGAGATCATATCTTGTTAAATTTTAAAGTCCCCTTCCTAAATCTGACACTTTGAGAACAGTAGGCAGACAATAAGTGTTGAACAGATAAATAATGTGGTAGATTTTAATAATTAATTACATTACTTTATTTTTGCATAGAAGCCCTTTTCTTATTCTAAGAAGCATTCTAATTCTTAAGGTCTTTCTTCTGAATAGTCTGTCATCATAAAATTGTTTCGAGCATTTATCTAATATGCATCCCTCCCTGCCATATCATCATTCCTCAATTTAAAAAATAAAATGAAATCATGTGGATGTCCTACATGTCCTGGTTTCGTTTGGCAGATTCAGGGGTCCCACAGTGGTCCCACAGAGCAGCGGTCCCAAATCTACATGGAAGGCGCTTGCTGCTGCAATCACCACACCCCACATGGGACTTTAAAGCTCGCTAATAACAAGATGGAGGTTAGTCTTAGTATTACACAATAAAGACAGTTTATTCCCAGACATTTTAAAACACTGCACTCCAGCTTTTAAGTAAAATATTTTGGGGGAAAACGTGGTAAACACATAGAAAAGAAAAAGTGAAAAGATGACCCTTCGCACAGATTCTGAATTCACAAAAATACATACTCTTGCGAGGCAGTAGGCTGAACACTTTTTATATATACCTGTAGCATCAGTTTTAAATGAGGTGCATTCACTGATCTTATCCTGATTTAAAATCATCTTCAGCATTCTGGGGAATCATAGGAAGGGTCTATTTTTCTAGCCTTTTTTTTTTTTAAGTTTTTTTTTTTTAAGATCATCTGCTGAGGACCATGCTGTAGCCAAGCCTGTGGAAAGCATAGGCAGTCCCAGCAGAGTTTCTAAGAGCTTCCAGAGGGTCAGTGCTTACTGTTGATGCTCTAAGTAAAAGCCCCCAAAGTAACCTCTTGAGTCTCGTATTCTCATGTCTCATTCTCCTTTCAGAGGCATCTCCCCAACCAAAATGCCAAGTAAAATGGAGCATAACGTCAAAGAATTCTTGATTTGGAAAGGAGCTTTGAAGTCATGGAGTCCAATTATTATCTCCTACCAAAATTCTTAGATAATCGGCTCTAACATTACAACCTAATGAATAAAATAATTTTGACTAAAAGGAATCATTAAATTTGCATTTATTTTTGTTTTGCCTTGGTAGCTTATTTCCTAGCACTTTTGAAAAAATGCCTATTTATGAAATTTTTTCTTCTAAAGTTTAGAATGCATTTAAATTATCTGGACTGTTCAGCCAACAAATGAAATGACAATGTCTATTGTTTGTGGTCAGGCTGATTTTTGCTACTTTTTAAACATGCCTGGCTCTAACTTCCTCCTAGATTTCCTTATGTTAACTGTAAAAGACACCTGGAACTCCTTCTAACCCCCCCACCCCCCGCCATCTTTGACAGCTGTCCCAGCATAGTGGTATTGACAAATAGTAACTTTATATACAAAACAATAATGGAGTAATGTTACTTGCTTGGGCTGAAGTCCAGTGGTTCTAGAAATGGCTTAAAATAAGATCTCTTGTCAGACACAGGTAGAACAGAATAGAACATGTATCTCCTGAGCTCTATTGTGTATTCTCTTTATTGCCATTGCTCTTCATTGTTTTCATTATCATGCTATCGAGCAAATAACATATGAAAGAGCTACAAGTTATGAATGGATGCCCATGCTTCTGGTTTGTAAATTCCTTAAAAGCTTCCTGGTAACTGAGCAACCTGTTCTGGTCATTGGCATGTGTGTGACTTTCCTCAGTGTGTGTAATAAGAGTGAGTACGAAATTCTGTGGCAATCCTTCTGAGTTTCTTAGAGGTAATCAAGAGGCTGTCATTAGAAAATATTTTATATTAGTGTCAGTACCTTAAATTGATATATTTGGAACATAAAGACAAAAGCTAGAAAACAAAACAAAAGAAGTCATTAGAAAATATTTTATATTGTCAGTAACCTAAATTGATATATTTTAAAACAAAATCTAGAAAACAAAACAAAAAAGTGAGTGTGCTTATTTTAAAATCTGACAAACCTGTGGATTCTTAAATTCTTTTAAAATAAAAAAGCCATTTTATCATGAGCTTGGAAACTGAGATATCAGGATTTTCATGTGACTATAAATGTATCTTCTCTCATATTCTGTTATCAGGACCTAATCTGGTCAGATAGAGGTATGTCCCTAGAGAGGATGAGAATGGTAAATTCGTTTTTAGTTATGATTAATAGAAACTGAGACAACAGAATTTTCAGTCTAAGTTAAATTGTAGTCCTTATCAAATAAGTTCCATCTTTTATACTTAGAACCCATAGTGATTTCTTTCTCCCTTTCGCGAGATATACTAAAATCACAAGCACTTTGTTAAAGAAATCTTTTGTAGTTAACCTGTAAAATATAGACTACATATGTGTGATTTTTCAAGTACTTAAAATATGTAAGTAAAATGTGCAATTAAGAACTTTTCTATATTGACAATAGGATAAGTAAAACAAGATAATACAGACTTATATTTGCATGTCTGGACACTCCTCAATTTTTAACATTTATTTTGCATAATATAACCTGAATATTTCATAAATGTGGCTGTGAGATAAGAAAAAGTCTGTTTTCTCCTTTCTGTTTTATGTATAATGGCCATGTTTAAAACCGGTGATAATTTTTTCCTAATATTAATACTGTTAGGCAGGGCATATAACAATTATTTTTTCTTTCCATTAACGCACATATTCAGTCATTTTGGAAGACCTCCCATGATGGGGCAATGAAAAAAATGTTTTAAAAATGGAGTATACAGTAGTTTTGTAGTTGTTGAAAAAGTCTATTTTTTTTTAAGCTACAACTGTGTTTTTTAACAAATGTTAAATTTTTCCTCTTATATTTGTGTTTTCATGCTCAGGTTCCTAGAATTTTTATACTATTGGAAGAATATACGAAAAGTGTGTTTTATCTCTTGGACTCCTTACGTTGGTATGGCCAACTTTACAAAATTCTTTCTACAAAGATGTCTGAAAAGACTTAGTAACTTCTTATGCCCTATTATTCCTTCTACCTTCTTCCATATCTATAGAGCTCATACTCACTCACTCTTTTTATTTTCTCTTCTTTTCTGCCTTTTTCTCTTTTTGTCTCCCCTCTGTTGCAGACTCTTTGCTGTCTAACTTGAAATTGATTAGAATGCATTAAATTTTAAATAAGTGTCACATATCCTTAACTGAGCACTAAAAGGTTGAGAAGGCTTCATGGTGTAGAGTCTGATCCAAAACTAAGTGAGAAGAATTTTAAAAACAAGGGCTGCCCTTCATTAGCCCTCGTGCTATCTCCTGACAGGCTCCGCGCACTTCCATCGCCATGCCAGGCCAGGGCGAGCCCCGCTGCCGTGCACCATTTACCCTCTGTCAGCAGCTTCAGTCGGGGCTTGGGCGATATTGTACATGCGAGTCTGTCATGCGTCAGCCTCAATTAAGCTCATATTGCTTGCTTGGGAAAGGCAACAGCCTCCTCCTGTTAACCATCTTTTTTGTTGTTGTTCCATTTTTTTTCTTCCATTTTTTTTTTTTATTCAGTTCTCCTAGAAGCCTGTGTTTCATTTGGTGAAAAGATGTTCATGTTTTTTTAGCCTTTTACAAGGAGAAATGGTTTTTAGAGGAAGTAACTTCTCCACGTAGGTTCCAATAAGTTGATTATAATCATGGAAATGTGCTCAGTTAACACCTGAGTTTGTTGTTGAAAGAAGGCAATTATAGGCAACCGTCACTGACATTTTGTACCTGTGCCAAGCCTGGTCCTGAGTCCTATGAAGTAATTTTTCTTCAGGCCTTTTAAGAACACAAGAGCAATAGACACCAGCTTTATCAAATCTTGAAGTATTTCTCTTTCTTCTCCACATCCTATTGTTTACTCACGCCCTTGTCATCTACGGGGTGGTGGCTTTCTTTTTTTAAGAGAAGAATGAAACCTTACTATCTTTGAAGGGGGAAAAAAAGCGTAGACAGCAGCAGTTTATATTTGGTTCACTATTTTGTGGTTTACCGTAAGTTTATGGGAAAAACATAAAGACCACCCATGGCTTCATTATACCGGGTGGTTAGCTGTCCAAGTTAGTCTCTTATGAGAAATAATCTTTAAGAGGGCATTCTCAAAAAATAAGAGTCTTTGAGGAGAATTCTCTTTTCTTCCTCTGAATAGCTCCAGAGTACCCAAAAGAGCTCCCGAGTGCTTTCATGGACAGGTAAACACTGAGGTAGAAGGGCACCGTGAGGGTTTATAGAAATTTTGTGGGCCTGGTCAGTTTGTTAAGTCAGGTTAGCCCGAGAGGCTGTTGTCAGGTGTTGGTCACAAGGCACAGCATGACACAAATCGCAAAGATGTAAATCCTGTGAGGTCTATGACAGCAGAAGGGGTTGGTGGTGAGTGAAAAGCAAGGTCAGTTTCACAGATGAGAATGGAGACAAAAAAGTATGTTGGCATTTTTTTTTTTTTTCATAAGCACACCACCCGCCTGGTGAGTAGGTTTTAAATAGAATCATATTGATGGATCAATCCAAGGAAACAGATGGAGTATACAGATAATAGGATTCAGATTTCCAAAATATGTAGCAAACGGGTCATTGTTGAAATTATTAGCTGAAAAACTTAAAAATCCACAATGACCCAAACTTTATATTGGCAATAGGTTAAAGATTTCTAGTAAGACTGCATGAGCTTGGCTTCCTGCAAGATATATATTAGCATTAAGTGTGACATTATTAAACATCTTGAATAAAAAATACTTTGCAGGAGTCAACTCACACTTAGCAAGGAAAAGTTTTTGTTTTTGAGATACTCTTGACTAAGAGAATTCCATTTGTTAATATAAATTAATATTTAAGAATATTTCCCTTGCACCTAAGTCCTGATGGATATTGTCGAGAGTCTGCGCTCTTAACTTTTCCTAGAGAATTACATCCCTTCTTGTATGGATGGATGGATGGGTCACACATCAGTGACTTTTTAGGTTGCTCATTTATTTAAAAAGTAGTTTTGAGCCCCTATGATGTGGATTGTTAGATACAGGTGAATCAGTGGTGAACAAAACAGATATTCCTGTGGACTTTATTTATAGCCTAGTGGTGGAAGTAGCCATTATAATATATAAATTTTAAACCATATTCAGCGAGCTCACAGATGTCCAGAGGGCTATTGGAGCGTGTAACAGGGGATCTTGATTCTAGTCTGGGAGCCAGAGAACCTTCCTCAATGGCATTTGATATGTGATCTGAAAGATGAGTAAAGGTTAGTAGGTAAGGGAGTGGGGAAGGGTGGGGGAAGGAAATAGTCCAGGAGGAAGAAGAAGGAGCCAGTGCAAAGGCCCTGGGACAGGAAGGAGCATGGCACACCAAGGGACTGAAAGACAACGTGCGGAGCACAGGGGGTGAGGCGGGATGCGGTGAAATGAGCCTTGAGGCTAGAGAGATGAAAGATAGATCACATTTAACTTGTCCTGGGCCATCTCTGGGTTTTGCCCTTTATCTTAAAAGCAGACATTTTTCCATCTGTAAAATGAGAGGATTAAGAATCAGAGTGCTCAAGTTAGGAGGCTATTGGAAAGGAGTGATATTTTTAATCATTTCAATTACCTGTCTTTATCAGGTAGAGAGGTCAGGGTTGTTAAATGTCTTACAGCATTTGGGACAGTACTACTAGGCAAAGAATCATCCTGCTCAAAATACCAACAGGAAACACTGAGCTAAATAATCATCACTTGGATGCTTTCCACTCTATTATTCTGTAAGTAAACGTAAAATGCAGACCTCTAGAAAAACAATGAAACTAACGGTAGTGATTTTATTGAATGCTCAAACCTTAGAACTTTTGTGCTGAACAAGAAATATGACAGCTACATTAGTTGAGACAGAGGAGGTGTTGCAATCTATGTTATAACTGGATGTTAGATAAGTTAAAACATTATTCGATGCATCGAAGAATTTTCTAGAAAATAAGGAAAATCTCTGAAGAGGGAAAGGGGAAAACAGTGAGCTGAAACCAGACTACAGAGCAATGAGCTGTGACTAAGAAAGCCTAAGACAATGAGGACCAACTGCCGTCAGCAGCAAGCACTGCAGTTGGGAATCAAAAATGGAGGGGTGCACACACACTTGCAAATGCATGCGTATACACGCATGCACGTGTGTGCGCACGCACGCACACACACACACAAAATGGGATAGCTAACCTCGAAACTCTTCTATTTAACCAGGACGCCAAAAGGGTTAAGATAGTCTTGCTTAAGTTATACCTGCTGGCTTCCAGCAAAAGTAAATGTTTGTGTTTTGTTTTTTTTTCTGGGAAAAAAGCATCCCTAAATTAGGCTCTTAAAGATTAAATTTAACAAAACCCGAGCATATATTTAAAAATTTGCACATGAAGAAAAAATTATTACCATGAGTAAGAGTCAATTCAAACAGCAAAAAATACATTTTGACTTCCCAAGGTTTTTAGATATTGGAGTTAATCAACATAGAATACAAAACAGGGAAATACATATATATGTTTACAGAAAATAAAAATGGAATTTTAAAATGATCACAGAACTACTAATATGACCACAAAGAACTTTTTGGATGAATGGGTTTAAAAGCAGATTAAAGTAAGCCGAGGAGACAACTAGAAAACTGGAAAATAAATCCAGAGAAATTATGCAGAATTCAGCACAGAGAGAAAATGAGATGGAGAATATCAGATAGATGTTAAGACATACAGAATCGGATGAGCTGTAGAAAGCATCAAATCAGAGTTCTTCTAAAAGGAGAAATTAGAAGAGCAATATTTAAAACGATAATACATAGAATTTTCAAATCTGGCAAATAAGTGGCCTATACCAGGCGAAATAAATACAAAGAATTTCACATCTAGACATGTTGTCGTGGCACTGCAGAACACTAGAGCCAACAAGAAGTAAATACAGCCAGAGGTAAAACGACACCTAACCCATAAACAAATGATAAATTAGACGGAAAGTAGGCCCCTCAACAGAATCAAAGCCAAAAGACAGGAAAATAATGTCTGCCAAGTTTTAAGAGGAAATAAGTGCCAGCCTAGATTTTCTTCTCAGGAAAGTGTCTCTCAATGACAAGAGCAAAACAGCATTTTTAGATAAAGAGAAAGTAAGAGATCACTGTCTGTGGATTTTTAATAGAAGTACTTCAGAAAGAAGGGAAATGACTTTGGAAGATCTAAGGTACAAGAAGGAAAAATGAACCAAGGAATTATTAAATTTAAATGCAAATCTAAACACCTATTGTAAGATTTATATTTATAATTCAAATGTAAAGATATTAACAGTGTTTAATTTGGGGAAAGGAGTTAATTCAAAGAAAATAACTAAAATCTTGCTACTTGTCATCGGAAGTCAGGAGAGGAGTGGTCGGATTAATGTTATCGAAGGGCTTGTAATTTTCAGGAAAGGAATGAAGATACTAACTTTAGATTTCATTCCATATACATGGTGAAACTTCACCTATAACCATTGAAAGAATAAAAATAGAATTGTCTAGATTCCAAAAATTGTACAAAAACCACTTGCATTCCTATATAATTGCAAAAATAAAAAAGAAGACAAATTTTAAAATAAAGGTACCATTGACAATTACAAAACGCAAGCTGTCTGGGGGCAAATATAACAAAAAATGTATAGGTCCCAACTCTCTACTTACTAGCAGTGGTACTGAGCAAGGCAATTTCTCTGAACCTCAGTTACTCATCTGTAATATGGCAATAATGGAAGTACTTACTTAATAGGATGGTAAAAATTAAATGAGAAAAGTAGTGTTTAACACTGTGCCCAGTCCACAAATAAAACTCTCAATAAATATCCACCTCTGTTGTCATCGTCATTATTGTTAGGCTCAGAGCCAAAAGGCATGAGAGAGCAATGGCCCCAGCACTCAAGGCTCTTAGGGCCTAATAGGGATGATAACGCAATAGACAAATATTTATACGATATGTATAAAATGTCAATGTCAAAAGTTGATGTCAACAAACTGTTAGGGAGGAGAAATCAGTCTGGGCTTAGGGAAGAAAGGAAGACTTCGTGAAGTAGATGATTTTTGAGCGGAGCCTTAAAATACTGATAGAATGTATATACTGCGAGCAGGGCACTGGGGACAAAGTCTACCTTGACTGGATATTATTAAGGTATCCAAGATGAACAGGTTGGTGGGAAAGTGTGTTGGCTGATGGGGGTGGATCAGCTTGTCTGTCTGAGAGGAGGTGAGAGGTTGGAAGGATAGGTTAGTGGGAGCACACTGAAATTACAGAAGAGAGTTCGTTGTTAGAAAAGCCCCTTGTGACACAGAGCCAAATATTAATTAGCTGTCAGAGAAGTAAATGTCTGGGAGACTCTAAGGAAAGGTAAATACATCCTCTGGAATAGTGCCTGGCACATTAGGAAAAGTTTTGTTTCTGTTTTTGTTTTTAATAATATATACAGTTCAGTGAGTTTAGAAAATTGTCATATGGATAATGTCATGTCAAACGAAACTAGGCCTTTTTTCCAACTGACTCCTACGATTGAAGGGATAAGTATATGCATGGTCCGAGCCAATCTGCTGCATCTGGAGGAAAATAATTCTTGTGGGCGAAGCAGCGGAAGGGGACGTCCTGGGCCGACGTGCCATGATGGTCGTTCCTCCAACCCGCACACCCGTGCCAGCACAGATAGCTGCACAGCACAGCCTGGAGGGAGGGGGGCTTGCCAGGGTTGGAGGAGCCAAGGGCCTCTGAGCCCAAGGATCTTAGTCTCATTCAGGAGCCGTCCTGACTCTCCTCCTTTGAACCACTAGCTGCCCCCTAGCGACAGAGATGGCCTGGTGCTTCTTTAATGTTTGCAGAATACACGGACTATGTTTGTTTTTTATTTCTAAACCGTACCTAATTTTTACAGACCTTTCTTCTTTAATGTTTTGCCCAGATGCACATAATCATCCTTTTGCTCATGACTAGACACAGCTGGGGGAAGAATGTCTGCTAGATGAGACTTTAATTAACTTCCTCAGGAGTACGGCTTGGGATAAAACTACAAGAATCTTTCTTACCTTTTTCCTGACAGTGGAATCATTTCGTTTGCCAACTCGTGAGTAGTGGGATAGGGTGGGGAGGATGGAAGTTAGAGGTGAAAGAGAAGGAGACGCCAGCTGGGGAAGGACATCACTGAAAGGACACCCCGCACCTGGAATATGGACAGCCAGGTGGTGGGAAAGGTCTTGACCCCCTGGGTTGTATTTTTCAGTTTTGGAACTGTTCAGCAACAATCTGGAAGTGTTCCCAGAACTTTTAAAAGTCTCTGCTAAAGTAATTCTGGCAACAATGTGGACATCTTTGTGATAGGTAAAAGCACACTGTGTTTTTAGGCCTGGTAAATAACTGCATGTAATATCAACAGTGCGTGCTGTTCCTTTCACTCAACTATTATTGGACTTTAAGAGAATTTGTTTCATTATTGGAATATAATCTCTTACTCTTTGAGCTGTCACCATTACTGATCAGAATTGAAGCCATATGATCCAACAAGCACTTTATTCTTTGTTTATGTGCAATACAGTGTACTAGGCACCGAGGACCTGTGAAGAGGAAAGATAGCCCTGCCCTCGAGAAGTCCACACTCTACTGGAGATGTGATTTAAAAAATAGCCCCAGGAAGCCTTGCGTTCGAGGCTGCCAGCTACAACACAGGTGCAAACTACTTACCAACGGCTTGTAGGAGAGGAAGAAATGGATTCACATGGGGAAAACTGGGAAGACTTCTGATTAGGGGTTAGTTTTAATCTTTCCAGTAAGAATGGGACTTCGATAGGTAGGGGAGAGTGAGGAAATGCTTTGCAAATGGAATTTTGATCCATGGCCAGGAGACAGGAAAAATAAGAGATGCTTAGGAAAAGTGGGGGTCTTGGAGCTTGAAGTACCTTGGAAGTGTGGTTTGGGGTGCAGATGGGGAGCACAATGGAATGGGCCAAGGCCAATGGTGGAAGCCTTTGCTCATAGGCCAGGACTTGATTCTCTGTCGGGCATTGCGGTTTTTCCTCATTGTGTGCACACAGAACTCAGACACCCAGTTGGTTGCCATTTGCTAGCCAAAGCTGAAAGTTGTTGGGAAATGACCTGTTCTCTTCCATCCTCTTATTTTGGTAGTTTCCAATAATTGTCATCTGCTCCAATATTCACTTGTAACCTCTAAGTAGATATATACATTTCAGGACTTAATGGCATTGTTTCCTACGTGAGTTTCTGTGTGTGGTAGGTGTTCCACTGGATGAGGGCTTCATGGTCAAGTGACTGTGCTCACCTCTGCACACTGTGCCCCTGTCTGGAAGAGTCGGGTTATCCAATAGCATATTCATGGTTCTGAGGAGTAAAAATCCTTTTAAACTCTGCATGCCAAAGAGCCCATTCATCTTATTAACATCTCACAAAACAAGATGGGAGAAATGTTGCATTAAAGTACACTTCATAAATAGTTTTTATATGTTTCTCCTAGTCCCCACAACATCCTTATGAAATAGATGTTGTTGTCCCCACTTTTCATATGAGAATGGAAGGTTAAGTACTTTTCCCAAGTTCACGGGCCGAGAGAAGAGCCAAAATTTGAATCCGAGATTTCCTAACCTGTCACCATTTCGCCATTTTGTGCCACCTCCTGGATTCATGTCTGTCATTTCATCGAGCACCAGTGTGGCCTAAACTAGCTGACTTTGGACTCTATCTTCAGCAGTCCTTCCAGTGATAGCCTGTGCCCTAAATTCTTACTCGTCCTGTTCAACACCTTTCATGCCCCACACTCTTTCAAGGGGACCTTGACCATTCCAGAGTCCCTAGTATCACTGTATTTTTTTTTTCCCACACACTCATCTCTGTTTTCTGGTTATACACTGCTTAAATTCGGAGTCCATTTAGTAGGTCCAGCATCTTGCACAGTCCTTGGCCCATGGTGTTGCCCAGTACTCGTTTGCTGAATGAGCACGTGACAGCGAGCATTTCTCAGGTGTGAGTGTAGAGAGAGAGGCTCTGGTGCTCATTCTAACTCTGGTTCCCATTGTGCTAGTTAGTGTCAGCTTGCTAAGAAACATATAAGATGATGTTTTGTGTATGTAGTCAGTCATCTCATAGAAGATAGTATAGTTATCCTATCAGAATGTGAGCACAAAATTGTACCAACACCATGTAACAAGCCAATCAGTATACCTAAAAAGCCAAACTGGAAACTGGGAAATGTGCTGCCCAAAGGGACCTCAGAAAATAGTTGTTTTTACAGGTTTTGACAGTAATGGGCATGAGGCACGCCCAGGTGGAGCAAGGTCTGTCCTTGGTTTCAAGCTTCCTCTGACTTCCTTTTACTTCTACAATTTTTAGCTTTGGCTTTGGTAGATTTTAATGCAGACCAAGAGTGCTTTTTTTATGCATGAAATCTTGTATTTATAGAACAAAAAGTACCTTAAAAAAAAGAGGTGTAATGAATCAGGTAGAAGAGCCAGGACTATAAACAGTCACATACATATTTCTTTATAGGACTGAGGAAAAACTCAGGAAATAAATGCAATATTTAAAAAAAAAAATTAGATTTGAAAATTAAAATGATAAATTCCTGTATTTAGATTTTTACTCAATTAGTTCTTATAATCTTTGTTCTTTTAAGCATTTGTTGCAGCAAACCTCCTTTAAATATCTTAAAACTTCTTGTCAAAATAGCTCTAGTTTCTAATGCTAACTTGAAAACTGTGAATTAAAATATCTGAAATAGAAGTTAAGGGGTAGCTTAGTAGAAACTAAGTTATAAATAAGAGTAAGCTCTAACTTAAGTTTTCAAAACACCAATTATGGGTATTCAAGTGCATTTACACAAGCTGGGTGTGTTATTTTTGGAGTTAATAAGCAATTTTGCAATGTTCTATATATCACTTTTTAAGACATGATAAATTGTCCCTAATGGCATTGTGTGTATAAACTAGAGCTGTTTCTGTCTTGTGTATTAGTCCCGGGATTGGGTGGTACACCTGAAAAGGCTTGGATTTTAATGGGGCCTTTTTAGCACTTTTGCACCTCGTATGTTCAGGATTATGTTTGATTGATGACTTTAAACGTGCTGGCATGAGAGACATGTAGACCTTAATGCTCTTAAACCATTTGTTTTCCAGTCTCTGTAAAAGGCCCCTCTGTTTGGGGGTAACACTTTATCCTTCTTAAGTAAACAGAAATAGGTTTCTGGGATTTTGCTTTTTAGCATTGTAAATCCAGCAGGAAAGAGACAGGCTAGAGGCTTTTAAGAGAAGGCTAAATACACTGTGTTCCCATTTTATTAGGGTAGTCTGAAAAAATCAGAGAGAGAGAGAGTGTGTGTGTAGATATATTTTTTCTCCTAAATTGTATTCAAATAACTTTTTTTTTTTAACCAGAATCTTTTCCTTTGGACCACTCGATGCCTCAGTCATTATCCTCAGCCTGCTGGCTGAGGGCTGTCTTTGGATTCCATCGTCTTGAACAGCTACAGGGTTGGCTACTGTGTGGCCAAGGGGATGTTCTCCTCAGCAGACCTAAGAATAAGAGTTTGGGGGCTGTAAATTGAATCTTGCTTCCCAAAAGGCACTGGGGTTCAGTTCCCCATGCCCGGCGGTGTTTTCTAATCCATTCCTGTAGGATTCCTCCGACTTGGACAAAATCTTCAATGCTTCCGGAGAGGCTCAAAAAAGCTAGCAGCGAGGGCTCCCAGATTCTAATTAACAACCTAGGCACTGTTCAGGAAAAGGGGGGAGATTGCTTCTGCTGAAAGAACACATTGTTTTAAGATTTTAAGAACTGATTATAAACAAGTTGCTCAGGGAGGAGAGACCTACAACAGCAGAAGCGTCTGCACCGGCCTTCAGCACTGGCTCCCAGTTGTCCATCATCTTTCGAGAAGAGAGACCAGCATGGTACTGACAAACACATTTTCACTTCCATCTAGGATATGAACTTAGGGGCTTGAGAATTGAAAGACTAGTGCATTTGCCCGTCTCTATAATATGTTGCTAATTAGCAGTCAGTGTCCTTGTGATCTTTTTCTTTGTCGTCCTCTTGAGGCATCCTATGTCTTTCATTTCCTTCCTCTCCATCTTCAGAAATGCTAAATGGAATATGGATCATTCTGGCAGCAGGGCAGTTTGAGCCCCCTGATTAGTCTAGAATAAAATGTGAAGGGGGAAAAAAAAATGTATGAAATGAGCTGTTGTGTCTCCTTGCTCTCAAGACGTTATTTTGAAATCTTCGTGGGTGGTGATGTATTTGCCGGTGATTCGTTTTCCCTAGCGACCTCTAGGATTTCTGGGAAGGGTGTTCTTTTTTTAAAAAAATACTTTATCATTTTTATTTTATTTTTTATAAAACAGTTCTTATTAGGATAAATCTTTATAAATGAAGTGTGAACATGATAGCAGAAAAGATAAAAGTCCCAGATACAATCTTAGGGCACTTAACATGACTCACAGCCTCAGAGCCTTTAATCACCATTTTGCTGCTGCTGCTGCTGCTGTCTTAAGTCTGAGTGAAAAGTTTCTGAGACCTTTTTCACCAAGTCATCCTAAAAGTATTTTTCACTTACACTCTTGAAATTGTTTATCATAATGGGTATTTTGTAATAAAATGGGCTAAATACATATATCCGATTTGGGTCTGTTAATAACTTCTGTGTATACACTATATTTAGTGAACATGTTTGGTAAATACAATAAGTGTAAAAGACTATCGAAAGTGCCTCAGCAGCTGTCACACTGGAAGCACCGTGAATAGAAGTACCGTGTAGAATGCGAGGGAAAAGCTTCTGTGTGTGTAGATAAATGGACTGATGGAGCCAGAAGAGATCATATGGTCATCTGAGTCAACTCGAGCAGCGTATAAGTGAGAAAAATTAGTCCTAGTGAAAGGACATATGTGATGGTCAAAAGGGGCTGGAACTAAGGTTCCTCCAACTGGGGGTCCACTGCTCTTAATGTGCGCCAGGGTGTACTCTGGCCTTTGTTTTTAGATGCCATGCATTCGCCATCCCCCACATAAACAGGTGAAGGTGTATCAAAATAATTTTATTAAGTGTCATTTTTATTTAAAAGTTCACACAAATGGAACCACAGAATCTGCCTCATAACTTTTCACTTCTGAGGTATTTTGTTGTATTCATACTGTTACAGTGATGAACCACTCACAAGTTAGTTACAAATGCAGCTAGTTGAAATAGTCATCCATAAATAACCAATTAATTAAACTTACCTAATGTCATTTAGATAATTCGCCTGGCACATAATTGATCCTCAGTAAATATATGTTGATTCAGTCTTCCCTGTCTCAGCTCCATCTGGAGCCAGTTTCTCAAACAGTGCGCTTTGAGTCAGTCACTTTGGGTGATATTTTTTAAAAATGCAAATTCCTGCTACCTGACCTCTGTTCAGAATCTGTGGGATAGGCCTTGAAATTCTATATTTTTAACAAACTGGGCAGGTGATTCTATGCACATTGAAGTTTGAGAACTACTACCTAAAGTCAAGAGATTGAAATCATAATTGATTAAGTTATCTTAAGTTGATCAGTTAAGTTGAGGAACTAGATACCTAAATGTAATTACCAAACATATTTTTTAAAGCAATTATGTAGGTTCTGTAACACTAGTCAGCATATGACAATCTTTTTTTTGTACTTGTTACTTACAACATAATTCATCCTTATAGCAAATTATTTAAATAAGATAGAAGTCTATAAAATAAAAAATAGAGGCTCCTCCCATGCCCCCTGCCCTTCCTTCCATCCCTCCTATTCTCACTCCTCAAGGATAACCACTATTAACAGTTGGTGCATACGGTTTGAAATGATTTTCCTTATGTATTTATATGTTTTATCTGTATGCGAGGACATATTTATGTGTGTTAATATATATGCACATATATATTCATTCATTTAACACATATTCGAGCATCTACTGTACACCAGGACTGGGTACTGAGTAAACAACAGTGACCAAACAAATGAGATTCCTGTTCTCTTGGAACCTGCACTGTCATAGGGAGATAGGCAGTCAATGAAAGTGCAGTGTTAAGTGTGGTAGTGATGCATGCTCTAAAGAAAAACAAAATAGGATAAAAGGATAGAGAATTCCAGGGGGTTCTACCGAAAGCGGGCTTTTGACACGACCAGACTGAGGAGAGAGAATGAGCCCTATGCGTATCTTAGAGAAGAAAAGGCCACGATCCTCCTAGGTTATGTGTGCAAAATCATACTTTTTTCTTTTAATACAAGTATATTATGTGTACTGGCCGTGCATCTTGCGTTTTCGATTCAACAGTGATTTGTAGACTTATTTCCGGCATCTGCATACAACATCGGAAATATTCTTTTTCAGTGACTGCTTAATATTCCATAATGTGTCTGTGCCGTACTTTAACCAATCATGTATTTTCGGACTTTTTTTCCTTTACGTTTTACTTTCACAAGCAATACTGCATAGAATTCCATGGGCTATAATTTTGATATTTATAATAGGATTAATATTATATATTCTATTGTAAAGTGAGTTTATTTGCAGTATTTGGATCATATCAGCCAAGTACGACATTACTTACTGTTCAAGAATAAAGGAACCAGACCTTGGGGTACAACAGTGTGTAATATTCATTTTACATGTAGAGGTAAGGGTCCCTTAATTACTTTTAATTTTAAATTGGGCCATCAAAGAATTCTAAACCATGTTTTTATCATAAAAGATCATATTTTTACGGTGCGCCGTCTTTTAAAACTTATTCAGCCAACTGTGCGGGCGCTGGTTGTTATTCACAGGATTGGGATCTGTGCGAGTTTGTTTGTTTTTATCAAGTCTGTTCTCTTACAGTTGGGTCGTCATTTATTCTTTAGTGCTGCTGCCTTTATGTTGTTCTTGGCTCCAGAAGTATTTAATCTGAACTACATTTTGTCCTTTAAATGTGATATATTCTTATTAATTTTTTTCTTAATTATAAAATTAGAACTATATTACCTAGAAATAATCGTTGTTATAACATTTTGGCATATATCCTTCCAGTTTCTTTTTTCTTCAGTGCACTGATTTCTTTTTTCAATCCCAGCTTTCATTGTAGGTTACCCAGTTCCAACATCTGTCTCATAACCCGCGCTGAGAATAACCCATTACCTCTCTCACAGCACCTCTCTGTTGCTAGTTACTTCGCTGTGAACGACCCAGCGGACTGTCTCCTCATTGTCAGTTGCATAGACATGTGCCTTACAGGTTGTTTGCCAAGTGAATGGCTTCTGGGGTGGCAGGTGATGTCACTGCAATGCTCCGAACCCCTGGATACTTGCCCAGTGGCTGTCATCATGGCTTCAGAACAGTCCTGCATGCGGAGAGCATTTGTACCCATGATTCGCATTCTTCCTCAGGCACGGGGATGGGGGTGACCAGAAAGTTCCCTTATGCCCCTCCTTATTGCCAGGCCCTGAAGGAGCATGCTTTGGATTTTCACAGAAAAAAATTTTTGCTCCCACACTATTTCTCATACCCCCTTCATTCTTCCCACTCCCTGTTTCACCACCACCAGGCTTGTGGGAGTTGGCATTTGACAGGAGGCTTTTCCCCACCTTGGAATTAAGAAGAAGTAAGAGCTAACTCACCTCTCCAGTTAAGCTTCTCTTAGGAAAGGGCTTTTTGTCTTTGAGTTTCTGCAAAGCCCACAACGGACCAGAGTAAAACACTCTGTGATTTGGGAATGAATATTTATTTAATGCAGGAATTATTTAAAAATGAGACTATATGGCAGCCATTTAGCAATTAAATGTTTTAATTTGCACCCCAAGAATGGCTTAAGCAATATTGAATTAAGTTTGCTGTATTCTGAGTTACCGGCGTTAGTAACTTAGCTTATTTTCTTTAAAACCTAGATAATTTTCCAAGCAATTTGTTTTAGATGTAGATAAATCTGTTGGTCCTCAGTGTGCTCCTTCATCATGTGACCCAAACCTCCCAAACTTGCCTTATGCAATTCATCAATCCTTCTGTGGAGTGTAGCGTGCAGTGTGTAACTACTGGATTGTTTTTAAATGAAGGTGATTTTTTGATATTTTTTTCTAAAACACCGTTTTATAGTATTAAAACTGAGAGTAGAGGTGAGAAAGACCATAGTATATTAAAGAAACACATTAATTGTGCCTAAAGGTGTTTGTTTTTTCTTGAAATGCCCACTTAGTTCCCAACTGATCAAAGGATGAAGGTTCCAGAGAGTCTTTCTTCTGACAGACGTGCTTATGTAAGGGGTTCCCTTCTAGAGAGACTTGTTATTTTATAAACACATGCATATGCATAAGAGATTCTGCCCAATACTCCCACTTTCTGATCTGCACAGCATAGCGGAGCACCCCATGGAGTCAGAGAACAAAGAAAATCTTTACTCTGAAATTCTTTCCTGGAGCTGAATATGTCCTCAGCTTCAGAAAGGAAATCCCTGGCATGGATCAGGTCACCCCTCTGGCCTTCCGAAGGCAATTCGAGGCACCACTGGTGTGCACCCCAGGAAAACAGTACCCTTGGAGGAACTGGAACTTGGGTTGATTTCCTATTAGGGAATCAGGTTTTGTTACATTTTATCTACATCATTGCAATTAACTCCTCCAAAGACCCTGTGTGGTAGGTATTAATTACTACTCCCTATTTCACATGAGGAAACCGAAGCTCTGAGAATTTGAATAACTTGCTATACTTATATAGCTATTAAGTGAAGGAGGCAGGATTTGAACCTCTGTTCACCTGACTCCAATGCCCTATTTCTCTTCTGCAAAACACAGGCTATAACCGTAGCAGCTAATGGACGGAAAACCACTCTACCCCATTCAAAGTGGCTGGGTTATCTTTTTCATCCTATAATCAATCTCCGTAAAATTTTTTTCATTGCGTTTATGGCATCCACTTCCTTACACAATAACTGGAAAATGATATGAGAAGGCAAATGGAAAAGATCATACTCCTGTACTACCCTTTAGTATATTGGAGAACTCAAATTGATAAGAACATAGTATAAAGAATATAATTTTTAACCTAGTTTATTCATTTTAATGAGATAGAAGTCACATAACATAAAATTAACCATTTAAAAATGTACGGATCATTCACATTTACAATTTACAATGTTCTTTCGCAACGTTAGATAACCACCGTTTCTGTCTGGTTCCAAACATTTTCATCACCCCAAGAGGAAACCCCATATTCACCAAGCAGTTGTTCCCAGATAGCCCCTGGCCATCAACAGGTCTTCTGTCTGTCCCTATAGATCTATTATTTATTCTGAATATTCCATATAAATGGAATCATATAACATGTGGCTCTTTGTGCTAGTTTCTTTAACTTAGTATACTATTTTTGAGGTTCATCCACATTGGAGCATCTATCTCATTTAGTTCCTTTTTATTGCAGAAAATATTGCTTAAGTGAGGGTCCCAGGTCTAGATCTGCTACTAAATCAATGAAAACTTTGTATGAGCTTCTTACTTTCTCTGAGCTTTAGTGAGCTCATCTGTAAATGTGGGACGTGCTGCAGGAAGCTCTGGAACAAAGGCCTCCTGCTCCATTTAGTAGGGAAGAGTGCATGCCGCATCTCCTTTGCGGAGATTCACAATGCTCCAGGTACCGAAGGTTCTGAAACCTGCTTTACACTGTTGAGCCCAGCATTTCCCAGCTGTAACCAGAGAACCCTTTTAATTCACCTACTTTTTTTACATTTTGTGGGATGTAGTCCAATAGTCTAAGATACTGTAATCTATAACCTACTCATTAGTGAAACCCCACAGTATATCGATTGGCCAGTCAAGTCCATGTTGATCTGGTAGAGACATGGTTACTGGCCTAGAGGTATTCTTTGCCTAAGGGAAGTTCCAAACCTTTGTTGGAAGCATTTGATTGTCCCAATGTTAAGAGTCAATAATGAACATTCTGCAATGCATTGGACTTTCTTTTACAACACAGATAGTCCCTGGTCTACATAGATTCTCATAGATGTGTCATACTGGTCATGTATGTCGATAAAAGCACTATTTAGAATTTTCTGAATCCAGTTTTCCATATAAACACTAAGTACTTATTGCATGGTTTTAGTATCCACTAATTTAAAGGAGCTGTTGACCATTGAAGGATAGGCAGAGCTATGCTGCAGAAACAAATTACCGTAGCTACCTGGTGGCTTAACATGCCATTGAGCATTGGCAGGCGCTTCCGATCACAGTTAGTCAGGGTGTAGACTCACAGAGGCTCCACCGTGGGGCTTGTCACCAGGCACCTTTGTCACAAAAATGAGACACATTATTTCTGGCTATGTAGTCCAATGGTCAGAGTGAGTACATAGCATAGTCCTCCTAACCATAAGAGAGCTAGGGAACAAGAAGCAGGTGCAAAGTTTGGTGAGTACAGTGTTCACGGTATTGGAGTCATTATATATAGGTCCAAGTCTGCTGGCATACAGTGCCTGTGTACTTACATATAGAAATACATCTTGTTATAAATTACTTTAGATAGCGCATTAGATTGATTTTCTAAAGTTATTTGTGTCCAAAGAATATATTAACTCTGAAGTTCATAGCAAGATAAAAAATTAAAAAAATATTCGTTCTGAAAAGGAGGTTGAATGGGGAAGAAGGCTGTTTTTCCAGGTCCTCAGCTTTATCCAAAGCATGTATAGGTTGTGGAGAATTATAGGGACTTAAATAATAGTAGTAAGAAGAACATTCGCTAACACTCCCTATGTGCCAGGCATGATACCAGCCCTGTAAGTAAATTCTATGCTTTAAGCCTCGCCAGACTTGTATGAAGAAACCTCCGAATTCTCCATTTTACAGGTGGAGCTGCTTTCCTCATTCAGGCATATTGGGAAAGTGTGTGTTCCCATCATTTCTGTTCACCCCCTGGCAGCGTGTGGCTACGAAGTAGGACCACACACCGCCTGCTAAGAGGATAATTGATCTTCAGACACTGTAAAGAGACAACAAGCAAAGCCCATGGTTGTGACGATGCAACAGGGTTATCGGAGCAGCTCTAAGGAGGTCAGGGAAGAGATGGGAGGACAGCGGTGATGAAAAGGACATTACTCCAGAACGAAATATCCCCCCACCCTGAAAAGATGGGGGTTGTGCAAATGCGTCACTCTGAGAGTTGCCCTAACTCTTTAGCCAGACTTCAGTAAGTGCCTCTCCCATTTTATCCCTGTCCCCGTGCCTCCCGATTTCTCTCTGATTTCATGAGCATAGGAGCTTGCATTAGCAGTTTAATCAGTTGGAATAGCATTTTCATGTGTTTAATGTGTTTGAATAGCGTTTTCCAGATGGTTCTAGGCCAAAATAAGACCCAAAATGTCAGGACTCACCCTGGAGTATACCATCAGTTAACAAAAGACAAAAAACAACAACCAAAAAAAAAAAAAAACGTACACAGTTAACTCAATTAGAAAATAAAGGCTCTTTCAGACTCTTTGTTCGTGGTTTATCCAGACACCTTTTTTTCCCAGAGTGATACTTCCAATTTTTGTTGAGTCCTTGCTTTCATTACTCAGTCTTTGTTTTCTTTTTTAGTCTTTATTGTGTAAGAAATATGCTTCGGTGGCTTATGCATTTGGAATTGACTTTGTGGAGTAGCCGGCCTTTTCCTTGCCTGTGGCAAGACCACGTTGGTTCAAGGCTAAGAAACCAGGCTGGTCCTACAGAGCCCCTCTGGGTGACTCATGTCTTCAGAGATCCTGATTGTCCGTTTTTTGGTTGGTGTTTCTAGCAGCAGTGTGTGTTGCCCCGAAGGCACCCTCTCATGTGGTGTTGGCTGCACTACACTGTGCTGTTTAATTCTTGTTTTGGATTGTGCCTCCAGTTTTAAGTCTCTTGACGGCGCAGACGGTTTCTTTCTCCAAAGTTTATCAATAGCATTCCATTTCCTCCCGATAACTCCACGCATACACACAACACACACAAACACACACGTACAACTAAGCACAAATTCCATGTTTTCTCCCTTTCGAAAACTAAATATAATCTGTCTGACCTATCTGGAGAATCTGCTGCTTTCTAAGATTTATGTCCCAGTACCCAGGTGACTTGTCACGCTATTGGTCGGAATCACTCAACTTCTTCATTAGACACGCTATTTAAAAACCTTCTATGTAATTATCTTTTTTGACCCTCAGGCTTCCACATTCTTATCTTTATTGTAAACTTTCTTATGGCCTTTGTATATACCCGTCATATATACCTGTTCCAAAAGGCATTTAAGCCTGCTTACGTAGTCGTGTCTGCTTTTCATTAAGTTTGCTACCCATTTGTAACCTATGCCCATTCCCTCCTCCACAGTCTGACTGTTTGTCTCTCTGGGAGATGAACCCTCGATAGAGTGGTCAGGATTTGCTCCGTATGTTCCTTGCCCTTTGAAATGGGCAAGCAGAAAAGCTAGTTCTGTGGCTCTCTTAAGGACACTTGCCAGAGTCGTTCCTGCCTTGCCATTATCTTACAACTGCAAGGCGTGGAAAGCTGGGGCTAGAGGTGCCTTCATTCACGGTATGAGCCAGATGCAGGGAATAAAAGATGGCACGTCCTGCTTTCAAGCAGCATTCACTCTGATAGAATAACGTAGACACATGAATCCTGTTGAGGCAAGACAGGGTGCTTAGGGGTTTGAGGAGAAAGAGATCTCTTTTGGCGGGGCAAATATAGAAGAATTCATGACAGGTACAGCGTTTTAGCTGACCTATGATCAGGGAGTGAGATTGTAAAGAGTAGAGATTGTTAGAGGCATTCCAGAGAGGGAACCACGTGGGTTAAGGCTCAGAAGGGCCCAGTCCAATTTGACTAGAACAGCGGTTTTCAACCAGGGCTGGTTTAGGCCCCCAAGGCCTATTTGATAGTCTCAGCGAAATATCTTATGCTCAGGACAGACCCTCCCATACAACAAAGAGTTATCCAGACCCAAATGTCAATAGGTACCAAGGTTGAGAAACCCTGGAGTAGAGCCTAGACTATATGCCAGAGAGAATTAGGAGAGAAGCTTGAATGAGTATTTAGGCCTAAATTCCGAAAGGTTCTAAATGGTAGTTTAGGGCTTGGGTTTTACTTGGTGAGCAATTAAAGGGTTCTGAGCATGATCAGACCGATGGTTTAGGAAGATTAAGCAATCAAGATGTATTGATAACAGGAGACAATGAGGACAGGGAGACCAATTAGGAGGAAGCACTAGTCTGTGTGAGAGTTTACAACAACAATGGAAAAGAAGAAACAAATATGAGAGAGATTTCAAAGGAAGGTCTCAGGAGAACTGGTGACTAGTTCAAAATGGGAAGCAGAATTTAAAAAGATGCCAGCTGAATAGATGATGTGTCAGCCCTGGGAGACTCCCTTGGCTTGCCTATCCTTAGCTGATTAAAAGAGGTACATAGTGAGAAGACACGCATTTTATTTCATACCTGTTGAATTTAAGGAACTGGGGAGATATCCAGGATGAACTATCCAGCGTGTAATAGGAAATATGGAGTAAAACTCGGAGTAGGCTAAGACAGATTAGGCTTAGAAACAGGGATGATATTTAAAAACCATGGAAGCGAACGAGGACCTCGAATGAGATTATTTGAAGAATGTAGGGAAGAAATATGAGATCAGAACTTGAACTGCCAGTGCTTATGGGTTGAGATGAGGAAGTAGCACCTGCAAGGGAGGGAGGTCGAGGGGTGGGAGAAGTGCTTTGCTCACAGTAGGCAGGCTGAACAGTTTCACGTATGGATGAATGGCCGTCAGTCTCGAGGCCAAGTCTTTCACTCCTTAACTTCTCCTAAGTATGATAAAGCTTTTCATAGTGGCATTTTATAGACCAAAATTCTGGAATTAACCAGCTCATGTATTCGATTTTATTTTTCAACATCAGGACTACATAGAGGGGTACACAGTCACAATTAATATTACTTAGTACTGTTATTTGTACCTACTATCATTGCTTGTTAATTTTCTTCTGCCGTTGGACAGTGTGTTGGAGTGGGAGCCCAGTCCAATATTTTCAGATTAATTATAAACTTCATCAAGGGCTTAAATTGTGTCTGTTGTTCTTTGGCATATTACTGCCAGGCACAGTAGGTATAAATGAAATGCTAGGGACTAATTCTTTCCCAAAATAAAGAGAAAACAAACAACCATAACGAAACAAACAAACAAACAAAGAAAAAAAAAAACAAGGTCATTCTGATTTACTTTCATGGATATGGTATTTGGGGTGGGTTGTAAACCAGAGGAAACATTTCAGATTTCTTATTTATCAGAAGACTAGTGTATTCTTCCAGAACCTAGAGGCCTCTGTGTACTTATTACAACTCAGAATAGCCTTAACCAGACAAATATGTTTAATTTAACTTAAATAATAACCTGAAAGCTTTTTGAACTGTTCCAATAGAAACATTAGGAATTGTTTATAGCTAGCTTTCATTTGGTTTTTCTTTTTCTAAAAGCAAAACAATTTGGGAACTCACAGGATTTTATAGGTGCCATCTATTTTGGAATGCTATTTACTTTTATGATGTTTATTCTTCACCTACTGAAGGGTGTGAACATTATGGGTTTTGCTGCATGGCTACCTAATGCTATTTTTACATCATACTTTATATATAGTGTCCGTTTTTCGGTGCTTCTTTTACGGTTCCCTTGTTGCATGTCAGCAGGAAATCACAATTAAGAGTGCTATGTAAAAGTCTCTCTTGTTTTTTTTTTTTAGCATCGAACTTTTAAGGAAAGAAGAAATTTTTAAGTATTGTAAAATTATAAATAAGTAATTACACATTTATTTCTTTGCTGTGCATTACATAAAGACAGATGATATAATTGCCCTAAAAGATCAAAGCGAATAAACTGAAATCTGAATGTGAGGATTATGGAGTGAAATGGTTAATACTAAAAAAACTGCCTTGCATACACTTGCTTTTTGGTTCTCTAAAAATGATTTACTAGACACACATGCTTTTGAATTAATCAGATATGCAAGCACGTGAACAGGAAGGGCCCCATCTAGTTTCTACATATGTGAATCAAAGATGGGATTTGTTTGAATTACCCTTTAGCCTCCATTGTTAAAATCAGAATTAAGTTCTTTGTTTAGTGAAGCATTAATAGCAATCTTGAGATTGCTGAGAAGGGCTGGTTGCTGGCAGAGAGTTCTCAGTGTATTATGCTGTTTACCTAAGGGTTATATTCAAGAAGCGCTCTGAACAGCTGGGCTGATTATTGAAAATGCCTCATAGTAACTTCCAGCCTAGGCTGATCGATATGGGTGCAAAGCTTTATATGGGAGGGAGCTATTTAAACATTGAGAGCCCCGGGGATAAAAGAGAATGAAAAAATAATGCTGGACAAATATGCTGAAATGTTCAAAGGATGAGAGAAGTATCTTGTCTTGCTGTAGGGGGAAAATTCCTAAACAAACAAACTAGAAAATTTTTTAAGTTTATCTTGCAACGGCACCCTAAAATTTTAGTTATTTTACCTTATAGCAATGCCTTAAATATTTAGTTATTTTATAATAGCCTCCTAAACATTTAGTGGGAGGAGGAAAGACTAAATCAAGAATATTGAAAAACAATTTTGTTTTTATTAATTTGAAATATAATCTGTTACATAAAAGTACATAAAATTCTTTTCAGTGATACTATAAGGAAATATTTAACTTCATTGTTAAGTAGATCAAGCTCCCTGTATTTTAAATCTCTTAGGATCATTGGAAAATCATAGCGTGGTTGATAAACTTAAACACCTATATGTAGGCAAAAAATTTTTATTTCTTAAATATTTTCTGCTATAGAGATTTAGAATAGAGATATTAACACTTCCTTTTGTCTTAGTCCTACCAAAACAAGTTTGTTTGTTTTCTAGTTGTGTTTTTTAATGATTTTATACAATAAATAAAAACTATACTAGTTATATGAGATCTTATCTCCTAAAAACATTTGGTGAAATTATGACATTGAGGCAAAGGTATCAGCATTTGAAAGCCTGCTTCTTTCTACAAAATGGATAACAGAGAAATGCTCCAAAAAAAGAAGGTGGAGAAAAAACTCAGTTTTTCAAAGCAGAAACCTTTGTTGAGAAATCCTACATCTTGTTACATTCAGGATTTCTTACTCTTACTCTGCACATGAACAACAGACAGGAAGTTCAGAAACACAAAGGCAATCGATATGAAAACTGTGAAAGTCTCCTAATTAATCAACTCACACAAACTCTCCAAGTAAGAGGATTTTACAAGCATTTCAATTAAGGCTTTCTCTTTTTATTACCAAATTTCATTGACAATTAAAAATGAGTAATCAGAGTTGACATGGTTATAAAAAGCAAAATATTATTTAAGCACTGAGCTTTTAGACTTATAGAAGACTTTGATATTCTGATGTTTATTCTTTTGATGAATCACATAGACGATTGTTAATTGGATAGTTATTCTGTAACAGTGATGTTTTAAAATTTAAAATGGGTAAGTCTTTGAACATGTTTGTATTTCTCTCCTCATGTGAACATCATCATTTTGGCATATTCATACCTGGAAGCTACATGACTAACGTTATTAAAATTTAACAGTAATATATATGCAAAGAACTACCTTACTGAGTGAAATGTTTAAGAACTGATGTTCTGTGACATTTTTTTTTACTTAATGCTCTAGAATAGCCTGTAAACATTCAGGAGGCCTGGCAGCAATTCTGTTTACCTCTGAATTGATATTGAAATATAAGAAACTTATTGACATTGAAAAAATATATACAGAATATAGAAAGTTTTGTAAAAAACAAAGGTCAGCTTAGTTTAATACTTCATTTCTGATGTTAAAAGAGAGATCTATTTGAAATCATCAGTGATTATCAGCTCTTAGGCTAAACATCTAAGAAGTTTTCAGAAATTACGTGCATTGCCAATATGGTTTATGTTGGCTTTCTGCTCTGAAGACTAAAACATAGATCATGAAACAACATGGCATTTCATGATTCTCTCCCTCCCTTGGGACAGTGGGAAAGTTATTTAACTCCTTTGTGCAGTGTTTCTTCACCAGAAAATTAGAATTAACCATTTCCGTCTACCTTCTGCAGGGGACTTTGAAGAGTGAAAATCCATGGCCATTTAGAGTTAAAGAGATGCAATTATGTCTCTTTAACCAAGAATTAAGTTCATAGAATATACAAATATATCTCGAATTGTTTTCATTTTCAAATACTCTTTTAAAATGTCATCATATTAAATCTATTTTATATTTCTCTTGTAAAAGTACTAAAGAGATGTTAAAGATGTCATATTAGGATGTCTTTAATAGCAAGACTCACCAATATCATTAAAATATCATCTACCTATGAGGCATAAAATTCTGTTTTAAGAATGAAACATGGGAGTTGTTTTTTTTTTTTAATAAGCAGAAACTGCCCCATTTATCAAGAATTATAGCAGTCAGTCTTTGAATCTGACTGAAACCTCATTTTGCCCAAAGCTTGCCCCCTCCCATGCCCCAACTCCACAGCCTCTAATGGAGAACCAGCTCCTTTGGGTATCAGGCCTTGCAAAGCCTGGAGGTGGGTACAGAAGATCTCAGCACTTCAAGAAAACACACACAACACTAGCTTCTATAGATAAATATTTAACTGGATCAGGTTTTCCACTTTATAAGTTATTTGTTCGCCTTTATTAGTGTACTGTGTTAAGGGCTCTGGTGTGGAGTTCCGATAGAAAAACATGTAAAACATTTTAATATCAGCCCATCATTGGGCAACTACCGAATGAGGCAGTCGTTTTATGTAAAGAGAATCAATATTCTTTTGCATATAAGAGAGTAGTAGCCCTGAGGGTAGTCTAAATGCAAAATACAGGGCTCAGTCTGGAAACAGATCTTAGTGTCTTTCGTTGTCTGGGCTCTAGAAAGATGGTGATGAATGCTGTGGTTTAGCATGCATGTGACTCAGTAGGAAGGCACAGGTCTCAGTTTTCTAGCGACAGTGGGCAATCAGGCACATTCTCATTGGCTGTTTTGTATAGCTTCAAAAGAATAGTAAATATTGCTTTGTTGTGACTTACAGAAAAAGCAATCGCTTTTTTTCAAGGTAAACATTCTAAAAGGAGGCGGGGAAAAACAGCAAAAGTCACGGATTTTCTTCTGTTGGAAAAAGCAATATCTGAGCAGGCTTGTAGAGCTGTCAGTCGGGCACTTCAGGCTCTCTCTCTGATCATGCTGTTCGAACGCCTTCGCAACTCTCCTTCCAGTCCTCCTGCAAGCTCTCGTGATCCCATACGTCCCATATTACCTCCCCACTACCCCACCCCTCACATGCCAAGCTTGCTGTTGATAAGAGAAAAACCACAATAGCCGCTTTCCATATTTTTGCCCAATTCAGAGACGTTGAGAACTCCCACCAGGGCTCATGTGGCCTCAAAGTGGGGGATTTAGAGGAACTCTCAGAGGCCATCAGAAGTGACCAGGTGATGATGTGCAATGGCAGTGTGGATTCAAGAATGACGATAACCTTAGCAAGTAGTAGCGGTAGCGGTCCTGATAGTGTGGACGTGGTCTCAGGCAGAAATTCCAGAGAGAATTGACCAGCCTCAGCACTGAAGCCCCACTTGCAGAAGGTCGCCCTTACGGGACCTTCTGTACTCATTACCTTTAGCAACCCTGTCCCCTCCCGATGCTCACTTCCCTTTTCCCTCATCATCTCTTTTCAGGGGATCTCTAGATTACCCAAACTTCCAGTTGTATTTTACGTGCTGCCCAAAGTGTTTCCTTTTGTAAACCACATTTGACACATCCCTGTGTCAATCCATTATATAAACTGTGTAGGGTTTTCAGTTGGCAGGCTAATTCCTGCCCTTGCACCCTTTGTGCACAAATGGACAAGAAAAAGACAGGAACCATGTTAGCCTTCATGAATGACCAAAGTCGGGGTGCCACTGAGCCCAACTTGATAACACAGTGTTAAGACAGAAAGAGTCTCAGATAACCAAAATCACTCTCTGAGCACCAAGTTAACAGGTATTGCATTTAATATGTAATAAATGCAGTATTCATAAACTTATATATGCCTCGTGACTTTTGTGTCAGCAGGGTTTCTGTAGGCCTCTATTTATATCAAATAAACTTCAAATATTCCAAAACGTAGTCTACATCTGGCCTCATTTTTGAACCATCTCTCTAGGAACATTGCTAAAATAGTAGATTGTTCCAGTTTTTTTTCCTAATGAGAAAAATCCGTGTGTTCCGTGATTATTAATAATAATGGCTTCAAATAAATTATTAACTGGTTGCATGGGAATGTACTTTCTAGCAGCTGAGGAGCTCTTTGGAAAAGAATTCTGATTCCCACTGCAAAATGTCTAAGTTGTGTTCCTCTGACCTCTCTCCTTCATCTCTTCCCTTAGTTATCAGCCATCCCAAGCAGAGTTGCCAGAGGGTCAGCGAGGGAAAGATGAGACAAATGTGAAGGCTTCATGGTTCAAGATTATAGTGACATTTAATAAAAATTTAAAAGGAGTTAATGATTCTTATATTTTTGACATATGAATGTTGGAGCATTCTATACATTTTGTATTCAGAAGAACTCCAAATACTGGCTCATATACACACACTCATAAACATACTAAACTATATCTATATATTCATCTCTCTGTCTCTGTGTACCTATATATATCGCTATACATAGAGATGTAAAGATAGAGATGGGTATGCCAAATGACCACCATTTACGAGGCATTATGAGGTCGGGGCGAGTGAATAATGTTTAAGATTTATTCCCTGCCCTGAGAGAGTTACCTGCAGTCTGGGTGGGACACAGGCATGAGCACGACCAGTCATTCTTTAGCAGACACACTTTGTGTGCTCAGTGTTAGGCAGTCCACTAGACTCTGGGCACAGAAGAGCAAAGCACCAGGCCTTGGGATATGTGTCGTCATTGTGGTGCAGGTAATGAACTGATCCATGTTCGGAGAAGGGAGAAACGTTGCCAGCAGAGTTGATCATGAAAAGCATTCTAGGCAGCATTTCCCTTACGCATAATTCTCTGTGCATGTTTTCGATTTTGATTATAATACATTTTGAGACATGTAAGTCAATGGTCATTTATAATTTTTAAAAGGTCTTATGATTTTGTAAGTAAATCTTTAAAACTCCAGTTTTACTCAAAATAATCCAAAGCCATTTACTATGATTTAAAATATTCATAAAGCAAGGTGATGATTACTCTCGAGACCATTGGACAAAGCCCCAAAGTGTGTTAGATATAGGCCAGAAGCCTCTGTCCTTTGTTATATCTTATGAGTCTATTAGGTTTAAAAAAAAAAAAGTCTATCCATTTTTACTATTCCTGTTCTATCTTCGACACTTAAAAAATAGAATTTTAGTGCAACAGTCCAAGAGGATGATCCTTGAGAAATTCTCTTTCTGTGTTGCATATACTACCAGAGATGTAGAAAATCAAGGGAAAAACAAACAAATATGCTTTGCCTATTAGCATACCACAAGTCCATTCTCCTAAAGTTGCATAACTTACTGAATTAGGCAAGTGCTATAAACATTGCATCGCTGTTGACATTGAACATTGCATCGCCGAAAAGAAAGGGGTGTATGTGTTTTTCCATTTGCTATTTCAATAGTCTAAATTGCAGTGGCAAATGAAAATACAATTGAATCTCAAGTGAATGGCCAGGAACACCATATATTTTATGAAATATGGCAGCATAATGAATACGAAGTAAAAAAAAAAAAAAATGTCCTGGCTTTCAAGTCCTGATGGTTGTGATGTGATTGAATCATAGTGCATTCTGTTTGATGTCTGGGCTTTGCTATTCAGATACGCTGCAAAGTGTGTGCATCGCCATCTGAAGGTGCACCTGGCAAACCCGCACGGATGTAGTTTGTTTGTCCTGCACCTACAAGAAACATATATATTTAGAGTGGAATTTAAGTAGGAGTATTTAAATTCTCCTAATTGTGATAGATTCCCCACACAGAGAAAACTATCAGGTGTAAAAGAAACTGCTTAGGATTTGAAGGAATTTGACAATTTTGTTGTAGTTCCTAGCCTGGCAGGTGGTAATAATGCCTATGCCAGCACTGTCAAAATATGAAAATTAAAGTGACGATGGGTTTTAATGAAATCCATTTGACAAATATAATTAAGGTGTTTTAATATGAAGTCCTGTAATAAAGACTACCGGTGGACTCCCTGAGGTCCTGACTAATTGTGTAGATTGCTTTTAAGCTTTGAATAGTTTTATTGGATAATGAACTGTTAAGAAGTGTTAGATCTTTCTTAAGCAGAATTTGGTTTGAAAAAGAAGAGGAGAGACAGGCCTGAGGTGTGGCATTTTAAACATAATTAGAAGAGAGATTTAAGTTAACATCTTTGATCTTGCTGTCAGTTTTTGATTAGAGCTGTAAATGCTTTAATCAAGTGTAGTGTAGTCATTACATTTCTAACTGTTTTTTAAACTGCGAAATTACTGAGACATTGACATCAATTTTTACGCATTCTGAAAATTTGCAGCAAAATTGGGTTTATCTGAGTGTTTATATTAGAATATCTGATTATACCGGCTTACCAACCTTAAACACCATGGCAGAATTATACTGTGCTGAGGACTAGTTTCATTTCCATAGCAGTTGGACATAGCAGCTAAAGAGTACCATTATTTGATATTTATTTTGCTTTCTAGGAATGTGTTTGCAAGTTGAAAGCACTCATCATATGGAATTATTCCATTAAAGTGTGTAGATAAGGGAATAACCTCAAACTGTTCAATCAAGAGGATTTTATAATATTGAATGTTCTTAACTTTCACTTTCCAAGAACCATTGTTTGCTGGATAGCTCACTACAATCATCTGATGTCATGTTTGGTTTTTTGTTCCCATCCCTGGTACATAGTAAGCACTCAGTAAATATTTGTTGAATGAAGAGTACTCACTTTACAACAGCTGAGTATGTAACCTACTTGAATTATTTTCCCAAAATTAAATAAAATTGAAATAAGTGAACTGTAAGGAAAAGGTACGTTTCCCCTTCCCTTAGCTACCTGCCTTGACCCAGTTACTCATTATAGGGTAGAAATGGGTATATATTTGGTATTTCTGACTAATTTCAGATAGCAGCACTAAAATGATGAGTTAGACCAGTGTCGTGTGGGATTCTCCTTAGTGGAATTCTGCCTCACTAGCATTTCACCCACAACTGCAGAAGTGATTGGGCTATTTTAAGGAGCCATGCCCCAGGGCCATTCATTGACTCTAATAAGGAGTCCACACTGATTACGTGGTCTTTAACTTTGCTTCTTGTATCTTATATATTACATAGGATATGAAATGAAGAGTTAAAAAATCTGCGTTCTAATCCAAACTCTCAATAATACACCATTTAGAAAAATTGCTTTTCTCCAGACAATCTAATCCAACCCCTGAGTGGAATAAATAACTTCTAAATCGCCACTGACTCTAAAATTCTATTGATCAGTGTCTAGCTATCTAAATAAGTCTCTTTACAACCTTTACCCTTTTAGCCTTTCTCTGTCTTAATGCTCTCTCCTTTTTACTTTTCTTTATACACCTTTATTTTTTCTCTTGGCCTTCTCATCATTCATTTACTTATCTATTCATCCATCCATCCATCCATCCATCCATCTATCCAGAAAGTTTGTATTAAGTATCTGTTATGTACCAGAAATTATATGGGAAAGAAACAATACCAAGTAGCAATATATTATTTATTGGTTACCCGCTGCCAGAGATGGGAAGTGAGTAGACAGGAGAGAATACTATCTTTTTACCATCTGCCTTGATTTATGTGCCATTGAATGGAACCACATCCCTTTCAACACATGCCTTTCAACAGTTTTACCTGCAATACAGCTAGAAATAAAACCTTCCATATATAGCATTCAGCAACCCATTCCATTGTTTTTAAGTATGTGCTGTTTGCAGTTATTTTCATGTCAGTATTATGTCCATTCGGAAGCTACGGTGAAAAAAATTAGCAGTCATTGTTTCCATAGGTCTTTACTTTTGTCTTCTAAGATTTGAAAACAAATGTGAGTTTTACAGGAGGGTATCAGTGTTTGCTGCTGTAATTGTTAGGTTATCAATAGGTGGTCAGTGCTTAAGTTATATCAGAAGATATCAACATTATTGTGAGGCAGATAATTACGAGTGTAGGGGCAAGAAGCTTGGGGTGGAAGTCATGAAATGTGGAGTCCTGGAGACCTGCAAAGATGATGATGAACAAATTGAGGAAGATACCATATTTTTATGTTAGTTGATGCAGCTCATTTGCTGCATTACTCTACTTAGCACCTGCACGGTGTTTTATTCTTTCTTGTAGTGGTAGTGATTTTTATATCATTCTACCCCACTTAAGTGTGAGCTGCTGTATTCTTTATGTCTTCACAGTCCCTGCCACGTAGTTGGCTTTCAATAACATTTCTTGGATTGAATTATAATCCCACCTCTGATATAAAATTTGTCTCCATGAGCAAATTGTTTAACCTTCCTGGGAGAGTTCATTTCATCAGTATTTCCAAGAAAAAAATGAATGGAGAATCAATCCACGGACGAATGAAAGTGACTGCAAAACTTTCCCATTACTATCATGGGCTTATTGTAAACTACTACTTACCTCTCCAGCCCACCCCCAGATGAAATAAAGATTCTCCGATGGGACCATGGCAATTTTCACTTTCGGAGTGTTTGACCAGTGCTTTGAGATCATGATGAAAGACGTGTAGGGTAGGGAGGGGTTGTTTAGGTGTGATCACTTCTGAATCCAGAAATATAATCAGAGTCAGTCTGCTTATAAAATCATCAACACACTATTTCCCACTGCACTAGGTGTTCTTTTGAAGTCTCTCATACCAGGCTTTGACCTCATTTCTCAAGATGTATCCACAATTTCTAAATGGAAGATTTTGGTAAATATCAGGCAGCCCGACATGTTTTTGAGTGTTACTTTCCATTTAACACTTAAGGATATCAACGAGGTAAAATACGATATGCATATTCTGCAGTGCTAACCGGCATTTCAACGAAGTTGTCAAGACTAAAACTGTGTTTTCCCTGTAAGTTATATATAGATTTGTTTATCATTAGTGCAGAATGTTTACGATCTCACCTAGAAATTTTTTTGTTACATAATTCGTATGTTATACATCGTCTCTACATTGTTTTTTATTTTTTTATTTTTTAATGCATTGCTTTTAAAGAGAACAAGGAGATAATCTGCCTAGAAATTACACATCAGTGACTCATCTAGATTGACTTAATAGCTTCCTATGAATAAAGTAAAACAGATTTTCCTACTTCATTGGAATTAAGGTTTAAGAGTAAAAACATGGGAAATGAAAATCAGCTCAAAGCATATTTATTCTCAGTCCATCTTGTTCTCACTAAGGAAAGAAAGTTGATGGTTTGCGCCAACTTCTGCCTCTATGAAACTGGTCAGAAGTGGCATCTCATATATTCAAGGGTAATCTTAGGACATGGTGTACTTCCTTGTCACTGATGGCTCCATCGTCAGGTTTCTGAGAACAGTTCTGATACCGGGCTCGGTGTTCCAGATTCTAAAATGAGCATCATCCACTATAATTACATTAAATCATCTATAGGGTAAAACAACATTGAAGTTTATGAAAGCATTGCAGACAGTTCAAAAAGAGTTGCATGTTTCTGTGGTACTGAAAAATCAAAAATAATTTTGAATTTATTCTCTCTCACTTTTTAAAAGGCTTGTTGTTGTTATTCTTTTGGTGGGACCCTTAAACATTCTTTCTATTCAGCAGTCTTTTTTTTTTTTTTTAATTATTATTTTAGTATTTTGAGCCTCTAATTTAGTAATGCAGTGTGTTAAATACAGCATCTTGCTTTCAAACAGGAGTTCAGTAGGAGATAAAAATCCCTAATTAACAAATTCTCAGCCTGGGCGAAATGGTAGTGGGTTTGGGTTTGTCAGTGGATATAATATATACCTATTAAATAATTTGTTTAATCACCTGTTAAGACTTTGAAAGATCTCTCTTTACTTGCTGTGTACAACAAACATTTTGTCTGTATTTAGATGTGTGTGTGTTTGTGTTTTTAAGGTTTCAGTCACTTTTCCTGCACCTGAAGAGGAGAATGGGTTTTGCCAGTGATAAATGGGGAAGTTGACTAGCTAACTAATAAAGATTTGTCTTAATCAAGTATGATTTGTCAGAACAGGAGCGCACTGGGGTCAGGGCGCGCGCAATGAATTATACAGCATTCACAGGAGGAAAGGACCCAGCAAGAGACCTCATAAATATGCTGCCATTACCCACTGCTAATTCGTATTCAAAGAGTGCTCTGCACAGCCAGTTTCTAGGTTGCTGAGCTGTTCACCAGCTTCCTGAGCTTTCTGTCAGTGTGAAAGAAAAAAAAAGAAGGAAGTTTCATTATGTTTTGGCATCATCTGGGTTCTCAAGGTGTATCAGTCCCCAACACTGAATTGCTACCAATAATTTGACGTGTGGCTTATAACATTGCATCACGTATATTTATCAAGTGCCCACTGTGAGCTCTGAAACTCGCCGGAAAGATGTGGTAGGGAGGAGCCAGATACACAAGACACATTCTCTGCCAGCAGAGGTTTCGGATGTTTTCCGATAATCCTTTGAGTGTTTTCTCTGTAAATTCAAATGTGGCTGCGAGAGGAGAAGCCATCTGCCTGCACATTAAATGTGTCCTCCTAGTGAAGAGTTCGAAAATTAAAAATAACTTTTACTATTTTCTGAAGTTTGACTTCCATGAAATATATGGAAGATACTTTCTTGTGTTTCTACTCAGCTTAGCTTTCTAATCTGTGATTCATATTCTCACTTCGTATCTATGAGTGATTACTTTGATAGGTTAAAAAAGTCTCTTTTTTTCAGTCTTTATTTTGTAAATCACATGTTTGATTTAGAGAGCTTATTGTTTCTTCTCTTCGTATTGACCATAATTTGAAGTACTGCTTTGCAGCTCAAGCAATATTCAAGGCCGCCTGATCTGCTGTGTTCAGATAAAGGTGGAATGATGTCCTTCTTAGCTCTAGGAAGTCACCATAAGGGAGCAGCGCTGTCTTCAGAGCTTCTTTTATGCTTTCATGGCCTATCAGATGGTTTTCAGATGAGATTATAATTATGACAAAAGAGTTCATAGTAGCGCAGTGGCTAAATTGGTTAGAAAGAAACTGGCATCATATTTTTAATGGATTAACCACTACAGTAGTTGACCATGCCAGTGCCTTTTGATGAGACCGATGTCCACATTAAAAATAGTATTAATAATAATAACTCTTAAAAATTGTTCGAAAGTATATTTTCAGTATATCGAAGGAAAAATGAATGGGCCGTAGATGGTCCCTCCAGGAAAAAAGGTTGTAAGAGAATGTTGGCAAGATCCACTTTATCTATTCCTGCTTTATCAAAGGAAAATTTTTATCAGTAAGGTACTTGGTATGTTTCTTGAAACCTCCTTAGGACACTGGCCTCAGAATAGGAACACAGTCCTCCAATTTCGGCCATTTAGAAAGCTATCAAGTCTCCTAACGTGTTTACAGTGGAACGTAATAGAATGTCGAGAGGTCAGTAGTGACAGGGATTTCTTTGCTTCAGGTAGAAAACAACAGCCACCAATTCCGTGAGTCAGAGGTGACATGAAGGGGCTTGGGCATGTGGATGACCAGGGCTTACTTAGAGCAACGTCCGAAATCCATACGGACAAGGCCGCAATGAAATCAAGGCCTGCTGCCTTCGTAAGTGATGCCATGAAGATGTTAACAAGGCAGTGCAGATAGACGGGCAGTGAAAACAGACCAGAGATCATTCAGTCCTCAGAAAGGAGTCGTCTTTATATTGGCAATCATGATCGTCTCAGTGAGTGTGCAGTCACTGCGTGGCTCATAAAAAACAAAATGCACAAAATCCTGGAGAGGGATTGGGAA
The DNA here is from genome assembly GCF_014176215.1 of Rousettus aegyptiacus. NCBI lineage: Eukaryota > Metazoa > Chordata > Mammalia > Chiroptera > Pteropodidae > Rousettus > Rousettus aegyptiacus. The sequence continues at coordinate 48,011,333 of NW_023416309.1, forward strand.
CTCTGAAATTGAAGGAAGAGGAAGAGTTGGAAAGACAGGCCAGCTGAGCCTGGGAAGTAGACCATCATGTGAGAGGCTCTTCCGCCTTAGAAAACTCATCTCGCTTTTTTTTTCTTTAAAATATTTGGTTTATGACATTCAAAAAGCCATAAAATGTCTAGCATCCTTTTTTGTTATGTTTTTGACCAAAGTGCTGCTCCAAAATGCTAGGCCAGATGCCTGTGATGTTGGCCATTTATAGGTTAGTGAAAGTTTGTGCCAGTGGCTGAAACCACTGGCGTGCAGATCAATCAGACATGGTTTTGAATACTGGCCAACTTTGGGCAAATTACTTAACCTCTCTGAGCCTCAGATTCCTTGTCTTTAGAAGGGGTTAATAATACTCTGCTTCATATAGTGGTTGTGAAGATTAAATGCTTTATCTGTCAAGTACTTCAAGTATTTAGCACAGTGGCTGGCATACAATGAAACAGTCAATAAATAGCCAAAAAAAAAAAAAAAAAAACCTTCCCTGGAGGGAAATATTCATTGCAGTATTTTACACACAGTCTGTAAGCAATAAACTTTAGTTGGATATATATTGAATGAATGAAGTCATTTTTTCATCACCAAGGGTTTAAGCCTACATGCCTTTTTCCCTCAAGAAAAGTCCCATCTCAACTTGTTAAAACTCTTACACAGAAGTTTTAAAAAAGACTCTATTTTAGTGGTTCCCTAATAGAGCCTGTTGAGATATAATTAAAAATTCTTCCTAGCAGTATGCTAATAAGTTTAATATACAGCCTTGTCGATGAAGCCTAGTAAATTCTCTATTGTATTTAGAAACAATAGTGGCTTTGTTGTATTCTGTATTTTAAGAACTTCCAATGTCATAGTGCTTGCTAAGAAAGGCAAACCATAGTAAAGTTTTTTAAAGGAGCTTTACTAAGAGAAGTCTCTAAGCGCATATTTGATTATATACTATCCTTCTAGGGTCAAACCAATATTTCAGTTTACAAAATTGATTAATTCTTTACTGTCCTTCACATGACATTGACCAGCGATTGCTATATGATGAGCAAGATTATCAAAATCCATATTTATTTAGCCTTTTAATGTCAGAAGGAAAGAATAAATATTATGGAATCTTGAGCTTCATATCTTTTATTTTTTTAGGAAGACAGTAATTCAGGTTCAGTTTAGATCTTTCATCAGCCATACCTCTCTAGTTTATAAAAAATACTAAGGTCATTTTACCTTAAAATTGCACCAGAATATACCATAAAATCATCGATCCCATTTTTTTTTTGTCGTTATGCTTTTCTCCATTTGTTTACTAATTATCTTAAGTTTTATTAATTTCGACCTCTAAAAGTGTCAGTGTCTCAAATGCAGGGCCTTTCTGCTTTAGAGTTATTCAGAAATAAAATGTTTTCATATTTTTGACTGCTTCATGATATGGTATAAATTAAATTCTCCCCTTAGATTTTAGAGTTTTCTGTAGATTGCTCTGGCTTATTTGTGTGTGTTTCAATTAAACTTTATTTCTAAAAACAGGTCACAGGCTGGATTGGCTTAAGGGCCCTAGTTTTCAGACTCCTACTCTAGACTGGCAGTTTTCAAGGCATAGTCCCAAGAAACCAGCAGCATCAGCATCTTTCAGGAACATGTTAGAAACGCAACTTCTTGGTATGGGCCCAAGAATCTTTTTTAACAATCTAGCTTATTTTCATTTATCGATTAATCAAAGCCCCATCTACTTCCCCTAAAACACATGTTTTGCAATAAAAGATCAGGTAGGTATATCAAGAGCAGAAAAAATTAACCCAGGACAGAGGACAGAAGCCAAAAAGTAAAGGGAGGATTTGTGTGGTCTGGAGTTAGAGGTGGGGTTGGAGGGTGCAGGGCCGTTGCTGTATGAGGAAATCCTAGAGCAATGTTTTAACAATTAAGGATTAAACTCACCTAGAGCTTCAGGCCAAAGAAGAAAATATATTGGATTATATAGCTTGCATTGTTCAATGGTACAAAATGAATTATTTCCTGTACTGTCAAAAAAAAATTTTTTTTTAATCAGGAAGGGGAGGGAGTATGGTGATTATTTAAATTAGACCAAGAAATATGATGAATCCTATTCTTGAAATCAGCTTGACTAAGTATAGCAATATTCTTTGTTTTGTTTTGTAATTTCTTAAGTAAATCTTGTGAGTACTGGAGACTCAGAGTGAAAGGGATAAAGTTCTCTATTGGAGCCAGATATGTCATACTAGAGAATGTTGAGGAATGAAAGCCAGCAGTCCCTGACAAAGAGTTTAACATGATTTCTGGAAATATTTAAGAAAATACATATCCGAACCCCACTTGCAGAGATTCTAAATCATTAGCCTAGAATGAGGTCTATACAACTCTGTTTGTTAGAAGTTCTATAAATGCATCTGATCCAGAAACAAAAAAGCACACTACCAGATGAGAACCTTTGCCATTAACTGTCCCCTTCAAATTTCAGTCACTTCATTCATGCTTTTAAAAGAAATGAATGGCAGATAATTCAAGAATGAGAGCACTAGCTGAAAGCTGAGAGGTGGGTGTTTGTCAGTCATAAGAAGATCCCAGTGCTGTAGATCCAGGATGACAGACGAATAGGTCTTGTCCCCCGTGCCAACTCTGATCAACTGGAGCTGATTGCCTGGAGCGTTGCGAGGAGAAGGGTAGCTGCAAGCAAGCCATGTTCAGAGACAATGTAATTGATTAATGAAATCTACTGGGTGTGTGGGATTAAAGAGCGACAGCATATATGGCATGTGTGTGTTGACTGTGCTCTCAAGACTAGATATGCGGGTAAGCAGAAAGGACATTTTGTTGAAAAATTAAAGAAATGGACTTATTTGGTCCCTCAGAATTTCTATTTCCAAATGTTGATTTCTTTAACTTCTAAGCCACCTTTAATATTAGTCATCTTTCATTCTCGATTTTCCCCTCTAAATTTCCAACATGATCTCCTGCTTGATATTTCTTGAGTGCTGATCATCCTTTAGGTCAAAACTTTGTGTTCCTTAGTGCTCAAATTCGGCAGCATTAATATTCAAGGGCTGTTTTCTGCCTCTAGCCATTGTACTGTGTTTCTTCAGACTCAGTAACTTTCTTTTTTTGCATTTATTCAGTACGGGCATAACTCAGAGGTTTTGCAGGTTCAGTTCCAGACCACTGCAATAAAGCGAATATTGCAATAAAATGAGTCACAGGAATTTTTTGGTTTCCCAGTGCATGTAAAAGTTTTGTTTACACTGTACTGTAGCCTGTGAAGTGTGCAATAGCATTATGTCTAAAAGAAAAATGTACACACCTTAATTAAAAAAGACATTATTATTAAAAATGCTAACCATAATCTGAGCCTGTTGGAAAAATGGCATCAGTAGACTTGCTCGACACAGGGGTTGCCCCAACCCTTCAATTTGGAAAAAAATACCAATAAGTGCAATAAAGAGAAATACAGTAAAACGAGATATTCTTGTACATCCATGCTCTCTCCTCCTGTTTTAACACAGGTGTCTGCTTTCAGTGTGCTTAGAAAGGTCAAGATGATAAAAAAAAAATACTGTATAAAACATAACATTTTAATTTATAAATCAGTGAAAACATTGGTCCAAGGTTTGAGTTAGGGTAAAAATTAGATTTTTTTTTTTTTTTAGAAATATACAAGATATATAAGAAGATGGTAACTTCTTCCAGATGAATTCTAAATATGTTGTGTTAATCAATAATAGCTCTGTGGGCGCCTTCCTCACACCATAAACAAAATTAAATCAAAATGAATCAAAGACCTAAGTGTGAGAACTAAGACTATAAAACTCTTAGAAGAAAAACTCTAAGAAGAAACATCAGGATAAATCTTCATGGCCTGGATGTAGCAGTGGATTCTTAGATATGACACCCAAAGCACAAATAACAAAAGAAAAATAGATAAATTTAACTTTATTAAATTTTAAAACTATTGTGCATCAAAAAAACACTATCAAGAGAGTAAAAAGAGAGCCTACAGAATGAGAGGATATATTTACATATCACGTATCTGATAAGGGTTTATCTAGTATCTGGAATATATAAAAAACACTCTTACAACTCCACAACAAAAAGACAAGCCAGTTAAAAACTGGACGAAGGACTTGAACAGATATTTCTCCAAAGGAGATATACAGATGACTAATAAGCCCATGAAAAGATATTTGACATTATTCGTCAGTAGGGAAATGCAAATTAAAACCACAATGAGCTGTTACTTCATACCTACTAGGATGGCTATACTTAAAAAGAAAAAAAAACAACAAACAATAGGAAAGAAAGAACTGTGGCTGAGAAGAAATTTGAACCTTTGTACCTTGCTGGTGAGACTGTAAAATGATTTTTTGTACTATTGTGGAAAATAGTTTCGTGGTTCCTCAAAAGGAAAATACAGAATCACCATATGATCAACCTTTTTCTCTCCTAGGCATATACCCGAAAGAACTGAAAGCAGATATTCAGACAAATGCTTGTACACAAATGTTTATAATAGTACTATTCTCAATAGCCAAAAGGCAGAAAACAACCAGAATATCCATCAGAAAATAAATGCATAAGCAAAATGTGGTTTATCCATACAGTAAAATACTATTCAGCTGTAAAAAAAAAAAAAAAAAAGGAATGATACCTACTATAACATAAATGAACCTTGAAAACATTAAGCTAAGTGAAAAAAGTCAATTTATATTTTTCAAATTGATGGCTTTCAATAACTTTTAGTGTTTAAACCTGAAGATCACAATCTGTGTGTGTCTGTTACTCATGTATTTATACATGACATGCATCTATTGCCACATGCCTCAATCAAAAGGAGAAAAGTGATTCTTCTGTCCTTCAGGATCTTTCCCTTATAGCTTCAATTCCAACTAAGAATAGGACTAAGACCAGAAAAGGAAATATCAAGAAAAGAATGCCAAGGCCAGTAATTCTAGTATCATGCATGTGATGGTTGAGTTTCCATGGGTTTTTTTTGCCTTTATTTCTGTTCTAAAACACTGAGTGATGTGATCTCCTAGTAGGCCCTGAACACAGGTCTGAAGCCAAGTAAATATGTTTTATTCCATAAATGTATGTTTGTGGGATGGCAGGGAGGTTGGAATGTCATCTTCTGATTACCTGCTTTTCACAGCAACAATGATACATTAAATACATTAAATTTCTCTTCTCCCTGATTGATTTAAGAATAACAAATTCTCAGTTCGTAGGGTATATAAATATCTAATCACTGTGTTATACACCTGAAACTAATATAATCTTGTATGTTAACTGTCACTGAAAAATTTAAAAAAAAAAATAGCAGCTTCACTTGCCATTGTGAATAGAGTAGAGAAGGGGGCTAGTGGAACGGTCATTTTACAATTTTATGTGAGAATTGGCCTCTTATTTTTTTTTTTAAAGAATAAAAATATACCAAAGTCAAAAGACTGTAAGGCTTGGGTAAGAATATAAGGCTTCTAGGACTTTTTTGCCATTTGTATAATTTGCCAAGAAGAAAGAGTTGTTAAGTCAAGATTATGAAATCGCAGCATATTTCCCTGCAAAGTGCTGTCATTCTCATGTAGCTATCATGTTAGGGAAACGTGGAGACTGTCTTCTGTCCAACTTTTGCTCACATTATTGCAAAGGTCCTTCTTGAGCACTGATGTTTAAAATATGTACTAAAGTATTAGAATGCCTTGTCTCCCACATTGTAATGCATTTTGGACAGGACACTTTTAAATTTATTTACTTTTACTGCAAAGATCACTGGCTTAGGAGTCAGGTGACTTAGCTGATGGTTGCAGCTCTGTCGGTAATTAGTAAAGTGACCTGGATGTTCTCCACCTCAGGATCCCCACATCCTCATTTGCTTGTCTGTACAAGTAGTCTGAAGGCTCATATTTTTTCTAAAAATCTGTATTTCTATTATTATAAATTTATAGAAAACAACCATATTTTCAAGCTCAGTGGTTTCCATGAACAAAAATTTGCTGAACACCTGTATATGTCAGGCATTGCCTGTTAAGGTGCTGTATATACTAAGAGTAATAAGAAACGGCCTCATATTTAAAGTAGTTTACAATCTAATGGGAAGGAAGAAATACAAGCAAAGAGTCACACACTCAGGTCCTGCAGCCGCAAAGCAGGAACATAAATGAGTGAAACAGGTCAGGTGAGGAAGTGGCAAACTCTACGGTACACGGCTCTTCTCAAGAGGGAAGTTCCAGCCTGTGTTCACCTCGTGGAAATGGGGACTCAATATAGCCTCATATTTCAAATTTCAAAAGGAGCTGGAAGTCCAGCTTTTTATATGAAATCTCCTGTTTAAAACAATTGTTGCCAACCAGTTCAGAAATGCTTAAAATCGTAATTCATAAAAACAAAGCATGTTTGGTACTCACATAAGTTCTCCAGTTCATCCAATAAAGACTTCTGAACAGGGAGATTAGAATGTTCTGTATTCAGTGATGGAAAAGAATACAGTTTACAAAGATTATAGTGATTAACTCTGCCTATGATGATTTCTAAAAAGGCTTTCTAATTACTTTTTATTTACTCGTCCATAGTTTCTGGCACTTTTTGTGTTTTTTAGAATGAGTAATTCATTTCACCCAGAGATCTAGATGATGCCGTGTGCACATCTCCCTTATCTATTAAGTAAATACATATTTGGTAAATTTCACAAGTGATCCTTTGGGATATGTTTTGACAGTTTTGCTCATTCAGATTTGCTACTGCTTCATCTCCTGGCTTTTACATTCTTTATTGAATTGTGAAAGTGGGATGTCTTTCCTGGGGCTCTGGTCTTGTTTCATAGGAGAGAGCAGATTCATTCTCATTTTTTGAATGGAGCTGTAATTAACGTGGTTCCTTTTGTTCAACAACCTCAATTTACATAGTACCTGCTCATTCCAGAGCATCATTATTGATAGCAAAGCCTCACTGACTGATGTCTGAGGGCTCTGGGAATAGTGTTTGTTAATTATCTGCAGCAAACCAGGTAACTAAGGGGAGGTTCTGCTACTATGACTTTGATGAAAGTAGCGCTGATGATTTTTTTTTAATTGCTTAAAAATAGATTTGATCATCTTAAAGCAAAATGGAGTAAGTACTCACTCACCTGCTAAGGAGATAGTGTTAAATCACAATCGCTTTCAAAACAAGGAAGGGAGGGAGGGAGGAAAGAGGGAAGGAGAGAGAGACCTAGACCCTGGGCACTCTTTTTCTATATTTCTATGAAGAATGCATAAGTTTACCTTCAGTTTATATGAATGTATAAATTCCTGTAATAATGTCATCATCAAAGTGCTTGTAAATATTTTAAACTACACAGTAAATGCAAATGTCCTCAGAGGCCAAATGGGCTATTGTATAAAGCAGTCCATGGTTGCAGACTTGGGCAAACTGGAGAGTGTATAATATAACCTTATCGAAAGCATTTAAGTTTGAGTTGTTTGTCAGGTTTTGTTTGTTTGCTCGTTTGTTTTTTGCATTGTTGGGATGGGGAGACAGGAGATGGGACTACATCTATGGGCCTCATTTGACTCTTTATACTCTAGTTTACTTTAATACTCTGTAGAGAAAAAGAGGCATTGAGATTCTATAGTCACAGAGTTCTCATATTTTAGAGCCAAAAGGAGCACTAAGGATTATGTAGTCCAAGACTGTCATTTTACATTTAAAGAAACTGAAGCCACTAAGGGAAGTGTTTTACCTAAACTAAGCCCCAATTGAATACTTATTTCTTTTAAGCGGGTCTTAAAGACAAGGGGAATTTGGAGATCCTTCCTGAGAATGTATTTCTGCGTTTTCCAACACGGTAACCATTAGCCACATGTAAGTTCCTGAGGACTTGAAATGTGACTAGTGCTATGGAGGAACTGAATTTGAAATTTTACTTAATTTTAATTGATTTAAATAACCTCATGTGGCTGGTAGGAACCATACTGGACAGAGATGCTCAGGGATTATCATTTTTAACCCTAACTTAGGATAGTCTACTTCGAATAAATCTTATGCTACTTCACATGTTACTTGAAACCAGTCAGCAGTATACTTCTATTTATCTACTCTATATCCTTTGTGCTTTGGTTTTCATGTTTAATTCTACATATATTGTTATTATTTTTACTTTATTTGAATGTAAATTCTATAGATCCAAATTTTATCTCCATCATTTTCCTTCAGCCTAAAGAATTTTCTTTAACATTTTTGTGCCTCAGTTCTGCTATATATTTGTCTCAGTTTTTAACTAACCAAAATTGTCTTTATTTCACCTTCATTTTGAAAGTATTCTTTTGCTAGATACAGAATATTAAGATGGCTTTTCTCCCCCCGGCCTTTGGATTGCTGTTCATTGTCTTTTCGTATTGTCTCTGGTGAGAATTTAGCCCTCGTTCTTATCACTGCTCTTCTGTATGTTATTCATCTTTTTTTCCTTGACTGCTTTTAAGATTTATTATTTATCTTTAGTTTTTAGAAATTTAACTATGATGCGACTAGGTGTTGTTTTCTGTGTATTTACCTTGCTCAGAGATTGTCGAACTTCTTCGATTTGTGCATTGACTTTTTTAAAGTAAAATTTGAGAAGTTTTAGTTGTTATTTCTTTAAACATTTCTTCCATCCTGTTGCTTCTCTCTGAGAATAAATTTTTCTGGCACTCTTATTTGCATGTATGTAAGACCACCTGTTATTTCACAGATTATTGATACTATGTTCTTGTCTCTTTTTTCTTCAACTTCTTTGCCTCCTTCAATTTGCATAATTTCTATTAACTCGTATTCAAGTTCAATGATTCTTTCTTATATAGTGAAATAAATTTTATTTGGTCCATCCAGTACTGTGAATTTAGATTATGTATTTTTTTTTATTTTAGAATTTTATTTGATTCCTTTTTAGAGTTTCCATTTCTTTTCTGAAAAACCCATCTCTTTACCCATTATGTTACCTTTTCCTTTAAATTCTTTAAGACAACTGTAATAGTTTTTTATATTTTAAATCTACTGCCTCTAATGACTAAGTCTTCTATTGGTATACTTACTTAACTGTTCTCACTTCATTATTCTCCTTTTTTTCCCTGCTTCTTTGCATGTCCTGTAATTTTTATAGTATTCTAGACATCTTGTGAAAAAAGAACAGTAAAATCTAAAATAGAAACATTTTGAATTTATTTTCATCATGAAATATTTTATTCTAGCCTGTATTTGATTAATGGACTAATCAGATTCTTCCCAAAATTAAGTTGAGCTGGTACTGAGCTGAATCTCTAATCGGATTGGCTTCATCTAATGTACATCTATGCTGCTTTTTTTAAAAAAAAATCTGGTCAGTATTTGATCTGAGAGTGGGTTGCTCTGCAGTTTCCCATATTTTTGGCTCTCGTTTAGACTTAACTCATTGTCTCAGAATGCGAGCACTGTAAGAATGTGTGGGAATGTATGATTTCTCTATACTAACCAGCCCCTCTGCTGCCTTCTTCAGCACATTTGGAGATCAGAACAGAATTATCAGACCAAGTGGTTTGTTTTTGTGTTTAGTGGTCATCTAGATTTCATTCTGTCGAGTAAGACTACATTTTTATATAATGTTTGATTGATTTCTCCTCATCCCCAAAAAGTCTCTCGATGGAAGTCTCATACTCAGACCAGGTATAAACTTTGCCACACCTCTTTGTTCACAGATGAGGTGCTTGCTTCTCTCTAAAACCTATCAAAGCTTCTTTGCCTACTTTAGGCTTGGGCCAAACAAGGATAATAATTATTTTGTCTGGGTTTTTCTTGTTTCTATGAGTGTAGTCAGACATCTTTCTGCATCTTAACTGAAGGCAGAAGTTCCTCATGTGTTTTAAATGGTCAGGTAATGAAAGATGGTGAAAGATCTGCCTTTTTCATTCTCTCACCTTTCCAGGTATCAGGAATTTAAAAGACTTTGTGTATGAATAACATCTATATTGAGGATAACATACCCACTCAAGGCATGATACCAGAATCAATATCTAAGAGGTGTGCCAAATACCAAAGAATGGCTGACTCACCCAGTGCATGAGCAACTCTCTCCTGGGAAAGCTGTTCATGACTCCCTTTGCTTTCGCAAAGTAATAAGTTTTCACTCTTATTAGATTCGGTGACCAAAAGTTTTCAACCCATGTCCAAAATTGAGTACTCCAAATTGTTAGGAAATGTCGCTTTGTGTTTTTCACTTGTTTGATTGGTATTCTGCAATATACATATGAAAAGATGTGTCAAAAATAGCTCTTTTGCAGTATTTCTTTGCACTCTTGCACTTCACAGGAGTCCCTGTGTGCAATCAACAGCTGGATAATTTCAAATACCTTTTGCCTGTTACTAAAATTGCTAATGAAGTTTTCTTGAGTGCCAGAAAATAATCTTACCTTCTTTTATTACTTAAATAAGACTCATTGGGCTATTTTCACGTTTACAAATAATCCATCGAAAACCACATCCTTGATAAAGTTTGTAAAAAGAAAGTCAAATATAAGTGCACTGAGGAATGACCATTAATTTCTGGGGAGTGCACTGCTTATAGCATAATGGCTAAAATCCTTTTATAATATTTTGAATTTATTAAAGGGAACATTTTCTGGTGAATTATATTTGAGGCTTTTCCCCTTTCGGCTGTGTTTATGTTATAACATGATATAAGCATTGGTCAATTCCGCCTTCATATAGAGAATATTTTAATCTGCTTATCTCCAGAATACAAGTCCTATAATTTTTTTAAAAAAGTTCATTCAGGCCAGGCTTATGAGGGTTCAGGCAGCATTATTATTTTATGAATGAAGAGCAGTGATGCTTTCAGCAGTACAAGGTCCTCAAACTAGGTCTTATCTTTTATGATGCAAAGGCCAGTCCTTCAGGAAGTATCTTGGTAGATTTGTAGTTCCCTGCTTCTTTCTCCATTTCTTTATGGGGCAGGAAAGTGTTGACTGCCTATTTTATTACCCACCCTCCACATGTATTGAAAAGGAATTTGGGACCCAATAAAAAGGGCCGTGGATCAAGGATATGATTCATTCTGGGTAATTGTGAAAACAAAAACTCCCATTGTAAATTTGAGTGCCATACTCGCTGGATGATTCCCGGACCCCCTGTGGAAAGGACAGAAGTGCAGGAAGGAACTTTTCTTTCCAAGAATTCATTTATCATGCTCATACTGACATGTAGAATTACAGCATGCAGCATCCATTTTGATTTGTTATGCTTCCCATTGTTTCTTACTCTCAAGAAGATCCTACACAGTCAACAAGTATTTATACAATTTATGATTTCTCATATTATTTCAATAGAGGGAGTATAGCTATTCCTATTCTAAAGGCACTATGAAAGTTTAAAGAACTGAGAACTCCAGACTAGCATATTATATCTATACTCGTGTAAACCTATGAGCTTCTGTTCTTTCTTTATTGGTTCTTTTGGTGAGTATTTACATCCTAAGTTAAGTTATTCAAGAAAAGTAAACCTAACAATGTTACTAATTTTGTAATGAAATAATCCCTAAATATCTAATACTATTCTGCCCAAGGACAATCTATTTTCAAAATAATCTTCACTAATTTGTTGTGTTGTTTGATTTTGGTTTGGTTGGAGTAGGGTAACACAATGTAAAAAATATATACATAACTTTATTCGTGTGAATTTTTTTTCATTCTAAGAGTGAGTATTTCTAACGTGTTTGGCCTGGAATTTTCTTTATTATGGTATTAAAATTAAAGGTAGCAAGTAAGAAATTTTTAAAAATCTGTGTCCAATAAATATATGTTATTTATATGTTAAGGCCAGGACATGTACGCTCTTTCCAATCTCTCTTGCCAAATGGGATTAGTACTTTGGATGCTGAGTTATATCTTAAGAAGCAAAAAGATTGAGAGGTAAATTTATGACTCCTGAAAGGCCTGAGCTCTTTACTTCTCGTTCCATTGATTCCTTCAGTATCAGACTATAGATCCATTCAGAATGGAGTTTAGATACTGGTGAACCTGATAGATTTGTGGCTCTGCTACCTGCATTTCAATGCGGACTTCTCCAATGCTGTACTTGATAAACGTTGAAAGCAAGAATAGATCACAACCCTTTCACGTACTCCATTTTTCACTTCATTTCATTTTCTCGTTTTGTTCCTTTCACAAATACTTACTGGAAACATTACTGGTGACAGACACAATGGTGGTAATAATAAACTAGGAGTAATAATCTCCTACTTCCTATTCATTTGAGGTTACATATTATAATACCATCAATCTTGGTAGGAGAAAATATTGTATAAATAGTATTTTGCTGAAATAATCCCATATTGATGGTGTTCATTAATATTAGAGATTTTTAAGTAAAAAAAATGAATTAAATTGCTATATTATATTGATTAAAGGAATTCAACATAATGGTAGTACCTAACAGAATGACAGAATTGAATATTGTAGTTATTATGAAATAAAAGAAAAAAATCATCCCTAGTTGTGTCTTCCCTCTCAAGCATTGGTATCATCTTCCAGCTTTTATGATGCCTCCACTGGGAACCACACATCTTATTCAATTTTACCTTAAAGATAAATTGTATGAAGGTTATAATAAAAAGCTAACGTCTATCTGAGAGGAAATAGTATACTGGGAAGTTACTATATTTGAAAGAATTTTCAGAGTTTGTAGATGTCAAAAATGTTTTTATGTTATTGTATTTAAGCCTTTTTTCTATTATTTGTATTTTCTATTACAAAAGGAATATGTAGTACCATTTCTTTTCTGGTATGCTGTGAAATACAACTTTAATGTAACATTTGCCCTTTAATGGCTAAATCTTCACTACTGACATGAAAGTTCCGTGAGTGCAAGGATTTGATCTTATGTACTGGCCATGTCCCCAACATCTATACCTGGTACAGAGTAAGGGACTCAATGATTATTTGTTGAGTGCATTAATTCTCATGTACTATATATACAATTATATGTATTTGTATGGTACCCTAAAGCTTTCAAAACATTTTTACTGAGGTTATCTCATTTGGCTATAACAACAATTTTGTGAGAAAGGTAGGACAGATATTTCATTTTGTGAATAAAATTGCAGTTCAAGTGGGTTATGGCAGACCTAGGATAGGAGGGGGTCAAGATCATAATAGTTCATTGTTTTTTTATATCAATCACCATCATTCAGTAAACGCTTATCATTATAGGCCAGTCACTATGCTAAATATTTTAACTGAATTATCTCACTTAACCCTTCTGACAACTCCATGATGTAGGATTATTATTATTATCCCCATTTTAGAGGTGAAAAGAATAAGGCACAAGAAAGTTAAGTAACTTGTGCAAGGCCACACATCTAGTGTCAGCGCTGGAGTTTAGGCTCAAGCAGTGTGAGTTCACAGCCTAAGCTCTCAATATGGCCTCATCACTGCTCTACAGTTTTTAGGATGTCCTTCGAAAATGTTGGTCAGTATACATACATGAATCAAGTTACTACCATTGGTGATCTTTTAATGAGTTAATTTAATTATTTACTGTTATTAAAATGGATGCTTTTTTAATGTTTCTAGAAGTTCGTAAGCCAGACAGAGACGATTGTTGTAATAGGTTATAGTTGAAGAGATAAGAGAAAAAGAAGTGTAGAATAAGGTAGACAAGTTTGCAAGATTAGGAGAGAGTCAGACTGTCATTCTTCTATTATAGAATAAGGCACCTCCCAGGTGATGGAGAATGAGTCTGAAAACAAAGTTTATTCAAGGCAGCTGAATATGTGTCAGATATTGTAAAAGATTCTACAGCCTTGTAAAAGATTCTGCGGTAAGAGGAGAGCGAGCCAATGCCAACCAGACAGCAGGGGAAAACCTCATTGGAACTCAGCAGTGTGGCTTTATAATGAACGTTCCTACCTGCCTGTATCAGCATAACAGTTTGGAAGTTCTCTCTCCAGCTTGAGCTCTCCTCAACTACTGGTTAGGGAGTTTACCTACCCTGTATCAAATATCCACAGTAGCTGAGAACACACTAAACAAGCCCTTGCTTTAAGAGAGCAGAAGCCTAGAGCTAGTTCCACTACCAGTGAGCTTCAGTAATTGACAGTATGAGGTCTATTTATGTAGGACAAATACATTAAAATTAAAATTATTCTAAATAGAGTTTCACTTACTTATGCAAAATAGTACAATAATGAAGTAGAAAAGGTAGAGTAGAATCATGAATATTATTTATAACCTGTAAAAATCAAAGGCTAAATTTCATGATGATCATAAAGAAACCGTTGGACCTGGGCTCTCCGTCTTGACAAATAAAAACTGAGGTGGCCTCAGACAAGTCATAGAACCTGTAAATTATCATTGCCGTGTTAGTCATATGCTATAGGTTGAATTTTAAGTCACATCTCATCATACCTAAGATAAATAGGTAAAGTTATCAAATGTTTTTTTCTGTTTTTAGCCTGCAGTGGTTAGTTTTTTTCCCTTTTTTTAAATTTTTACCACATCTACCTCCCCACTACCCCTAACCCCTTGCCCACTACCCTCTGGTAACCACTAGTCTGTTGTCCATGTCCATGAGTCTCTGTTTGCCCCGTTTGTTTGCTGCTTTTAGGTTTATATCCCACATATAAGTGATATCATGTGGTTTTCGACTTTTTCTGTCTGGCTTATTTTGCTCAGCATGATTATCTCAAGGTCCATCCATGTTGTTGCAAATGGCAGTATTTTTCAAGAACATGACTTGAAATGTGTGTCTGATGTATAATATACACTTAACTTAATATTAATTCTGAACCCATTGTCATTTTGGTACTTCTGAAAGTTATTCTCACTCGCCCCCAAAGTCATCTTTTCTTACTCAAGTTTCTTTTCCATAGAGCAAATTGGCCAGGAGATGTTGGAAAACCTCAGTCATGACAGAGAAAAAATACAGAGAGCACGTGAAAGAGTAAGTAGAAGTTTTTTCACAAATTCAGCAAATGATAAGACATAAAATCAAGGGTCTTTAGCACATGCATACACAGTAACAATTATATAGATGTAAATATATTTAAAAATGGCTAGGGTGACAGAAGGATGTAGGGCCTGAGGAAAGGGAAAAAGAGTGTGGAATGGAGTAAGACTGTGCTGAGATTTTATGCCCCCATCCTGAAATGTCTCCACATAGATATTTTATTTAGGTCTATAGCTGAGAAAAAGGTCATGGATGGGGATTTTGGATTATGTCAGGTCTTTCAGGGTAAAAGCTAAAAACATTGATCTCAGCCTCCCTTACCAGTATATATTAAACTTTATCAGCTTATGAGATATTTGCTTTTATATCCAGTTCAAGTATCCCATTTAAAACTTCTGGAATTATTCGTTACATGTGATTTTCTAAATCTAAGAATTTTCAGAGATCATATAGGCGTTAAAAATGTATTTTAGCATACATGGCATTTTTTTTATGAATTGGATTGTCTATCATGAAAGGAAATTATTATTTGCCAGGGCACTTTAAAAATAATCCAATTGCATGAAGTTTTGTTTCAATGCTGTTCTTCTCCTCCTAGCTTCGGGAAACAGATGCCAACTTGGGGAAAAGCTCCAGGGTTCTGACAGGGATGTTGCGAAGGTAAGAGCAAGGTAGGGACTCATCTTCCTCTCTCTCTCTTTTATTAACTGTGTTTTTCATCTTGTTGCAATTGGGCATTTTCCATGTATGCAAGTTTCTACTCTTAGTACCGTGTCGAGACCTTTTTGAAATGACAACACCAATATTAACTCTTGTTTGGACAGGGACACATATGAGTACCTTAGGTTATGGAGAAGGTCTGAGATAAAGGGGTTACCTCAAGCTACGGAAAAAATTAGGTTAGACTTGACGTATTTTTTCATTGCCTGAGGAAGGCACCGTGAGCCGATTGACTTTATTTTCTATTTTGATAACTTGTTCTTATAGAGGGAATGCGGGCCTGCGGGATCAGGAGCACCCCTGGTCTGAGCTCTGCTCTATGTTGCCTTGTTTTCGTTCCTTTTTGAAGAGACACCGTTTGGGGAAACATTTGGATTTTATGTATGCTTAAAGATGGTTTTGGAAATTTAAAGAATATCTGAATAATCTGATTTCATATGTGCGAGCAAACACACCTTAATGTTTTATACATGTAACTAACCTTTGATTAATGAAGAACATTAGGGAGAGTTTGTAAATAAATGAATGAATACAGGTAATATTCTATATTTTGTATTTTTTGGAGGGGAATGAAAATTTTTTCGCTGGTCTGAAAATTGGAGCCACTTTTTACTTAGGTAGATTCAGCATGGAATTATTTTGCATTCAGAATCTACCAACTAAGATTATCATGTAGCATAACCTTCGGTTTTGAACTGTGGATGGAAAAGTGGATGGAGAAAGTTGGGAATTGCTGCTAGGATAGTTTAATTAGAATTTGAAAAAAGAGGATCTCTTTTTCTCATTTATACTATAGAAACAATAATTTGAAAGTAAGTGAAGTCTTCTCTGATCATGTATTTATGTATGGTAATTTGCTAAAAGTAGGTTTGCTGTGTTAGAGATTGAGTGCATGAGAATCAATCAGAGGTGTAGCTGTTGAGTCTCCAAAGGCTGAGATGATTCCTCTATCAGGCAGATCAGTAGCAAGTCTAAAGTTCCTGGGACATTCCAGCCCATGCTGACCTAACGCCTCTCCCTTCCTGCAAGTACAGTCCCAATTCAGAGCCATAAACCACCAAATTCTCTGATTAAGAGTAGTATGTAAATAACCTAGAAAAACTCAAAATCCACAGAGAAGTGGCAAATGAAAGGAATGCTTCAGTGCCTATAGACAATAAAAAGGACAAAAAAGGAAACAGCCCTCCATGGCTTCCCTGGGAGAGCCCTGCGATGTGAGCTGTAACGAATACTCTGCTTGTGTCTCCATTTTGTCAAATCTCATTAAAGAGTCATCCTGCTTTATGTCAATTGAGCTGTCCAGAAATCATTCATCATTTTTAGTGTAAAAAAAAGTCATGTGGTTATTTAAATAATATCATATTAATGTTAAAGTTCAGCTGTCATTTAATGGTATGGCTTAATCAGATGTAGCATTTAGGAAAAATAGTTTATTCGGGCTCTGTTTGGCTTTCAGGTTGGCAGATTCAAATAAGGATTTATGAGTTTCTGAACCAGTGTATTTCTGTCCATGTTTCTGCTTGATGTACCTCACCCTTTTGTGCAGGACACTGCAGACAGTTATTTCAGCAAATAAAGCATCTCCTCATATTGCGTTTGAATAAATTTGCAAGTCATTTGGAGAGGGTGAAGCACAAACAACTCCCGCGACCTTTGACTGGGCTTTCTGTAAGGAAATCATACTAACACCGTTGATTCAAAAGCCTACTGGAGAAAATTACTCCGCTGACGTCTGCTTGGGGTTTTCTTTGTAGGCAAACTCAGTCAATCACTAACTCATCACCTTTGGGGATCTGTCTAGAGTATGAACCGAAATAAAATTTCCAAGTGGACATCACCTTGCTTTGTCTGCGCCGAGGAAACTCTTATGTCCACCTGTGCATGTTGGTGACTGTTTTTTACTAGGTACAACTGGAATCTTGGTATCAGCCGAGGTATCCAGGTACTTTTAATCAATACTGCAACCTGAGTCTTTGGGAACCAAATGCAGACGGTGGCTTTGTTTTAGTTTCTGAATACTATCCCACAGAATATACAATTTCTTTTAGACTTGGGAAAAGGCAAAAATATTTTACCAAGTTCTTTATTATTTCTTATTATTCCCTGGCAAAACAGTGTCTAGAGAAATGGAATCAGGGTTGATGTGCCAAAGTCTTCTATTCAATGCTCTGATTTTGCTTCCTCTGTTCCGTCCGTCCCATCTACATGCCATTGCTCACTTCCCGCACTGGCGAGGTTTGTTTCAGAAGGAGAAGTCACATTCTCTTATCAAATTGCATGGCCACATCACGCTTCTTATTTAAGAAGAGTTCTAATATTGAGCCATGTGCTCTGTCATCTTCACAAATGTATAAAGGAAATGAATATCCTCTCTGTGAACTGTCGGTGTTGACCTGCATACAACGTAAGCTAATTTATTTTCACCTGATAAATTCTGTATGACTGAGAATAGGTAAATATTCTACAATACACCAAATCAAGGAATCATTTTATTTAAATGAAAGATCGGTGATGATTTTTAAATTTTTAAATTTAGATTGCTTTTAAGTGTGTGAAATGAATGGAAATGGCATGGCATGGGCCCTCATTTGGATAATTTTACTTATAGTGATTAATCTTTTCTGAAGACAGGTGAAACCAATGTTTCATCAACGCCAAAGTCTGTATATAAATTGACCTGATTATATGTAAAACTGACCAATAACAACAGATGGGAAATAAAATGAGTAAGGGGCAGTCACTACCATTTATACTTCTTAATCTTTTATTAACTTCAAAGGAGGTTTGTTTTTTTTTAAATCTATTTCTTTCCTTTGTTTCTTTCTTTTTTTCCACTTATTCACTTCCTCAGTAAATACTTAATGCCTATATTACAAGACCTCAGGGATCCTCAGTTTGATTCTTGACTTCACAGTGCTTCAGTCTAGTAGAGAATGGATGCATATAAAATGCTGTAGGAATTCATAAAATTATCCCATCCTCAAGGAAGCTGTTGAAGATTCTGTAACTCCAGCTAATCTTTACTGGTCATTAAAAAAGGGTACCAGGAAAACAAATAACCAATAGGAAATATTATTTCAAAAGCTGTAAAATCAATATGTTTGGGGGAAAGTAGAAAAATAGATGATATGGAATCATAACAGAAACAGATACTGAAAGGAGCCGAATTATGCTGAAAATATTGAGACATATCTAATTAGTGATATAGCAACTGATTTAACCAACATAAATAAATTATTTGTGTAACTACACAGTATTACCAAAAGAGAAAACAAATTGGTCTATTCAAAAATATAGTAGTAAAATAGACAACAAAATACAGATATAGCTCATTTCCTATATTTTTCTTGTCTTGACATAAGATAGAGAGCTACCTAGAGACACAGTGTTCATTTCCTGACACTGTAGACAGAGTTTAAATAAAGTGGTATTCAGATAATAATGAAAATGGTCATAAAACAAATGACTACTCATATGGTGATTGGGGCCAAAGAAATGGATTTTTCATTAACTCACTAAATTTAATTATTATATTGGTCATGTTAAAGTGTCACAAGTAACCCTGAGGGCTTAAGTGTTGCTCTTCATATATTTGCGTGTATGTGCATGTTTATGTGTTTTTCCTTATGCATTCGACTGGGAGGTCTTATTAGATCAAAAAAGTGCTGGTTTTGTTCTTTGGTAGAGTGACAGGTAAAACATCTGGAAAACTTAAATATATTGTCAGAATAATTCCTAAGGGTAAGTATACCAGAAATACCGATGTCAGATCTATAAACAACAGAAATATAATTTTTTAAATAAACAGGTTTATCCTTAAAGAAATAGGCCATGACTGGATTTTTTTTTTTGAATCTTATTTAAAAATATATTCTTTTTCCCATCTCATTTTGCCTAGGAAACACTTTGTTATATTTTAATTGTTCTTATTACAATGTCTGAAAATTCAATAGTGAGGAGTTTTCAAGACTTGTGAGAAAAATGTCCTTGAGAATTTACTCTCTATATTTATGCGCCGAAAATGTATATATTCTCTCGAAGTACCTTGCATTTACATTTTCACTTTTCTCTGTTTATCTCATTCCTCTTTCTCGGCCTGTTTTTACTAGTGATAAACATGGGCCCTGACCTGAAATTAGTATAGCAAAATCTTAACCTCTAAGAAATTCTTGAGCTTTTAATCAAGTGCTTATTATTTCAGAAGAAAATGATTGCATTTGCTGCAGATTCTCTAGACGTAGATTTAGGATCTGAGCTTAGAATAATGCTACAAAGAGAACTTTAAAAAAATTCTTGGTCCTTTTTGTG
This sequence comes from Rousettus aegyptiacus, assembly GCF_014176215.1. Taxonomy (NCBI): domain Eukaryota; kingdom Metazoa; phylum Chordata; class Mammalia; order Chiroptera; family Pteropodidae; genus Rousettus; species Rousettus aegyptiacus. The sequence continues at coordinate 48,031,304 of NW_023416309.1, forward strand.
TGAGTAAATTTATTACTGCACACTTGACTCATTGCCTTTGTCCTATAGCCTCTTCAAGGCTGACATGGGTGAGGTTTTTACGAAACTAAAGGGCTTTGGATTTCTTTGTGTATGTTTCTCTTTAATAGCATTCTTGTAGCTTTAAACATCGAATTTTGGTTCTGTTCCAGATATTTGGATGCAGCATCTAAAGTTATCAGTGATAACTCTATAGCTGCCCTAAGTCTGTGCCTGACCCTAATCATACTTTATACATATGACATGATTTAATCCTTAAGAACCATGTGAAGGAAGCATCATAGCCCATTTTACAGATGAGAATAACTATACTTAGTGAAGTAAACTATCCATAGTGACATTCATAGAAAGGTACAGAGTATGTATATATTGTCACATGTAACTACATAGTTCAAGGGCAGAAGCAACTCCAAACACAATGGAATATAAGGATTCAAACCATATCTTCAGGACCGGCTTCCGCTTTTCTATCTCTCAGCTCGCTTGTCTGTGGGTTCCATCCTTTGTCGGGGTTTCTCCTTGTGGAGACACAGCTTCTGGTAGCCCTCTCAGAGACATTCATTGAATATAGCAAGTTTTTCTTCTAGTTCCAAGAAAAATCATAGCAGGGAGTATTATTGGTTCTGGATGTCTCTGGTTATGTAAAAATCCCATCAATGTCTGTCTGATGTTTTATCCCTGGGACCTCATGCAAGAGATTGACACACAGACTGAGAATGGACCAATAATACTTCCCTCAGAAAAATCTAGGGCTTTTACTAAAAAGGGGACTAGATACTGGGTGGACAAAAACAACAGATATTATCCTCAGACTGTTCCCGATGAACTTTGAGGTATACTCCGGATCTCAGGTGCAATACCACTCCCAACATCAAGCCTTCGGCAGTCTGTCTCCCAGCCAGAATGGTCTGCCTTTACTTCACAGGAATTTGTACCTCTCAAGAGGCACTAACATCTTCTGCTTCACGTTGTGTATATTTTGGTTATTAGTGCATATGTCTGAATTTTCCTCCAGGCCTTTTTTATCTTCTGCCTCATCCCCAAAAGGATTCTAGACCATTCCCCCACAATATTGTGCAATCAGCTGAAATAAATAGAAGAGGATATTCAAATGAAAAAGAAATTTAAAAAGCCAGGGAACCACTCTAGTACCCCGAAGCATGGACGTTCAACAAACTCCTATGTGGATATCCAGACAGGTTGAAATGTCCTGCCTGAATGGAACGCAGGAAATACAGTCAGGATCACAGTGTTTTATAAAATGAAAATAACCTTTAGTTGAGGTCAAACATAGCCTTTCTTGCCATCTAGCCACCGAGACAGGCCATGGACAGAATGGTTACTAGAAGGTGGTGACATTTCTCCTGGCACATCCTTGCTTTGAAGGGCATGAGGAGTTTCTGTACGACCACTTCTCTCCGGGGTCCTCAGGTCTTAATCGTAAGCTGCTTGCCATCAGGAGCCTGGTGGCATTTAGCACCAGGCCATGTTACCCTGGCACAGGCCTGGTCAATGAGTAATCTCTGGAAGGATGGCTAAGAATAGTTTCAGAGTTGCTATCTAGGTTCACATGTAATTTAGTTGAAACCCTGCAGGTTTTTCTCTACTGCACTTTGCCTACAATGTAAACATGTTCATTCAAAGATAAAATAAGTGACTTCACAATAACAGAATATTTTTGTCCATTATTTAATCACAATAGAAAAGCATCTTATATTTTTTCCTCGGTTGTGAGCCACAATTTGACCTAATTCTTGAATTACCTTTCTTTTATGATTTTTCTTTTTCCTCGGGATCCATGCCATCCTCTAATGCGATGTGGGGTGGGAGGGTGCCCTTTACCTTCGCCATCAATGCTGTCTTTGAACACAGCCTTGAGCTTGTTAACTAGAAGCAAGGAGCCCTAGGCCTTCCTTATAAACAAGTAAAGGAGCCTTCAGCCCCCCTTGTAAATGGCTATTTATTAACATATACCATCACCAAACAGCGTTTTACAATCCCAGGCCCCCACACCATTACACCACTGTCTGCTCCATTGTAAATTGAGGGAGGCCTTCAGCCATCTGTTTCATTAAATGCCAGAGGCAGTGAACAATATCTGAACTTCATAAAGCGAGTGTCAGGGCTTCTCTCTCCACAAATCTCCCCCTTCTTCTGCTGCTGCCACCGCCGCCACCACCACCACCACCACCACCACCATATTTTTTTGTTTGAACGCTCACATTGTAAAGTAGTGTATTCACACATCAATTTTAAAAGGCTCGCTGTGTTATAAGATGGGACAAAGGGAGCTCAGTAACAGCTCATGCACAGTGCAGGTGGTCGAGCTAGCTGCTACCCAGATCAAAAGTCAAACAACTGTGAATCTTCTTTTAAAAGTGCAGTTAGGGAGACAAGGCAAGGCTTATCTGCACAAACAAGGACGAGTTATAGATATACATCACAAATGCAGGAGGACAAAAAGGGGTTTCATAATCTTGCAGGATAAGAAAACTTTCTAATGCTGACAATTCTGAGGGTATCTCTGGAATATGTAGCTTGTTGAGTCCCCCCGCCCCTTGGTTTCTTTCTTTTTTACTTTTTTTTTTTTTAATTAGTCTTTTATTGTGCGGCAATTGATAATTATTATTTATGTTTTGGTGCTGTTCCGAAAGTAGCTAAGATTTTTTTTAAGCCACCTTGGGGGCAGGAAATGGCTCCTTTTCATGGCTGCATTTTATTTTTCAACAGCATTTAAGGACAGACTCCTATTTATACCACACAAGCAGTTTTGTCTGTTGTAAACAAAGTAAGTGGCTGGGAATTGTGCTTTCCCAGAAATGTTTTCCAGGGAAGCCATAATAAGAAACAACTGTGTACATCTTGAGACTTTGTCATCTAAGCATTAAGAAAGAATTCTTTGCTTTTATGGGGGGAAAAATCACTTTGTAAAGAAACATATTCACTATCAAAAAGTATAATTCAAACATTTGTTAAATTCTAAAGTTTGGCACCTTACTGATATCAATTGTGGTTGTTTTCTTTCTTTCTTTTTTTTTTTTTTTACTTTAAATTGTCTCTAACATTTTTAATAAGTTGAAGTGACAAGAAGTATATAATCATTTTTTTAACCTCAATATCATATTTTAAAAGTTAGTGACTTCTTTTGCAGTTATGTGAGGGACTTTGAAACTACGTATGACTATCAATGGGAAAAATGCCCAAAAGGTATATTTTATAAAAAAATTTTAAAAAGAGAGTTGATGAGGCTTGGAATTATGAAAGAATGGTTGGTACCCAGGTTTCTAGTACAATTATAGTTTACCTAGGAAAAACCTCTCTCTTTCCATCTTCTGAAACCTGAATGATTCTGTGATGAAAAAAAAAAAATCAGCTTTTCAATTCTCAAGTTAGTTAAAAGTATCTGAATCAGGTGTCCACGTGCTTTTATGAGACCACACTCTGTCTCCAGGCATAGGGTGACGGTTGCTGGCCGGGGTAGGCTTCCCAGAGTCTCTGAACCACTGGGGTTCTTCAAAGATTTTTGTATTTGTGTGTATAGGCACTTTTCTGGGAATTTTTCATAATATGTTTAAGAGTCCATGACCAACTCCAAACAAGTTGAGAAAGGAGGCATTGTTCCAGAACTGTGTACAATGTCCTAGCTAAATACCTCTTAATTACTTTGATATGCGGGCTCATTTGAAATCTGTCAGTCTACCAGAAACACTTATTATGAATTTTCCACAAAGTTTAACAAGAAACTCTGCAAGAATATCTTCTTTGAGAAATCAGATCATGTGTCAAAAATAAGTCCTTAAAGACAATCATAGCAATTAAAATTTATACTATAGGGCCTCCTGGTTTGTAGGACATATTTACATGCATAATTTCATTTAACATAATCATCCTAAGGATTCTATGAATTGGTATTGCCATTATTATCCTTATGTTGTAGATCATTGAGACCTACAGAAGTTGAGTCTTGTCCAAGGCCATTCCACCAAAATGGAGAAAACTTGGACCAATACCCAGTTCTTAGCAGCGTCTTAGCAGTAACAGCAGCAGCAATCTCCTTCAGCAGCAAATGTTTAATGTTTATTGTATAAAAAGGAATATGTTAGGCATCAGAGATTCAACAAACTCAGCACTTTGCTCCCAGGTAGATGAATATTTTTAAGAAACAACAATATATAGTAGTTTGTGCTGTATGTATAGTAAGCGAGAGATAACTGCAGTAGGCCATGACAGGAAGGAGAAATTCTTAGGGCCTGTGGTCAGGTAAGACTATAGAGGAGATAGCAGGTATCCAGTCCTAAAATTTACTGCCTAATTCTGAGCCCACACATGGGGGATGCTGCTTCCCTTTTTATGACAGCTTCAGGGTATAACTCCCAGTAGAAAAATTTACATTCTGGGGGATATTGTTAGAAAGATCTGTTTGTCCACAACTGTGTCAGGGGTACATAGGAAGTTAACAAACAACTTGTAACTGCACCTGCTCATAAAGTAAATATAATCCAAGGCTTATTGAGAATTTTTTTAATTGCAATGGCTTTAAGAGTTTCTTCAAACAAATTAGAAAGTCTTGAAATCACCTAAATAATTCTAATTGTAAACAGTTTTGAAAACCCTTTTCATATGTTTTACCCCAATTTCAGAAAGATATTGAAAATTTAACCTTCTTAACTAAAATTACACATTTTTATATAACTTTTATGGCCTCCGAAATTATACTGCATATTGATTAGACCTACTATACATATAATTTATGAATAGATACAAAGAATATTGGCAGAGTACATGGATTATTTTATTGTAGCATATTAATTATTCATAAGTGTATAATTTTTAAAAACTGAATTTTTTCATATATTCCAATTAAATTTTTCTCATCAAATGAGCTTATAGAAATTTAGTTAGTAGAAAACTTCCCCAGCCAATAAAGAAAAGCATTCATTTTCTATTATGTATACATGATCTGAAGCCCTAGTCTTTTAGGTCTTTTAATCTGTTTGTTCAAGGCCAAGCCATTTATGGGGATAATTTTTAAAGCTTCTGTATAAAAAAAAAAAAAAAGAACATTTTATTTATTCACTGGGGTTTTTATGTGCCTTGAAATTGCATAGATAAAGTATTTTCAAGCTCATGGATCTGGAGGAGATAAAAGGTCTCTTATTTTATAAGGCTTTATGTAAGCTTTTCAGATGTACAGTTTTCTCGTGGCTAGAATTTTTTAAATAAAACATTATTTCACTATTATATTGGAGTTTGATGTGGGCATCTTTTTTTCTTCCCTGAATTACATGTTAAATTATGCGTTTAAGATCATTTTTATTACGTTTTACCTTCTGTATTTTAATAACTCTCTTGTTGGAGAAAATAATTTACCAATCCTCATTTTTAGTCCTGGGTAACTATTTAATGTGGCTTAGAGTGGAGCACGACTCCCCTTCCCTCCCGTCTCCCCCTCAATAATCAGATTTAAGAGACAATGAGTGAAAGACATAACTTGGCTTTGCAACATAGTGGTATAAGGATGAAAAATTATTTACTTCCCCATCCTTAAGAAATTGTGCTAAGCCTAGAAGATTGTGGAAAGGAAAAGAAGAGGCATTTTTTAACTCTCGGGCAACTGGACCCAGGCCAGATTCTGGGTGAACATGAACTGCTGTTAGCTCTGCCATGCCAGGGCCAAGAAACAGCCTTCCCTGGCTGGAGCATTCCCAAGCTATCACGGCCATCAGACAGGTGGGGAATAAATATTGTAGAACGGTGGGACATTTGAAGCGCAAGCTCCTGATCCCCAGGACTCAATTTGGAGAGGCTTCAATTGGAGCAAACAGGTGTTCCTGGGAGGAACTGTCATCAGGTGGCTGGGGGGGATGCCATTCTTTCACACACATAAAAAGTTTCCCTTCCCTCTGCCTGCAGGAAAATTAGAATTAACTACAGCTTTTTCTTTTGAAATGGAAAAAGAGAAATAAAAATATGGCACCAGGTTTTGGCTCCAACTGGATTTCCATGGAGCCTGTAATCTAGAATAGATGATGAGAATTCTTGAAGCAAAGCACCCTTGTAGTTTTCAGCCGTGGAAATGCTGTAAAAACTGAACGAATGCAAAAAAATCTTTTGACCAAAGCTGGTAGCTATAAAATGGAATAGACTTTTCTTCTGCTACTCATTTGTTTATTTATGAAATGCTTATTTCATGAGCACTTGCAATTTTCTAAACATGAGACTAAGTGCTGGGAATAGAGTATAAGACAGAAAAAGGTTCTGCCTTGAAGGTGCTTAGCTTAAGTTATAATAATAGCAATTTGTCAGAACCCGAACTTGAACCCGACTGGTCTTGGGGAAACTGTGGATAGTAGATTCAGGTTTTTTTCTGTAATGTCACCATATAGAAGATATCACTAACATATCTTTTAAAGCATTCTTTTTAAATCATATTTTCCTATAAAACATAAAATAGTAATATTAAATGAAATTTTTAGAAGAAAATATTGTTTTTAATCCTTCTACCTTGAAACAACTGCTCCCTTAATGCAGTCTTTCAGGCACAATCCATGTATAATGTTATATTTTTTTCTCACTTAATTCTGTATCTTAAATATATGTTTAAATTTCCACATAATCTTCATAATTGTATTTTTCATGATTTAAAAAATTGAATAATATTTTTAAGGCTATTATTTCGTAGGAAAAAAATTAAAATTTTATCAAGAAATAGGGAGAAGGCTATCCATAATCACACTGGTAAAAGGGAGAAACTGTTAAGTTTTCTCGTATTTCATTCCAGTCTTTTTCTATTTATATTTCTATGTATTTTATTTATATATTTGAAATCATACAATATATGCAACTGCAAATTTCATTAAGGTTATATAGAAATATATATATATATATTTTCCCATGCCATTAAAAACTCTTCATAATTCTCATTTATAGGGGTTGTATAATATTCTCTCATAGAAATATTTCCTTTATGTGAAAACACAAGTTTTTTCTCGCTTATACATTGATGCTATGTATCTTCATTCATAGATTATTCTAGTTTCTTAGTGTGGCATCCTTGAAGAGAATAAGTGCTCATCTACTTTATGATTTCCTCATTCTTGAGTTTTTAATTTTCTAATCTTGTAGTCAGCTGGGATATATCATCGAGTAACTTTTTCAATAAAAATATGATTTCGATACACAGATGGTCCCCCGACTTATGATGGTTTGACCTAGGATTTTTCAACTTTATAATGATAAAAAGATACATGCATTCAGTAGAAACCATATTTCGAATTTTGAATTTTGATCTTTTCCTGGGCTAACGATCTGCAGTATGACACTCTCTGGAGATGCCGGGTGTCGGCAGTAAGCCGCAGTTCCCAGTCAGCCACATGGTCATCAGGATAAAAAAAACCGGAACTCTACAGTGTGCTGTGTTACCAGCATTTTTTCTGGATATCACGTTTTGTGTTTTCTCATCCCATATGGCCGCAGAATGCCCATCTGTGTCTCCGGCTTTAAAATAATTGCCCAACTGTGGACTAGCATAAGTGTTCTGAGCATGTTTAAGGTAGGCTAGGCTGAACTATGATGTCCAGTAGGTTAGGTGTATTAAATGCATTTTCAGCTTATATTTTCAATTTACTGTGAGTTTTTTGGGACTAACCCCATCATAAGTCAAGGAGCATCTTAGTCCGATCCTCACAAATAAAGAAACTGCCACCACTGCATGTGTGACACGGACATTTGTATGTATCCATGTATATTGGGCTAGGTATGCTCTTTTCAGATCCTACCCTTCTTAGGAATCTATAGATGTCGAGCTACTATTTTCTAGTATTTAGTGTTTTAGATCCTCAGAAGGGTAGAGCAATGTATGAAACTCTATAGTAACATGTCTTTAGGTTTTGCTTCTTGGGGATTAGTTTTCTAAATCTTTGGAATTGAACTTTAGAATTAAATGCTCTACACAGGATGTGTCTATATATGAGTCTTTCACTCATTTTGCGTGGATCGCAAGAACTTTAAATCCTCAAATTCAGGTCTTCCCTCTACTCCTCAGGATTGTTTCCTTTATCATGTCTTGGATTTTTGTTTCTATTCCAAAATTTCTAGTTTCAGAACACCTATGATTTGCACATTAGACCTCTTTTTTATATCTTCCATGTTTGTCATTTTTTTAATCATTCCTTCTCTTCTTTCCTTTTAAGTATCTTCCAACATCATTAATTCTACTTTTTGCAGCATCATTTCTACTTTTTACTGTTTATTATATGAATATTAATTCTGCTATTGCCTTACTAGTTCCCCTGAAATCTTTTATCTTGCCCATCGCTATTCTTTTACTTTTTTATCTTTTTAAAATCTCGCAAGTCCTTACTTTACAGTTTCCTGTCCTTTGCTTTACTATTTTTATCAACGATGCCAAACAATTTTCAAGAACAGTTTTTGATTTCTTTAACAATTTTCAGAATTGCGTTTTTTCCTGACTCCTTAGGCTGTCATTTCCTTACCATATTCTATAGCATCTTTTTTCTATCATCCTCATGTTGTTTTGAGTTTTTATTTGGTTACTTTTTAAAACTTCTTACTAGATCTGCAAACAAATGGTAGCTTTATGTGCTCAGCTTTGTCTAGAGATTGTCTTTTGTCTCCAGACTGTCTTTATGGGAATGAAATGGGGTTCTTCCTTCCCCTACTCCTCAACTCTGTGAAATGTCCAACCCATGTACAACTGTCATCTCCTTCACATTTTTACCCCCACCACCTCACACAGACACATGTGACTTATGAAGACCACTTTTCCCAGGATTCATTGCATTGCACCATACTTTGCCTATCGCTACCTAATATTGATTTCTTCTTTTCATGGGAACTCTAGTTTCTTACCTGCTATAGAAAAGAAACAAGATGAGGAGTGTAAATAAAGGGGAATGAATATAGAAGTCCAAATGCCTCCTGTGTAGAGACAGCTGCTTGATTTCTAGTTGTTACAGACCTTGCATTTTTTTTTATCTAGTAACAGACTTTGTGGGAGGTGGACTACTGCTTACATTTGCCAGCCCAATTCATTTTTTTTGTAGTAGTACAAAATCCTCATAGGCTATGGCAGTTTGTGATGAAAGTTTTGGTGTTGTAAGTTTTCATCATCTATTTTTTCATTCCTGTTCAGTGGGTGCTTCGATGGGTGTAGCATCAGGAGCCATCAACCAGGCACCATTTTAAACTGGAAACTGTGGGTGATCTTTAAAATTGCCCGAGATAAGGAACCATGCAAACCATTTCTATAACCCAAGCCTTGGGCCTGTATTCCTGGGTAGTCTTGTTTTAACTATTGCTATTTAATTATTGATGATTTACTGACACAAGACATGGAAGCCTTAGGGAAAATGAAATCCCATGTGCTAGTTTCTTTAGATGAATCTTCTTTGAGGTTTAAGTGTCCCTCTAAGGAATATAGTGAAACAGGATTTAGGGGGGGTCATTCCAAATGCTGTCTAGGAAAGGCAGCTGAGGCATCTTATTCATTGATGGAATCTACTGATGCATCTTGAAGACCAGACATGTCTGCCTTGCTTCACTTCATGACAGCCTCATATAAGATGGTCTGCTGTAAGCCAGGCATCCTCACACATTTTCATACTCTGAATTTTCTTTCCGTCTCACTCCTAGGAAAGCGACCTACTTACAGGAACTGATCTTCTCTATTAATGTTTCTACCCTGGGAAGCATTTGTTAGGAAAATCATCATTCACTCCACAGATACGTGTAAGGAACTTTGCTGGATCTGTAGGGATGAAGGATGACTCTTGCCTTCAGAAAACTCACATGCTGGTCAGAGAGAGATAAGGAGTGTGGAAGAAGGTGTAAGTGAAGATGGACGATGATCAGAGACCTCAACACACAGGTCCTGGAGTCTAGACATTATTACCGGTTTGGAGGAATTAGGATGAATTTTGTGAATGACATGGCATTTGTAATGGCCCTTGAAGGAGGAGTAAGGTTGGCCCAGGCAAAGTTAGGTTCCAGACTAAGGAAACAGCATAAATAAATATAGGGAGGTAGCATTTTGCAAGGCAGTGGCAGATAATTCAGATCAGCTCTTTATTGTCAACTCTGATTTTTGCCTTTTATTTCTGGTGTTCCCATTTGAATAGTAGAATGTGGGTCACCTCACAACACATTTGCAATTGTGCACAACTGTCTTGTCCTTCTCAGAAGATAAAAGTTTGGCAAAGTCATAGTGATAAAAAAAAAATCTAGGGTTGACCTCCTCCCCGTCATTATTCCTTATTGAGCACCTACTATGTTCTCCCAGCAGAATGAACCTTGTTAAAGGGCCAAGTTCTTTCACAGTTTTCATGTAGCCCATTGATAGGTTTCTTTTTACAAGTTCTTATTTCCTCTTGAGCATCCATGATTTCACAGTGTTTTTTTAAGGATTCTGAAAGGCATTTCGAGTACCGTGGACTGTATGTAGGCAGAATAGACCTCCAGCGGAAAGTGAGATTTTTCTTTAGGGCCACCAAGCCATTGAAAACCCATGAGCCAATGCCCAAATGCCTTCTTTAGAGCTTGTTATCTTGATCATTAGGCTTTATTGTCTCTTCAGATACTATTGGACATCACGGTGACCCGTTATCTCAGCTCTGCTGCATATGATTTAATCAGATTATTCTCTGAGAATAAGTTGATATGGGGAGAGAGGGGAGCTGATCCTGGAGGAATTTAGGAGACCACGTTCAGATAGCCTGGATAGGCTGCAGCCAAATGTCACAACACTGACTGAGATGGACCAGGACATACTTCTGCATATTTTCTTTTTTTTAAGCAACAGTTTTGCTTTAATAGGACTCGAAATTTTTGGAGAAAATATATTAACCATTTGTCTTGTCAGGATATCACTTTTAAAAATTTTTCTGAATGAAAGTCTCTCGTCTCTCAGAGCTGGCATTCTTCCTAGCTGCACACCTGCTTTGTTAATCAAGTTTTCTGGCTTTTTTTATTCCTATTTGCAAATGGGGATGCTTAGCAGCCAGCCTTAGAAGGAGTGGCTGTCCTCATCAGCATGACTAAAGGGCTGATGAAATACTTGCAGGTACCTGGCAGGGTACTGTGAAATCGATCCCTTGGCCTTTCAAATCTCTAAGAAGGAGGAAGTGTGAGTAGGCGACACAGATGTTAACTGATGGGTGACAGGTGAGCACGACCTCTTGGCTGGAGATCCAGGCTGTGATTCTCCGACTTGGTATTGGTTACACAAATAAGATTGTCAGAGGAAAAGAAAACATGTTTTAAAAGAAATCCCTCATTAACTAATACACCTACAATTATCTTTTCCTCTTTTTGTTGTCTTTATTGATATGTTGACATTTTTCTTTATGTGACTTTAATACAATTTTAAGTTCTTCCTTTTTTTTAAACCTAACGTGATACTTGATTTGATATTGTAGTTAGTTTTTTATTTGCTGTTATCAATTTATTATGACATTTAAGTTCGGGAAAGCTCAGCATCATGTCTTGGCATTCATTTTTTTGTTTTTTCCAGAAAATTGAAGGGCTGACTCTAAAATGTCGTAGAGGTCCTCATCCTAATAGTTCAAAGCACTCAGAGTTTTGATCATTGAGTACCGAGATTAATTTGCACCATTCTATACTACCCACTCAAACCACTTGCATATGTTAATTTGCATATGTTTTATGATAATATCGAGGCCGAAATCTATGTATGAACAAAAAAGGCAGGTCACCCTGTGATGGAGATAAATGTGGTGGGTTCCAGAAATAGTTCCATTTTCCTAAAAAGTAATAACTGAACTTAGGTTTAAGGTTTCGTGTATCGTCTTCGTCAAATATCAGTACTTGATCATTTAATCAGTATCAACCATGGTACCCACTTGGTGGTGTGCTAACCAGGTAAAATTTGATTCTGCTTTGCACAGAGCACTGAGGGACAGCCTAGAATAAAGACGGCTGGAAGGAGAGCCGACCAAAGTGTGGTTTCAGAGCTGCCTCTGAAGAATGAGATGTGAGCGGGCGATGTGGTAGGAGGTGCTGAACAGCCAGGGGGCAGCATGGGAGCATTTTGCACCTTGAGAAGGGGGAGAGAGAAAGGAAGAAGGGGAATGAATGCAGCGTCACCATGTTTCCTGAGCCCAGCCTTGGGGAGGAAGATGGATGACTTTGTGTCATCTCTGTATTCCCTCAGGGACAGCTACAACAGAATCTCTCTGCTGAGACTAGAGGTTGAAAACGAGTCATCTATGGGCTGTAAGCGGCCTGCAGAACTTTTTTTTTTTTTTTTTTGGTCTACACTGTTTTGTTTTCAAAATTGAGATATTATTTACATATAATATAATTCATGCATTTTAGATGTAAAGTTTGATGAATTTTGGTCATGATATATAATTGCATAACCACCACACGCATGAAGACAAAGACCAGTTCTCTCTGAAAAGTTTCGTCCAGTCTCTGTCTGTACTCAATTCCCTTCCCCCACTCTTCTCCCAGGCAGCCACTGATCTGTTTCCTAACACTAGAGTTTGCCTTTTCTAGATAGAATTTCATGTAAATGAAATTATAGAGATTTGTAGCCTTTCGCATATGACTTCTTTCATTTAGAGGAGCCCATATGCTTTTGAATTCATTCATATTTTCCTGTATGTTAGTATTTCATTCCTTTTAATTGCTGAGTAATATTTCATAGTAGGGATATACTACAATTTATTTATCCTTTCACCAGTTTATAAACACGTAGGTTGCTTCCAATTTGGAACTGTTGTAAATAATGGCGCCATGACATTGTGTACACATCTTTTTGTGAGCATAGGTTTTTATTTCTCTAGGAAGAATATCTAGGGGCAGGATTGCTGAGTCAGGTGGTAAATATATGTTGAATTCTGTATGAACCTGCCAGACTGTTTCCAGAGTGGCTGAACCATTTTGCATTTCCATGGCAGCATCTGAGAGTTTCAGTAGCTGTAATTTGAACAACTTACTTAATTTCTCTCAGCATGAGTTTCTTCATCTGTAAAATGATAAGGTTACCTTATTCAATGGTTTGTTCTACAAATAAAATAATACAGAGCATCTCAGGCACCTAGCACCGGGCCAGGTCTATGGAAAACATGCAATAGATATTGTATTGCACATCTAGTACAATTAGTATCATGGTATAGTCCAGCGATTCTTGTATGTGTTAGTATATATGTGTTCGATACTATATGTTATTATGGTTAATTTAGGATGTGTCTGTGTGCACGCACATGCGCACGCATGCATCAGAGAGTCACCTGTGTAGATGTTTTAAAAACATAAACACCTAATCTTGACAGAATTATAGTCTTCTGGGCCAGACCTGAGCATGTACATTGTTTACAAGTTCTGCAGGTGATCAAAATGAGCATCCCTGGACACCAACCTTTGGTTTACCAGGAAGATAGTCACAAGGAGCCTTACAGTCTAAACTATGTTCTACCACAAACTAACTGTGTGACCTTAGGCAGCTCACTTAACCTCTCTTAGGGAGCCAGTTTACCTGACATCTGATGACGCTAGCAAATTTGATCTTTCACCATCTCTAGCTTCTTTCTGGTAGACAGTGGCTACTGTTGGGGACACATGAGTTGGAGGTGGTTGTGGGTGATGCCTGCTTCCCAAGTAGTATGTCAAAATGAAGGCAAGGCTCAGACTGAATTCTGCCACACCTAGACATGTGTGTTAGTAAGCAGGCACAAAAACAGCCATCAGTCTGTCCTGTAGGCCCAATTAGGTCCCTGTCCTCTTCTGGAATGGAGAGGGCATTGACAGCCACTTGCATGAAGGATTCACTCAAGGCAAATGTGAGAATATTCTAGCAACAGGAATTATCTAACCTTTTAGTCAAAGTCAGGTAATAGACTTTTTAAGTGATGGACCAGGAGTAAGTCAAAAATCCCAAGTCGAGGACATCATTCCAAGGGAAGTAGACAGTTGGAGTCACTAGATTCTGATGCCTTTTCTCTGCAGCCTGTGGGTGTTCTGATGACATTATTTTTAGCCAGTCCACATAACTTCAATACCGTTTCTAATGTCCTTGTTAATAATTATTAGTTATGCTAATTAAAAGTAACTAATTATAAGATAAATATGGCTGCCACACTTGTAGCTGCCTCTGCAATATGGCTTTCATGAGGCTTTTAAATGTGAACTAAACACCGCTGAAGTGTGTGTTTCTATTAGGCCACTACTCTGACATGTGGATTTAAACTAACGCACGCATGGACGTTACACTATCTACACGGAAGTATTTTAAAGTTAATGACAGAGTATAACAAATGATACTTGAGATTCCAAACCTAAGATTCAACAGTTCTACATATGAAGGGGCCCGATCAGTGTACTGCTTTTCAGCAAAACGTCCTGAAGTCCCCTTTTCAGAAAATTCCTATGAGTCCCCTGGCCATATTAGTGTCCTTCCCCTCCCCATGCTGTCCTAGGGACGTACCTCTCTCATGGCGACTTATTCCAACCTATATAAAATAACATCCTTTTCGATTTACCACCTTGATTTCCTTTCTTTCCTGAACTTCAGTGATTTGAGTAGTACCATCACAATTGTTTCTGGTCCCATCTGCATAACACCTCTGACTGCTGTTTTTCTTTAAATTTGGGGCACTTTTGTTTAAACTTAAATACCTTCTTTGGGTTTATCATGCAGAGAATTCTCCATGGAATCATGGCTCGAATGTGCCAGTTATGCATTTTTCACATATCAAAATAAATGCATAAGTAAATAGAATGTTAAGAACATTAGTAAATATTTAAACTAAACAAATATTCATCTCTGTGCTGCCTAAAGTCAGCTCTGGTGCCTGCAGCGGCCTACACGTGGCACCGTGGGAATCCTTGCTGTGCTCGGGGGTTCCTTGTCCATCTCCCCCGCTAGACTGTGAGTCCCCGGAGGGGAGGCTGGCTTTCATCTCTGTTTCCCCATGTCAGGAAGCCTGGCACCTGGTGCATAGTAAGCATTCAATAAATGTTGGATGGACGAATGTCTCTGTCACTATCGCAAGTGAAATACCATTAGCAAATAGAACTATGTTCTATTTTCTCTCACTTTGAGTCCCAGCCTCCGATAAACTTGGGCATTCGAATGGAATCAACACATAAAGAATTATGAAAACATGTAGAAGTGAAGTGATGCCTGTTTCTTACCTCCTAAAACTTTTCTTAAATGACAGAAGTGTTATTCATTTAATTCCCCTAATATTAAGATTCTTAGAGAAATATTTATCTTAACATAGTACCTACCTTGAGTTTTTCTGCTGTCATTTCGGATTGAAGCATTTGCATTTAATTATATAAAGTATTGTAAAAGTTCAAGATTTCTAATTTGGGGGTTGATAAATTCTATAAGCATCAGTAAGAAACATATTGAGTAGGAGAAAAGGGGTGTGAGTATTTAGGTATATATAAAGCATCTAATTTTCTTAAGCCTTTTCAAAATATTTTTGAAATGCTTAAGGTGAAAAAGATAAACAGACTATTTGGTTTATTTGCATTGGTTTTGCTTTTTTCCCATAATTGCTGAGGCTGTTTTGTTTATAAAAAGGGAAGTGGTACCAACCTCAAGAAGCAATTGCCCAGTCTCGATTTGGGACATTGTGAAAGTTCCTAGCTGACTCGAAACACACACATTGCAAATATGGTGCCAGCTGATTGTGGATAGTGGCTTCTTACAGTGTTTAGACTCTTTAGCAGCCTTATTCCAAGAAAGGCACCAGAGCTCGGGGCAGAGGGAAGGAAGACTGAGGAGGCATTGTGTGCCCAGTGGGCCAGCACTTCGCCTCACCCATCAGCCCTGGAATGAAATGCTCATGCTGTGAAACTGAGAAAGTTGACTTCTTCACTCCACATGTGACCCATCCACTGAGGTTAATGATGCTTGCTTAAAATAGAAAGTAGAAGAGGCCATAATTATGTTTGTAATAGTTTTTGCTGCCTTTAGAAAAGTTTGATTAAAAGAACAAATTGTCATGCAAGATGTATTAAGTACCCTTTCACTCTTCCTAGCATTCCATAAAGTGCTCTAAGGACACATTGTTACAGAAAGACCCTCTCTCCTCTACTTGTCTCCACCGTGTTTTGTTTACTGAGTATTCTATGTCTAGAGAAAAATAGTAATGAAAAAAATGATTATATGTATTAAAATGGGCACATCTAGGGAAATTCAGAAGTGTTATCTCAAGGTCTGTATCTCCATTGGTACTGTTTATTTTCTTCTATTTTCTATGAAGTGGGGTGTGTTTGCATGCTTGACTGATACTGGTGGCCTTCGATTAACTGGACCTGACTAACAATTCCAGCTGGTTCTGAGGGCCGAGGAGCACTGCTTCATAGCTTTTTCCTCCAGCCCATGAGATTTACCGGTGTTGTGTCATTTTTGTAGCACAGACATTATTCCTAAGGCTGAATTACATGCATTTGGAGACTGACCTCAGTGAAATAGCTTCAGATTTCTGGGCATGTTTAGTATTGACAGAAAATAACTGGCCTCCATTTTGTATTTGTTTGTCCACTGTTGAAAGCAAAATGTCATAATATCGAAGAAACACAGGATGACTGAAATAACTTTTCTCATCAATAAATTTGTTCTGGTCAAAAATAAAACTATTAAAGATAAACTAAGAAAACCTATGCACAACCTTCCTCTGTTAATTTCCTTGATCGGATTCTGTTTCCTCGGTTTTCTTAATTTGGGGTGAGTCTCCAAGAAGAGAGAATAATCATCGCCACTTTGTCCATGTGCATTCTGGAAATTGTTTAAGCAAAGAGTCAGGTCATAGCACCCAGAGACCGTGTTGTTTTTTTCTACTGAGGAATTGTGTTTTCTTGAGTATATACTGAACTGTATGAACAAATCATTAAATGACACAAGTGAACAGGAAGAGAGAAGGATTCAAAAATTCTATGACCTCTGCTATAAGGGTGGCTGATGGAAGACACTAGTTTTAATTGCTTGTTTCTCTCTTGCTAGTTTTTATTTCAATAAAACATTCCATGATCTTGAGGCAAAAGGTGATTGGGAAGGCAATATTTTGATTTTAATGGTTATATCAATTTTTTTTTATTCTGAATGATCAAAAATATTTTCCTAGGTATAATCAAATAGCATTTATACACAAATCATTCTAGTTAGACAGAAAGAGCCATATTAATTAGTGCTGCACAGGAAATAGGATTCAATACAAACTTGCAGATCTTTTGCCTTTCTTCTGTTCTTGGTATTTTTAAACAGAATTTGATTTTATCTATCTGCTCCCAACAGTGGAACAACAGAGCTTGGTTTTATAAAAAGAAAATAAAGTAGCTATCTGAAAATTTTGTCTTTGTGTTAGCGTGTATATATTTGTTTTAAACTCTTTATCCTGTGGAAAGGCATCAATAGCACATTCTGATTTTTGTCTACTTTCATTCTGTTTAAAGTAACATCCAGGTTTGTGTATTTACATTTTAAAATAAGAGGATTCATTTGCTTTGGAATGGAAGCTTCCAGCGGCACTGTAGGTTCATAGGCTAATATATTTAGCAAATAATGACAGAAAAACCTTAAAGCCGGTCTCTATCACCTTTTACTGTCAATAGAACTGCCAAAATCTTTATTCTCTAGAGCAGTTACACACACACACACACACACACACACGTGTGTGTGTGTGTGTGTGTGTGTGTATAATTCTTTTATATTTTTTTAACAAAAAGCGGAATTCTAGCTGTGGCAAGGTGCCCTAGATGCAATAGTCACCCCAACTCAGTGGGCGACGTGGCTTATCGAACTTTGACGTTGGCGTATTTGCCACTGTATCTTCCAAACACTGTATATTGTCCCACCACGCTGGGCATGGATTGCCCTTGATCTGTGGCTGCTGCCTTCCTGCACATGGAGCCTCTCACCCAGTTTTTGCTGACACCAGCAGAACACCACAGTGTTTATTGAAAACTATAGATGTAAATTCTTTGTGATGAAACCAAGATGGGGAAAAAAAGAATTCTAACTTCAGGTTTTTGGGTTTTTTTTGTAAGTTTAATAATTTATTGTGTTAAGTTGGGACAACACAGAGCTATTGCTTAGCAACACTGGATTAGGCAGAAAATAATTTAAGCTACCAAATGAGAAACATTTGTAATTGAATCTGCTCTAACACTTGTTTTACCACATGGCTTAACACCCTTTTGCTCACACATGGTTAAACACATGTTTGAACTGATGTTTTAACACCCGCCTCACACATCTTTATGCCCTTTGTTCACATGTGCTTAAACACATGCTTTGACACTCTTTGCGTCCTCATCGTTGAACACAGGCAGAGTATTGTCTTGGGTCTCATTTTCTAGAATTCATTGGTTAGTAGCATTCAGCCAAAGACTGGTGCCTAGTAAAGTCACAGCTCTCTCTGCAGATGACCTCCACTCTTGGGTTTCTTCAGTCTGTCTGGAGAAGACAGTCCTCATGGTGACGACCCCTGCCTGGGCCTTAGTGTCTACTGTATCTCTGAGTGGTGGCCTTTTCTGGTACTTCAGCAATGGGTGTGTCATGTCACAAAAGATTGTTTTCCACCCTGGCCAGTCTACTTGTGTTTTCCCAAGCTGCCAAATTCTAAGGTCTTATTCATGGCCAGATGCAGAATTGAGGTGATTTTTTTTCCCTCTTAAGTTTCACTTGGCAATTTCAGCGAAGTGGAAAATATATATACCAGAATAGGGTACTTGTGTTGCAGGAATCTGAACATAAATGGAAAAAGTTTGGCCTGGCCTTTCCTGAGTCTGATTATTTGGACCCTCTCTCTTATTTTTCCTTATGGCATCTGCCATCACCTTAGGCCACATGACTGTCCCCTCTTCACTCTGATCATCTAGACCAGCCATTGACGGATTCATAAAAGGTTGCCTCTTCTTCCTAAGAGTGTAGGACTCAGTATGCGACAGCACTTTAGAGTGTAGGCAGACTGCTTGGGTTTGAGTCAAGGCTAGGTTTCCTCATCTATAAAATGGGAATAATGATAGTACCTACCTTATTGAGTTGTTGTAATGATTAAATGACTCAGTGCTTATAAATCACTTACACAGTATCTAGCACATAGTAAGCACTCAAAAAATAGTAGCTCTTAATTCAGATAGAATAAAATAATGACAATAACCTAAATTTAAACAGTGCTCTACAGGTCACAAAATGTATTTTATCTATATCTTGTTAGATCGCTATCAGAACACTGGGAGGTAAGACAATATCCCCGTTTTACAGACAGGCAAACAAAGACCCAGATATCTTAAGAATTCTGCCAGAAATCGTATAGCTAGTAGTTAGTGAGGTTGGATGTTGAATGCTGGTGCCCTGACATCTAAGTCAGTGTTTTTTTCTACTGTGTTACAAGGCTAAGTACCTGGTATTCTCTGTAAGATGTACCAGGAAGTACCAGAAATAGCCCTCCCCATCAAAGAGCTTTCAGAAAAGTACAGATACTCAAAAACCAAAAATAACTTCCATTTATTGAGAGGTAACTATTGAGAAAGTCCTGTACTAGGCACTTTATAATAAATCATCTCTCTTAATCTTTCCAACTGATTTGACAGGTGAGGAAACTGAGGCCTAAAAATCATAATTAACTTATCCAGAGTCGAAGAACTGATAAGTAGCAGGACTAGAATTTGAACGCAAGCCCGATTCCAAATAAAACCCATACCTTTAACCATTACTCATATTGGCTTTCCACCAACAACAATAAATGAGTTCATAGACAAACTAAAGCTATTGTATAAATCCATTTTGGATGAAGTATATTCTTCCCCTAATCATTTCTGGTTATGTTGCTGGGTGATTGATTGTCCCCCCCCCCCATTTTTTACCATTATAAAGGGGATAAGCATAACAAGAAATAAAACTTATGGCTAGTATATGAGAGCATTTGTGAATTAAATCCACATTTAGTCTGTACCACCACCTTGATGAAATTCAGAGCTATAAAATGAGCTGCCTGGCTAAATCTTCATGGAAAGTGTCTTTTACAGGTAACCAGTGCTTGCAATTATCTGAATTTAAGAGTCATTTAAATTCTGTGACTTTCAGGTTCCAAAGAGTGTTAACCAATGCTAAATTAAATTATTTGAAAATAAATTCTACCTCATTGGCTGGACTCTAAAAGGTCAATAGTAAGGAAACTGTATTAAGAATGATCCCCTTGAGTTTGGTGAGTTGGAAGAGCATTTTTCATTATTGTACATTAATAACTCAAGCTATCTTCATAGTTGGCATTGAAGATAACTTAAAGGTGACTAGAATCCTTGAGCTGACTTTCCATGTTAAATTAGTTTGGACCCAGATGCAGAGACTAACAATCAGACCACTAAAACGGAACAAGACCAGCCAGGAATAGCAACACTTGGATGCCTGACTTGTAGATGTAAGTGGGAATTAATGATTACTTTGAATGGCTAGAAGATCCCAGGGGAAAATTTGGGGGTTCTTCATTCCGTTTTGCCCTGAACACAGAATTGTTAGTGCAAATACCTGGCAACATCAAAATACAGGTGCAGGTTTGGAATATATAGAGCCTCACTTTGGTTTCTTTGTAGTTTAACTGAATTTCACTATGTTGAGGTTCAAGATCAAATACTTGTATTTTTCATGTAGCATTTGCCAAATTTCCAAACCTCTAAGCACAAAATCCTCAGCCTTCATTTTTTTTGCTTGCCTGGAAATCTAGGTAGCACTGAGCCAAAAGTAGAAGTTATGAAGTGAGATTAGACTTGATTACGAACAAAAAAAGTCCTATGTCCAGAAATGCAGATGTGCGCAGCAGTCCTGGGGGAATGTTGGTATTTGATCTCCAAGTCTTAAAGGTTCATGTTCTCAACGTTAAGAGGTGCAGGGAGCCAACTTTTATTTGTAACTAATGCTGATATTACTCTGGAGATTCTAGAAGTATTACATTACAAATCATTCAGCTTTGGAAATCCTACAGCTAGTGAGTTACAAATATCACTGTGTGAGAGAAAGGGGCAATAAGTGAAGGACGTCATTCATAAACTAAATTTATACTGTTGCAGCATGACCATGAGTATACTGTGTGAGTTTTCGTTTTAGCAAGAAAAGGCAAAAGGAGCATATGAACTCCACTGAGTCAAGACCCTAACTAAAAGAACAGAAAGTAAAGGCCTCTTTGTCAAGGGGAGTTGGGGGTGGGGGTGCAGCAGTCAGCTTGGGCCTCAATATCTTCCTCCTTTTTCTAATATCTAACTTCATGACCTGGGGCTAGTCGCTTATTTATTGAGCAAGGCTTCCATTTTGGTGAAAATAAAACCCTTCAACAAATGCAGCGCCTATGGCCATCTATGAAAAAGATACGCGTAGCAGACATTTCACCGCAAGGGGAGAACTTTAGTGGGACCGTATCCAACATTAAAATCAAGAATAATTAGAGGCATTAATATGTCACACAGCTGCCTTTTTTTTAAACCTTAAACTGTTTGTTTTTTTTTTTATAATAGGTACCTCATACTCTCTGATATTAACTAATTGGACTTCCTTTTGGGCTAGACCTTTATTTTAAATTCAATAGTGATCTAATTTTTTAAATTAAACTTTAATTACAACAACAACGAAGAAAAGATGGATAAATCTTTATCTTGGTTACAGAAACAACCTATTAAAGGCAAAATTATGCCTTTTATACTTTCACCAATAATATCTACTCCTGGATGTGTTTGTTTTCATTGTGAGGTTAATCTGCCCTTGCTATGAAATGTTTTTCTTTAGGAATTAAATGCGTCAAACCGTCACACTTTGGGAAGAGTTTTTAAAGCAATCAGAATGTACACTATTAAAAATATTTATAAAATTTAGAATATAATGGATTATATAAATTATTAATGTATGGTATATTATAAACTAATTGCAAGTATATGGTATATTTTAAGTGAACATTCTATAAGTAAAATATAGGAAAATGAAACACCCCATACATATCATTTATAGCACCCTAATAAATTCAAATTAGGGTTGTGGCATTTGAACATTTGCTACTTCACTCATCCTCACTAATGATATTTTTCAGATCTTAGATTTTGGTAGATGCACTGTGGACTGTAGAAATAATCATTATTTAGGTTGCTGAAAATAGCTTGCCAAAATTGATAATGAAAGTTATTCAAGATATCCTGTCAAAATCCTTTCCAATTAGCGTCAAGGTCTTGAAGGGCCAGACTTAGCTTTTTATTAATGTGTTAGGTTTATGAATGTATTTTTTGATATGTGCATAGTGTAACTATCTAATACATCTTATGATATTACATAATTATAATACTTTTAATTTGTTATACCCCAGTCTCTTCCTTGGTCTTATTTAAAATTCAGAAGACGTACTTCAGAGTTTCATAACTAACAACTCATTAGGAAGCCATGCCCTGTACTTAATGTTACCTCTAAGGCAGTCCATATTTAACAGTAAACTAGAGAAATCTGACTACTTGACTGGCATTGACCAGTTTAAATATTTCAAGTTATCATCTGACCCATTGTCTAACCACTTGAAGAAAATAAAGGTTGTATTCATTTTCTAAATGAAGAATACTAGTTGTACTGTCAATAATCAAATATTTAGATAATACATATATATATGCACATACACACACACATATGTGTGTGTGTGTGTGTGTGTGTGTATCTCATCATGCTGACTATATATTATTTTTAAAGGTAAAAGTCCCAGTTTTTCTTATTATTATTTTTCGATAAAACATAAAAATTTAAGCACGTTTTTCTACAGTGGTCAAATTCAAATTTATTAATTATCATAATTTACTTTCCTGTGTTTTCTATTATATCTTAAAAGATAGCTTTTGTCTTCTTTTTTTTTTCCCTACAAACGATGAGAAATTGAGACTATTGTTTTTAGTGCCTTGCTATCTTTACCCAGATAAATGAACATAATTAAAAATTACAATGGTTCAACTCCTTGATTACTGAGATATTTCTAATCCCTATTATTTAGACCTGTGTCACTAATAAATGATGTTAAAAGTAGTCTAGCATAATGCTATGGCTATAGTAGTGTGATTTAACTGACATTTATTCAATATCTACATGGTAAAAATAGCATTAGGTTCAGTAGGAATCCAAACGTGGGGTGATGTTGAAGATACCTCACGTGGGGCAATGAGATAATTAGAGTCTGTTTTTAGATGCTGTACTGGTTGGGGTTCTTAGATTCGAAAGGATGGAATCATCTAGCTAATTTATGCAGACAGAGGTTTATTAGAACACGTTATAGACTCTTCGAGAAAGCCAGAGAATCCCTTTCGGATGCTACACAGCAGCAGAAGGGACCAGTCAGACTGCCTGGGAGAGCTCACTGCTGCAGTCTAACCCCCATGGCACACCACGTACAGAAACTAGGCTGCAGAGCCTCTGCCAGAGGTGTCCCAGAAGAGCTAAATGCAGCCACCTTCCTACACACACACACACACACACACACACACACACACACACTCACACTCACACATGCCAGACGTGGCCGTCTCCTCCCATGCAACTGCCTCCTTTGCTCACACCCACTTTCCAAGTGTTGCACAGACATCTGCCTTGCAGAACCTGGGCCACACCTGGAATCTGGTTATATAAGAAAATCTCGAAAATGTAGCTGGTAGCTTTCTAGACTCTGCACTCAAAGAAAGCTGCTAAGGGGGATCTGAATCTGTGCAGAATGACCCAATTCACAGTACTCCCACCACCACCACCCACCCCACCCCCGCCCCCGCCACACCCCAGGGATGCTGTGAAGTGGCAATTCTCACAGTGTGTTCCAAGGAACCCTAAAATTTGGCCCACCCACCTAACGATTGCCAAGGAAGAAGAGACCAAGCAGGCAGGACTTCATCTAGAGCAGCTCCATGTTAGCCTGGTCACCCGTTAGGAAGATCCATAATCATTGGCTTGAAAAAAAGTTTCCTCCTCATTTTTTTGTTCGTGTTTGTTAATTTTAAGTTTTGAAACCACCACTAACGTGCATATATTCCTTAATCTTCTATCTGCTACTTTTCGTGTTAGGCAGATTATCACAAACATAGCTTAGCATTTCATTCCATAGCCAGCTTTTTAATAAAGCATTGTCACTTTCTTAGCCAATATTTGAAAATAATTGCAAATTATACTCCACTCACAGGCATCGTTAGGGAACGTGCTACTAACAGGCCCATTCATATTAGAATTTTTAATGTGAAGTCACCACCTCCTGAGAACATGCCTTTGAATTGTTTCAAAGCCTTTCCAGCATCTTCTCAGGAAAACCTCAGCAGTGGAGGGCTATCCAGTCATCATAGCCATAGGGATGAAGAGACTGGACACATTTAATTACTCTTCAACTACTTTATTTCATTGGACATCAAAAACAAAATTAGCAGTAGCAGAAGACGGTGGTTACATGGGGTTAAATTAATTCCTGTACGCTAATTAAATAACTCTGATGACTATGCCAGTAACGCCTGTTTCTGATGGTGGAGAACTCTTAGGAAGTCTTACCTACTTCGGTCTCTGCGCTGTCAATACTTTACCACGTAGACTAAATCGAAAGGAAACAATTGCCAAGCGTAGTAGGGGAGAGACAAAGCTACTACCTGTACATGTATTGGTCTTCATGAAAGGGCTCCGGTGAAGGGTTTTCTCCCGCGGTCCCTCTAGAGCGTCTCTCACCACGTACCACATACGGCCTTGCCCACTCTGAACCATAAGTGCTCACAGCCGATAGATGCTAAAGAAACTTGCACTTCTGCTGCCAGTCGCTGCTCCTTCTTTCACGTGTTTGCACAACGGCCCAACCTCACCCCTACCTGTTATGCAGCATCATGACCCAGACCTGCTCTGCTACTCCAGAAACAGACCAGCAGGCCAACATTTCTTTAAAGCAATGGGAGCTTTCTTCATGTACACAAGGCCATGTTTGTCATGTTCCTACTTGCTTAAAATAGGTTTCAGAGTATTTTGTTTTTGTTACATTTTCCATAGTTTTCTTATTAAAAAAAAAAAAAAGACAAGTCTGTTGAACTATTCATAATTTAAAAAAATAGAACTCAGACGTTTTTTAAATATTAATTTTATGTTCATTGTTGACTATCTTGAAACTTCAGAAGAGTATAGAGAACAGAGTAAAACTCCTTGTCAGCCTCATCAGCCATTGAACCGTTGCTAACACTTTAATACGCATTTTCTATGCCTTTTTCTATGCATATTTTACATACAAACAAATTAATGTTTCATTCGTATTTTAAGTTTTAGAAACCTGTCCATGACTTACTGTTACTATAAATAAAATATTTTAAGTTATTGTCCTAATTTGGCAGATGATGTATTTTAGCCTAAAGAATATAGAATCTGCCAAAATTACTTATTTGAGTTTGGCTTATAAACTATAAAATTCTGTTTGGCTCACTTAATTGCCTGTTAGGTTTTTTCCCCTATCCTCAGCTGTAGAGCATCAAACCCAAATTAGCAGCTGCAGTTCTAGTTGTACTTTATTAAGTATATAAGTCAACTTTTTAACCCCTGTTCCCGGCGAAGTTTAATTAGGTAAGAGGTTGATAACATTCTTCATCCCAGAGAAAGAAGTTGTTTCTTTTCCGTTAGACAGTTCCATCCTGATAACATGCAAGAAGTTAAACATGAAGAGTCATCACTTCTCCATCATATAAATGGACCCATCGTTCCACTGTGTTCATCAGGCTTATAAAATAGGGAATCTCACACGCAAAATAGAAAAAGTCTGTAGTAGTGTCTATACAGGCCATGTGTATTACTATGAGTTTGTTGAAATACAAAACAGTCTAGAAACGTTTGTGTTTGGAAAAAGTCCGGGCCTCCGCCAGGCACTGATGTGCAGCGTTCATTGTTTATACGTGGGCGTATTTAGATAAGTGGAGTAACTGGTCCTTATAAGCAAGTTACATTGATTATGAGAGCAGATATAAGCTTGGGAATATTGGTGTGAATGCTGCAGTTTTTTTTTTCAAGGAAGACCCTGTATGTCCCTTACATAGAGGACCATTTTTACAGAAACAGTAAAAGTGGAAACCCTCATCTCTAATATTTTATGCCATGCCAGCTACATCTTCAACAAAACTCTGTTTTAGTTGTTCTTCTTAGAGATGTTTCTAAAGGGTTGTGTTCTGCATAGTAATTGAAGCATTGCACAGCGTTCATGACAGAAAAGAGTCACTGAGTATTCCGAGCAAGAATTGAACAAATTTTTTTCATGACATGGCATATTTCAAACGTTTCCACCATTCGGTGATCTCATTTTTAATGGCCAAATGCACTGATAGATGCTACTCATCAGTAGCATCTATACAGAAGTCATAGTCTACATGCATCCATTAGGTAGCCTTTCCCACTTAGCAGTTTACTGTGAACATTGCCCCTTAACATTAAATATTCTCCAAAAGGGATGTTTAATGGTCACACAGTTTCTCTCATGGGATTACAAGGGCAGTTCTTAGTTTATGGGTAGAAATCCACAGCTAGCAAGTTGGTGCTGTCGCCATGGTCACCAGTGGCTTTCTAAACCATGGGCTTGCTGGCCCTCAAATGTGTATAGTAAGTTTTTTTTTAAGGACAAATCCCAGGGCAGGGCTGGGGCAGGGGGGTGTAGCAGTGATGAGAGGGGCCCCTGTTCAACCCTCTCCTCGCCTCCATCTTGTTCCTAATTAGATGTCACCTTTTTTCCAGCATATTTTCTCTTTTACCTCACTCACCTTCCTTTTTTGAAATTCCTGATTATTCTCTGCCTTCGTTTTCTCTTGGTCGCCACTTCTTCCCAATAATTGATTCCCTTTTGGGGGCCTCCTCTCTTGTCAGTGTCTGGTCGCTTTGCTGACAGACACCTCAGGAAAGGGACCAAAAATTGGAGCCCTATATTTTTGTAGGTAAAGAATTTGTGAATGAAGATGTTTGACCCAGTTCCCAGTGCCCCTAACAGTGTCTGTCTTCAGACAGACCTGTCCCCTCGACGCCTTGGGCAGCCCTCTGTTGGCCTTCTGCATCCTTCCCAGCCACCCCGCTTTCTCTTTACCTGCATTCCAGCCAAACCACTGCTCGCCACTCCCAGACACGCCTCGCTCATGCTGTTTCTCCTGGCTGGACATTTACCATCCCCTCTCCCATCAAAATTCTACCCATCTTTCAGCATCATGTCTTCATGCTACAGCCTCAAACAAAGGAGATGACATTCTCCTGATCCTGCCAACAAGAGGGGCTCCACGTCACTCTGATTGGACTACTCCTATTGATGTATCTCATATGATTTATGTTTTATTTATGTCAGCACCTGTCTCATTCCCCCCCCCCCGCTCTATAATAAGCTCCTTGAGAGCAGGAACTGTACCTCTCATATTTGACTCTCGTAAAGCCCCAGACACAGTTCTCTGCACATAGAAGATGCTTGGTAACCACTGGCCCATGAATGTTTAAACCCCTGACTTGAAACCATTGATTCTCCCCCTGTTAATGTCGTTAAATTTTATTCATTTAGTGATACTGTAGAGTAAATTCGGAAATCGTAGGTGGTTTATATAAAAGCACATAATGACTTATCTTGGTTATGTTTTGAAGCAATGCCCAGAGAAGCCAGCTCCAAGTTTTACTCGATGCTCCTGCTCTTTCTTGCCTGTTGACCTTTTCTCAGACCAGTAACATAACTTATCTTGGAAAATCTGGAGCCACATGCCTTAGCTGAGATTTCCAGAGTCTTCCTCAGCTTTGTTAGTCAGTCTGCATTATTGTTCTTTTGTATGTGTGTGAGCATGGGGACCGTGGCTTTTGGGATAATATTACATTGCAAATCAAATTCTTCCTCAAAAGAACTTTTTTCCCACAATTTTCTGCATTTCTGAACAGGTTACAAAATGTCACAATTCAGTAGGGCCAATTATTAGATTTTCATTTAATGGGCAGTTTTAATGTTCTCAGAGAATCTGAATAGTAATAGCATTTTAAACGACTGCATTCCATTTAAAGACTCACAACCAGTTCTCTCTTTGAGCACACCTAGTTATATTTTTGGGTATCATTTAAATTCAGGCTCCCAATCCGTAGAAAAATCAATGAGTTAATGAATAGCCTCATTTTTTAAACTTTTCAAATATTTTATCCTAATTATAAGGCATATCTAGTGACATTAATTTGATGAAATCCCAAATCATCAGATTGTACAGAATAGCCCTTACCAAGGAGTAATTTAGAGGGTTTTCGGTTTAACAAATGTACTGTGTGTGTTTTTTTTTTTTTAGGACCAGATTATGGCTTTGCTTACTTTGAGAAAAACTTTCTACTGTTAAGGTTCGGGGACTGTGTCAGTATAGGTCAAACTTCGTGCTTTTTTTCATAATTGTATTTGTTTAGCATGTTTTATTTAGCCTATTAAATGAAAAGCATTTCTACTACTAATAATAATCACCCCTGGCATTTGTATAGCAAATTCTTATTAGTAAATCACTCCCACATGTACTGTCCCCAGGGTTAGTAAGGTTCAAGGTCATACAGTGAGTAAATGGCAAAGCCAGCAGTAGAACCAGCGCTGGCCAAGTCCAAGACCAGTGACCTTAGACACACGACTGGTGTGTGTTCATGTAAACCAGAGATCCCCAATCTTGCTGGTACCAGGGACCCTACTGCTTCTATGAGGATCTAATGCCTGATGATCCGAGGTGGAGCTGAGGCAGTGATGCTAGCGCTGGGGAGCGGCTGCAGATACAGATGAAGCTCCGTTCGCCGGCCAGCCACTCAGCTCCTGCTGTGTAGCCCGGTTCCTAGCAGGCCATGGACAGGTACCAACCTGTGGCCCAGGGGTTGGAGACCCCTGATATTAACTACCTTGCACCCTGTGGAGAATAAGTAGGAGAAGAAGCCAACTAAGTGAGGACTAAGTCATTTATTTCCTACAACGTCATCCGCAGCTCATCCACTGTCCTCTGGCATAAAACAAAAAGCGAATTCTCAGAACAACTTCAGGCTACTGTGTGAGAGAAGCCCACGTGGCAGCCATCACCTCTGTCCTTCGTACTGTCCAGTTGCCTCTGCATAGTTCTCTGTTTTCATCCTTATTCTCTTTGTCCTAAGTGGTTCTCTGTCCATTCCCCAGCGGAGGACACCTGACGCATGCATAGTCTCAGGAAGGTAGAAATCACTGAGAAGCGCAGCTTGGTCCAGCCTCACAGCTGCCCAGTAGGATATGTCCAGGGTAGAGATCTCAAACCCCTCGCTGTTTCTTCAGCATTTGGATAAATGACCAAATTAGTAATCAGACTTGGGTGTCCTCGCTCTCAGTCTGCTTTGCCGTCCATGTATACCCTGCTCCATCTTCTTCAGACGCCTCCTGCCCGAGTCACTTCACTCTTCCCTCACCCTCTCTCATCGATCAGAAAGTCGTAGGGTAACATTGCATTGGGCTAGCCAGGCAATAACCTAAAACCTACTCTTGCAAATCTCCTTTATTAGACCAGTGCAGAAGCAAGTCGGAGGCCTCACACATATTTTTGATAAAAGCTCGGGACTGCGGAATTACGAAAATCCAAGTCTTCCTGGGAATGCATAATCCAGAGGGGAAGAAAGAAAAAGAAATAAAATGGGGGGAGGATCGGAAGAGAGGCATTTTCCCTCCTAGAGAAGCTGTCCTTAGTGTAACGTACCTGTTAAGGAGAATCGGGCGTCGGGACGGACTTGCTCACCCCAATTTTCCACTTGCATTTCACTGCCACCCCTCCCTCCCCCCATGTGAACTGACTCGCTTCTGTCGCTAATGGAGACTGGTGCAGGTTCAAGAGATTTCGATTACAGAACACCTCATTGTGCTATATGCAGATTTAATGGATTCAGGTTCCGTCAGGATGTGCTCTCCTATTGTTGTTTTTAAATTCGGGGTGACAGACGTTGAGCACCTTTAAAATTCAATGGAGCAAGAGCTGCAGCTAACAGCGAGGATGTCTCTAAAGCCAGCCCCGATGCAAGGGACACATTCCACGGACCGCCTGTCTCCTGCTCCTGATATGGGACTCCCGTTGTACCCCTTGGGGGTCCTTTTCTTCTGTGTTTCTGTTTCTACCTGAGACTGCCTGGCGTGGCCCCCACTGTCCGTTTCATCCCGAACCTGTTAGATTGGAAGCGGGGCCCGTGGTCCATGTCGATGGCCCCTCCTTCCCTAGTTCCTGTCTCTGTGTGATGGTTGTTCTGCGCTGACCAGCCAACAGTGCTCACTTACTAAACTGTCAGTTATTCCTTAGCCTCCTTGGGAAGCTAGAAGCCAAGGCTTCCCTTCTCAGTTTCAGAACCGAAGAATCCTGCACGTGATTTCTTAATCGTCATCATCGTCATGATTGTTGATAATGATGATATCATGTTGTCATCTTGATTACCATTGTCTCCTTTTGTTTCATTTAACGTAAGAGCAGACTTGTGAGGGAGGCATTATTATTTTCTTTTCCAGATGAGGAAACTGAGGCTTAGAAAAGTTTAGTAACTCGCTCAGTCACACAACTATCAAGTCTCAGCCAGGATCACAGCTTCTCGCGTCCATCAGCCTTAAGAGCTCAGCTCTCCTTTTTTGAAAGCTGATACCGGCTGGGTTCTCATCATACAGTCAGCCTCCAAGGAACACAGGAAACTGTGTGGTCGAAGGAAAACATCTGTTTAATAATCAGACTCTGCCGCTAGTAATATGTTTCATTTGTAGTATCAATGATGTTTTCAGTCAATCGCTTAAGAATCAGATTTTTGAAAAAGTATTTAAGGAGCATATTTACCAGCTGCCCTCACCATAGTGCTGCAGTGATCCTGAGCACCCCACATACACGCGCCAGGTTCGCATATGAGATCATTTCCTTTTGGCACATGGAGGTTATACCCTGGCCATAGGAGAAATGGCAGAAGAGGTCCTTGGTGTTCTCCGTGCCATTTGACACCAGTCCCTGCCTTCTATTCTTCCAGCACTGTTGATCACCTTCTTATGTCCTAAATCTCTCCACCGTGACCCCTTCTAAGCCAGTCTGTCCCCAAAATGAGGTCCCCAGTAAAAAGTCCTCACCCACTAGAGGTGGTAATTTCCAATACTGGGAGATAGTCTGAAGAAGGAAAATCACCCTAGACTTCATCTTGGGGCATAACTGAGCTTTTTAAGAGTGAAAATGGACAGGTAGTAGCATGAACTCTCAGACCTTTACCTCTGCTTCCAACAGTCCCCTGTTTTTTGTGCTCTGTTAGATCTCCTCTCCGATGCCCCCCTCCCTACTCTGTGCCTTTCCCCTGCTTCATTTTCCTTCATAGCACATGTCACTAACTGGAATTATATACTCGTCGGTTTATTGTCATCTCCCTCTGTAGAATATAAGCTCCACGAGAGCAGGAACTTCGTTTTGCTCGCTGCTGTAAACCCAGCATCTGCTGGAGGGCTCGGCACACAGTGGGTGCTTAACGAATAACTTATCAAAGGTCAACCACTTGTCATGCCTCTTCTGAGCAGGGTGGTTTTTACTTTAACCCATTTTTTTCCCAAAAGAACAAATTTAAGTAGCCAGCAGATCCGTGGTTTGACTGCTGTTATTGCTTGAGATGAGGTGAATTTTTGTTGTTGTTGTTGTTAAAAGGCTAATCTCAAGTTGAGATATGGAAAATAGTTAAGTAAATACTAGCTCAGGTGGTCCTCAGATGCAGGAAAGTCAGGAAAATGGTATCTGAGTGTCTGGAAGATACTGTGCAATCAGAAAACACTGACCTAACAAAATCCACCGTCATGTGAGCAAAAAATTGTTGTAGTCTACACATTTCATCTTGAAATAATTATGAGCCAATCTTTTTAATCTCACATGATGTACATTGTGTTCATGGTTCTCTTAGAATTATCTTTGGCTTTGGGAGTTATTTGTAATGTGCATAAAATTAAAACCAAAATTTATCTACGTTTGAGTCCAAATATTTAAAGGTATACCCATCACTGTGAAGTCACAGTTAAACCACAGGCTTATGTTTTCTTGTAATTTTTTTTTAATATTTGGGTCCGGTGATACCTAGTAATTTGGCATGTAATCATGGGGTAGGCTCGAGATTCTTCAAGAACAAATTGTACCATATTCTTAAGTTCTCCCTAATCATACAAAAAATGAAAAACCACAAATTACTGAATTTTAAAATTTCCTGTATCTCCCAGCAAAAAGAAGAAAGACTATGCTAATGACTAATTTAAACACTAAGAGAAAAAAAAAAAAACTGGAGGAGGCAAATAATCCCAAGTAAGCCAAATTATCTTATTTATTTTGATGATTGTTTTTTAAATCACAGAGTTTGGGGGGGGATGTATTTTTGTGGCACCAGGTTTAAGGGATCCTCTTTATTAAAATCTTTATAACTGAAGTTATATAATCGAGACTAGTTCCTTTTGGAAGCTTCTTACTTGGAGGGATAGGGCAGGTGAATAGACAGGGTGCAATAAATAGTGGGGATGGAGCCCTCTTGTTAATAAATATATTGTTTTCCATATGTTAAGGGGAAAAAAAGCCATCTCATGCTCTCGGTCTGGACCTGTCATCAGTGAGCCTGTGTACTTCCTTTTCCCTGCCAGATATTTGTTCCTGGCTGGAACACATTTTGTGATATTTATTTGATGACACACACCTGCTGGGCAGATGAAACGCAACCGCTCCCAAGGATGACCTACTTCAAGGGCACAGTAAGCTTCTGAGGACTTTATCAGGTTCTCCTTAAATCATCGAGTGCATCTTGATATCACCTGTTGAACGTATCTAAGACTAGTGCATTTGCAGACTTGTTGGAGGCGAGTCGCTAACCCCAGGGAAGAATTCAGAGTCAGTGATGACTTTGTGACAGTACCGAGACAGGGAAAACACGCTGCTTTACCAAACCTGCCCCAAGCATACAAAGTGCTGTTCTTGGCACTTGGGATGGGAATTATCCCAAGAGCCTGCCACCATGGAGTAGACCATCTAGAAAGGGGATCTAATAGGAATACACATAAGTATGGTCCAAGGTAGAGAGATGGTCCCAAGGCGGAAGGAAGGGAGGGTGAGGGTTCAAGGTGAAGGAAAATGCTATAAAAGGAATTCTGATGAAGTCTTTTCCTGGAATCTTACAGGACAGAAAATTTTCCAGTTGAGGTCAGGCAGGAGCTCAAGATGTTTAAAATACATGGAGACACTGCCACCAGATTCGTCCTTTGAAGCCAACTTGTCTTTATGTGTTCAGTTCCACAAACATTTATTGAGCACCAGCTTGTGACAAAGCAGTCCTTAGGTAGTAAGGATACAAATGTAAATAATCGATATCTAGTTCTCCATGTGCACAGTCTAGCGAGAAAACATACTAACCAAGAATTTTATCATAAAGTTAAATATAACGGTAGATGCGCACAAGGAGTTCTTAGTCCTGTTGGGCTTCCTGGAGTTGGTGATGCCTGGCCTGATGAGTGCGAGTTAGCCAAAGAAGAGAAAACAGGGACATGGAGGTGTTAAAATAATATGTTGTGCTCAGGAACTGTAAACTGTTCAGTTTTACTGAATAGCAAAAAAGGCAGGGTGAGAACCAGGGATGGTACCAGCGGGCGCCTCAGAAGGGCCGGTGATTCCCCACCCATCTCTTGAGCCCCTCACCACCACTGTCAGAGCTGCCCCGAGCAAACATGCAGAGGGAAAGGACGGCGCTTACTGCATGAATGCAGCTTCATGGCAGCTTCCCTTATACCCCTTGCCGCCCTAAGCTTCTCTGTATGGAAAATCTAGAGATTCCACTGAGGGGACCTTGACCCCTGCTGAGGAATTATGAGCTCTGAATCCAGACTGAGTTGGGGCATTACTTGGTGATTTACAAGGAGCTTTTCTTCATTACTTTTATCTGCATGTCTAGAGGTCATAGTTTGAAAGACTTGGCTCCAAATGATATATGACCTCTGTATTATTTATGATGAGTGTCCTTTCGGGTCTCCTTTCCTCCTCTTCGAGTTATCTATTGCTGTATAACTAATCACCCCCAAAATGCAGTAGCTTAGAACGGCAGCCGTTATCACTCACCCTTTCTGTGGCTTGGGAATTGAGGAGCGCTTGGCTAGGTGTTCTGGCTCAGGCTCTCATGAGATCGTCTTCAGATGGAGCCTGGAGCTAAAACATTTGGAGAGAGACAGGATCCAAGAGTATAGCTAGGGACTGGCCGGGCACCACTCCCTTATCTCTTCATTTGTCTCAAGGCCTTTCCAGGTCGTCTCTTGTCATGAGCTAGTTTGGGCTTCCTTATAGCGTGGTGGCCTCAGGCTCAGCATCTCAGGGCCCCAAAGATGAATTCCCAGAGCAAGACTGGCAGAAGCGACATGGCCTAATCTAACCCAGCCTAGGAAGATACACACTGTCATCTCTGCTGCACTGTATTCATCAGGACAAGTCCCAAGGGCCCGCCAAGTTTCAGTGGGATGAGGCAGCCTTTGCCTCTCGGTGTAGAGTGCCTAGGTTGTGGAAGACCAATGGGATGAGAAATGCAGCCAGCGTTGGAAAATGCTGTGTGCCAAGACCATTGTCCCCTATCACATAACCCTTTAAATTCCATAAATATGAATTCACCTGTTATGGCGTTGCCTGCAATCTTTCATGCTCTCTTCCCACACCAAAATGCAAGGCTTCAGTCCGCTGTCAGAATGAGAGTGAGTCACCCGAGTGTGCAGTGTGCCCCTCAAGACGATGACACCTTATAAGCATGTATTCCATTGCCCCATCTTCAAGGAGGGGGGGGGCTATACCTCTATCAGGCATTGTTAAAGCCAAACATGGCTTGTCTCTTTCACTGACAGGCCCCCTTTTATCCAGCCACAGCAACCTAGAAACTGAGGAGCAAATGATTTCAGGCCTCTCTTTTTGCTGGCCATGCACTTGGTGGTCTGTTCACAACCAGACTGATCAGCATTGTTTGGCGGAGTACTGGATATTTCAGGAAGTGAAAAAAGAAAAAAAAATAAAAGAAAGGCCCACATTTGGGACTCAAGGAACCTTAAAAACTGAAGAAGCATTAGCATGTTCTTGGTAGGAAATCTTCTGATGTAAAGTTAAACTATTGATGTAAATTTTACATTTTTAAATAAAGTCAATTACAAGTGTGCTATCTTTAATAAGGTCTTTAAATCCAGTTTTTACACATAGGTAGTGAACAGAAGTTGAATTCTTCATATATTTTCTGTTAAAAACATATGATACATAAGCACTGAATTGGAGGGTGTTTTTTTTCACCCTGGGATAACCTAGAAAAGAATGTAGCTCTATTTAAAAATCCCTTCCAGCTCAAGAGTTATCCAAGCAAGTAGTGTTGGCCAAGGTGTTGAATGCACCACTAATAATAATGCTACCCTTTCATAAAGCTAAGTAATCAGGAATAATGCTGAAAATAAGAAGACAGTCATTTATTTACTCTATTTGGCATTGTTAGTACTAATAATGCATTTCAACACAGTGGAATTGCTAGATAATGCTTTTGTGACTTTTATGCAGGTTATTGTCATTTAAATGAACAGTCTACTGCACTGTAATGAAGAAATGCATGCTTTTCCCAACTCAGTTATCAACCAGGATTCTAGGAAAATGAGAATTTGTGTCTGCCTTCATTCACAGTGCAAACTGGAGGTCACTGTTTTCAATATGAACCTTTTTTTAGCTTTTCAACAGTGAATAATTAGGAGCCGCTGCTTCTGAAATAACCTGTATTCACCGGAGAGAAGGGAAGACTTTTATCTTCCACGATGAAATACATTTTCTCATTCAAACTTTGTCATTCTTTTTTTAAATGGCATTTTACACTGCTGAGTCAATCCTAGGTAGTAAAATAAAAGAAATATATTTCGTGTGCCTCAATAGCCTTGTTTATTCAATTTTACTTCCTTAAATTTCAGCTCCTCCTTGATAAATGATCCAAATACAAAGTGGGTTTGAGGCAGTTGAACATGTAAAGCAATTGTGCACATAAAACACTATTGTACAAACACATGTTTCTTGCACTTTGATTTAAATTGAATTGATACTTGCTCATTATAATTTAATGATTACGTGCTTCTATTGAGTTTTTAACAACTTTATTGAGATATAATTTAAATATTGTACAATTCACCCATTTCGAGTACAATTTAATGGCTTTTAGTATATGCACTGCATTGTGCAACCATCGCCACAATCAATTTCAGAACATTTCATCACCCCCAGAAGAAATCTGGTACCCATTAGCAGTCACTCCCCATTGCCCACCAGCCCTTGACAACTACTAATCTACTTTCTGTCTCTATGGATTTGCCTGTTCTGGACATTTCCTATAAAT
Source organism: Rousettus aegyptiacus (assembly GCF_014176215.1). Lineage (NCBI taxonomy): Eukaryota > Metazoa > Chordata > Mammalia > Chiroptera > Pteropodidae > Rousettus > Rousettus aegyptiacus. The sequence continues at coordinate 48,067,668 of NW_023416309.1, forward strand.
GAAATCATGCAATATGTGGCCTTTGTGTCTGGTTTGTCTCACTTAACATAGGTTTTCAAGGTTCATACATGTTGTACCGCGTGTGAGTAGTTCATATCTTTTTATTGCCGACTAATATTCCATTGTATGGATATACAAATTCTATTTATTCATTTATCAACTGATGGGCAGTTAATCAGATTGTTTCTTCTTTTTGGCTTTTATGAATAGTGCCGCTGTGAACATTCAAATAGAGGTTTTCATGTGAACATATGTTTTTGTTTCTCCTGGCTGTATACCAAGAAGAGAATTGCTGGGTCGTATGGTACTCTATATTTAATTTTTGAAGAACTGCCAAACTGTTTCTGAAGTGACTGGACTGTTTTACATTCCCACCAGCAATGTGTAAAGGTTCCAATTTCTTTACATCTTCGCCAACACTTGTTACTGTGTGTCTTTTTGATGATAGTTATCCCAGTGGGTGTGAAGAAGTATCTCATTGTGGTTTTGATTTGCATTTCTCCAGTGGCTAAGATGTTGAGCATCTTTTTATGTGCTTATTGTCTTAATTGTATTTCTTCTTTGGAGAAATGTACATTCCTATTGTGTGTGTGTGTGTGTGTGTGTGTGTGTGTTTTAATTTTGTTACCTTGCCTCAGGAAAGTGGCTAGCTGAACTGAGTTGGAAACAAATAGATCTTCCTAAAGGGAGCAATTTTCAGACAAATTTACAAATTGAAGACATTGTTTTTACATTGATAATGTTTTTGGATTATGGAATAATTGAATTGCTCTCAGGAGTCAATTTACTTCTGCAACTTTTTTCAGTTTGGTTAGTAACATGGATATTGGTAGTCCCAGATTCATACCTAGAAAATGACTTAGTTTGTGTAATTAACTCATTTTACAAATTAGGAAAGCGAGGCCTAAGAGGTGAAATATATGGGTTGCACAGAGAATTAATGATAGGGTTGGAATTCCACCCAGGCGGAAGCCAGATAACTGAGCATCTCTGTTTGCTTTAGAGAAAATATAGTGCACTCTTTAAAGGTGTTTAATTTTTTAAATTTATTATGGCAACATTGGTTAACGAAATCTAGTGTTTCAAGTGTACAATTATTTGAACAGTAAGTCATATATATAGTGCATTGTATGTTCACCACCCATAGTTAGATTTCTTTCTGTCACCACATAACACTGATTAATTTTTAAAAGTAATAGTGAAATGCCCAGAAATCAGGATTCACAACATTTATTGCTGGGCACTCAACACACATTATTTTATTTGTCCTTATAGTAGCACATGTAAGATTGATATCATCCTCTCCTTTTGCGTGCGGGGGAACAGGTTAACTAACTCGTTCAGTGGCACCTACAGAGTAGATGGCAGATTCTAACCCAGACCTTCTGATTTCAAGTTCATAGTTTTGTTTCTTCTGGTCTGTCAGACAACTTAACAATAGCATCAGCACATTGTTACCCACGTCACCGTCAAGACTTATATTTCCGATCACTAAATCACTGATGCAAGTTACAGATAGGTGGTATCGTGGAGCATCATTAATATAGCTCCATGTACCATCATTAATATAGTTATTCAGCAAAACGAATATATCTAACTTTGGAAGTACAATATAAATTTCAGTTGACAGAATAATTGTTCGCATATAAAAATATATTACCTAAAAACATTTACTAATAAATAACATGTTCGTAGCATTTGACTTATACTTTTGATGTAGACAATTACGCAAGACCAGTTTTTCATGCTCTTTGTTTTCCATACTCATGATGACACGAAGGCCTGAGGGCTTTAGCTGCTACAGTCAGAGTCTCAGGCAGAGCCAGATCTCACATCCAAGTGTCTCGGCTCCTGTGTAGTCCTGTGTTCCCTCTAATGTACCATGCTCCGCCTTAATGATGTGCTGAAGGACACTCTTTTGAAAGAAGAGGAGACTTTATGCTATTATTCTAGACAACAACAGAGCTATAAACAAGTAGAAGTTGTAGGGAGGCAATTTTGAACACAGATAAAGAAGACTTGATCTGCCCAACAATGAAATGTGTTGTCTTGTGAAGGAGTGAGGTCTCGTCATTGAACTGTTCGAGCTTGGGCTTGATGACCATCTGGGAGGATAATCTAGGAGGGGTGTGTGTGTGTGTGTGTGTGCGTGTGTGTGTGTGTGTGTACACTAGTAGTACTGAGGGAAATCAGCTGACATTCAAGGCATCTTGCAAGTGTGAGATTATGGATCTTTGTTTGTAATTAAGAGAGTAAGCTGGTTAAAGGGGTCCTCTGTTTCCTTATCGAAGAGAGAGACTTTGTCTCTGATAAACTCTCATCCTGCACCATTAAAGGTGCAGGGCTTTCTGTTTGAAAGAGAGTAACCTGATTTATTAACTTTTAATTCCTGGCTTCCATTGCAAAGCACTCCAGAAGCATATCTCAGTCTTAGCTCATGGTTCTCAGCGCTGGTTGCACATGAGAATCCCCTGGGGAGCTTTTTAAAAATACAGATGACCAGGCCACACCCCAGGCCAAAGGAACCTGAATCTCTAGGTGTGGGTTCCCAGCAGCAGCATTTTCTCCAAATGATTCCCATATGAAACCGGGGCGAAGAAGAGCCAGTCCATGCTGAGCATAAACTCAGGCAAGAGCTGAACATTTGCTTTCGTAACTCAGGTTTTCATTTAGCATATGGGTTGTAGGAGTCCCCCTACGTGGTTTTGGTTTCCACAGTTTCAGTTACAGTCAACCGTGGTCCGAAAATATTACATGGAAAATTCTAGAAATAAGCAATTCATGAGTTTTAAATTGGGCACCATGGTGGGTAACGTGATGAAATCTCACACCATTCCGCCTGGGCTGTGAATCATCCCTTTGTCCAGAGTATCCAGTCTGTATACACTACCTTCCCATAAGTGACCTAGTAGCTGTCTAGGTTATCAGATCAGTTATCAGGAAGAGGGAAATCACATGCACATAACTTTTATTACAGTATATTGCTATAATTGTGCTATTATTGTTGTTAATCTCTTACTGTGCCTGATTTATAAATTAAGCTTTATCATAGATATGAATGCATAGAAAAAACATAGTATATATAGGGTTCGGCGCTCTCCACGGTTCCAGGCATCCACCGGGGGTCTTGTATTAATTCACTGAAGAACGATGTACTGATTCCGAGTCAGTGCTCATAAGTGTGATTCGAGGCAGTAACTCGCAGTGCTTTACACCGCTGCTCTTGAGCCAGAGGCCTGGCTTCGTCTACTTACTAGTTTTGCGACTTTTGGCAAGTTATTTTAAACTCTCGGTGCCTCGGGTTCTCGATCTGTAATTGGAGATAACAATAGTACTTATATGATAAAGGCTAAGGTAAAGGCCCAAGAGGCCACAAAAACTCTACGTGTCATGTTGGTACAGTCATCATCATCGTCCTTGTTTTGTCATTGTTAGCTGCAGCTGTGGCAGTGGTCCTAGTAGGGACGGGAGCAAAGCACCTGTGGGAACATGGCCTGCTTGTATCAAGCTACAAACAGGGCGTGGCCTTATTGAAAACTGAGGCCTCCCGGCAGTGTTAAGGGCATGCTTCCGCAGATTTCGAACTTCCCCGTGAAGTGGGATGTTTTTCGTTGGGTTTTCCAAAGGAAGCTGAGGCTTAAACCAGGTAGTCTCCCGCAGTTCCATCCAGCTCTGTGTTCTCCGTTCTGCACAGGCCGTAGTTCTGCCGGCCAGCGCTCTGGACCGAAGGGCCCCACGGGGTTTTGCTGAACACCTGTGAAAGGCACGCGCCGCGCACGGCGGGCCGGCTTGAGTCCTCAGGGCGATTTCGGTTTCCATGGTTCTCCCTGCCCAGGGATAGGACCCGCCGCCCAGAAAGCACGGCTGCTATTCAGTAGGAAGCAAGGGCTCCACAGACCTGTGCTCTGGGGTAATTGTGCAAAAATAAGTACAATTTGAATATGTGGGAGAGCCTCAGAGAAAAACTAACGTGCGCGCTTCGGCATAATTTCTATTTAGTTTTCAGCTGCTGAAGACATCGTTTGAGGTCACTGCAGTCACTGAGAGCACAGCAGCAAGAGCCCCTGATCGGGCTTAGGGCACGTGTGGGCCTCGCGTGGATATTACAGGTCTTTAACATGCAGTTCCCATCCAGGCCGCCTCCAACTGCATTTGTGGCCATTGTGGAATATTCCTAGGAGGAGCTTAAAGGGTTATGAATCTGAATAACATCTTTGTCTCAAGAACTTATACAAGAAACTGGGTTTCCCCCCCCTTTTCTCCGACAAGCATTTTGCGGCTCACCAGTGCAGACACTGCATATCTTTGTATCCCACACAGTCCCCATGTTAATAGTTGTTTGCTGGTTGTGGTCATTTAATTGGAAAAAGCTGGCATGAGATATTACAAGTCCCAGTAGGTCATTTTTGTATCAAGTACGGTGTTATTGCCTTTGACCAAGCCTTTCCAAGTCCAAATTAATTGCAGTCCTTTAAATGTATTAATAACATATAAGAGGATAGACGGAAGGGTGAAGAAAAGATGTGTGTGGCCTTCAGATATGCCAGTCATCTATGGTTCTGAGGATTACTTGCCGTGGCATATTGCCAGCAGCATATGATCGCATTCCAGATGGCATGGTTCCGTCGGTACTTGTTTTGGATTTGCTCTGGGGATGAGGTTAAAGAAGATGCTGGGCTGAGGCTGGGATCCTCTCCCTTCCCTCTCCCAGAGTGGATCCTGGAAGCTTCCACGTCCTCCCACCAATCAGAAAGCTGCTCCAACCTCTCTTGGGGATTGTGGGCTCAGCACAATTGCTCTCTCCCCACGAGTTCCCATGCACCTAGTAACCCCGGACTACGGAGGCCAGTGAAATTGAACTCCCTCCTGTGACCTGTGCATTTCCTCCCTCTGACCCCAGGGCCGGGGCAAATGTGGGCATGAATTCAAAGAGTCAGTAGATAAGGGTTGTGTTTTTCATCAGCTTGCCTGTCTTACTTGCTTTACTTTCTGTGAGATTGTCTCTCTTAAAAAAAAAAAAAAAACTTTTATTACAGAAATTTGCACATGCATGCACACACACATACACAGAAAATCGGGTAGCGAATCCATACATCGCAATAATAAAGTCAGTCCAGCTTTAACAGTTACCAACATTTTAGCCATTCTTGTTTACCTTCCCTTCCTTTTTTTTTCCTGTTTTGCTAGAGTCTTTTAAAACAAATCCCATATTTCTGATTTTTCCTGTAAATATGTTACTATGTAGCTCTAGCACATATAGCATTACTTTTTGAAAACCTAACCGCAATACCCTTATGACACCTAACGAGTTTAATAATGATCGCATACCCTGGCCAGCTTCAGTTTTCCCTAATTTTTTCACAAATGTTCACGAACAGCTGGGCAGTTGAAACCAGCATCCAAATATGTACCTATTGCATTTTCCTGACTATTTAGTCTATTACAGATCCTCCTGCTGTTTTTATTGTACTCATTTGTAGCAGAAACCAGATCATTGTCCTGTAAAAATGTCCACGTTATGTATTTGGCCTCTCGTATCCTCGCTGTACAGTTTAATATGTTTCTCTCTCCTCCATACTTCCTGTAAATAAGTCATTAGCTCTAAAGACTCAATAAAATTCAGGTTCAGTTATATCACATCGGGAGGCATAACAACTTTTATTGTTGTCAGGATTGATCAGTGGGTTCGGGTATAGTCAGCCTGATTCATTCATTATGAAGCTCTCTATCTACCTGTTAACCTAATAGTTTTAGTAACCATTGATAATCACTGTATCCATCAGAAGTTACAAAATGGTGATTTTCACTTCTATCATCCTTTCTGCATTTATCGGCTATTATTCTGTATAGAAAAACTTACCAACTATTTGGTTACTCTGAAATACAAATCATACAAGAAAAGCATGATAAATGCCTCTTTCCATTTGTTTATCGATTTTCAGAATATTGAATTGCACCATCAACTTCCAAAAGTAACCAATGAGGCTTGTTTGTTCACTGTCGAATATTATTATAAATATTAGGGTTTTTATTTGTTTCATATGTGTCCATTCATTGTACTCATTACTCTTTTCGCTGCTCAAATATCTCATCTCTGATCAATGGGAGCCCCTTCTAGTTGCCTCTGGTCACCTCTTAACATAATTTTCCTAGCCTTTTCTGACAGGATAGACTACCCCTCGCTCTTGGCCTAACCCTGGAATCCACTATTACTACCAGGAACTCTGGCTCCTTTACATGTATGTAAACACCACAGTCAGGGCACGTGGGGTAGATTCCCTCTTAAATTGTTGTTTGTGTTGGAATGGCAGCCTCACTCTTCTGGCATCTCATTAGTCCTGCGGCCCGTGGGTGTCTGGTTCTACCTGCAAACTCCCTCCCCCGTGCACACTAGTAACGGCCAGTACTTGCTTCTCCTCCAGCCAGACCCCACCTCCACTCTCAGCCCTTTCATCCTTCCTTTCTAAGTCAGGTGTCCCCACTCGTCTCCGGGCTCCTAAGACACCAATGTGTGGGGAATACTTCCATAATGCTGAGGAATAGTGATACTTTGGTTTTTCTCATAGACTTTTTTTTTTTTTTCTCAAAAAGAGTTAACCTCCGGTCGCTCTCCAAGCCTTTGGTAGACAAACCCAGTCTCTTTCTGAACCCAGAACACAGCGCTCTGACATACCATGGAAATGGTCAGCCCGGTCACCACAGCTGGGGAGGCTTCATAAAACCAACAATGCCCTCAGCTGTGTGTGTTTTCCTGAGAAGCATAGGTGATTATATGTTGAAATTTTTAACTAGAGTTGCTGGGTAATAAAAAAAAAAAAAGTGTTGAGGAGTTAGTTTATCTTAAGCATCTTTACGCCACATACCCATTTGAACATCAGATGAAAACTGTGGACCTTCTCTCTAGAAAACTGCATATAAAATTTTATAGACAATTTTGTGGGTTTCACGGGGCCTCGAACTATCTTGGAGTTAAATTCATTTTCACAGACTGGGTCCTGGTTTGCGCCAGCGTGTCGGAGGCAGCAGGGTTTGGAGGTATGGCGGGAATCTGGACAAGAAGACCCAAAGCTGGAACCAGGGTGCCGGCTTTAACTTGCTCCACGGAATATTATTCATTCTTTGGTCTAGAGCTATTTCTGGTGACAGCCCATGAACTGTTTGCTGATATTCTATGACATTATAAGTATAGAAATTGAGAGCAGGCATTTAAAAACAGCACTTTGACATCGCCACAACACCCAAGCGCATGGTCAGTGGACTTGTCTATTGAACAGGGCATAAACTATTTTAGGTGCTGCTGAGTACACATGGTGAGTTGCATGTGGCAAGAGCTGTCTGCTGGTCATGAATAGGACCCCTTATCAGTGCTCAACAGGTTGGAAATTAAACACCAAAGCAAAAAATCGGTCCTTCATCTCAACGAGTCCACGAAGCAACAGCAGTGAAAACCAGAATGCTTTGGCTTAGCCTGATCTCGTGTTGTTGTAGCCTGCCTTCCTCCATGTCTCCTCTATAAAGCTCACCTAGAACTAGGCACACAGTAGGCATTTCAGTAAATCTGTGCTGAGAGAAGACAGAGCAGAATAAAACTCTGTCTCCAAGGAGAAGCTGCATTCTTTTGCTAATGATACCCTGAGGAGTGGATAGCTGCTAATTCCTAAGAAGTTGAAGTTGCTTACGTGAAAAAGTATGATAGGAAATAAACTAAAAGCAGTCATTATTCACTCCGTAGTCTCACAGAGCACGAAATAAGTAGAGTAATGTTAAGCAGTGGGTCCTCATGTTGAAGTTGTGAGGTCTTTGGGGTGGTTTGTATTTCAGAGTACACATCATGTGAATGAACGAGTCACAGTAACGAATGTGGTCCATTTTCAGGGCAGAAAAACTAGAGTAGTATCAAGTTTAATAATATAACTGTACAAGAAAATAATCTAATCCTCAGAATAAGTTTTTATAAATGAAAGGAAAAAAGATACAGGAGTATATTCTATGCCATTTCTATAATCTCTTTCTACCCTATCTGATGATCCAGATTAGTAAAGTTCACTTTTTGAAGGAATCCAAAATCTTGTCTTGAAAAGTGGGCTTATGAAAAGTCAGCCTTAGCTCTCAAGACTCCTGGCTGCCTGAGGACCTACCAACCTGAGAGGGACCCTGGCCTCCTCCACCCCCACCATCCTTGGGCCCCAGTAGAGTCCGTTCCACACTCCCAGCATGCCTTGGTCCATTTTGCAGCTGCCCTGACACTGTGCATGCAACACATCTGTGACATAAGTGGGCTGCTGAGGGAACGGTGTGAACTCAAAGTCACCAGCTGTCTTACTTACCAGAGAAAGGAATTTTAACTCAGGACAACTTCTCGGATTCTGTGGAGCCAGTCTCTGCTCCAAGAGATAGTCTTTCTTGCTCTTCTTTCTCCCCTTTCTTTCCTTCCTTCTTTCTTCTTGAGGTATGACTGACATGTTATATTAGTTTCAGGTATACAGCATAACGATTCTGTATTTGTATGCACTGCAAAACGATCACCACAGTAAGCCTGGTTACCATCTGTCACCATGCAAAGTTACAGTTTTTTTTTTTTCTTGTAATGAGAACTCTTAGGATTTCCTCTCTGGGAACTTTCAAGTATGCACTACAGCATTATAATCACCAAGCTATACATTACATCCCCATGACTTACGTATTTTATAATTGGAAGTTACCTCTTGACCCTTTCGCCTGGTTCATATGCTCCCCTGTCCCCTCTTACCCACCAGCGACCACCATTCTGTTTTCTGTATCTATGCCTTTGGTTTTTGTTTGTTCATTTGTTTTGTTTTGTTAGATTCTGTATATAAGTAAAGTCATAGGAGTACTTGTCTTTCTCTGACTTATTTTATTAGGATAATTCCCTCGAGGTCTGTTCATGTTGTCACAAATGGCAAGATTTCATTCTTCTTCGTGGCCGAGTAGTATATCATTGTATGTATGTACTACATCTTTATCCAATCATCCATCGATAGACACTTAGGTTGTTTCATATCTCGACTATCGCAAACAACACTGCAGTGAACATAAGTGTGCATGTATCTTTCCGAATTGGTGTTTCCATATCTTTTGGATAAAAACCTAGTAGTAGAATTCATTGATCATATGGTAATTGTATTTTTAATTTTTCGAGGAACCTCCATGCTGTTTTTCAAAGTGACCACACCAGTTTGCTTTCCCACCAACGGTGCCTGAGGGTTCCCTTTTCTCCACGTCCTCGCCGACACTCGTTTCTTGTCTTTCCGATAAGCCTTTCTAACAGTTATGAGCTGATATCTCATTGTGATTTTGATTTACATTTCCATGATGATTAGTGAGGTTTTTATTGAGTAGAATCAGAAATATTATCTGCTAATAAGAAGAGCAGAAGAAAAATTGAGAATGTCTCACACAGCTGATGAAATCGGAAGTAGGCGACGCATGGGTCTGCGTTGCAGAGTGACAACTGGTTTGTGTTTATCAACAACTATTAAGTGAACTAGAAATGTCTGGAAATAATACTGCATTTAACATCCCTTCTGAACTACACAGGCTGTTTGTTCTATCTCATGAAAAAGAAAAAAGGTTGTCCTGCCTCCGTGTACAGGGTACTGAGGAGATTAAGGAGCTTGTCCATAGGATGTGGGCCCAGAAAACGCACAATCGCTAAAGTCTGATATGACCTTTGTCTCCGCAAATAAAAAAGCCAATAACCCCATGTGTCAGCACCACATTTTTTAAACACGTACATCAAAAAGGGCTCAGTTTAATGACTGTTTCCATGTACATACTTATTTCCTGAAATGGAAGAGAAGAAATAGAATATACCACGTATATGTAAAGAGGGAGAAGATCTGGGGTGAACGGGCGCTTTGGTTACCCCTAGTATTCTCCAACAACATCTACCAATAAACTTGCCTTATGCCAACGCCCTGACTCCTATATGGGAATTTTATGGTTATTGATAGTAACGTGATTATGGAAACCTTTCGTTGAGCACTTCTAAGTACCAGACATGGGCTCAGCACTTTACATTAGTGGATTTTTAAAAACCTTCGCTATAGCACTAAGCAGTAAATGATTTTATTATTTTATTTTGTAAGTAAGGAAACAACTTACTCAGATCATGTCCCTCATGAGCAGGCGAACTCGTCTGGGAACCGGGTCTGTCTGACTTCTCAGGTTAATCATGCTGGCCTTTAGGAAGGAGTTGTTTGGTTGGTTGGTTGTTTTTTTTGTTTTTTTTTGTTTCTAAAAGTTTAAAAAGAGAGGCTCCTTTGCTCTTTGACTAGAAAGGTTCCAAACTACTCTTTATCCTAGAACTCACATAAGCCACCAGGGAATGGAAACTGGCCACAGCACTATCACTGAAAGGTAATAATTAATGAAAAGGTGTCACTTAAAGAGGTCAGTGACACAAAGCATATGTTTCTCTTGGATTAACTTTACTAACACTCTTTAAATAATGCGTTGATATCAGCAGAGACCAGAAGGAATGCAAACAGACTTGAACTGTATCAACCTCTGGGAAGAAAAATATAAAAATAAAGCTGTTCTCATAGCTTTAACCAACTCCTTATACTTCTTTTTCTGTGACGATAATTGTGATAATTACCACTTATTATGGCCCTTTTTTGTGCAGACCAATGTACTTATCTTGAATGATAAGCAATCCCAAAAGATAGGAATTGTCTCAGTTTTGCAGTTGAAGAAGCTAAGACTCCTTGTGGGGAAGAAGTTACATCTCTGTGTCTTAGGAAAACTTTCCATCCACGACATTGAGCATATTCCAAATATACAGCAGAAGTAATGGGAAAAAGCACAGAATGGTGAATACTTCCCAGGGATCAATACAAAGATACCCTCTCACAAGTCACAAGCGATGAAGAATAGTATCTTCTGTGGTGTGCGACATTGCTATTAATGGAAACATACAGCAATTAAAATGCAGTCAGGTCCACGCTCCATTTGAAAATTGGCTGACAGTGGGCTGGACATCCTTGGTATAACCTATAAAATGCTCTCTACGAAAAGTTAGAAAAGGGGACGGTGCCTTCCCGGGGTTGCAGTGGTGACTGCCAAGGGTCATGTACAGGTATGATTCTGGAGAGTTCCTCCAACCCTCTTTGTGAGTAACAAACCTGATACCCCTCAGAAAGTTCCAGAGTCAAGGGTGGGGCATACTGACCTCCAATCCAGGAGGCCCTGCATCAGGACCTCTCTCCCAGCATTATTTAACTTCTCCAGACCTGCGTCTCATCGACTACAAAAAAAATACAAATAAAAATAAAAACACTTTTCACCAACAGGACATGAAAATAATGCTAACCATTTGTACAAATCACACTGAGCTCTGCAGAAAAGCACATGAATTATTTGGATTATTTTAAGGGTGGAAATGGGCTTGTTAAAACAAGAGATTACAGCTACTAGTAACCATAGATTTCCTCCATTCTGTGACCCTTATTTCTCTGCATCCTTAAAAACTTTACTAGCCCTTGAGTTTTTCATTTCTACTTGTGAGAATGTGTCTTTCGGAGTTTACTGGTAATTCCTGCCCTCAGCACCCCTTTGTAAAGCAGAGGGAGGGCCCTGCCAACTGATAGTCACTTTGCAGCTTGAACCTGTCAGTCCAAAAGAGCAACTGTAAGAGGTCCTTTTAAATTCATTTAGGCAGAGGGACGTATGGAGCCAACGTGCCTAAGTGTCACTTCCTGCCAGTTCACCAACACATGAAACCCCTTTGACAGGTGACCTGTTCACATTGTCAGTTCATTTCTTATCAGTCTCTGAGACAGAGCGTTTTTCTTTCTATTTATCACAACTTGTACGTTTAGGATTTTTTTTTAACCTCTTGCCCCCTCTTCTCCTTGTTCTCTCTTCCCTCTTTCTCTTTCTTTCTTCCTCTCCTCACCATTTTTGTTCTCCCCTTCCCTTTCCACTTTTCTTCTCAGCATTTTATTCAACCACCATATCAGTAAGTCCAGTAAGTGACCAGGAAAAGATAGATTCCAGCCGCAAAAAAATGGCGTCAACTTGGAAAAGACTTGAGAAAACGAACTTAGGTCATCAACGACATAAAAAGAGATACTAGAAAGATGGAATTTGCTGTGAGATATACCTTACAATGGAAATTCTGCTAGAAAGAAGAATCTTTTTTATTTTTTTTTACCCCCGAGATAGTCTGAATAATTTATACCTAATGCCAAGAAATTATATATAATTAGTCTGGGTAATGTATAATTTCTATTTGATTATATATATTAAAGTGATTAAGGAACTTCAGTTTTTCACTAGTAAATATCTGCCTTCTTTGTTCCGTTCTGGGTCTGTAATGACTGTTTGTATCAAGTGTAGGACTCGTCCAGAACTGAAGGGAGCAAAAGTTGGAATGCTTTAACCAAGTTCTGTTGACTGACGTCTGTGACTCTGGGAGGTAACATGAAGTTAGCTCCAAGTGGGGAGGAAACTGAGGGGAGATTTACATCCAACCCCAAACCATCAGGTAATTGAGTAAAAGCGTAGATGGAAAGCCACGTTTAAAGAAAAGTTACCCCATAAAGTGTGTGACATCGCTAATGTCTTTAGTACTGCATAGAATAAAATGAAATTTTTGACATTTCTGTTTTTAATTAATGACTTCCATTTGCTTTTTGTAGAGTACTTCTATATGTTTATTACCGTGTGTTTTATAGCAGTTTTTCTTTTTTCAGTTAGAGGATAGATTTCGCCCTTTATCTTTGCAGGTAGCTGATCCAAGACATTTTTATGTAAATGGATTAATTAATTGGTAGCCTTCATTTGAAACTTAAAAAGAAAGTAATCCTTTCTGAGAGGCATTAACAGTTTTTTAAAGCCATAAACAGTTCTTTACTTAAGCACCTTGTCACACAATTAGAAATTATTTGACAGCAGTAATCATAATAAAATGTATTACTCCTACCAAATCACCTTTTTTTCAAGGTAATTTAAAAAAAAAAAAGAAAACCTATTCATTAGAAGACTGTGTAGAGACTTCGCTTGTAGAAATCACGATTTTTGGAAACTTAATGACACATAGTGACAAAACTTTTGAGCAAAAAACATCACAAGTTAAACTTCCTACTATACAGTCTTTGTGAGTAGGCATCCAGCTCCCGAAATGTACTGGATTCAAGGAAAAGCAGCTACACCTGGCCCCCTTTGAGAGCCCTTGAGCCTCTGTGCCTTCCAACCCTAGGATTTATGCAAATCAGAAAGCTTTGCCCGTCTCCACTCCCTGGCCCAGCCAGCATAATCCACTTCCTTCGGGTTCATGTGACCATGCAAATTTGAGCACTCCTGAATAGTCCCAGGGGGGCTGTGCCTCTCATTATTCCTGCCCCATTCTCTGGGCAGTGCAAGCATTCAGACGATGAATGGACAAGAGTTTAATTACTCACCACATCTGTCAGATCAGATTCAACTCGAGAATGAAGAGAGTCCCAGACAAGCCCAGTCGTTTCTTTGCAATGTTCTTCATGGCCGAGGTCATCCAGCCTCGTCTTCCAGGGAATATTTTCTGTTCCTTGTTTCGTGACCCTTCTGGAAAACAGGGACTCCAGCTTTTGGCGATCTGTTACTGGGCCTTTCACATTGTGTGTGGCCTTTACAAATGTTAATTAATCTTCCTGATGATGCACTGAGCATCAGGGAGCCCTTTATTCCCCCAGGGCTACTGATGACCAATACGAATGCCAGAAAGTTTTCCTTACTGTTTCCTGACCTACATGCTCCCCTCTCTATGTGCTTCACTTCTTTCCCCTCCCCTAATATGTCTCCCACATGACAGATTGACTACTCACATTACCGGGTCAGCCAGAGTTTGACATAGTAAAGGTGGATGGCCCCCAAGTAGAGGATTTACCTGCAAAGAATAAGGTTTTTGCAAATTAAATATTGTCAAGGCTTTCAGCCCAGGACTTCCAAGGAAAATGCACCGTAACAGGTAGGAAAGAGTGTGTTCACGGGGAACAAAGGAGACAGTGACTCGCAGAGAATGGGCACTCCCATGCCTTCCCTGTCTTTCTGTGTTGGTATTATTTGGGATTAAGAGGAGATTCTTGGTATTTGCAAATCTGGAATACAAGGTTCTATGGATTGCCCTGGTGTATTTTGGGTTTTGTTTTCAGTTTTGTTCCTGTTTGGTTTTTTTTTTTTAACCTTTTTTTTAACTGAAGTGAAATTTACATCAAATGAACCCTTTAAAAGTGCATCGTTAATGTGATTTGGTACAACCACAATGTCATACAACCATCACCTCTGTCTAGTTCCAAACATTTTCATCATACGAGAAGAAACCCCTATCCCCGTTAAGTAGTCAGTTCCCATTCCCCCGGCCTCGTCTCTGTGGATTTACCTATTCTGGACATTTCACCTAAACAGAATCGTACGATGAGACCTTTTTATGACTGACTTCTTGCACTTAGCATAATGTTTGGGAGGCCTGTCACAGTGTTTCACTATAGCATTTTCTGGTTGTGTGTGTGTGTGTATGTGAGATTCTTCTTACCCTGTCAAAATATTCTTCTTCCTGTGTTCTTCGTCTTAGATAATGTCATTACCATCTACTGAAGCCCGAGAATCAGCTTGGACCCATCATCTTTTCTAACTCCTATTGTCTTCTTGTTCTTTAAGTTCTATTGATTCCACATCTGAAATACCCACTTCCCACTTATGTTCTTAATGACCCCACCCCTTTTTAGACAGCATTTATTCCTCGGCTGCTCTTCTCAGGCACAGATTGTCGATCAGGCCTGATCAGGTCACTGCCCTGCTTACTACCCTTCGCCGGCTCCTTTCCACCTTTAGACCAGGGTTCAAGCTCCTCACCATGCTGTCTGAGGCCGCCTGCAGTCTGTTCCTCAACACTCTCTGTCCTCACTCCCTTCCTCACCTGATACATCATATCTATCCAGCCCCACTGGACCGCTCGTACGTCTCTGACCAAGGTGCATACGCACTTTCGCATGCCTTTATGTGTCCTGTTCCCTCTCCCTAAAGTGTCCCTCTTCTCCCTCAACTGCAGGGACCCATTCCTCCTTCACCATCTACTGCATTTTAACTTCTCATCGTCTCTGTTCTGCTAGTCCTGATAGAATCTTCCTTTCTTTCTAAACCGTAGCTTTTTACTTGTATAATACTTATCACTCCCAGTCTTTAATAAGGCGCTTTGTAAAGCTCCATCTCTTCCCCACTAAACTCTGATCTTTTTTTTTTAGTACACGATATTTTTTGTTAGTTTCAAGTATACAGTACATTGGTTAGACATTTATATAGTTTATGAAATGACCCGCCTGATTCCTCTATCTTCCCTCTGCCTCTCCACCTAGCCGTTACTTTACTGCTATCTGCATTCCCTATGCTGTGCTCCCCATCCCTGTGACCCTCTAACAACTACTAATTTGTACTTTTTTTAACTTCTATGTCTTTCTCCCAGACCGCCAACCTCCTCCCCTCTGGCCGTCAGCCGATTATCCTCTATATTGGTAGGTCTGTTTGGATATGTTTGTTCTTTTTATTCCTTAGATTCCACATGTAGGTAAAATCTTATGGCATTTATCTTTCTCTGTCCGACTTATTTCACTCAGCGTAATCACCTCTAGGTCCAAGCATATCGTGACACATGATAGGATTTCTTTTTTTTTTTTATAGCTGAGTAATATTCCATTGTATATATGAACCATAACTTCTTTATCCAGTCTCCTGCTGATGGACATTTTAAATTGTTTCCATATCTTGGCTATTGTAAATAGCGCTGCCATGAACCTAGGGGTGCACAGATCTTTACAAATTATTGTTTTGGTTTTCTTCGCATAAATACCCGGAAGTGCAATAGCTGGGTCAAAAGGCAGATTAAACTCCGACCTTCCTGAGGGCGGAAATCTTTCCTCACTCCTTGAATAATATCTCTAGCTCCAACCACTGTTTAGATCCTCAATAAATATTTTATTGAATTACTTGAATTTTCTTCTCCCAGGAAAAAAAAAGTATGAACAAAAACAAGTCTGATGCAAAGTAAACAGGACCAACATTTAAAATAATTATTTTGATCTTCTATTGAATTTAAAGTTACTCACAATGGTTTATCAGTTTCAATTAGCAGAAAATGCAACTTTGCTTTTTTTCCTCCTCAGATTATGTTCCTCATTACAAATCTCAAGAGTTTTATATGCAGTTGCCAAAAATCTTCTTTTTGACAAATTGCACAGGAGGCATTTTGGGATTGTGTGTTAGAGATGATTGAATTTAGGCCAAGTTCTGTACCCTGATATCACTTAAAACAAAAATACAGATGTAGGGCTACTCAAAAATTTGTCTATTTTATCCCTACCTTCCAAATTCATTGTCTTCAAAAATAATCAATTGGATTCTTTTTAAATTAAATGCTAAGTAAACAATGCAAAGAAAACTATTTTGTTTGCCGAGAAGTAATTGAAAATCTGCAACTAATTACAAATTGGCAAGCTCTGAGCCTACAAAGAGCTGAAACACTGTGCTGATGCATTGTTTACAGCTGAGTTCAAAACTGGTTTTCCTACACCAGCCATCCACGAGTTATTAATCAATACTTTGCCAAGTTCCATACCTCACCTTCAAAAAATGGTAATAAACATTTGACTTTCAATATGAGCTTCATAAACAAAGCTGTTAAAAACTAGAAGAGGAGGTGTAATTGGTTAAAACATACAAAGCCTGTTCTTGAGTTATGTGAACTGGCTTGTCGTTTAAATACCCTCTTCTTCCTTGACTGCTCAGGAATCCTGCAATTTAGTTGAAATTCATATTTTGTCGCTTTGGTCATTGAGTCCTCTATGACATTCCACTGATATATTGCAAGACACTTTTTAATTGAAATTATAGAGAAAAGCAACATATACATGGACAGAGAATCAACAAATTTCATTTGCCATTGCTACAAGCAAGTCCAGGTAAATTTACAAGTGACTCTAATCTGAGTGGTGCACTTTAAAACAAACAAACAAACAAATAAATGTATACGTATACGTATATGTATATGTAATCTGACCCTTCCATACCTCTCAAACGCCATCTCCTATTATCCTTTTTCTTCCAACTTGCTCAGACTTGACCCTTGCTATTCTATTTTCCTGGAATGTTCTTTCTCTAGTTCTTCACTTGCTTGGCTCCTTCTTCTCTTTCAGGATTCAGCCTGATGTCACTCCTCAAAAAGGCTTTCCCTGACCACATTACCTAATAATCTTATACTTTATTCTCTGTCTTCATTTATTTACTTGATTATCACAAGATGCCTCCCCTGGATTGTAAGCTATTCAAGGACAGACACCTTGTTTTCATTGTTCACTACTCAAACTCAGCCCCTAAAATAGTACCTTTCACATGGTAGAATCTCAATAAGTATTGGAGAGGTGGATGGATGGATGGATGGATGGACGGACGGACGGACGGACAGATGGATAGTAGGTAAATGGATACATGGATGGATGGGTGGGTGGAAAGCTGAATAGCTAGATTAGAGGGATGAATGGAGGAATAAAGTTATATTAGTTGGGATAAACAGCAGAGTTAAAACAGAAATTGCGTGTTAGGAAAGGCATGACTCTAAAATCAACTCCTTTGATAAGAAACCAAAATCTGTTCTAAATTCCAAAATTGGAGACATTTCTCCAACCTAGGGTGCATTCAGAGGTGAGAGATGGTGAGAAGTACTACATAATGAATTCTCTTCAATTTTCACAAGGATCGTTCTGTAGAAAAATGATGAGACCTGTCGCTGTGACCCCAAAGGTTTGACCTAGCAACACTGGGTGGAAATTACTGGAATACATATTGTGACTTAAGATGAGAGAAATTTCTCATTGAATGAGCTGCCCTGAGTGGAAAATACATAGTGAGATGATGTTGGTGGGAATATTTATATATACAGTGCCTGCATACTTGTCAAGGATGCTTATCCTAGAGGATATTGGCAACAAATGTGCTGTGGATCTAGACGACTTGTCTGGCCCCTTCCCACCCTGAAGCTCTGTGATACCATCATGATCAAAGGAGAAGCCTGCTCAATAGTTGACAATTATTTTTAAAAGGAAAAATTCCAATGAGATGTGGATTATTCATTTCTGTCCCATAAGGAGATAACTAAAAAAAAAATGATAAAAATGAACTGAAAGAAAATGTTCTAGCAAAATAATAAGGCTGAATTCTGAAAGTCTCTTTCCCATCTTCTGTTCCCTGGGATGCCTTAGACAGGGCATGCAGTATTTTAGGCACATTGTGAGCAAGGAGCCCGCATTCCCTGAGGGTGGCAGGGACGGCATGTAAGGTCTCAATCCAGCTCTGTGATCTTAAGGCAAAGCCTCTATGTGTGAAACACAGTGGTACCTCCAAAATAGAACAAGAGCACTTATCCATGTGAAGATGACTGTCAAGGTCACTGAGACCTACAGTGATCTGGCAAATTAAAGCTATCTGTGGCTGCCTTTCCTTTCAGGACATACTTTTGAAGATCAAAAAAAAAATTTATAAATTGATGATTTTCTGTTGCTGAGTCATTATTCTTGCAGCTCTTTTTTTGCTTTTCCTCCTAATTGTTGGTTTGATACCTGAGCCATAGAATTGTTGCCTTCCCATTTGTACGAGGGAGAGAGCTGAGATGGCGACCTGCCCCCAGGAGCCAGACCTGGGCATGGATGTGTCAGCCCTTCCGCAAGCCCACAGATGTCTGAGATCAGGATTAATGTCCTGTCGGGTTAATGAAGTTGGGGTTATTCACTGCCCCACAATCCATTTCTTGCCCTTGCCGGTGACTGGGGCGAGTGGGATACTGAGAATGGGGGGTACGGGAAGGGAGTTTAGATTCCTCAGCTGGTTTCTGGCCAGTCCGATTCGCTGTCTCACAGGGACGGCTTCATGCCCAGCGGAGCGGTCGCTGGCAAAGGCATCCCTGGTGTGCTCTCCGCCTGGCCTCCCTTCAGCTAGGTAGAGCTCATCTCAGAAGGCCCAGCTTAAATATCACCTTCTCTTTGGGGCGCTCCCTCAGGAAGAAAAGCCATTCTCTCCTCTGCGCCTACTCACTCTCCTCCATCTCACATTTATTAGTTCATATTATAGATTATTCTGTGCAGTCTTGGCTCTCCACTGAGGCCGTGACATTCCTGAGGGCAGAGACTGTGATTCCTGTTCCTTTATATCTCCAGGATTCTGCACAGTTCCTGGCACATCAAAGAATGCCTGACGAATTGTGTGGGGGGGGGGGGCTGACTAGATACTTGAAATATTAAAGAAATTAATATTTTCTGGGTAGAGAGTAATCGAGACATGAAGTTCAATGTGAAACCAATCTTTTCACCCTAGTACAACCTGATTAAACAGTGACAGTTTCTCTTGTGAGCCACCTGGATCGGATCTTAATGGTTATTTTATTACAAGGTGGTTGAATTTACAAGATGACAGAACCGTATTTACCTTGGACTTGGGGCCGTCCTCTAGTAAGAAGCTTTCAGCAGAGCCCAGGAGCTAAGTCAGGGCACTGTGGGCATAAAGCCAGTGGGAAACGCCTGGGGGAGAAGCCACGTGGATAAGAAAAGCTTTATCATCTGGTCCCTGAGTCTTGCGGAATTAAGCAGTGACCTGGCTGGACGGTCCCACAGTGAGGCCTCAGTTGTGTTCCAAGGCCTGAGCTTGCTCCGAGCAGGCCCCGGATTCCCAGCGATGCGTGCAGCCTCTCAGCGTCAGGGGCCACCTTGCTGTCAACCAGACGGGGCCGAGGGAGTGTCGCTGAGCTGCACCCCTGGTTGCATTTCCCGACACCTCCCTACCCCGTGATGATGGGTGGTTGGCATGCTGTTTCTGCCACCTTGTCTCCTTAATGGCTTGTCTGGGGTCTCTGTGGCTCTGCGTGTGGAGAGCCTGTCCCCAGTTCTTTTTTTTTTTCCCCCCTCAGGACAAGCTCAACTTCACTTCCTCTGGCCTTATCAAACCCTTTGTTTCCAAAATTGTTACTCAGCCACTTGGGGGGTGGAACCCACTCTTCCTTCCCTACGTCCCCCCAGCTGAAAGCAATGAGAAAACCAGTGACCGTGGCGAGGATGTCCCTCCTCCCACCGCCCCCAGTCTACCACGACCAGGGCCGGCGAGCCTGTAGAATTTTGTCAGCTGCATTCGGTGCTGCTGGTGGTCGTTTGTCCATCTCTGCTTCGAGCTCAGCTTAAAGAAACATATGGCCCCAGACTCTTCAGTGCCACAGATATGGGACTTTCTCATGTTAAGAGACTTACCAGATGAAGCATGGTTTTCTGAACCTCTTTTTTATTCACCGTCAAAATAACAAGCGATGTCTTGTCTTTCAACAGAGACACTCTTTTTACTCAGCCATTCAACGAAGAATGTGCTGTTGTCTTTGCTGTAGATTTTTATTTTATTTGTAAATTGTGCGTGCTGCGTGCTATGGAATACTGAAAAGCCATACACCCTGGCTTGTTAGCTGACACAGAGTATGTGTGATTACAAATTGTTTGAATAACAGTGGACTATTGAACTGCCATCCAGATGTGTGCGGAGTTAACTGTGGGAATATCCACAAAGGGGGATTATCTTGTGGTCCAAGCCCCCAGAAAGTAGAAATGTAAGCGTGGAAGCTACTCAAATAGAACAGTTGCTACAAATGGCTCCTTGACGCAAACTTAATCATTATTGAAAGTTGTACGTTACAATTAAGACTGAGTTTCCTCTCCTGAAGTAAATCGGGCAGAGAAGGTGCCAAACAGCAATAAAAGAATTTGCAGCTTTGAATGGCCTTTGGGAATGGTTTAGTCATTTTATGTTTTTAAATAGAACTTCAGAATATTGTTCATCCCAAGTCTCTTAGCCGTCTTCTAATGCACTTTGTTCATGTTTCCGACCCTTTTTCCATCCTGTCTGCTGTACAGGATACCACAACCATAGAACGGTTGTCATCTGTAGTACTGACAATGGGGAAACAATACAGAAATTCTCTGAATGTTTTCTTTAAAGGACATTTGAACCACAGTGAAGTACCACCTCACACCCATTAGGATGGCTAACATAAAAAAGACAGTAACAAGTGTTGGCAAGGATATGGAGACATCAGGAGCCTCATACACCGCTCATAAGAATGTCGAATGGCATAGCCACATTAGGAAGCAGCATGGCAGTTCTTCAAAATAATAAACGTGGAGCTACCATATGACCCAGCATTTCCGCTCCTGGGTGTGTATATGTATGTGTGTGTGTGTGTGTGTGTGTGTGTGTGTACACACACACATATATACATACGCCCAAGAGAAATGAAAATACATGTTTAGACAAAAACTTGCGCATGAATATTCATAGCAGGACTATTCATAATACTCAAAAAGTAGAAACAACTCAAATGTTCATCAACCGATGAATGGATAAATAAAATGAAGTATACTATTCAGCCATTAAAAGGAACGAAATACTAATACAACCTGTATGAACCCTGAAAACATGCTAAGTGAAAGAAGCCAGACACAAAAGATCACGAATCCATTTGTAAGAAGTGTCTAGAAGAGGCGAATCTCTAGAAACAAAAGTAGATTAGTAGCTGCCTAAGGGTAGAGGGCTTCAGGGGAAATGGGGAGCACTGCTAACGAATATGGGACTTTTTGGGAGGTGAAAATTTTCTAAAATTGATTGTGACGATGGTCATACAACTTGGTGAACATACTGAAAACCATTTAATTATATACTTTAAGTGGGTAAATTGCATGGTATATGAACTATGAAGCTGTTTAAAAATGAAAGCAAAATGAAGACATTTTGGGGTAAAAGTTTTAAAGGTATTCGAAGGTGACTTTTTTAAAGAAAATCATGCTCAAATTACAATATCTTCAAAAATCACATATCTGAATTTTTTTGACAGCATGAGAAAGAGGGGAAATGGTTTTAAATATAATAGCTTATACCCTCGTTTTTTGTTTTTTGTTTTTTTTTCCTGGAATGAAAGATCTGTTACTTGTTCAACAGTGTCAACACTTTCTATCTCTAGTTGGAATCTACAGCAGTAAGTTGGCACTCAGCCATCAAATACCTAGATTTACCTTTGTGCGATCAAACCCCCTTTAGCAATGTATATTGAAATCTATCATTTTGAGCCTATTTTAAATTCTGTAGCAAGCAAGTCAAAATTTTTTTTTAAATCATGAAACATCAACCCCAGGTCAAAAGAAACAAAGAAACGAATAGGAAATCGACTCTAGATTCTGTTCGCACTCCACTTTCTATAGTTTAATCTAAAGAAAAATGTGGAATTTCCTGCACAGTGATTAATAGGCCCGTGTGGTGACATACAGGAACTCCGAGCTTGACCCCGCAGGTAAAGGCTAACTGGTATGTTAAGTTGATTACACAATTTCCTCTAAATAAGTTGACAAGTGGTTAGCACAGTTGCCTTGACTTTTGCCCTTATAAATGCACACTTATAAATGACTTTGCTTTTTCAGCTAAAGCCGTCCTTATTTTAGATGTGACATGTGTTAAGTAAACAGCCTGATAGAGAACCCCAGCTTCCTAGTCTTCATAGCCAGGTCAGATTATCGAAGTTGCTAAGGGTCGAGGCTTTGGGGAGCCTGAAACTCAGTTTTGAGATGTGGCTCCATTTGTAGGGCATGAGAAATCCTCCTTCTCGTATGGTGAAGTAGACAGGTGGATTTGAGATGATGATTCCACAAGTGGATTGAAATAATCCAGGACTAGAGGATGCTGAATGGTTTGCAGTAAACGACAAGTAGACTTAATTCTGGTGTTTTATACGGATCTCCTTTCAGTATGTCAAGTCTCTAAGACTACAGAGTCTCTAAGATTTCTTCAAAAATATCATGGAGAAAGGTTTGTAGTCAGCATTTCTGTCCTGTGATCATTTTCCCAGGAAGAAAATGTAGTTCTTTTATAGTCTAGAGAATATAGTTTATTGAGATATTTTTGTTCACAAATGTACTGCTTTCTTTTATTTAAGGGGAAAGTTACAAAAAGCCATTATGAATGAACAGGAAATGTAGTTTCAGATGATAAATCAAAATGCTACTTAGGAAAATTGCTGTTTATTTGTAGATTTATAAGTCATGCACCTTTATTGAACCTAATATATCCTGATTTGATAAGCGAAAAGAGCTTTGCTAACATTGTTGATTTAGCTGGGATCTATTCGTGGGTGTGTGTGTGTCTTCCTGAATGAGTTAAATGTTTGGAAAATGAATTGGTTTTTATTTGTATATACAAAGATAATACCATTTATGCTTTCCACATCTAGAATATGACAAGCCTTGAGCTCATCTGGAAAACAGAACATTATTGGGACTCAGAGGTTAAATTTACCATCCCACCATAAACTCTATGAACGTTCGTTCCTCTGAAACAATGTGCAGACCCCATTACAAATCATCTTTATTCATGTTAACTCTTACACAAGATGAAATGTGTCAGCCTGAGAATGTTTACTACTTGCCAGAGATGACTCACTCGGTAATCTTTTTATTTATTTCATTATTTCATCAGTCGTCTGTAGGTATTTGTAACAAAAGGATTGTCATCCCCTTTACGGCTGGCTGTGTGCTTGGGTGAGGACCGAGCTAACCTGCCATGCCATGTGGCTTCTCCTTGCAAGTTGTCAATGTGCGGTAACCATTAACTGTTAACGACGACGACATCCTCGACTCGTGTTGCTGAGCCATTTCACTTCCTCCCCAGCTGGCCAGCACGCCGTTCCACATACTCTCGAGGTGGGGGAGATTTTTTCACACTCAACCCTCTCTGTCTGTGCAAAGTCAGGCTCTCTGGAGGTTTGGCTTTAAATTCTGGGTGGCAAACCCAAGATTCATGAACTTCCTACCACAGCGAAGTTTCTGCTGCCTCTCCATGATCTCACAAGAGTATCTTCTTTAAAAAACAAAAAAAATACTTCCGTTATATACGTTTTTAGTCAAATATTTCAGAAATAAAAAATATAGGATGTACTATAATGAACATCCTTCTTCCCAACTCAAGCTTAAGAATTAATATTTTATAAATACAGATGAAGCTCCTGTTCAGCCTCAGGAGAAATATATAACACCAAGTCTGCAACACTCCAAGGAAACCCAGATGAAATGTGGGGACCTGCCCTGTGAGAGGAAAGAGACGTGATATTCTCATGAAGGGGAAGTGCACTTTTCCTTCGCTGGTTTGAATTTCTTGTATCCCAAACATTTGAACCATAAGAAGTTGGCGATAACTCAATTATTTTCCAACTTCAAAAGTGACAGTTTTCTACGGTTAGCCTCATAGCAGAGAGATCGATGTCTGTCGCACGTTACCAGAGGAAGCTAAAATCAAGCTCGCATCTTCTCTGGTCTAGTACATTGGCTTAGACTCAGAATTGGCTTCCCTACCTCGATTCTCTACCCTTTCCAATTCAACCACCAGTCTCTTGTCAAAAGCATGTATGTATGGGGTTAAAATCTCACTACTGGCTATACTGCAGAGGCTGCACTTTACGTAATCCATCTCATTTTATCCTCACAGGAAACTGAGATATCCAAGGGCAGATTCATGTTTCTGGGATCTGAAGCTTGTATGGTTTAAGTAACTTCTCAGTAGCCTCAATGACAGGAGATTAAATTCAAAATTAGTTACAAAAGTTAATGTTCGTTTAGGTCAAGAAAGAAAGTACAACAAAAATTTTAAATCGGGGCAATACTACCTACACCACAAAGTCCAGAAAAATCACATCAGTATACTAATCAACTGCTTGACACACAGTTATAATACTTTTTTCCTCTATATTCTTTGGTCATTTCTTCATATGACAATTATTTCATGGTATTTTCTATGGAGAGAATAGAAAGATATTTCAATCTTTTCTCTAACATGACTGAGCAAAGCTTGTTTTTTTTTTTTTATTATTGAAAGTATTTTTTTGAACTTCTTTTTGCTTACAGTTCAATATTAGTCGTGTCATATAAATTTTTAAGATGGTTGTCAAATGGAAATACTTCTCACTTTTTTTCCAGATATGAGCTGTAGGATTTGGAAGTACTTTTTCCCACAGACTAGTCTGGGGCTCCATACACTTATTTTCTCTTCCTCCCACATAGGTGCAGTGCCAGGTGCTCTAAGACATGGTCATATGACCTCTGACCCTGCCCCTTCAAGTCCCAACACCAGATATGCTGCTGCCCAGCCCAGGACAGCTCACAGTAATTTAACCAAACACAGAAATGACCGAAACATATAAACATATCCCACTGCATCCAAAGTAAGTCATCCCTAACTCAGCTTTCTCTTGGCTGGATCCCAGAATTGTCCACGGTCCCTCCAGTGCTACCCAACACAAGGAGAAGTTGGAGTCAAGAGAAGACAGTGGTCCTAACGGATTACCATTGATTTATTCTATTTTTACAATTTGTGCAAGGTATTTGATGAAGTGAACATATTTCTAGGGACTTCCCCAGGGCCTAGGAAGGAACCCAGACAAGTGACAGACTGACCCCGAAAGCTATTAAGGGAGCTGAGAAGCTGCATTCACTTTGTGGAAACTTGCTCGACATCACTCGGGTAGCAAGTGACAGAGCTAGGAAGTGAACCCCGTCTTTAGAGGCCCAGCTCTTATCTATTATGTTAATTCACGTCTGATTTTACAAAAACTTTCCCTTCCCTAGCCTAGCTTAGCACCGAACATCTAGCCATTGGTCAACACTTGCTCCACACACACACAAAAAAATGGGCATCCACATCTGGAAACAGATTGGTCACGTTTCTGAGCACCCTTGGGCCGACTTCCTTTAAGACTCCAGAATTTAACTTCCATTTGAAACAAAGATTATCGTGGTGTATAGAATTTCAGATAACTGTACATGAAATAAAACTCGCTGCCTCTACTCCATCCATGTTCTAAAAATCATGTTGCTCCTCATCCAGCTGGGGATGTTTCTCAGTCCGAGATGATAAATACAGTGGCATCTTCTTACATTTATCCTGTGCCCCTAAGAGCCATAGCTGGTAAACGATGGGACGGTCCCAATGAGAAGAGGACGGCCAGCAGGGGCCCTGCCCTCAATGCCCCGGCACCTGCAGAAGAAAGGCTTTCTCTGATAAGCCTTCCCACGTCTGCAGCCGCGGTTGTGCCCATGGGTGGAACTCTCTCTCTCACAGAACAAGTGTGTTTGCCAAACCGGGGGTGAAGTATCTTGCAAGTCCACTTGTTCCAGAAGAAAGACAGGATAAGGGAAGTGGCAGGAGCAGTGATAGGAAAGGAGTTTTTCACACAAACAAGTGTGAACTGATAAGCCTAACCTGTAAGGCTCATGTTGAGGGTCCTAAGTACACCTCTCAGGCCAAAATTAGCTGAGCAAATTTGATTTGGCTTTCCATTTTATAATGGAAAAAAAAATTCCTAGGGAGAAAGACAACTCGGCATGTATTGCTGTCATGAATAACAGTTTCGACTGCGTATGTGCTAATTTTTCTCCTAAATAAGTCAGTGGAATAATCTCTCTAATATGCCTGAAACGTAAGGTGACATGATAAAAAATATATAGTAATAATACTATTTTATTACTAACTATGCTCCAGTCCCTGAGCTGAGTTTATTTACATTGCTCGTTTCATTCAAGCCTCACAAGAACTGTCTGAGGCGGTTTCAATTCACAGATGAAGAAAATGAGACTCAGGGAAACTCAGCCATTTACCCAGCCCAGCCACACAGCCAGCAAGTGGTGGAGGCCAGATTTGAACCAAGGCAGCCAGACTTGGAAGCCTGCACACTCACCAGTTCTGTTATACACGGAAAGGTCCAGCTCGTCCTATCCCCGACTCCCTGCTCAGGACTCACGCTGCCTCTCTGAACAGGTCCCACAACAGGGGGAGTGCTTTGAGAAACTCTCTGGATGTTATTCTCTAGTATGCGTAAAGCAAACAAGGGCTATTTTAATCATCTACCACAAATACCCTTCTGAGCTAATTTTTTAGGGTACCTAGAAGAGAATATTGGTAAGGGGCAAAATAAATATTTATTGAGCCCTGAAAGCCTTGATATATGCTTGATTCTTCTCCACCCCTGCTTGGAGGCCCGGGCTGTGTAAAAGGAAGCCTCAGTGATGGTTAAGGAGAGTGTGGTTGCATCCTTCTGGCAAACTCAGGTTACTGTAAGTATCTGAGGTCAAGGTGCTACCCCCTTGAGAGCTAAAACCCATTTACACATTAAAAACTCCACCAGAAAGTTTTTGAAAAGTTCTCAGGAGGGGCAGCCATGTCCACACGGCCCAGGTGTAGGCCACAGTGGCAGCCCAATGCCCAGACCTAGGGTTCCAGTCATGGAGGCACCAGCACTAAGATTCCTGCTAAGCCACTCCTACCGGAGGCTGATGACGTGCCTGCCGAACGGCAGCGTCACCCATCCAGCGGCAACCTTCCATAACACACCCTAAATCCTGCATGTCAGGTTAGTCGTCCTGGGATCCCATTTGGGGTGGCATTTCAGGAATATACCGAAAAGAACGACTACCGGGAGAGGCTGTGCCCTTTTTTCCTCAGATGGTTAGATTCTCAGTGTATAGCAATAAAAGAGCTATTTAAATAAACTGTTTTATTCCTACAGTTGGTGACTCATCTGCAGTAATACGTGTTATCATCCTAGCTGAGCCGATCGAGTTTTCTCCAGACTTATATTCCTCAGCAGAGATGCAGGGAGATTGCCCAGCGAATTCTGTATTGCTTGTCCTGAAAGCAAAGTGTCCTAGATGACTATACACATGGACTAGGATTTCACAAAAGTGACACTCGTTGCTCTTTTTCTCTTTGAGGAATCTTGTCGAACTAAATATACTTGGAAAGAGTTGGGGAAGATCAAACCATTATTCACATCAATCCATCTTTGCCAATAGAATCTTATTTTAGGAAATGCATTTATCTTATATGCTGTAGATATATTCTTATCAAAATCTTGGAGCAACAGATTTAGCTCATTCAAATTATGGAAACGTTCAGTGTAAAACCCGATTAGCAAAACCAGTCTTCACTGTCAAACCACACAACCAAAATAGACTCATTTTCTGATGGAACAAGTGTGACTTCATTTTCTCAATTTAAATAACCGTGTTAGTGTGTGTCCCTAAGACAACTGTATCACTTCTAAATTCTAATTCTGCTTCTAGGTGGACAGCTAGTAGATGTGTAGAACATAGGACTTCAGACTCTCTGCGAATTTGTCGTGTCGGGGGGATAAGGTGCTGCCGCCATCTGTACATCTCACTGACACTCTCTTTGCTTCATCCTCACAAGACTCAAGAAAGCTGCATGCTTTGAAAATAAGAGGAGATGGGACAGATTGATAACCATTACATTTTCGATGGACAAAAATTGTCAAAGCATGCGCTATTCCACTCAACCGTATATCTGAACTCAGACAATCCCCACACAAGCTGAACGCTGGGCTTCACGACAGGGATGCGTGTGGTTCTTGATTGAAGGAGTCGCCGCTTACAGCAATAGCTCATATTGTCTCTTAATTTGTCACCGTGGAGTTTTTTACATCCCAGGGCAAGCAACTTAGCAAGGTGGGCGAAGGCCATCGAGGAAAGACAGTGGTGAAGAAGAGCTGGCATGAATCTCGTATCACAGGCATATTGTCAGACGTGGTCTTAGCAAATAATATATATAGAAGTTAGGGATCTAGAAATTGCTTCTCTTAAAGTTAGTTACATTCCTATTTGAAGACTAAGAAAAATCCCTACAGATATTGACAAAAGGACTTGTACCATGACGTTCCTTGCAACATTAGAATAATGGGAATTTAAAAACATAAATGTCATCATCAATAAAATAAAATGCATACAACAGTGAAGTGAATCGCACAGACGCATACACATATATGCATCTTGGAGATATAATGCTGCCTCCTCAAAAGATAATTTTCAAAGTTCTACATGTAGAGTATCATGTTAAAAATAGTGCACATGTTTATAGATGCATAGTATGTTGTAAAAACATACTACAGAAACACGGGCAGAAGCATACCTACCAGGGAAGGAGCATTAACTGTATTTGTAGCGTATTATCTTTTCAAAAGAGCAGCTCAGCCTTCCATGCTATTAAATTGATTGTTGTATTTCAAAAGGAAACAAAGAGTCTGATTTTTAAATATGTGTTTTGTGCAACATTCCAACGGGAGAAAGGGCTTTAGAGTTTCAACTTAGGCTTTCATGGGAGAATAAATGAAATGACCTTTCACCCAGAACACTCCAGCAGCCCCAACTACAGGTTTAAGAAAATTTCTGTCTTGGAAGAGGCTGAGTCTGGTTAGACTGCTTATCCCAAAGTCACCCTTGATTTTTGTTTTTAATGAAATTTGACAAATAAAGTATGTACATGAAGGCTCCTGTAGAATGGCCTTAATTTGTGTTTAGGAATGCATAATTTTATCAAGGTCTCTGTAATTAGATATTGTGCAATAGAATAAAAAAGCAAATACTGCTTGTTCCATGGCAACAGCGGCCTTTCGTACCTCGCTATCTTCGAGATAAGGAGGGTTTCCATAGACACACGTATCACATGGGATTAAATAGTCGTTTGAGAAGAAAATGAAAGTTTCCCAACTGGTTTTCCCCTGTGGTTGAGGGCGAGTGTATGAACATGTGTTTTGTTCTCTTCTTTTTCTCCTGACTCCTAGATTTGGGTTGTTTCCTCTCCCTGCCCCCAGTTTCATCTGTCTGAGCTGTCAGTGTGGATATGGAAGGCTTCGTAGGCCTGTAGAATAATGTCACTGCTTAAACTGATGTTTGGTGTA
Organism: Rousettus aegyptiacus; assembly: GCF_014176215.1. Classification (NCBI taxonomy): domain Eukaryota; kingdom Metazoa; phylum Chordata; class Mammalia; order Chiroptera; family Pteropodidae; genus Rousettus; species Rousettus aegyptiacus. The sequence goes on from NW_023416309.1 coordinate 48,097,474, forward strand.
AAGCGCTTATGTTTTGAGGGGAGACAAAAGAATTAAGATTGTGGTCGCTTTCTGTGTAAAGATTGAAGAAAGATTAGCTAAGAATGTGGTCTGTGTTTTGGCGGAGAGAGCACCGACATGCCAGGGCATGGACGAGAGAACAAGCTTCCAGAAGGATGTGGCCTCACTCATCTCTGTGAGTCCAGCATCTCGAATTGCAGACACACAGTAGGTGCTCAATAATTAACTCCCTGCTGGTTGGCTAATCATGTAGAAAGAAGATAGCAATGATCAATAGTTACTGAGAAAAGACCCCACAGGGCCCACCGTCACTTCCAGACCAGAGGTCAGATGCCCGTGGATGCAGGCGGGTCCCATAAATATGCGGGGTGAGGCTGGCAAGGCATCACACAACAGGGGTGAACCACAGCGTGGATGGCCTGTCTGGAAGCGTTCAGTCCAGGCTTCGTTCAAACACCGAGTAAGCCAAACAATTTGTATTTCTGCCTAAGCTATGAGGAAAGCTCATTTCAGTCCCGTATTGTTTCGGTGAGAGATGGCCAGATCTCAAACAGGTTAAGGACCATTTCTACCAAGAGCTAGTTTTACACAGGTAACTAACTGTGCAGGGGGATAGCTATAAGACGTTGGACCAAGCCAGCTCTGTGCAGGGCCCGGCCTGGAAGCACCAGGCTCTCATTTCTCATCAATGTAGTTATCTGGTTGAAGTCCATTTGTAATGTTTATCAGGAGCAGCCTAGAAATGGGAAAGAATGCCCAGCAAAGCAGGCTGCACCTTACCAGGAGGGGTACGTAGAAAGCAAGAGTAACCCATGAGTTTGTGATCTGCTAACATGCACGTGACCTTCTTTAAGCTCCAACTGGTCAACCACTGCTTTTCTGTCCAGCCTGCTGCCTCCCTGGGGTGATTTCCTAGAGTCTGATTAACCACACCACCAAGAGGAAAGCCTGATTGGTCGTATGTAAACATTTTTAATACAGGTCCTCTTAGCCTCCTGTTGGAACACTTAGGCTGAATTCCGGTAACTATTTCTTTTATCTCATTTATTTCATTAATTGCACTTAATGGTGTGATTGGAATTGTTAGGGCAAAGCCTTTTGCGATTTAATTAGCATTGACCAATTTTATATGTGGCAGTGAAGTGTGTACCTTGAAAGCTCATGAAAGATGTTTAAAGTGGGGAAGAGATATTGATATGGAGTGAGGCAGGTAGAGGAACACATTCTCTTCTGAATAGCTCAAGAGGCAGAGCGGTTGTCTTATCGTCATATGATCCAGAGAGATAGGGAGGTGCGACTTTAAAACAAACTATTCAGGCCCCAGTAGGCATTATAGGAGAACATTAAGACATCATTTAAAATATTGTTCATGCCTTCTAAAATTTATAGTCTCATTGGGGGTAATTATAGTCACCTTTATAAATAAGATCAATAAAAGAATTAAAATTGTCCATCTCTCTATTAAAACTAGAATGAGAGTCTGGAACTCCCAAGTGCCAACCTAGTGATAACAGTTTTAGAGTGGTACCAAAAGCAAGCTGCAAGAAAGGATGCGTTTAATACCACATACCTGCAAAGCGAGGAGTTGATCTCTAACTACGCATTGGTTATGCAGTCGCTTGAAGGTATATAACCCTTGCAGGAGGTGGCAGCCCGTGCTTCCTTTGCTCAGCAATGAGTCTTCATGACGGTAGAGTGGGCAGAGGTTGGGCAGCGTTCTCTAAGGGCTGTGATTTACCCAGTCTTATCCAGTCAGGGACCAGGTACATCTCACTACTGAAGAGTTCTTTTAACTCAGAATTCAGAGAGAAGGCAGATCTCTCTTCTCAGGTGGAGAAGACCAAAGTCATAGTGTAGACGTGACTATATGCATAGGTCACATAAAGGACTGGAAACTGGAAACAGGTACAGAGAATCCATCCTACGCAATTATGAGTTCACGGGTGTTGATTACCCATCCGTCCGCGCTGAGCTGTGGCGAAACCCAAGGTCAGGAGCTGTCCAGATGGAGCCCAGCCCCGAGCAGAGCCTCCTCCTCTGTTGTCACGCTGGCTCCATTTTGCCCTCCCATCCTCCCCCGTGTCCCTTCCCGGTTCTTGCTGTTGAATCGCACCATCGACTGCTCCGAAACAGTCACCGTCCTGACGACGGAGGGTCCCAAGTTTCCCAGCCACGGTGCGCACAGATGTCGTCCTTCTGACCTTGGTGCTATGTGAGGAATCTTGGGAAATGCTGAAGGTGTGGGTCTCCCTCAGTGGGACTGTTCTTTGGGAAAATGCCCGCTAATAGTATATTTCTTCCCGTGCTACGGCAGCCAGGGTTCTCTACGGCCCTCTTGCTTTAGGTAGGTGAAGGACAACTTTAGGATGAAATGTTTCCTCCACTTACTACACCATGGGTTGTTCTCTGAGTCCGGCTCTCCAACCCCAACATCGGTGTATTGCAGAGAAAGAACTCTGGTGCCCGGTTGTTTTTCTGCTGTTTATCTCCTTACATTCCATTTCATGGGGGTTGTGGTGGTTTGGCAGTCTCTCCTTTGGGTACAGTGCAGACTTATTTGTTTGTTTTTTTTTTTTTTTGTCCTTTATTGCACTTAACATGGACTTTCCCCCCCACACACACACTTACTTTTTTTTTTTATGTGCATGCGTGCGATACAGGCCTCTAGTTTGCAGACTCTGAAACCATATTTTACAAATCAGTAAGTTAGACATGTGGCCTGGAAAAGGATTTCCCCCCCTGATTTGTATGTGTATTTTATAGAACATTTCTTATAAATTAAATCACATGTAGTCATCTGTTGAAAAACTCACCTTTTAAAAAGGTAAGATTACATGAACAGGACCCTAAGATGGCAAAAGTGGACCTTCTACCTGTAACATACACAGAGCGAACTGTATGACCGGCCACCTGTTAGGCTTACACCTTAATTTCTGCAAAAAGAATTCCTTCACCGGGTTTATGTACATGAGAGAAATAACCAAGAATCTTCACTTTTTTGGATATAATAATATAACTGCTAATCCCATAATCAGAAAGAACAAACATCTTCAAGCCACTTCTCTCAGCTTTGGAAACAGAATGAGTTGGACTTTTTTCTTTTTTTCAGAGTTATTGTTCTCTGGATGGTAGACAGTATTCAAATCATAGAAAGAGTTTATTCTGCTCAAAAAAGTGAGCATTTTCCCTTCAGAGTAATTGTTTGCTGTTGAGATCAAACCTATGATTACTCTCATCTAATAGTTTTATAGCATGTCATGCACTATTTGCAAGGAATTTTTTCCATCATCTTTTCCGTTAGTCATTCAGAAATATAATTCGGTGATGAAAATTAGCTATTTTCCCTTGGTATGGGAAAAGAGACTATGCAAGGGCAAAAATATACTTCCCCCCTCCCCAGATTTATGTTCTGCCTACCCATGAACGGAGTAAGATTATTCTCTGCAAATATATTATATGAAAAGAATTTGGTATTTCATTCTCTTATGGATGGGAAAGCCTCGATTTCAGCCTTTATCCATGACTTCATGGGGATTATAAAAGAGAGAGCAAATCCTCCCAGGAAGAAACCCTTTAGGTCAGAGTGAATCAAAGCATCAGAGAATTTCCATGTGTCCTTTCCAGGGTCAAGTCTAACACTGTAACACGAAGAATTCTTGCACACAGCACAGGTAGGAATCTAGCAGCCAGGCAGAGAGAGCACACAAACATCTTCCCGTGATTTGATGTAGCCCATTATTAATAAACATGCAAGCTAGGCCCCCAGAGAAAATAGGACTGGCACTCTATTTGGGGTACTGCACTTCTGCATAGACCAAAAAAACTTCGGAGAAAAGTCGAACCAAATGCAAGAACACAGACATTTTTTAGGAGGGGACGACCAAGGGGGAAGGGACTGTTTACGTCTCAGGAAGTTATGAAATCTCAAATGTAAAACACAGTCATATTTTTGTTATTACTTGATTTAACACTCCAGGGATGTAGCCCAAGCCAGCTGTGACACTCAAGCTGCCCTGCTCATTAAAATTCTCCCCTTCTGATTCAGACCCCCTCCTCCCATTACTGGATGTTGCCTGGCCCAGAGTCCGCTCCATGTAATTCAGGAATGTGCCTGTTCAGTGCTCCCAAGAAGTCCCTTTTTCAAAGCACACTTCATACCTACAGAAGTTAAGGTTCACTGTAGAAATTTTGGAAAATACTGAAAAGTACAAAGAAAAAATACATGCACGATAATTCTATCACCTATACATAGTGCCACCATTAAGACGTTAGTGATTCCAAACTGTTGTTATTTTTAAGCATTCAAACTAATCTTGATGGTACCAGGAAGAGAGGCGTCCAGACCCTGTCCTTGAGGGCAAAGGTCATGTCTTCTCTGTCTCGGTGCCCTGGCAGCATGCAGGGGGCACACTGTGTGTGCGCCAGCCACACCACCTGGGTTTGGGGAGGAAGAGGTGGGCAGCACTCTAGAATAGGTCTAGAAGAGGAAACATGGCACCGCTTTTTCTCAAATAGCAACTATAAAACATAACTCTCAATTATGACCTTTTCCTAGAATCATCTAGAAATATCAAAAAGGTATTCTTAGGATGATTGGGGAGCTGGGGGTTGAAGAGACGGTAAGATGTTTTGTGGGCTTCGTGCAGAAGATACGTTTACTCAGAATTCTTTATTACCCATGACAGTAAGATGCCCACTTAGAAAAGTGGACTGTCCATAGATGAGCTGAGCCCCACGCGGTTTGAGAAGGAGCCAGCATCTCCCACGGCTTGGGCCACGTGATCCACCTTCAGTATTCGATTCAAGGTGGAGCGTGCTTTCAGGGTTAGTGGAGGGGCTGGGGCGTTTAGTGTCCAGGCCCTGTGACCCACCCGGCCCTGGACATGGACCAAATGGCCCTGCAACGGAGCAGCGCCTGTAAACAGATCACAAAACCACCATTCGTTAATCCCAAAACAGTTTTCTGTCATTTAATTAGAAAATTTATCTTATTTTGCCTCCAGGCCTTGTAGCTTTATTGCATTTGCACATATTTCAGAATGTTTCAAGTACTGACCAGATAACATTAATGAATATATTAGATAGGCAAACAATTTTAAACAAAAAATAATAAACATACTTGTGTGTATATATTTAAAAAAAAAAAAAAAAAGAATGTTAATTCCGTCTGGAGCCAAACAGGTAATTTTCCCTTCAGCATTTTTTCAGTCGGCTAAGACAGGTTGGCCTAGGAGTGCAGTCAGCCTGTCTGCAGACTCTGGCTTGACTCGCATACCGGGGTCAGATTTTTCTTCAGAAACAGACAGCGAGATGATCTGATTGGCTCACGTCCAGAGCATGCTCACAAGGGCTTCTTTGATGAAAGGGTTCTTGGTAAGTACTGTACCAAAAGCAGCCTGCCATCCTCCTTTCAAAGATACCCATTTAGAGTAATTCCCAGAAAGAGAAAAAAAAAAAAAAAAAAAGCGAGAAAAAGAGAGAGGGAGGGAGGGAGAGAGAGCCGAATTACCGCGAGAATAATGATGCGCCCTGGCATAAAGAAAGCGGGGGAAAGTTATTACAAGTAGACTGCTGGGTGCTGAAGTAGCTGCTTGGCAATTCTGCAAGAACATAAGGAATGTGCAGTTAAGCTCATTAAAACATCATCATTATGCTTATCGATCTTTTTTCCAAAAGGGGTGGGGCGGTGCCGTGAGTAAAGGCATGAGTGCTTCTGCAGATAAAGATCCGAGTTGCCTCTCTCGGCACACAGAATCACCTCGAGTCCCCTGTGGCTCTTACAGATGGGCACACCGGCTCAGAACAGTGCTCGAGCTCTGGGAGGGGCCTCCGGGGGGCTGGGTCCTCTCAGCTCCCTTTGGCTGTGAATCCCCATCAGACAAGCAAGGCTTTATTAAGCAGCTACTATATATGCCCAATACTTGTTCAGGGAAATTCGAACACACTACCATCTGATGTGAGCCCTGCCCTCGAGGTACCGTTAGCTTGGCTGGGGAGGTGAGACCTAAATCATTCATTCATTAAGCCAAAAATATGCACTGAGAGGCAGCCATGTGTGAGCGCCCCGCCAGGTGCTGTGGGTACGAGGGTGGCACAGCCCCACCCTCAGTCAGGCATGAACCTGTCAGGGACACAATTGTCACGTGATGTGACGGTGCTGGGAGGAGGAAGAACCAGGCGCAGGGGGAGCGCAGGGCCGGGGTAACTCCTCCAGACACAGCCTGCTCACTTTCCTCAGTAAATTTTAAGCTCCTTGAGGAAAAGCAGTGTCTCTCTTTTGCTTTCATTTTTTCTTCCTTTGCTGCTGTTTTCCTTTTTATGGCACTTTAATATAAAAATCATGTTCCAAAGAAAATTAATCATATACAGAAAAATATAAGAAGGCAATAAAAATTACTCATAATCTCATCACCACCAAACACCCATTCTAACATTTAGATATATTTTCTTCCAATCTCGTGTTTTTATTTTTGTGTTTTACAAAATCATACAGAGTTGTATTTTTTTACTTTTTTCCACTTGACATATGTGAGCATTTTCCATATCATTAAATACTCCTCAAACCATTACATAGAATATCTATCTGTACAGGTTAATCTTCTACTGCTGGCCATTTTGTTTACAGTTTTTCACCATTATAAATACTATTCCTCTGAGCATTCTTGTATGTAAGAATTATCACTTATTTTATATCCCCAGTTATTTACAAATAACATTTAAGCAATAACCACCTGTAAAGTAAAGGAAAGCTACATAATACAAAGCAGAGTTTAACGGTGGGACCCACCCTGGAGCAGAATAAATCTGGAGGACCGGGAGGAAGGCTCACAGAGGAGCTGGGTCTTGAACTGGGAAGGTCCAGTGTTTTGAGTCTTGTATCACCGCAGACGATGCGAGAATCCCCAGGTTACATTTTCTTCTGAGCCTCTGTAAGGGGCACCCCTTCTTTTCCACCAGCCCAGTCCTGACAAACTCCATCACCCACATCTACACTATGTCTCTAATTGTTCAGTAATCCGCAAATCTTCTCTGCTTCAGAATTACCCAGGGCTCAGGTTAAAAAGACAGATTCCTGGTCCGCACCCCAGACCTGCTAAATCAAAACCTGTAGGGTGGGGCCCAGGAATCTGCATGTTAAAAAATATGCACCCAGGTAATTCCGTCACAAGGGACCGGAGACCCACCAAGGCTGGAGGAAGCGCTGGCTGCAGCTGTGACGCTGGGCGCACGGCAGTCAAGATGTGGGTTCAGACCCTGTCCCTGCCCTTCACGATGTGGCCTTGGCCAAGCCACTTTGCTTCCTGAGCCTGTTTCCTCATCTGTACAAGGAAGGTAACAACGGGAGATCCCTCCACGTGTAGCTGTGAGGATTAAATGAAGTGTTTAAGACTGAGGTGTTTAGCCCCAGCCTGGCCGGTTTGCAATGAAGGTTTTTAGTAGTTGTTGTTGTTCGTATGTATCATTTCTCTTTAAAACACGAGCAGCACGTGGGCCTCCTTCCTCAGCCTTTGGTCTTCGCTGAGACCCTGTTGGCAAAGTGGCCTCAGAGATTGGTGACTGTGCAAGGCTCCTGCTGTGATCCCCCCCATGCCTTCTGCTGGTCCTGCGCCGCTGCCCGCTTCCCGTGGCCTCCCAGCCACGAGAGGGGGGCTGTGGCATCTGATTGGTAGAAATGCATCTTTGGTTGGGAGCCAAGTTAAGCTAAGGTGGGAGGGAGAGATAAGCCTGAGGGAATGCTGATGTGAAGTGTGACTGGAGAAACACCAGCACCCCCAGCACTGGAGCAGGCCAGCTCGAACTTTAATTCCTGGTTTGATCAAAGTAGTGTAAAAATGGACCCCAAAGGTCCTTAGATGGAAAACTGGGTTTTAGGTTTCACATATTAGCTGTAGTTAAAGCCAAATGTTCATTCCTCTCAAATTGTGTGGGTGGATCACTTTCCTCCCACTGTTGAAGTATCGTGTTTTTAGCTGCTAATAAACTTAATAAAATCCATTTCTGATTTCCCCTAGTGTATTAAGTTCGTTCAAAGCACGGCTGAACCAACGTGCAGTGACACTGTGTTAGAAAGTGTTTTTGTTGGAAACAGACAGCGGACACAGTTCAGCTGCAAAACGCTTCTCAAAAAGGCTTCTTTTCTCTGTCTCGAGCTTGCAAAGAGCCGTTTGCATTCAGGGAATCCTCCCAGTCGATCATAACACCTACACAAAGTACGAAGGAATTTTGTTTTTTTGGTTCAAGAAGCAGATTCAAAGGAACTGCACGCTTTCCTGCTCCCACCTGTCCCCGCCCCACCCCCGCCCCCAAACTCCCAAAGCCACTCATGATCCCGTGTTCCCTCACCGTGTTCCGACACTCCGACACTCTGAGGCTGCCGGGATCGGAAAGGTCAGGGTGCATTCCCATGGTCTCGCCAACCCCAAGTATCCTCAGCACGCTTGGTGATTGACCATGGGTGCTGTAATCAAACAAACAAACAAAAATAAGCTTTGGACAAGTAGGATGTGGAGATCATGGTGGGGAATACTGGAGTCTTCTAAACCTGGGTTATAAACCAGAAATCAAGAAGGGGAATCATGAAGCTGTAAACAGGGAAAAATACGCAGAGCCTCCATGAAGAAACAGACCCCAGGGAGGTGGAGGGAGATGTTCGACAGTTTCAGTAGTTCTGTTCTGAACCTCAGATGTGGTATTGAGACCATCGTGAGGCGTTCTGTTTATGGTACGTTGATTGTTGGGGTGTTTGTGTGTGTGTGTGTGTGTGTTGAGGTAGGGAGAGAGATGACGTTTTAAGAAAAACCGAAAAACTGGAAACTGGCCAGATGTTTGTTGATTCATAGCACCGAGTCAGTTCCCATTTGATTCAAGAATGTGCAAGCAGGACCGAATGCTCTTCCTTGTCAGTCCTGGCCTAGTTTGGTGATAGCTGAACCCGTTTAACATGGAAGCATTAATTTATCTTTTTACTTTTAAGGTCTAAGAAAAAGTCTCCCATGTACTCAGGCCGATGCATAGCATGACTGTACATCTTAAGGAATCGCCGATTTTTAACCACGTACTTGCGAGATCTTTGCTCTTCTGCCAGGTGAAAAACTAGAAAATTACAATGCCATGCCCGTGTTTGCTGAAGTGATCGCCCTTAGATTGTGTGGGGCTTATCTCCTGGTACAATCAGCATGGCCCTCTTAAATAGAGCTGTCTTAAAATCCCAGATTTACTGGTAAGATTTGTTTTAATTTCGGTCTAACAGCGTTAGGATTACCCCTCAAGACTATAACATCAGGCTTTTGTACAAACAAGGAGCTTACACAAAACTCCCATTATGATGGCGGCTTGAGGGGGGTGGAAAGCCTTGTTTGGTTGATTGAGTTATGATTGTATAGGGAACAAATAAAGGCTTTCTTTTCTTAAACATAACAGTTATGTCTTACTCTGGCAAATAATGCCACATATTCTTTTTTAAAAAAAAAAATATATACACAGTCTGACATTATTCTTAATGTCAGTGCAGTGTGTTACCTCTAGGTTGAAATCCAGTTTTAATCCTATAAGCTAGAAAAATAAGTTCGATTCTACACAATTGAGTTTTGAGACTGTGGATTCTGTTGATGTAGTTATTACCGATTGTTGGTCTTTCCTTCCCTCTCCCCCTTCTCCTCCTTCCTCTCCCTCTTCCTCCTTCTCTCTCCATATATATGTGGATTAAATTCATTAGATGCCCTTTTGTATGTACCTCTCTGTCTACGTGTATCTATACACATGAAACAATTTCATTCATGCTATAACAAACTATCTTACTTCGTTTTCTGGGTAGCTACTCTATGGTGTTGATCAACTCTCCTACAAGGAACTGATTTACTGCACACCCAGACAAGTATTATGCTTTTTCCTGCCTCCCTCCCCAAAGAAGTTCAAGGTCTTTGACAGTTGTTGCACTGGGTGCATTACAGTTTCACTTACTAGATTTTATTTAACGTCTCTTGTAAATAAAACAGATTGGAAAGTTTGGGTGTTGGGTAGGTTATGCGATTTCAGCTGAGGGTAACCAGCCCCCGGTGTTGTGGCTGCTCAAGGTCTCATTGTGGGTGGCGTTCAGGGCCAGGGGCATATTCTCCATGGTTGTGCTCACAGCATGTGCCAGAGCTGATGGCCCTGCAGCCAGTGCTCCCAGTGCAACTCTACAGGTGCAAGGTGGAGGGTGGAGGCCAAAAAAGAACCAAAAAGTGAAATCAGGGATGAAGGTAGATGAACTAGGCTGAGAGCTCTTTTTTCTTCTTCGTTTTCCTGGAAATGGAAAACAGATAGCAATCCAGAAATAGGAAGACGAAGTAAGGCTTCTACAAATTAAGATAGGAGCCATGGTGAAGGCTCTTTAAAGTGACTTTGAAAGGATTTAGGCTCTATATTGGGCACTGAGTGCCTTTTGAGTTCTCTAAATCCATTTTAAACATAGGTTCTGCGGATATATTTGGGTGAGAAATTCGAATTAGGCTACAACTTCAACAGGACTAATTTTAATTAGCTAACCTGGCATTTTGAAAGGACTTCAGGTCATTGTCATTATGCAAAGGATATGCAGTCATTAGCTCTCTGTGTACCACTTGCTCATTAATATCTACCTGGAATAGAGCTGATTAATACGAGGCTATCACTGCCTCAAAATGAACATCCTCACTTGAAAACATGGCTTCTTTTCACTCCTGGCTGCTCCCAGAAGTGATGTAAGTGCCAGGACTGGGCAGAAGTGCCTTTTACATTTCAGGACCACATCTCACAGGCTTTTAATGGATCAAGACAGTTAAATATGACTGATCCAGCCCATCACAATAGAAAGGTCTGGGGGAAGCCTAGTTTAACAAACAAATTAAGAGAATAGGTGGGGTGTGTTTTGCAGAGCCCCGACCCCTGCCCTCAGACACCAAAAACTCCATACCCGGAAACTACCTGCCACTTGGCACCAGACTCAGAAACCCATTAGCGGTACCACTTTGGTTAGTAGAGAATCAATGACTGAGCGTGTGGCCTCTTGGTAGACTTTAATATACCTCTGGCCGTTGTTACAAGTCTCACATCCACGCATAATTTTACACGCCCTCCTGCACCAAGGCGATAAGGAGGAGTTGAGTTCTTGCTCGTTTGTACTAATAGCATGTTGCCTTGCTTCGCCGCTTCGAGAGGTGAATCTGATGGCCTGGTGGCAATTGGGACAGTGCTTCACTGAGTCCTGGGACTTCAGAGCCCCATTTTCGGGAGTTTTTATGTCACATTAAGTTTAGAGCTTATTTTATGCTTAAACCTCCCCTTAATTTAGCTCTCGGGCATTGTTTTATTAAAATATGCTACCAGGTCAGTGAGTTTCTGCCGCTGACCTCCAGCCTCGCTCCTTGACCACCTGCCGCCCTATGACACCAAGGACATGTAATGACCGGGTCCCGGTCAGACACCCGTGCGATGTGTTTTCCCCTCTCAACGGTTTTCATTTGACTCGTGATTCATGCCACCCTTTCTGGGAAACAGCAGGCCGAGAATATGTATGGTTTCAGGGCAAGAAAAAGGAAGAGATGGAAGGAACAATTGTTAAAAGCTGCAGTTATGCCCACCAGCGAGTGTCACCGGTATCTCTGGGAGTTATTTAGAGGTTTCCAGTAGTCCAATGCCCAACCCGCTGCATTGGGGGTGAACAGTCACCCTCCGTGAATGTGGCACCCTCAGGAATTCTTAGTTCAGGTGAGGAATTTTTCGTCTTCTGTGCCAGAAATTCTTGGACGCAGTTTGCATGCATACTATCAGTCACCAGCTACTTAATCCCAGTCAGTGCCCGTAGTACCTGATGTATTGGTCATTGTAACCAGCTGCAGGCAATTCTTGATTGTCTTTGGGAATGGAGGTGACTTGCAACGTGGTTAATCCAAAACAGTGAATAATGCAGAAGAGTCAAATTTTGAGAATTAGCGTCAGTTGGTTTTGTTTTCATAGAACTGCTTCACCTTCCTAGTTATATTTTGCCTAAGCTACACTTAATGCTTCACATGTTACAATTTAAGTTTTTATATTAAACAATGTATTTTAAAACTAAGAAAATTATAAGAGGCTGTGAGAAAATATAATCACACCCTTCAAAACCTTTTGCTAAAGATATGTCTAGAAATTTTTTTCTTGCTACCTATACATATAGATATAAATTTTTGAGTCGCTGAGCTTTTTTTCATTTTACTAAATACTGTGATCATTGTGATCATGAATTAATTGCGATAAATTAATTCATCTCAGCAGCATCATCTTTTTCAGCAGCATGGTACTTGACATTGTGAGTGCACCACAATTACACAAACGCCTACTGAATATTTGCATTATTTCAAAGTTATAGTTCCTAACAGTGTTACAGCGTTTACTCTCATGCAATCCATATACCCGTGCACACATTTTCTAAAATGTCCTTTGAGTTAAAGACCAAGGGTAGCACTGCTGGGTGATTTTCAGCGTGAATTTTCGACAGCAGTCCAGAGAAGCTGCGCAAACGCACAGGCCTGCCACGGCGGTTCTTCGTGGGTGCTTGCTGGTGTTATAATTCCCTTTCATCATCACTAGGCTGATAAATTAGAGAGATGGGGTGGCATCACATTGTCTTAGCAGCTTCTTTGTTGACCAGGTGAGGTTTGAGCATGTTAAAATATTTGCCACTTCTGTTTCTTCTTTTGTGAATTACCTGTTCCTCTCTTTAACCTATTTCTTCTATCATTCGTCCTTTTATATGTTACATTTGTTTATGTTTAATTTATTGAAAAATTTTTCTTAGACACCTATTGTGTGCTAAGCCCTGCTTGGTGCTGGAGAAACAGTGGTGAACGAGAAAGACACAGTTCCTGCCCTCGGTATGGCAGGGAGGGGAAAGACAGCAATGAAACAATTACACAAACACAAGAAAGAGTGTAATTGTCGTGAATGCCACAAGGGAGTGCTTCATGGTGCAACAGCACTTATATTAGCCAGTCGCTCTCCAAACTGAGCGGGCATCAGAATCACCTGGAGGGCTTGTCAAGGCACACGTTGCTGGACCTGACGCCCCAGAGTTTCCGATTCAGTGGGTCAGAAGTGAGCCTGGTGATGCCTGTCCAACGACCACATTCAGAGAACCTCTGGCCTGGAGATTTCCCCTCGGCAGGTTTCCTGAGGAAGCAAGTAATGCTTGAGCTGAAGTCCGAAGGCAATACCTAGAAGTTCCTGTCAGAAAGGGTTTGCGCAAGAACTCTGTGGTAGAGCAGATTGTGGAGAGAGCAAGAGACGGGCCCATGTGTCGGCCGGGAGCCGTGTAAGTTGAGGCAGAACGAGTACCCAGGGCCAGACCACAGAGAGGTAGCAGGACGTGTTAAGGAATGTTAAGGTATTTTGATAAGGCCAATCATAAAAGGAAACCTTAGGCAATAAAGTTGTTTTGTAGAAGTAAACAAAAATGGAAGCTAAACATTGACTATAAGTCTATGACCATGCCACCCTGAACAAGCCCGATCCCGTCTAATCTCAGAAGCTGAGCAGGGTCGGGCCTGGTTAGTTAGTCCTTGGATGGGAGACCACCTGGGAATATCAGGTGGTGCAGGTATAAAATATAAAAAATAAGGGATTGTAAATTGACAAGATCCTTGCAATCTGCGAGGTCAACCAAGTGTTGCCTCACCTAAAAAAATAATAAAATAAATAAAATTGATTGTAAGCAGTGCATCAGGTGTGTGTTAAGTATACATAAATAATGAAAAGCTGGTACTTTCAAAGATAAACATCATTAAAGAGCTCCTTGAAAATTTCTATTGATAAATTTTACTAAATTCTATTAAAAGCTGATTTATAAACTTAGGTTCAAATGTAATTTTAAGCCTAAGAGTTAAAAAGAAGCTGTTTCTGAAAGCCATTGGTATCTGATTCTACCCGCTAGTCGCTCCGGGCTACCTTACCTGAAGAGGAAACCGTTGGATTCAAATTAATGGTCAGCAGGATACTCAGGACCCAGATTCTCATTGGAAGGAAGAAAGTGTTCACGCCCTTCAAAAAAGGAGAGAAAAGCAGCTTGCTTTGGATTAGCAAAAAGTTAGGACGAAAACCTCCGTCTGATTCCTGTCGGAAGGAAGACAGGAAGTGGCGGCTTTTAGCGAGGGCTGGAACGTGCGGCCTGAGTGCTTCTTCAGCAGCCTTCTCGGTGGGTAGCTGGCAAAAAAGGAAACTCGGGCTGCGGTTGTAAGTGTTTTAAGAAACTGTGAGACTGGTTTAGTGGCAGGTAAATTGGATGAGATGGAGGCCAAGGGTTTCTTTCTTTGAAGCCATAAGGGGAAAAGGAAACAGGACAAGATCAACACCAGTTGTGTTTTAGTGAGAAAGGCGTAGAGCGATATTGCGTTCAGGTGTGTGGGCTTTAGATCGTGCTCCATGTGTATGTGTTACATATACAAAACTTCGAAACGGAGTTTAAAAGCTACTAATTTCACAGCCATCTGAGTTTTTAGTCTTTGAAAGGGAAATGCTTTCTGCCAACTTCCCAGTCTGTGGCTTAAACCTGACTTTTCAAACCTTGTCGTAATAATAAAAATAGTAACGGTAGCTAATATTTATCGAGCGCTTGCTATATGCCAGGTGCTGTGCTAAACTCTTTATATGTGTTATCTCATTTTAACTCTCGCAACAACCTTTGGGGCAAGTACTTTTATCATGTCCTGTTACAGATGGTAAAACCAAGAGCCGAAGTCATGCAACCTGTAAGTGGGGATCTGGGGAGTTGAATCCGGGTGGCCTGGAGGCAGAGCCCATGCTGTGAACCATGTGGCTGTTCCGCTTCCCCAAGTCCCTTGGCCTGGGGGCAGCAAGCAAACCCTAATTTCAGACTTAGTGCCTAAAGGAAATAAGTGCCTATTCAGTGCTGAGTATGAAGTAAATCCTATCAGATTAAAAAGCACAATAAATTATTCTAATATGTGGTCAAAAGATATTTGCCCTAGTCCTGAAAACAGGGAGGCACAAGCTAATAAGAACAGCGTGGAGTGTGCTGGAGCAGCGGGAGCAAACACGCTCTCAGGGCAAATGCGTTTGTGTAAGGGTATTCAACTGCGGGGCGGGGCGCCTGCCTGCCTCCCTCCTCCCCTCCTTCCCTCCTTCCCCCTTCCCTCCCTCCTCCCTCCCTCCTTCCCCCTTCCCTCCCTCCTCCCTCCCTCTCTCCCTCTCTCCCTCTCTCCCTCTCTCCCTCCTTCCTTCCCTTTCTTCTCCCTTCTTCCCTCCTTCCCTGCTTCCCTCCCTCCCTCCTTCCCCCCCTTCTTCCCCCTTCTCTCCCTCCCTCCTTCCTTCCCTCCTTCCCTCCCTCCTTCCTTCCTTCCCTCCCTCCTTCCCACTTTCCCTCCCTTTCTCCCTCCTTCCCTTCCTCCTTCCTTCCTTGTTTTTCCATATTCTCCCAATTTTCTTAGTTACAATGAAAAAGTAATTTTAAAAATTGTTTGGAGATCCATGGGACATTTAACCAACTTGTTTTAAACAGTCAATTCCATGCAAGACATGGTAAGATGGTGTAAAGGCCAGAATGTTCTGTGCACTCAGGCCCTGCCAGGGACCAGTCTTATCATCAGGCACCTTGGGGGCAGGGTGACCTGAAGGTGTCTAGGTGACTCTTGCTTCTCTTTTTACTGAACTGAGTCCTGCTTGGGGGCAGCTGCAGAGTGACTGTGTGGATGGGGCTGCGGCGTCTGCTGGGGTCCTGCTCTCCCCCAGAAGCTCAGATGAAATGCGCCGCCACGCTCTGTACCATGGGCCATGGGGCGCTTGTGTCAGGGGAGCGCGACCCCACATCGCTTCCCCCCTTGCGTCCCACTACCTTTCCCGGGACTTGTGTGCCCCGAGTCTTCTCTTCCACCCCAACCACTCACGTTAGGTGACCTCCAGGACAAGCCAGGCCTCACTCCGCCCCTCCTGTCGGTACCCCGGTACCCCGTGTCTGCAACATTCCATTTGACCTGCAGTGGCTTGCTGCTCTCTGCATATATTTGAAAAGAGAATGAAGCGATTTGCATAATTAAAACAAATTGCTTGACGAGTGTGAGAATCCATTGTTGTGCTATAATGGAATGATTTAGATGCTTTGTGAGACACAAGTCTGGGGGGAAGCTGCTCCCCTACCCTGGAAATGTAATTACAGCTCCACGAAACCCTCTCCGGAGAGACTTAGGGTGATTAGAGCCGGACAGGCAGTTGTCTCTGGAAGAAAGCGTTGAGACTGAAATAGAAGATTCTTAACTCCGTGAGTCTCTGCCTTCTCCACTCGAAGCATATGATGCAATTCAACAACTGCTGGAGCCCGAAGGAACGTTCGGTATTCCCCCGCTGACCAGCTTGCCATTACATCAGGGGATCGTTTTTTGTTTTTTTCTTTTCTTTTTTTGCATGTTTCCGCCCTCTACCTCTATCTGTCCTGGTCCTCTGGTGCCACAGAGAAAGTGTCTTTGAAACGACATTACGATCTCAGATTAGAGGAGACCAAGGGGTCACAAAAACGAGCCAAGTAAATGCAGTGTGTGGTCCTAGATTGAATTCTGGAACAGGGATGCGGGGTGGGGGTGGGGGTGGCAGGAATCTATAAAGAACGGCATTAGGACAATTGGCAGAATTGGAATGCAAGCTGTGGATTTGATGTATTATGTCATTATTAAACTTCCTGATTTCGGTAAAGGGACTTCATGTCTGCAATTGACTCTCACGTGGTTCCCAATAAAATATGCCTTTATACAGAAAGAAAGGAGGGTGGGGGAATGGCAGAGCTCATGGGCCAAAATTATAGCAATCCGTAAACCTAGGCGAAGGGCATAGGAGCTCATTTTATTATTCTTGCAACTTTCGCGTTGAGTTTGGAATCATTTCAAAATAAGGAGTTTTAAAAAATCACATTAGGAAGTAATTCTGGGCTTGTAGGACTGACAATTACTCATTTCTTAAAAGAAAAAGTAGGAAGGCTAGAAAAGATCAACAACATGCATGCTCCAAATAATTTCTGCATGAAGTAGGGAGAGCTGAATTCGCAATTAATTGTATCCACAAGTAAAATGAAAATGTGGATCCCCGCCGCAGCCCTGCTGACTTTAGAACACAGGACACAGGACTCGCCTGTGCCCCTCCGGGGCATGGCCGTCTCAGGGGCCTCATTATAAAGTCAGCACAGGTAGAAAGTGAGCCCTTCACATGGGCAGGGACCTGCGCGTCTTTCAATGGTGTCGGAAAGGCTTCGTCATGTAGTTCGCAGGGCCTGTTTGTCTCCCGTTCTTATGAGGAAGCAAATGAGTTGACTTGGAGTTCAAGTCCATTTGTTCTTTTGTTTGTTTTTTTTCTGTTTTAAGTTTATTGGGGTAACATTGGTTAATACAATTGTATATTTTTCAGGTGTACGTTATAATTTGACGTCTATATAGTCCATTGTGTGATTACCACCCACTGTCCACTTTCCTCGGACACCATATATTTGATCCCCTTTACCTGCTTCGCCCTCCCCCAAACCCCCTATATTTGACCCCTTTACGCTGTCTACCTCTTCCCTCCCAAGTCCATTTGGAATGTGAGATGAAACCATGGAATTTCCCTGTCTTCGGGTCTTTAGCAAGCCAGACTTGTCGACGACAGCCTCCTGGTCTGCACGTGGATGTACCCACCTCCCCACCATCCATGGGCCCTCATAGGGGAATGGCGAGGGCTCAGCGCCCTCCAGGCATCTCCCTTGGGTTCTGCCCTGGGCGTGGTGTCAAGCATCAGGGCCAAAGTGGTATTCACAGGGGCTCATCCGGCCTTGTGGCACTGTCACCAGTCTGTGCCTTGCATGGCTCTGCACAGTATCTGAAAAGGTACGTGGCAAGGTCCAGGTGGCTCACCTCGCTTTTACCTCCATGTTGGAAAACTACAGAGCCGAGAGCATACAGACTGGGAGGGCGGGGAGGAACCTGGAACGGGATCCAGGTCAGCAGGCGCATACTCAGACAGCCATGGGGACCCGGCAGGCACCCGAAGTGGCTAAAACGAGCCAGGAGGTGATGAGGCAATCTTGAGAATAAGAGGTCTATCGAAAAGGCTTCTCAGGACCCAGGGCCCGTTCCACCGATGCCACGGAGGAACGTGGGCCTGCCGAGGTCAGATCTTCCACGTTTTCCAGGATGCCTGAATTCTAGATGACAGAGCTCCTTATTTATAAATATTGGCAAGATTTTTTTTTTCTAATTAAAAACTGAACAGGCCAAACCAGCACATCTGGCAGGTGGGATCAGTTCACAGGCTAACAGTTGGCAACCTCTGATCTGATCCAACCCGCTCACATTACGTATTTGACGATTAGATTCCCCAAACGGTCATTGGACTGCAACGGGGCGCTATCACCGGGGCTGGCCTGCAGTCACACCCCAAGTTCACTGCAGAGGTAGACGCACTGCATCGAAGTGTTAAACTTGTGTAGCGAGTGTTCTGGTTTGACATGAAAACAAAAATTTGGCTAAAAGAACCAGCGTCATGCACAGGAGTAATTAATTCCAAATGTTTTTTGGAAAAGAAAATTAATTCCATCGTGAAATCGTCCAGCATCCTACTTCTGCCACATGTTTATGGAAACGCCTCCTTAAAACTCAATGAGTATGTTCCTTCCTAACCACAAACAAACCAGCTTTCGAAAACAAATATGAATAAAGATAAGATTCAAAGTGTCAGCTACAACCATTATAGGAAAAAAGGGCCCCTGGCTCCATTTTCAAATGACTTATTGGATGGAACGTCTCTCGAAAGACGTCTCCTGCTTCTATCTCAGGACATGCCTGGCTCTCCCAGGGAGAGACATTTCGGAGAGGACTTTGGGACGCCCCGGACCCCAGGAAGAAAGGGAGCCTTCCACGCACGCACACTGGCCCCTGTCCCAACGCATCGTCACATGTCCACACGCAGCGAAGGCTCACAGGTGCCCAGATTCTGGAGTCAGTCGGACTGGAGTTCAAACCCAGAAGCGGCCACGTGTTCGCTGAGTGACCTTGGGCAAACGTCCTTGACTCCTTCAGTTTCCTCATGTTTAAACGGGGATGGGAATGGAACCTATCTTGGAGAGCAGTCGTAAGAATGAGAACACTTTTGCACAGTACTTAACATGGTGCCTGTCCTGCAGCACTGAGGGAACAACAGGGTGAGCAGCATGTCTGCCCGGGGCGGGCAGACCCTCGGAGCTGGCGCGGGCACGCGCCAGAGGATTCGCCCGCTGCCCAGCCAGGCGGCCGCGCCACGAAAGCCACTCCGAAGGCACAGTCGCGTTTCGGGTGGCTTTCGGGGGTTTTTTGGTAAAGTTTTATTCAGATATAAATCGCACACCCTTCAGGTCACCCATCACAAGTCTATAATTCAGTGGTTTTTAATATATTCACAGATACGTGTGGCCATCAGCACAGACAATTTTGGGACATCTTCATCAGCTCAAAAAGAAACCCCGTAACTTTTAGCTGTTGTTCTCCAATCTCCGCATCCCCCCAGCCCTAAGCAACCACTAATCTACTTTCTTTATAGGTCGGCCTATTCCAGACATTTCATATAAATGGAATTATATGATACGTGATCTTTCATGACTGAGTTCTTTCATTTTGCATGTTTTCCGGGTTGATCCATGTCACAGTACATGTCGGTATTTCATTTATTTTTATGGCCAAGTAACATACCGCATTTTATTTATCCGTTCATCAGTTGCTGGGCATTTGCTTTCACATTTTAGTTACTGTGGATAATGCTTCTATGAACATTCATGTACAATTTTTTGTGTGAACATATGTTTTCATTATTCTTGGGTATAAACCAATGAGTAGAGTTACTGAGTCTAATGGTAACTCTGTGTTTAACTTTTTGAGGAACTGTCAAACTTTTTCAGCGTAGGCGTACCATTTTATACTTCCACCAGTGTATAAGGGTTTTGATTTCTCCACATCTTCACCAACACTTGCTATTATCTGACTTTTTGATTCTAGCCATACTCATGAGTGTGAGATGGTATCTCCTTGTGGTTTTGATGTGCATTTCTCTGGTAACTAATGAGGTTAAGCATGTTTTCCTGTGCCTATTGGCCATTCGTCTATCGCCTTTAGAGAAACCTCTACTCAAAACATTTGCCTATTTTTCACTTGGGTTATTTGTCTTTTTATTATTGAATCGTAAGATTTCTTTATGTGGTCTAGATACAGGAAGCTTGTCTGCTGCGTGATATGAAAATATTTTCTTCCATGCTGTGAGTTGCCTTTTCCCTTCCCCGATGGTGTCCTTGAAGCACAAAGGTTTTTTAACTTTGATGAAGTATGATTTATCTATTTTCTTTTCTTGCTTGTACTTGAGGTGTCATATCCAGGAATCTATTGCTAAATCCGAGCTCACAAAAGTTTATTTGTTCCTGTGTTTTCTTCCAAGAATTTCATAGTTTTTTGGCTCTTGTGTTTAGGTCTTTGATCCATTTTGAGTTTATGTTTACATATGGTGTGAGGTAAGGGTTCAGCTCTCTTCTTTTGCATTGGATATCTGGTTGTACAACCATGTTTTAAAAGAAGATAAAGAACCATCAGGGTGATATGGTCATCCACTAAGACATACCTCAGCCCAGTCCACCTTGGAAGCCCACTGGCTAATCAGAGCAGAACAGGAAGGGTTAACTTTCTCAACAGGAGAGCCACTTCAGCTATAATTTTATAGCTCGTAAATTATACCCATTAAGTGGATGAAATAATAACCAATAGGGTAGTGGTTTAATCACCCTAATTTATACTTGTCTCTTAACTACCTGCCATCTCTGGGCCTTTCAGGCAGAAGTAGGATGTAATAGAAACAAAATCAACCTTTTCACCAAAGACTAAGAGCCGATTCTTGGCCACGTTTGTGACCCTCGATGAGTCACTTACCCTCTCTGGACCTTGAGCTCATTTCTAAAGTGGGATAATGATACCAAGCTTCCAGTATTATCAAATGGGTTAAAGAAACATGGGAAAGCATGCAGTGCTTGACGTCCAGCTGCCACACAAAGCAGGTGTGCTCACTCTCATCGGATTTCCCTCCACTCTTCCACCGGTGGTCAAGCTAAAAGCTAGGCATGTGTCTGCTCCTTCAGATCACAGAGGCCAGAACCCTAGAATTCCATACAGTAGCCAATTCCAGAGGCACAAACACGTCCCACAGGCTATCCTGTGCTGGCCCCATTCCTCTAAAGGAAACATTAACCCTGGGAGTCTTAGAAAAGGATGCTGCTCCGATGCACCTCTCCTCGGTTGTGCTCGGAAGGTGCTCAGGCCTCAACCAGCTCAGTGTTGCAGGTAGTTCCCCTGCTGCCTAGCAAGACAGTCAATTGAAAAGGAAACTTATAGCCATAGGACTGAGTGATTGGGGTGGACAGCAGAGAGCTAGCATGTGTGAAGACACCGGGAACAGTGAGAAAAGCTATGTAAACATGACAGGGCACGATAACTCATGAGTCATCATTGGTATAAATAACAGGATGTTTGAGCTGAAAAGAAGGGACCTCAGAAATCTATCCAGCTCCCTCAGTTGGCATAAGAAGACAGCAAGTCTGAGAACACTGGGTGACTTGGCTGGGGCAAGGCAGTAAGCAGCAGCAGAGCTGGGTACTGATGCATGTACCATCAGGCCCTGAGGCCGTGGCATCTGGGGCTCAAACATTTTGATGCGGAGGCTGTCACAAAAAAGAGACCGAGGGTTCAGGCCAGAGCTGAGGGTACCAGAGAAGCAGCTCAGGAGCTACGTCGTTGGGGGAGGGAAGCCAAAATAGACTCGAGGCAGAGGCACAAAGGCTGGAAGGTGCTCTGCATCCACGTGTTGGCAGAGATGCTTCTCGTAGGGAGATTCCATCTCGGCTGAAACTTCAAGGTGCCAGAAAAATATGGCGGGACATCTGTGACCCATATAGCCTGCCTCAGCCACTGACTGTCCAGGGGCTTCCAGGGACCACCACTCCACTTCTGAACCTTGGTCTTCTCACGGCAAATGAGATAAGAGTAAATTAGGTGAACTCCAGAGGTCCGTGGTCCCGACCAGTCTTCAAGCTTAAGGCCAGGTCGCGCTGGGGCGATAAATCAATCTGAGGTTAGATGACTTTTTGTGAGCCTATTCAGAAGTAAGTTTGGGTGATGGTTTTAAGTTCCACTTTCTTTTTATGCATCTATTCAGGTGATGCATTTAACCTGATTAATAGAAAGCCCACTGGCCTAATGTACAATATTAGGAGATAATTGCAATGGATGAAAGTCTCTTGAGTCAATTAACTCTTATTACCTGGAAACCATTTATAAGAGGCAATAAATTATTGGGACAACACAATTAGCAGTTCCACAATAAAACAGTTTTCATGTGTGTGCCTGTACGTGCCCCTCCCCCGGCCACCTCCTGAGGGCCTGTCGAGGTAAAGGGTGCGTATCTGAGGGGCCCGCTGTGCCCTTTTGTGTTCACAGGAGTGTGTTAACATGCAGCAGGGCTGACATATCCCAGGCTAGACCGAAGCAATGAAATAAGCTTTCCACGCCTGGGAACAATGACGCCTGTGTCACAGCCAGTCAATGGCTGTTTCAGCGCCTTGTGCCTCATAGACTCTCACCAAACGTTGGCCAATCTGCTGAGTGATATTCGAGGTTGGATCCTGTGATTCGGCTTAAAGCCCATTTCTAACACTTCCACCTGGAATTTAAAAACCGAACTCACTTACTATTTAGAAAAAGTTGTTTTCCATCAAGCTACACGTCCTATGCTAGCATGGATAGAGTTGAGACCAAAGAAAAGTTTAGTATAAGGATGCAGGTAGGTACCAGTACAGTAGCAAATAAGCTCTAAGAGCCCCATTGATCTCTTACATTTGTTTTCAATCTGTGGAAGAAGATTGTCTTGTCCCCAAAGGGACCCAAGCTTAGTTCGCTGTGTCTGAAGGCAATAGGATTCTGGGCCCCTTTTCCACTGAATCTTCCCGCCATTTGCTTATGAAGTGAGGAGAACTGCTCTGGAATTCTGCATTCATCCACCTGGCATTTACTTTCCCTGACCTTTTAGTGTCTCTATCACCTGAAGCATTTTCCCTTCCACTGTTGCATTATTAGCTCAATCCAGATTTCAAAATTCCAAAGCAGGGGGGAAAAATCCAAATCCCACAGCACAGCAATGCTAATGATCTACGTTTTATTTTTATCGCGTTGACTGTTTTAACCACAAGCTTAAAGAATTATCAAGGCACACCGCATTCATCCAAATAAGCTGGAAATGATAGACTGACCAGAACTAGTGCTGAGAGGGCAAATTTATAAGTCGAGTAATTGAAAATGTAATAAAATAAATAAACAAACAAACAAACAAACAAGTTACCATAGAACGAGGATCTCTTTTGTGTGTACGTCCAAATTTGTGGGGTTTGGGGTTTGTTTGGCCTTTTATCTATTTATTTTTTTACATCACCAGATAATTCTATGATAGCCTATCTGTCACTTCTTCAATGATGATAAACGTGCGATCTGATCTTTTAGAAGAATAAACAGTTCCTTGTTAATTAATTTATACAGCTGTCAGTGAAGCTTTCTCTCTCTTTGCACTCTAAGTGTTTCCCTGCCATAGATTTTCTTGCCGTTTCTGGCAAACCTCCAGCGAGAGCCTGGGATTTATTAGGCTGACTTGGTGCAAAGTCTATTGATTGTGGCCCCGAGGGTAATAACTAAATAGAGCCGGAGCAACAAGTCAATAACACCATTGTTGCTGCAGCCTTCACTCACTCGAGGAGCGAGACTGTTTTACAGCAGCCGAGGGTGATCACGGGCAGATCAGTGTGTTCGACACATGCCGCATGCCCTGTGTGAGCACCGAGGACCGTTTGAAAGCTTTCAGCGGGATCACTGGAGGATCGGGCTGGGGTACTGGGATTATGAACCCCGTGAACTCCTTCATTAGAGCTTAAAGGTTTCAACTTTAGTTTTTAACATCTGCTGCAACCTTGGGGAGCTCTGCAAGGGGGTGCTGGAACGGGCTCTGGGCCTTGGCGCTAAGTGGTCTGTTCCCACCTGTGTCCTGGAAACAAGATAGTGGTGAGCAGAGAGGTTCTCTCACAGCTGCTGTCTGTCATCCATCCATCCCTCCGGCTGTCCATCCATCCCTCTAGCTGTCCGTACATCCATCCAGGCGCCCATCTGTGTGAGGTCTAGCCAGTGGCTCCATCTCTATGCTCAACGTGAACCATCTAAACTGGAGCGAGGTCCTAACATTGTAATCTCCTCACTTCTCAGTCTTGAGTTGTACTGACTTCATTTGAGAAACATTTTGTTAAGGCTCGCTTAGAAAAAGAAACCAGTCATGTCTTTCCAAGCTCTACTTTCTTAATCGCTAGAAGTTCAGAACTCTGACTTTCACATGCCCGATGACGGGTTTTTAAATTACAGAAAGCAGAATCAAAGTCCACATCATTCTCTGTCTGTCTCTTGCCTTTTGAAGAATCTTCACCATGGGAGAAATCTGTTTCCATGCCCGGAGGACTAGAAAGTCATGGGACAGGTTCTGCATGTGGCTAGTGCTCACCAGCCTCCCGACCTCTCAGACTCATTCTGCCCAAGCGGTGTCTGAATCGTTGAGGTGGGATGAGCTTCTTAGGCCCACTGCATAAAACTCTGGGACCCTGGCCCACAATCCAGGTACCAAATTGATCACTAATGAGGAAGTGCCTTCCCTTTCAGGGGGCAGTGCTAACACAGCCACGAGGCAGCCCTTTATTACACAGACATTCGTCCTTCGAGTCTTTGACATAGAGTGTTGTGGAGAAAAGGGCAATCTCTGGACCATAAAGTAAAAACAACAACAACAACAAACAAGACTTCACCAAAGGCACTTATTCTGAATGTAAAATCTGCATGGTGGAGATGCCTTTCCCAGTAGTCCCTGGTGGTTATCACATTTCGATTCCATCCCTGACCGTCATCACCCAGAGACAAAACTCACCTGCAGGGAGGATGCCTAGCCATCGAGGGGTCCAAGATCACGAGCGCACAGAGCTTCCCACTCGGTCTCCACAGGGCTCAGGTTTCTGGGCGTGGCATTTGCCCTCTGGCTCCTTTCCTAGGAAGTGCTGACATGAAATTAGATTCTACCCGTGTTGTCATCTAACTTCCACAGAAGCAAATAGAAAAAATCGATGACAGCCAACCCTCTAACAGCCTCGGCACTCACATCACTCTGGAAGGGGTGACCTTTTAGATCCATGACCTGGAATTACCTGTCAACTGGGTAAACACCCCCTCGTTTTTAACTTAATACCAAGGCCATAGTCTCCAGGTTATTGAGTGGAAGAACTACTGGCTGGCTTCAGGAAAGGCAGGCACCTCTGAGCAGTTGTTAGGTTCTTCTGCTGAGGCCATTAGCCATTATCACCCACATTTGTCCTCCTAATAAGAGATGGCAACCATCGTAAGCTGTGCCCAAATGCGGCTGCGTGAACCAATTACCCACAAATAACCACACACCCCTGTGTAACCCAATCTAGACTGAACACAAATCTTTCACAGCATTTTATATTTTAAAACAAATTTAAGTATTCTGTACAAGACTAAGACTGTTTCCTGTTCATTCCTATTTTGTTAAAAGAATCCTTGGCAAATCTGTGGCAAAATAAAACGTAGGAGGGTTTTTCTAAATTACTTTCATGAAAGGTTCAGAAGCATGGAGCAACTCCATTAAGTAGCATTCCTTCTGAAAGAAAAAAAAAAACTTTTTTGAGAGTTTAGTCAATGCTAACAAAACTTACAAGCAAAGATAGGCCACTTCTTCCTTCACTGGGAGTTAGAAGTAACTTTCTCGTCAGATATTTTTTTTTTTTTTTTTTGGTCTGAATGAAGAGATCCCTGTCCAATCTGCTTATGTTCAACTCTGTGATCCGAACCATTTTTGACACATCAAGATGACCTAAGAGTTGATAAGCTTTAGCAGAGGAAAGAAATATGCAAGAGAAGTTCAGGAGCTGAGGGGGAAAAAAATGATAATCTAAGTTGATTTTTAGAATTCTTTCGGATTCTCAAAGATGTTTTTGTTTGGGTGGCTGTGGAAACCTCAGGTCTGTTTTATCACAGCTTGAAAAGGGAAAAGAGGAAAAACAGCAAAGAATACGCACATTTGCAGTTCTTTTGGATTGTATTACCAGCATCTCATCTCAAGGTTTCCAAGAGTGGAAGCCAGATATTTCCGGTATTATGTACTCTTCCAAGTGTCAGAGGTAGTCAGAATCATCTCAAATGGAATAAACAAGGGGATAAACAGCTGAATATAATAGCTTTGTGTATTTGCTAGATGCCGAGAAGTCAAAGGGAGTGATGTGTAAGCTCATAAAACAGTGGCTGCCGGGTTTATCTTTTTAAAGGGAGACTGGATTTTGACATGGAGACAAGCATGACAAGAGTTTTACAGTTGTGAGCTGACCAATGATTTTTCTAACTACCACCAATAAAACAAGTCTATGGTGAATACACCTCCCTAAGAGACGTCACCTACTTTTTGCCTCATGGGGAAGATTATTCCAAACTCATCACTCATGAAGCCAATGATAGGAGTTGGAGTTACCTTCAGCCATTTCAGATAATCCAGACATGAATTTAGAGACTATCACTTAGTCTGTTATCACATGCTTTCTTGCTTCTCAAAAAACAAATGACCAACTAGGAAAAAACTTTGACAATCAAATCTGCTTAAGCAACTATAGCCAGCATTCAATTTTCATCACTTTGTATGTTTTTTGTTTCCTGCATGTCATAGTTTGAAATAATCTGAAAATAGGTATCTGAGAGATTACATAAACAGGTGAGATCGTAGAGGGCAAACTATCTATATTTTCAGTTTGCTGTTATGCAGATGACGTCATGCTCTGTATAGAAATATTCTTTCTTTATGATATGCTTTTGTCTCAAAGAGTTCTACTGTTCTTTAGATTTCTCGTGGACTATTTTTCTGTTACAAGCTATTTATTACTTATCCAGCTCTGAATAACCGATGTTAATTGCTTAATTCTAAACTTATATGTATGCCTGGAATTTCAATAATTGAGGATTTGGGCAGCACCATGATCTTGGTAGCAAAGGAATTTAATAATATCACCTATAGTTTGCTCAAATGCATGCACATTAGTTCAGAATAAAACTTTAAAACCTTTGAAAACAAAATTTCAGAGTAAGTTCACTTTTCTCCTTTGACTTGTTACAGAAGGCTTATTACAGAAGGCATTCTATAATACCCACATTTACCAAGTATTGCCCAGGTACTAAGTGCTAGATTAAGAGCTCACTATGTGTAATTTTATTTAATCCTCATGTTAACCTTATAAAGCATATTACATTGTTCCCATTTTTTAGATTAGGAAACTAAATATTACTAAAGTTAGTAACTTTCTCAAAGCCATGTGGCCAATAGAAAAGAAAACCCTTCCAGTGTCCCACAAGGCCAGCACGATCTCATCTCTGCCTCCCCCCGTCCCCCACCAGCTCACCTACTTCCCATCATTCTCTGCTTGGACACAATGCCTTCTCTCAGTCCCGATAGCATGCCACTCCAGACAAAGGACCTCCGCTGTTCCATCTACCAGGAATCTCACTCATTAACTCAGTGCATCCTTCACATCTCAACTCAACATCATCGCCAACTCAGGGAAGCTCTCCCCAGGGCCCCTATCTGAGCTCAGTCTTGTGATGGTCACAGGGGTGCAACCGTCAGGCTGGGAGGCACACGGTTGCTCCGGGTGTTAGTGCCGTCAGGTACCCAGCTCAGCATCAGAACCGAGCCAGCCTCTTCCCAAGCAGCTCTCAGCCATTGACTGAGTGCAGGAGGGCCCTAGGGCCAAGCCGCGTCTTCCCATTGTGAGAGTCCCCTAATGGAAATGAGCTGTCTTTGACCCGGCGCTCCTCATTGGGTTGCCCAGACTTGGTCACATATGCAGTGTCCAAGGCCCTCCCTGCCCTTCTTGCCTCTTCCCCCCTTCGCTTTATAGGGGTCAGATCTGCACGATGGGCGGAAGCCTCTCCCTGCCCAGTCCTGTTCACAGGTGGCCCCCTCCAACAAACTTCTTTTGCTCCTAACTCCATTTCAGCTTCCGCTTTCCGGGAAGTCTCAACTGTCACCAGTCCCCTCTTCTAGACTCTCATGGTGTCCCGTCTGCTTCTTTTGTAGCACTTCACAGTTTGGTGGCACTTAGAGCTTGAAACTGTGTGCTGTGTGTGCGTGATTGTTTTGTAGAGGTCCGTAAGCTCCATCAGGCCAGACCCGTGTCCGATTTTGCTTATCATCGCATCCCGAGACCCAGGTCTCTTTCCTTTTACCCCAGAGTAGAGACTTGTGCCCTGCGCTGGACCCACACCACATCCCACCGCCCTGCTCTGGTGCTTGCTCCACCCTGTGTGTCCGGGGCCGCGTCACCGACTATAGCCGGTCGAGTGCGGAGACTGTCCGTCCGCACAGCGCGGAGTGACACGTGGAAACCCAGTGTTGACCGGGAGAGACCCCTGGAAAAGGGTGTTGCGCCACAGGCCAGATCAGGCCAGCTCCCGCGCTCAGGCCTCTGGCTTCCTTTCCCTGCGCGGAAATGCGTGCCCTTTCTCCTTGAGGAGCAGATAGGACTTTAGTGTTTCCAAGGCCTTCCGAGTGAAAACATCTGTATTCGATTTTTGCTATCGCAGTGTATTAGTGAAGTCCTGCTGAAGGGCAGCTTGTAGTTGACAAGACTCTCATCAGAAGGTGTCACTGCCATCAGCTGGAATTATAGTGGGGCTGTTAGCGCTGGTGCCCTAGCCAGGTACCAGTCTGGGTAATTCCATTAGGCCTACCTAAATTCCCTCCAGACTTCTCATCGGACACAGTGTTCCTCATCTCTGCCTCGCGCGAGGGAGCGTTTGCTAAGAGCCTTTCAGCTGCTGCCATAGTTCATTCCAAAAATGGATGCATTCCTGAAGGACCACTTGTCAGGGGGTGTTGTTAGGGGCGATTCCTGCTTGAGAGGCTGGCCTGGTTAGATCGCCCCTGAAGCCCCTTCACCTTCCAATTTCAATTCTGTGATTCGGTGATTGCCACCTTCAAAATACAGTGTTCCTGGAACCGTTAAGAGCCTTGTAAATGAAAATGCTGCCAGATCAAAAGAGTAGAACTTAGTAAATGAGATGTTTACATGCACACACACCAAAAAAATGTGGACACAAACCTGGACATGCCGGGGACCCCGAAATAGTCACGGTTGTATTTTCTCTCCTGAGTGGAGTTGGAAGCCATAATTAAGTGAAGACAAAAGCACATATACGTTGAACGAAGGGCATGTAATCTTGGGGATAATTCTGATGTAATTAGCACAGCAGAGCTGCATTAAGGCCTATGTGCAATGAGTGGAATTTTCCAACATTGATTAAGCCAGACCCGAAGAGAACTAAGTCTTTGTCTGAAGCTGCCAAAAGAAAACAACTTTGGGATATTTAAATTCAGGTTGGAAATTGGTTTGAGTAAGGGATATTTTAACCACAGCTGTTCAAGGGCTAAAAACATATGCGTGTACGTGCATGCATGCACACACGTGCGCACACACGCATGCACACACACATACGCACATCCACACTCTGCCTCCTCTAAAAACAAGTTAGCCAAAGGTGTACATTCCTTCTAAGTTCTCATGATCAACAGATGTAAATGTTCACGGTGTTCAGATGAATTATGGACCCTAATGAGATTTCAATACTGAGCAAACAATAAAAATTTATGCATTGCATAGTTGCCGTGGCCTTTGGCTCCATGGCTAGTGTTCCACCCTTTCAACAGCTCCAGTAATACAATATCCAGCTGGCTGTAGAGGTAAGGAAAATTCGAGGGATGAATTGAAATTGTGAGAAATTATTTGATGGATTACTTTGTCAGGGTAATGCATGGCCTTGGCATAATTACCATGGCCACCTTCACCCTTGAGGCAGGTGGTGACAAAGGCCTGCAGGCCTAGGTGCTGAGCCAGTTCCCAAACGTGCTCCTTGCCCTCCTGGTCCCCACCCCCCTCCCCGCCCCGGTGTCCGTGGTGTCTAGGCTGTCCTGAACGAATGCCAAACAAGCACATTCCTGTCCCGGTCCAGCAAACGTGCAGGACAGCCGAAGGGCTGCGCTTTTCCCGAGAACTGTCATCTGTGTCAGAACGAAAGGAACCAAACAAAAGGCAGACCAACCTTGAAATAAAATGGGGCAAAGACAGGGAACGGGATGAATGATATCTTTTAAAGAAATACGTTTAAACACAAAGGCGAACACAGGCACGCTAAGCCTTTTTCTCTCTTCTCCTTTTTTTTTTTTTATCAATTCAGACCTTGAACTTAATGGTTGTCTGTCTTGTACTTTATAATGTTCAAATCTTAACATGTGATTAATAGCAGATTCCTCGTGTATACGTGTCGGAGACCACATCTGTAGTAAATCTGCCAGCATATTTCTTAAACTAGTTTTACTTTGGAACCATAAAGTAATTCCTGTTTAGTGAATGAGAATAAACCTATTATACATGAATATAGCTACACCCAGGATCCGCTCTTTGGGGAAAAGAAGTTTCTTACATGATACGGCAGCTCACATTTCAGCGTTCTGAAGTACTTTTCAGCGTGGCCTTCAACAGTGAAACACTGCTCCCACCCATTGCTCGGTTTTATTATGATAACAGAAAGATATTTGCAGCATGTTGACAAACTCATGCGGAGTAAACAGAGTAGTCTTAATTGTCAGTTCTAATGTTTTAATGCTAAATCGGGCGATAAGTCAATGTTTCAATTTGGCACAGTCAACCACATGTTCTTCAAAAATAGCCGTCGACACTTTTTAAAGCAAGTCAGTGGTGTACTTAGGCTCTTCACAAAAGGCTTCATTCTTGTCTACAAATGGCAAACCTCCCCTTCATCCCAAGAGTGCCCAACTCAAGCGAGGTTGGAGAAAAATAGACATTTCCTCTGTTTTAAGGCATTTCTTCAACTCTTAACTCTCGTCAAAAAGTAAATATCTCAGGGTATACAGGGAAAGCCTGCCTGAGAAAGGTTATCTTGATTTTCATTTAACATACACTCCCACTGATTTTTTTTTTTAAAGACTCGTCGTAAGTATTTCTGCATAACTGAAAACATAGATTCTACCCTGGAGAGAGCTCAGGGCTGTTCACGTTACACTCTGAAGCCATGTGTTTTCACATCATGGCAAAACCCAAGACGTAGGCAGATCCCTCGGCCCCCGTTGGCTTCGCATTTAGTCTTTTCCTTGTTCTCTACTGTAAACCTATACAGAGAAAGACCTTTGCACCCTGAATATAAGCACCATCAGCAGTGTTTTCCCACAGAGGCCAGCAGGGTGGCAAAGCAAGACTTAGGACTGATGGGGAAAAGGGACAGAAGTCCATACGTGCTATAGAGGAGAATGAGGGGCTCGCTAGAGTGCTCCGCATGCCTTCCCAGGAGCGCGGTCACTTCTTGATGAGGCTTTGTCACCAGAATGACCATGCGGGCTGCTGCAAGGAAGCCCCTCCAACAAAGGCAGCTCCAGAGTTTACGAACCCCGTTTCAAAGCCACGTAAGGGGATGGTTACAGAAATGATAACAGCCCTTTACTTTTAAAGTGGTCACGATATGCTGATCACTTCGTATGGTTTAATCTCATTTAATTCTTACTACAAGAACCCTGTAAGATAGATATTGTTATTACCCGGAGGCCCAGAGAGGTAAGGACTTTGTCCAAGGTCACACAGCTGAAGAGTGGCAGGCAGAGCCGGGATCACACCCAGGCAGTCAGCTCCGAGGCTCACATCCTTAGCCTCGTGCTATGCCATTTTCCATTGTGTAGATGTCGTCTACTCTTGTCTTTTAGCATAACCCGACTTATATTTTTCTGCCTTGTACATTCTCTAACTTTTAGCCATGTTTTAATAATGGCTACAAGATTTTATTGCAAGTTACTAACTTCAAATAATTCACGGTTCTCTTGAATTGTTTTGTTTATAAAGTACCAAAGTGCATCTGTGCGATTTTGATAGCTGGGGTAAACAAGCGCATTGGCCCAATCATTACATGTGACATGAGCTGCAAGTTTTCCATAGACGCCTTATATTAGGTTGAAGAAGTTCCTTTTCATTCCAAGTTTGTAGAGAGTTTCTATCATGAAAAGGTGTTGGATTTTCCCAAATGTATTTTCCGTGTCTAATATGATGATCATGTGAGTTTTGTCCCTTATTCTATTAGTGCAGAGTATTACATTAATTGATTTTCATATGTTAAACCAACCTTGCATTACTGAGATGAATTATACTTGGTCATAGTGTTTAATCCTTTACTATGGATTCAGTTTGATAATATTTGTATTTTGGCGTCTTATGTTCATGATGGATGTTTCTTGCGATGTCTTTGTTTAGCCTTTGTATCAGGGTAAGACTAGCCTCATAGAATGCATTGGGAAAAATGTCTTCTTTATTTTTGAAAAGAGTTTGTGTAGGATCAGTATTATGTCTTCTTTAAATACAACAGGTTCATTCAAAGCTGTTTCATTTTAACGTTGATGAGATGCTGCAGGAACTGAACTCTTGATTTTATGAATTAGCCTACAATAAAATTGGTTTCATTATATGTCCTTTCATTTGAAGTTGCAGGACCTATCAATGATGTTAAATGAAGACTTCATGTGATAAAATTCATTATTTAAACCACTGGTGCTGGGCTTTTGTTTGTGGGAAGACTTTAAATTATTAATCCAATTTATTTACTTATTATAGATCTATTTAGCTTTGTATGTCTCCTTGAATCAACTTTGATAATGTGTGTATTTCTGTCCATTTCACCTAAATTGTCTAGTTTTTTGGCATAAAACTGTTCAGAATATTGTCTTATAATCCTTTTCATTTTCATTAAGTCAGTAGTGATGTTCCTCTTTCATTCTTGATTGACGATTTTGTCTTCTTCCTCTTTTCTTTGTCGTTCTAACTAAAAGTATATCAGTTTTGTTGATCTTTTCAAAGAACCATCTTTTGGTTTCATTGATTTTCTCTACTTTCTGTTTCCTATCTCATTGATTTCTGCTCTAATACTCCTTTTTTTCTGGTTGTGTTGGACTTAATTTGCTCTTTTTCTAATTTCTAAATGTGATAGATTATTGATTTGAAACTTTTATTTTTTTTCTAATTCGACAAATAAATTTCCCTCTAAGTTCTGCTTTAGTTGCATCTCACAAATATTGATATTGTTTCATTTTCGCTTATTTCAAAATATTTCCTAATTTCCATTATTTTTTGTTTGACTCATGAGTATGTGAAAAGTGCGTTACTTAATTTTCTAATATTTGGGGATTTCCCAAATTACTTCCTTTTGTTGTTGATTTCTAATGTAGTCCTACTGTGATTGGAGAACATGTTTTTTATGATTTCAGATCTTTTCAATTTGTTGAGATTTGTTTTATGGCCCCATATATGGTCTGTCCTGGGGAATATTCCATGTGCTTTTAAAAGAATATATATTCTGCTGTTATTAACTAGAGTGTTCTATAAGTGTTAATTAGGTCCAGTTGGCCAATAGAGTTGAAGTCTTCTATATCTTTGCTGATTTTTTGTCAAGTTATTCTATCAGGTTTTTGAAAGGACAGTATTGAAATCTCCAAGTATAATTATTAAACTTTTTATTTTTTCATATGTCAGTTTTGGCTTAATGTATTTTGGGATTTGGTTGTTAACTGCGTATATATTTATAGTTGCCATATCTTCCTGATGCACTGACCCTTTTGTATTTCCGAAATATTCATTTTTGTCTGTGGGATGATTTCTAATCTTAAAGTCCATTTGTCTGTTATTAATATAGACATTAGGGCTCTCCTATGGTTACTGTTTGCATGGCATATGCATTTCTATCTTTTAACTTTCGAACTTTATGTGCTTTTGAATCTAAAGTATGTCTGTTGCAGATAGCATGAAGTCGAATATTTTTATCCAGTCTGGCAATCTGCTGTTGGACTGGAGTATTTACTCCAGTAACATTGCTATGATTTTTTATCTTGTTGGATTTATGTCTGCCATTTTGCTATTTGTTTTCTGTATGCCTAATGTGTTTTTCTCTGCTTCTCCTTTTCTGCTTTCTCTTTTAAAACAGATATTTTTGGTATACTATTTAATTTCTTTTTTATAACTACATTGTTATTTTTTTTATAGTCTTTGCTCTGAAAGTTGCAATATGTATCCTAACTTTTCACGATCTACTTCAGCTTATAACTGACTTAATTCTAATAAAATATAGCAACTTTATAGTCTTCTTCCCTCTTCTTCTGTACTATAATTGTATCTATATCATAAACTTGACAATATCAAGTTACTATTGTTGCTTACTCAATCTTGATGTTTTTAAGAGAAATTAAGGAAAGAAAGAGAAAATATATGTACAGTCTTTTCTATTTACCATTTCCAGTGTTCTTCATTTCTTTCTGTAGATTTGAGTTACCACTTGGTGTCATTTCCTTTCACCTGGAGGACTTCATTTAGTATTTCTTTGTAAGGCAATTCTGCCAAAAAAAAAAAAAGATTTTTTTTTTCTCCTTTGCTTATCTAAAAATGTCTTTATGTCACCTTCATTTTTTTTAATTTATTTTTTTATGGCAACATTGGTTAACGAAATCCAATAAGTTTGAGTTGTACACTTTAACAGTAAGGCATACATATAGTTACATTGTGTGCTCACCTCCCATAGTTCGATTTCTTTCTCTCCCCACTACCCTTTCGTAACCACTAGTCTATCTATAGTCCATGTCCATGAGTCTGTTTGTTTGTCTGGTGTTTTTGTTTTTGTTTTTGTTTTTTGTCACTTTTAGGTTTATATCCCACATATAAGTGATGTCATGTGATTTTCAACTTTTTCTGTCTGGCTTATTTCACTTAGCTATGATTATTTTGAGATCCATCCATGTTGTCATAAATGTCAGTATTTCATCTCTTCTTATGGCTGAGTGATATTACATTGCATATATGTACCACAGCTTCTTTAGCCAATCATCTATGGTAGGACACTTTGGTTGCTTCCATGTCCTGGCTGCTGTGAATAATGCTGCTATGAACATCAGTGTGCAAATATCTTTTCAGATATGGTTTTTCAAGTCTTTGGAGTAAGTACCTAGTAGAGAAATGGCTGGATCATATGGTAGATCAATTCTTAGTTTTTTTGAGGAACCTCCATATTGTTTTCCATAGTGGCTGTACCAATTAGCAGTCCCACCAGCAGTATATGAGGGTTCCATTACTTCCACGTCCTCTTCAACATTTGTTATTATTTGTCTTGTTGATTATAGCTATTTTAACAGTCACCTTCAGTTTTGATGGATAGTATTGCTAGATACAGCGTTCTTGGTAGACAGGTTACCCCCAGCCCCACCCTTTTCACCACTCTGAATACCTCATTCCAGTGTCTTCTCCTGCCATTGTTTCTGATGAGAAGTCAGCTATTGTTGATACATTATTTATACTATTTTATTATTTACACTATTATTTATACTACATAATATTTCTAATGAGTTAATTTTTTCTTGCTACTTTCAAGATTTCCTCTTTCTGCCATTATTTCTTCAAAGATGTTTTTCCACCACTCTCTCTCTCCCTGCTCCTTCTGGGATCCCATTATTGGTATGCATGTTATTGTCACACTGGTCTCTGAGGCTCTGCTCATTTTTCTTCAGTCTTTTTTGTCCGTCTTCTTCAGATTGGATCATTCTGTTGACAAATGTTCAAGTTCCATGATTCCTCTTCATTTCACTCATTGTACTTTTCAACTTCTAGACTTTTTTTTTATAGCTCCTCTTTCTCTGTCAAGATTCTCTATTTGTTGAGGCATCGTCATCATAATTTCTTTAAATTAACCATAGTTCCTTTAATTCTTTGAATATATATATAATAGCCGCTTTGAAGTCTTTGCTAAATCCAACATTAGAACCTCTCAGAGTCAGTTTCTACTGACTATTTTTCTTCTCCTGCTAATAGATCACACTTTTTCACTTTTTCTTTTTCTTTTCTTTTTGACCTATGATAGCTATTGAAAATGAGACATTTTAGATGATATATCGTAACAGCTCAGGGTTCTGATATTTTTAAGTAGCTTGCCTGAAAATAATCTGCAGGATATCTCCCCTGCAGTGTGCTCAGTTGTTTGTTTTTTTATTCTTATTTTTATTTTATGAGCTTGGCTTCCTAGGGGTCACCCCTTTGTGTGCATAGCTTAGCGGCTAGGCAATGATTAAGCAGAGGTTATGCTCAAAAATCTTGAACCCATAAGGCTTCCGTCCTCTGCCGAGTGACTCATATGTGTGTTGAGCAAGTTCTCAAGCTTGACTTGGCTTTGCCTTTTCACAGGTGTCACTCAGGTCTCCCCAGCGTATGAATATACTTTGCCAGTCAACAAGAGATGTGCAGAGAGCTCATCTGGCACTTTTATGGCTCTCTCGTTTCTGGGATCTTCTTATCAAATTCCTGGTTGGTCTGTCACTCAACCGAACCAGGACTGCAACCTCAGGCTAGCAGAACTGTGGATTTTCGTCTGTTCATTCTCCTACCAAGTTTGCTACTTTTCCTGACAGTGAAACTGGGCATGGGTTTTGGCCTATGCTCCAAATCAAGTCAGCCTTCTCAGCCAGCCCTGCCCTGGCAAAACCATCATTCTGGCCAATTAAGCGAGGGGGAATGAGGTAGGAATGTTCTTCCCTGAAGTTCTGCCAGCTTTCTATGGATAAACACTTCTGAATTTGTTTTTTGCCCTCGGTCATTATCCAAAGCCCTAAAAGGATTGTTTAACAATTGTTCAGTACTATACTTGTTATAGAGAGAGTAAATTTGCCAGCCTCATAGCTGGAAGACCCTTGGTAGAAGGATTTTGCTAGTCTATACAAAATGTTTGTATAAAGTATTTAAGATGTGGTCGTAATAAGAGATCTCATCTTGGCCTGAGATTCCCTGAGGTGGCTAACGGCTCCAGGAGCTTTCATTCCACTCATTCTACCATGGACCATCTGACTACCGATGTCTTACCTGCAAGTGTTTATATCAGCTTCCAATCCAGGGTGGCTCTCTGCCCATTAACTGACCCAAAGGCAACAGGTGGAACCTGTTTGGGGCAGAACTGTTGAAGAAAAATGACCTAGTCATCAGCTTGTTTCACTTTCATTTATCTCTGCCATCTGAGAATACAATACGGATAGTATCAAGCCCAACAAAAGGTACATTCTGATATTATTTTCAGTTTTTTTGTCTTGACAGAGAAGACTAAGCATGGATATCAGGAATACATACCACAAAAAATAAGAAGGATGGACTCAGTGGAAGGCCGGAGGGGGGTAGCGCTGCTTGTTCTCTTTCTCTATACATATTCTTTTTTTAAAAAAGAAAAAAGTTTAAACCCCACCACCCACTCATCAGGTGATCGGAGACTGCAGTTGTAAAAATGTGCTGCAGGCAGAAGTTCAGAAAAATCCCAGAAAGTGTTGAAAACATCTCTAAACAAGGTATTTTTCTCCTGCACCTTTCTTGCTAAAGGTCCCAATTGCTGCCAAGAAAACTAGTGAGAATGTTAGCTGCCAAATAAAAAATTTATGACAGTGTTTGGCAAAGGACTATCTCGCCTGCTTGTTTTATACACTTCCACAAGGCCCTTGAAGGCGGCCTCTTTTTCTTCTCCTCTTCCTCCCCCGCCGCCCCCCACTTTGGGTACGTATACCTTACTGATCACTGTTCTGGGTTTGTTCTCTAATAAAAGAGCAAACTCCTATAAAGTAGGATTAAAACTATAACTTTTTTCCCCTTCGGTAGCCTCTGAAATGTGAGGGAAATGTTTTCAGATATGATGTTTGCCAAGGAGGGAGAAAGGAGATGCTGGGTGTGCTTGTTTAGAATAGATGCGTTTATAAGAAAATGAACCAGAACCTTTCAATTAACGACTGTGGACTCTACGTGGCAGAAGGAATCTTCAAAATTGCCCGGTCCTCGCATACTTCCACACCCCATACTTTGCAGACAAGGAGATGCGGGCCCAGAAGGAGACGGTGTTCTGCCTAAGGTCACACAGCCAAGGCCACCTGGGATGAGAGCCTGGCTGCAGCCTCAGTACCACTCTACCTCTGCCGCTGTGCAGCACAGCGCATCGCTGCTTTTATGTGTTAGGGTTTTCACGTACACACGCGCTTACAGCATCTTTTACGAGCATTAGAATTCTAGGCTTCCCAGCTTTATGAAAATTAAAATACTTCCTTCCCTAAAAGTTTTTTTAATCAAACACATTAAAACTGAGTCAGGATAGGGCTGCGATACTCCTGAAATGTCACCACCTGCCCATATCCACTAAGCCTCCTGGCTGTATCATTACCTGCTTACATCAGCCATTCAATAGGGCAGAAGGGGCGATGCCGTATTTAGAAAAAAAAGTTTTCTTGAATGGAGTCTGGATGTTGATAGTAATAATTACACAGGCTGGTGGTGAACTCCCTGAAATATTTTGCCTGGCTGTCTGAGAAAGCAAAATTATCTGTCTCAGTCTTTTCAAAACAGTGATCGGATTCTGCTTTCAGTTGTTAATTAGTGCCATTAGCACTCATTTCATCACTCTACCTTATTCAGAAGCTTCGCTGCGCGCTGTTCTTTGCCTCACTTGTCGGTAGAGGCATCCGCCGTCACTGTCGCATGGTTCAGTGACGAAGCACCCACTCGGCCATGCTGCGGCTGCCTTTTCGCTGTGGCTGTAGTGGGGAGTGCGTGTTGTTTGATATAAACTAGTGCGGACAGAGCAGGAGTAAGCGGATTATTTCAGACAGCATTAGGAGGCAACCGGAGGAAGATTAGCCCAACATGAGGCAGATATCATAAGCAAATTAGAAAACCTTCCCAATTAGTACAAGAAACCCAGATTTGTGCTGTTTGTGATCTTCCGCTGAAAGGCAAAGTGTCGATGTTACGGGCTCTAGTCTTGATTTAAGTTGAAATGTTGGCATTTCCTATCAGTGCGCGTTAGCATCTGAGGCTGTGTACTGGCCTCATAAATGAAGTAAATCCCTATTCTCTGTGGCTGCCAAGTAGTCCCGATTCTGAGGTTCTATACGTTGGGGACTGTTTTATTTGGCCCTGAAATAATCTCTAGGGCATATTATAATATTTCTATACTGGGAATATCTGACATGACTCCAGCATCCCACACTTAATCTCTCTTTTGTTTGTTTGTCTTGCGAAACATGTATCATGCTGAAGTCATAAAAATGGAGTATGCAAAATGCCAGATGCTGCAAACGCGATTAGATACTTAAAAATAGCTTCCTCGGTGGCACTGCTGGATATCTGAACTGGGCCTTGTTTTTCTAAACAAGGTGGCACTTTTCTGCTAAGCAACTGATTGTGTGCTCCAACAGGAGGTCCCCTTTTGAGGCCACCAAGCAAAGGACCAGGTCATCCTAGAAATCAGACCAGGCACTGGACTGCCGGCTTCATGGCAGGATGTGTGCTTTTTTCCTCCAAGTGTGCTATGTAGTCACCTGCTTCTTGACCACCGATGATCTGCAGTCAAGTGTTATATGGCAGAAGCCATCAACAGACGGAGCCCAAATCACGTGAAGAAATGGGGGTGCATACGCACGTCTTAGAATCTGAAATGCGTTTCACATAAACTTTCATCTCACCAGAATTAAAACAACTACAAAACTCAAAATGTATTTCTCAGTCATATCCAAAGAATAAGATGAGGCTTTTGTATATGTGTGTGGAGGCTGACTTGTTTTCTTCCAGTTGTAAAAATAGCGCACATTCATTACCAAAGAAATTATGTGGTGAATCATAGATGTTTTAAAACTCACCGTGATCCCAACTCCTAGGTACAATCATTACTATCGTTTTGATCTATATCTTTCCCATTTTTATTTTAAGTTTATATATGTATTTTTCTTTTTGAAAAATTGGGGTCATAATATACATGCTATTTATAACTTTACTTTCTAAGTAATATATTATGGTCAAGAAAATTAGTGGTCGAGTGACGCATAGGATAGGACAAGATGTCCTCACACCTCTGAATCATCGAGAATGAATATTTTCAATGTAGTTTTAGTATGTATTCTATTTTAGTATGTTTTTTATTGGAAAATTATCAGTATCCAAATGGCATCTGTGGCAACTCTCAACTCATCGGTGTTATATGAAATATTACCATATCATCATATGCCTTTGAGCATTACGTTACACTTTCTGTTTTTACATGCGCGATCTAATTTGAACATCGCAACAATCTATAAAGTAAGGGGAAGAAAAGAACAGATGTTGTTACCCCTGAATTTGTTCATCAATGCAAAGTAAGCTAGAGTAGAAGACGCACCGCGATGCCCGCCGTTTCTTTTCCCATCACGTACAGCATGGGGTCTTTGAAATAGGCCCCGACTGGCTACATTTCCTTCGAGTCTTTTTTTCCTGTGCAAAGGCTTGCCATTTGTTTTTCAACACATCAACTCCTGTCTTGAACTAATGAAATGTAGATGGTGGTTAAGGCACATGTTTTAAAGAGTGTGCTCTGCACGCTGTCACACTTAGCCCTTGCTTCCGGGTTATAAAAGAGATGCCCCTTTGGACTCCTCCTTCCATTGGCAGGAAGCCAAAACAGGGGGTCAGTTGGTCAGTCACGGCGGAGGTACAACGAGGATGTCTCACAAACCTGAGGTATCTGAATGTGCTGATGAGTCCATCACCCACTGACCCTATGGCCTTGGGGTGAACTGTGTAAAACCCAGCCCGCCCATTCACAAAGCCAGCTTCTCTGACATGTAAAGAGGGTCTGGACAAGACTTCAGCCCAGGCCACCACCTGTGAGGTCCCACGTCAGCCTTATTGTCACACAGGGCTAGGCAACCCAGAATTACCACGCTCAAGTTTATCTTCAACCACTAGGAAGAAAAGCTTTTTTCTAGACCTTTAAAAGGTGTTCTGTTCGTGCTGAAAGGAAAAATTCCTACAGCCAAGCATCTCCTTTCAGCTAATTTGATAGTTCTCTATCAAGTAAACCATTAGTGAATTCATTGATTCTTTTTTTTTTTTTTTTCCCATTTTTACAGTTCTGCCTTGGCTATTCCCAAGATTTCTCTGAACCAGTTGGGCAAAATTGATTTTTATTAGTTTCACTGGCCTTGTGGAAAATTATCTCAAACTGGTTTTTATAGGAGGACTCAAAGCACAGCACAGGGTAAAAAAAATAAGCCTATAGCAGTCAAAGCTGTTGTCTGAAATGTCTTCAGATTGGAAGGCTGAATTTATTGCACAAAACAAGTACCAGCAAGGCGGAGGTGTGCAGTCCTGCTCATTACCACTGGAAAGGGGAACCAAAAAGCTGAGTGAAAAATTAAATTTTAATAATGCCAGTGATATTTTCTAAATCTTTCCTGACAGAAAGATTCTCATTATTTTTATCTGTCTCCGAGTAGGTTCTTTTAGTGCCATCTCAGAAATGGCCTCAGCTATGATTGTTTTCCAGGCTTTAAGGCATCTGAAAAACCAAATATATACGGAGAGAAATATGCTTTAGATTGTTCAAGGAAGGGCTGTGACCGTGGTAACATTTCAGCTAGCGTGTCTGTAGCCAAACGTTTGCTGGGAGCGCCATCGGCTTTCACAAAAAAGGTCCATGTTGTTAAGAAAATTGCTATGAATCTCCCAAACAAAGGGGACCCAGGATTCACTGCAGCTAGCTATGGGAGGAACTCGGGGGCCCCAACCCCCAAGTTTGGGTTTATTCTGGAAATCGCCCCTTGCTGGCCATGAGAGGAAAGTCAAGAAAAAAATGGGAATATCTTATTATTTTGATAGATGTGCAGACTTGCCTTCCAAGTCTCACAAAATTATTTGGGTATATGAGAAAAAAATAAAGCCAGAATCATTAAAGTAGGCAAGCCAGAAGGATATGAATTCTTTTTGTTTTCTTAGTTCGTCAGTGCTTGTGTATAAACCTGTCTTGGTACCAAAAGGATTTATAGCAATGTACTAAAATATATACCAAACAGTAGATTTTCTACATATGAAATGAAGTCAGGAGTAAGGTGAGTGCACAGACTGTGGACTTGCCTATCCGATGGTAAGAGGTGGGCCACAGATTGCTCCCTGGGCCTCTGGCAGCCGACGTGGAGAGGGAGATGGTTTCAGTTACAGGAGTCAGTATCCTTAAGATAAAAACACAGCTCTCTCCCCTACGAGACAGGAGAGAATGCCTTCCCGTGGGACGTCATCGTAGGGACACCCGCTGGGCAGGGTAATAAACAACACGTTCAAGAGCATCCTTACAGGAAATACGAGTTCCACAGGCTGTCTCTTCCTGTCCCTCTGCGTCAGCTGGTGGCACAGCTGTGAGCACACGTGCGAAGCCACACTGTGCAGCGTGGACTCCGGGGCTCTGCCGCCCCAGGGGGAGCGCGGTGTCTCCCAGAGAGAGGGACCCCCTTCGTGAGGCTCCTCAGTCAACACTGTTTCTCAGCTGGAATTCTGACCAGTGTTCATCAGGGGGCTTTGCAATTGTCACCTCTGCCCAGGACCTGGAGCGGCACCATCTCATGTTGTAACCAGGTGCCCTCATGTCTGGGGGCCAGTTAGGGACTGGAGTTCCCCATCCACTTGTGAAAATTAAGGCCAGGGAACTCGAGGGCAGGACCTCCAAAGAATGACAGAGGAAAGGGGGGATCCTTTGTGTTTTGGCTCAGTTTCCATGAAAATCCCTCCTCATGTAGGGTTGGTTTTTCTATGTATTGCAGCTAAATACAGGACCTAAGAAAATGTCGAAAGGACACTCCACTCCTTGGCAAGTTATTGTCTTTGTTTTCATCGAGTCTCCAGACACGGTCCTCAGTGTCCATCTTCAGGATTGCTTGGGTTGCATAGATTTTAGAGGTGGGGA
Organism: Rousettus aegyptiacus; assembly: GCF_014176215.1. Taxonomy (NCBI): domain Eukaryota; kingdom Metazoa; phylum Chordata; class Mammalia; order Chiroptera; family Pteropodidae; genus Rousettus; species Rousettus aegyptiacus. The sequence goes on from NW_023416309.1 coordinate 48,140,406, forward strand.
AACTGAGGCACATTTACTCGTTTGTCACAAGCGCACTCAACAGAGTGGGAGGAGAGGCAATCCTGTAAACCAATCTTTGCCACTCAGCCTGCAGCGGAGGCCGCACGGTTTTCCATCGCGGGCCTCCTCCCGGCTCATAAGACATCGCGTTTAACATGCACGCCATCCTCCTCCTCCAGAATCGCCAGCCAGGCTGTGAAGGTCAAGGGGGCTGCAGGTGCGCACACAGCCCTGACCTCTGCTCGTGCTTTGCAGCACCTCGTGAAAGGTCCGAAAGGCACACACGGGCCGGTTTGTGGCTTCTGTTGACTACTCCCTGGCCTCTGACCCTGCGGTTAGGAGTCGGTTACGGGCTAAGTTGGATGCGCTCACTGCGGACCCTGGTTATTGATGCTCACGCCAAGGCCGAACTTCAGACTTCTGCAGGGTCAGGAGGTCTGGGCTCTCCCAGCCTCCTAGGGAATCTCCAGCAAAGCAGGGCGGGGATGCGCTTGCCCCCCGCCCCCTTCCTTTCCATTTGTTCCTTAATAAGTAGTCAAAGGTCATCGACTAAAGGCCTGCACCTCGCTCGGGCTCACCAGCAGATGTGTTTGGCTTGGCTGTCCAGGGTTTTGGAAAACTTTTACTTAGTTGCCAATATTAAAAATTTGGGAGAATGCGATTCCTGGCTTCTCTTGGAAGATCAGAAGTTCCGGCAGCACTGAAACTACTTGAGTCTCAGCATTGATCAGGAGCAGCCCCTCACTTTAGGAGAAGGGTCAACACGCCCATTCTCCCGGCCCCCTCTCCCAATGCCTGCAGCAGGGACCACGCATGCCCCCTTGGCCCCGAAGCACTTCATTCATTTCTTAGTTAGAAGAAAAATACGAGTTCCCAGGCCAACAGGTGCCGTGGCTTCACTGGCACAAACCTGGGGATCCTGAGATCTGGCCATCACTGCACCCCACCCTCCTCCTGCCCAAAGAACTAGGAGCCAACCATTGTGTTATAATTAATGAGCCTTCAGAGGAGGCCTTCTTCTTAACCCGGCTTTGGAATGACTAATGCTGCTTTGGGGTATGTAAAATCAGTTTAAGGTAAAAGATGTGAAAGAGGTATCATAAGTTTGAGCCAACAGCACACACTCTGCTGGATGTCTCATGCACACTCCACCCAGGAGAACAGGACAGCCCCAGGCTTAACATCAACAGAAAGCCCGCCCACCTGGACTGGGGGAACAAAGCGGGGAGCAGTTTCCCCAGAGCCCAGGACAGAGGGTCACCTGATGGAAGCTGGAAGTATGGAGAGCCTATTAGAAGCCACAATGTAGACGGGGCTGCTGGAAAAGCAGAGAAGGAGAGGGAGGAACAGCCTGCTTCTCTGTGTCCCCGCTCACCCACCCCTACGGCACCCTCCAGCCGACAGGGGTTGTGACAGTGGGAGTCAGCTTCTCTATGATACAGAGCAAAGCGAGGATGGGACAAGAGGAGGATCCGAGGGGAAGCCGCTCCAAGACTGGCACAGTGGTGACCCAAGTTAAGGCAGATCCCACTCAGCTTGTCACGGAACCAAATCTGGATGGCAGACAGAAGTTCTCGTGTTATGATCTAGAAAATGTCACCACAGCCCTCAAGAGTTGACAGAGATGCAGATGGCTGATAAACCTCTGCCAAAATGTTGTACGCCCTCTGACATCTGGAAAGAAAAAAAAAGTGTAAATCCATGACTGTTAGGAGGTAAAGTATCCAATGTCAGATCTCTCAGGGAAATAATGTCAAAGCCGAGCAGCCGCGTCTCCACTGATGTGACCTCGACTAGCCATGATCCAGAACAGGAATCCTGGCCGTCAAGGCATGTCCCCATGGACACCAGCGGAGCTGGAAAGGGCAGCCTGTACCTGAGGAGCTGATGAAAATGGGGTTTCTGAGAACGCGGCTCAGCCTGGACCCCACACGGCACACACTCAGCAGGGCCAGCACGAGCATGTGCCCTGCAGGAACTGGAGAGGAATCCACAGGCTTTCCAGACCCAAGACACCTGAAGTGGGGGGTGCCGTCCAATGGAGGTGGGGCAAAGAGGAGTTTCAGGGCTCATTGTGAGGAGATCGGTGAGTGAGGATATGAGTGGTAATAATTATTATAGTTATTTACTGCTCGGTTACTATTGCCAAGCACTGACCTAAGCACTTCATGTTGAATTAACGTATTTATTTATTCACGTGTTTCACTGACGAAGACACTGCTGTTATCAGCCCCATGCTCCTGATGCGGACGCCGAAGCACTGGTTCTTTGGAACTTTCCTTGTATTAGGACTTTCATTTTGCTCATTTAAATAGAGGACCAAAGGAGGATTGTTGGCTTTTTATTTTGCCAAGAGTAATTTCCAAGGAGAGAGTACGTTTCCAATATCCAAATGAGGACACTGGGAAAAAAAACCCTGCCAGCTCCTATCACCCTCGCTCCACAAAATAAAGAACATTTTCGCTTTAAAGGAGTCAACGAACATAATCTCAGAGGATGAATGAGGTGACTCGCCCAAGGTTGCACAACTAGTATGTGGCAGGTGCTGGATCTGAATCCAGGCTGTTTGGCTCCAGAAATGAAGGTGGCTGAACAGCGTCTGCCCAGATGTAGTTGATAGCTTCTCTGGATGGTGGAATGAGGGGCCCTCGGCCAGGAGGAGCTGGTGGTAGCTAGTCGAGGAAGGCAGTAGGGTTACTTCGTAATACAGGGGACCTTCCCTCAGGCACCCAGCAGAAGGTGGAGCAGGGAGGGTGAGAAGCACCTAAAACTGGGGTTTTGGAAGGGTGTCATCCTGGCCTGGACACCAGTGACGGTCTGCCTGCCCTGAGAACTTTAGCCACATCTGGAGCGGGCTTACCCTTCTCCCTGGGTGGGCCTGAGCCACCAAGTCTGTCTCCTAATAAATCAGGATCATTCTGAAGATTAAATGACATTACAGATGCAGTAAACATCCAAGACTAGAGAAAGACACCCCACCTTCTTAATTCTGTCTAGAAGTTATATCACTGCCCACATCTTATCCGTAGAATACTCGGGAGAGATTCCTTTATTACATTTTATGGATAGCCAAAGTCACAAACAGAGACATTTAGTCTTTTTCCAAGATCACACAGTGAGTCTAGCTGATCCACCCAATTTTCTTTTGTGTCCAGCACTCTATTCCAACAGATGCATTAAATTAAATCCTCAATAGATGCAGATTTTTTCTGCAGCACATTCATAATAAAAAATCGTGTGGTGCAAGGTCACGGGTAATGGGCAATCCCTGGTGAGCGTCCTCCAGAGGATGACTGCCATTCTCTCTGTCCGCAAATCTGGTAAGGGATCAGGCGATCATGCCTTTACCTAGAAGAAAGGCGGAAAGGACACAGCCAATGTGTCTGTGACTGAAGAAAATTGATGAAATATGCTACTGAATAAAAATGAACATTATCTTAATAAGTTACTGTATATTTACACCAGGCACTAAAGAGTTCTTTGGTTTGTGTTGGGTGCTCTCAACAAAAATCAACTTGCATACCCAATTACTATGTCTAAAAAGAAGAATATAAAGATGGAGATGCCAAAGACTCACCCTCAGACAACCGGGAGAGTCTGCTAGAGAATGTACGACAGATCGGTTAGATCGGTAACCAGTTTGTAAGTTGCGTGACCTGCAGGCATGGAATATTGGACTGGAGACGGGGGTTAGGGCTTCGGGTAAGTTCTCTGCAGAAACAGGGTTGATAATAGTCTCCAGCTCCTATGATCATTTTGAGAACAGCTCCCGGCCAGGAGTAAATACCCAGTTAACAGGCGCTGCGGGTGGAGTGTCGCCGCCGGCATCGACGTCCCTCGTGTCACCGGTGTTGGTGCTGTTGCCGTCACCATGGGCCCCACGCCGGAGAGGCCCAAGGAGGAATCACCAGAGAGCAGAGCTTGGTGGAATGTTCTCGCCCTGGCTGTGTGAGCCTTCACATTTCTTTGATTAGGACGTTTTTTCTTTCCAAATAGAGGACTGGCAGAAGATTTTCCACTTTTTATTCTGCCAAGTAACAGCCGTTTCTAAGGAGAAAGTCCATTTCCGATGTCCGAATAAGTGCATCAGGGAAAAATCCCTGCCGTCTCCTTCACCATCTTCACCATCGCTCTGTAAACCAGCAGACATAGGAACACGAAAACAGGAGAGCGGACACAGTCGCAGAGAGCAGGGCAGCTCCTCACGCTGAGTGACCTTGTTTCCGAGAAAACGCGGCCTTCTCCGTGCTCTTCTTTTTCCGCTTCGGCCTCAGCCTGGAGTTTGGGAACCATGTTCCTGATCGTCCGTGCCTTCTTCATCTCACGTAGAGGTGGGACTGCGTTGGGCTCAGGGAGAGGTGGGGAACCCCTGCTAGGTTGTGAGTTGTCTTCCTTGCTTTTGTGTAATGGTCCCAACAGCAGCAGACATGTTTTGAATTGTCGTCGTGTGCAGCCGTCCTCATGGGACTGGCGACTCGAATGAGAATGAGTATTACGGGGAAACAAGGCGCCTCCGGGTCTGAAGACCTGGCTGTTTCCCATCCGGTTGACCTGGGTGCCTCCCTTCACCTCTCAAAGCCTCAGGGTCTTCAGCTCTAAGATGAGCTATCCAGGCTAGGGTGTGGAGACCTTTTCTAGCCTAGCCAGCTGCAAACTTGGGAGGTTAGGTATACCTTGTATTTCTAGAGCATCGTTATTTAATTCTCTTTTCAAGTCCTTCCCCAGCCCCTTGATTGAAGCAAACTGCCTTGATCCTATATGAAAGCCCAGTAGCCAGCAAAGGCGCTCACAGGCCCCCTGCCATCAGTGACTTTATATTGAAGAATGGCAGTGGCCTTGGTGCCCAGGCTGAAATTCGATGTATATGTTTGGCAACACCGAGGGCAATGTAACTACATATCACTGATCAAAACCCATCGAACTTCTCCATGGGCTCTGACAGGTGCGTGCTGGCTGCCTTCCCGGGCTGGGAAGGGGTCCCGGAGCCAGCCAGTGGACGTCCTGCCTTCGCTTTTGATGTTTTTGCCACCACCTCAGGGAGAAGCTTGGCCCTGCTGGGGAGAGTGGCAGCGTGAGGCCCAGATAGACAGCAGCCTGTGGGAATGTGAAGCCTGGAGGGCTTCGGGAGGCAGCAGCTTCCGCCGTCCCACACCGGCCACCGGCAGTTTCCAGTGGCAGTTTCTTGGCCACTGACAACTTTCCTCTCACCTCTCACCTTTCCTGAAGTGACATCTCCTTTCACAGAATAATTTGCTGACTGCACACATGTAAAGGGCTTTACCTTTTCAAAGTGCTTTATAATCTTTAATGAGCTAATCCTTTTCTCCCTGGGGTGGGTGGTGAGCTGGCTTGTTCTGCTTGGGAAGAAACTGAAAGCCAAGTGTCACGGAGTAACTCACTCCAGGTCACCCCAGGCAGATCCAGGATTGCGGGCACACAACAAATTGTCCTGGCCTTGGCATTACTCTAATTACGTCCTTTGTTGTAAGGCTTCTGTAATTGATTGCTCATTGTAACACCATAAGCTCTCACAGAGAAGGGACTCAGGTTTCCTTTTTTCTTCAGAGGGACTTGGCTGGACCTGCCATACCCATCTGGGCGGGGTCCTGGAACCACCCCCCAATCTCCAGGGCAGGAGGGCCCACCTTAAGTAGCTTTTAGATGACGAGTGGACAAGCCGCAGATGACAGGCCCTGTCTGGCTCATTGTCTGTTCTCGTGTGACCCACAGGATAAAAATGGCTTTTACATTTTTAAATGGTTGAAAAAGAATCAAAAGAAGTATATTTGTTGGCCTGAAAATTATATGAAATTCAGATCTCAATGTCTGGGAAGAAAGTCTTAATAGAACACAGCCATACTCACTCATTTACATACTATCCTCATCTGATCTCTCGCCAAGGCCAAGGTGAGTGATTGCTATGGGCCATATGGCCCGCGAAGCCTAAAATATTTACTGTTATGGGTTGAATTGTGTCCCCACCTCCGACCTCATGTCTTCCAAGTTTATATGTTAAAGTTCTAACTCCAGTACCTTAGAATGTGACCTGATTTGAAAATAATGTCTTCGCAGATATAATTAGTTACGTTGAGGCCTTCTGCAGCTGGGTGATCCCCTAATCCAAGACTAGTGTCCTTACTAAAAGAAGGAATTTGCACATAGAGGCACACGCAGGCGGAACGCCACAGGAGGATGAAAGCGGAGATCAGGGTGATGCTTCTACAAGCCAAGGAACCTCAAAGATGGCCAGCAAAGCACCAGAGCCCAGGAGACAGGCCTGGAACATACTGTTCCTCACCTTTCTCAGGAGGAACCAACCCCGCCAGTACCTCAGTCTCAGACTTCCGGCCTCCAGGACCATGAGACAATACTTTTCTGTTATTTAAACCACTTGGTTTGTGGTACTTTGTTATGGCGGCCCTAGCAAACTGATAACTTACTGTCTTGCCTTTACAGAAAAAGTTTGCTGAGCCCTGTTAAACTGAGTAGAAATTTGGAAATGGGGTAAAGCTACTGAGCCTTGCTCAGAACCAAACACAGGTGTGCTGTGGCTCAGGTGCTGGCTCCTGTGTGCTCATTTCGTCACCTATCAACCCCTATTTCTCCTGTGTCCTCTTCCCTCGGGGCCCCCTGAGTAACTGACGACTCCTAAACTCAGGCTGGTAAACCAGACTATTAATGGTGGATGATGGCTTAGGAAGTTGGACCAGAGATAACGTCTGGTTCTCTTCTCATTTTAAATGTCTCGTCCCAGAAGCCGGAGTCCTGGTGGACAGTCCTCTCAGTTCCCTCGTCTCACATAGCTTTGGGCAGCTGCCTGCTCGGCTCACGATTGGAAATTCTCATTCCGTGATCTCAAAGAACCAATAGCTTCTAAAGATCGTGAGCCCCACAGCTGCTGGCAAAGCTTTCAGAGAAACGCCGAGACCATCCTGTCCTTCGTCCAGATCCACAGCAATTGGGTGATGCAGCAATGGGGAAGCAGGTGGGGACCTGGAGAACGGGCATCCTGAAGGCCTGTCCTGCATCCTAGGACTCTGAGAATCTGTATCCGAGGGCTGCAGTGGCGAAGTACCATAAACGGGGTGGCCTAAAACAGAAATCTGTTTCCTCACAATTCTGGAGGCTTGAAGTCAGAAATCAAGGCATTTTCAGGGCCAGGCTCCCTCCAAAGGCTCTAGGGAAGGCCCCTGCCTTGCCTCTTCCAGCTTTCGATGGCCGCGGGCATTCCTCGGCTTGTGGCAGCATCACCTCAGTCTCTGCTTCTGACTTCATGTGGCCTTCTTCCCTGTGTCTCTCTGTGTCCTCTCTTCTAAGGGTACCAGTCATTGGCTCGAGGGCCCAACTTACATACAATGTGGTTTTATCTAAAGATCCTTAATGAATTACATGTGCAAAGACCGTATTTCCCAATAAGGTCACTTTCTGAGGTTTAAGGTGGACATGGATTTTTGGGGAGACACTATTCAGTTCAGTACAATCGGTGTGGTTAAAAGTGAGAGAAGTCCCAGCTGCCCCTGGACTGGGAGCGGGCATGTGACCTAAGCCAGTGCAACAGAGTGAGTCTCAGAAGTGTTGCTTGGGGTGCTGGGTCACCCGGCTCCTGTAACTGGAAAGTTTAAAAGTGACTCTTCAGGCACACAGCAGGATGCCTTCAAGAGTCCATCTCTTTTTCTCCATCTTTGGGCTCTGTGTTGCTGTGTCGGGATCCCCCGGGTGACTCCCCTCCTGCGTGGCGGTACGAATGGCTCCCAGCAGCTGTAGGCTTCCCTTGTCCCTACAGTCAGTCCCAGTGAAGAGAGCACCTTTTTCTTGGTTTTCTAGGAGTAATCCCCAGAGGACTCTATCTAGCTTGAGTAGCATGCCGAATTCCTGAATAAATGGTTGAGCAAGGGATAGAGAACTGCAGTTAACTGGGCCTGCCCGAGCCATTATGTCCACCGGTGGGCTCAGAGAGTGGTATCAGGCCCCTTTGAAATCCTGGGGCGAGGCTAGGGATTTCTCTCAGAGATGCAGGATCTAGAAGACTCTGGATGGGTATAATCAGGGGGCATAGTAGCCACACAGCTCTAGCTCAGAGGTAACCACATACCCAGCTTTGAAAAGAATGCTTCAAATTCAAGGTGGTGTTAGAGGCTGATAACAATGCATCATTTTCTCCTACCCTTGTTTTCATTTCTTTCAACTAACATTGGCTTGGATACAGAATTGAATAGCCTTTCCCTTGGCCCTCGTTTTTGGGGAAGTTCCTAGAGACACACAGGCATCGGTTCCTTTGCGAGGAGTTTATCTTGTGCTCTCGTGGTTGCTAATTGTCCCGCCAACTGTTACTGTCCTGTCAGACCCCGAAGGTGGGGCATCATTATACGGGCCCGGTCGGCCAGGCAGGAAGGCGTGTGCAGGACGGGGCGCTGAACCTGTAGAGTGTCGTGCACTCTCCAGCTAATGAATGCAGGGCTTGTAAAAGGGTTTGGACACTGCTGGCATCCTTAATAGGGGGGTAGCTAATAGCTTAACTCCGAAAGCTCTGCTCGTCTGCAAGCGGCCCTCAGAAACCAGGGAGAGTACCGTACGAACCTTCAGGGAGCACGTGTGGGTAGAGTCTCTCGTTCGTGCATTTGGCAAGCTTCCCCCCCCCCCCCTTTTTTTGAGAATCTCTACGCTAAGCTCTGTCTTAGGCACTGGGAATACAAAAGACAAAGGGGATTCGGACTTTTATTGAAGAAACCTGCGCCGAAACAGAAAATCGTAAACTGTGCTCAGGGTGAGAGAGATGCATGGGGAAGTAGAAGGGTATCAGGGGTGAGGCCAGAAAATTCTTCTCGGAAGAGGTGGGGAGAAATAGATCATGGACTTGGTTTTAGAATGAGGGTGGATCAACCTAAAAATGCTCTTTTGGTCACAGATCACAGAAAAGCTAACTCAAGCTAATTTGAAAAATAATAAAGTGTGTTTTCTCATGTAACTAAAAGTCCAAAGCAAGGGTGGTTTGAGAGGGAGGCTCCGCATGTCTCCAGGACCGGGGTTCCATTTCTCTGCTGTTCGTTCGGCCCCGCCGTCCTCCAGTTTCCTTCTCGGGCTGGCTTTCCTCGCGGAAACAAAATGGCTGCAGCAGGCCTCGGCCTAACGGCCGCACACCGCCCGGTCGGGATGACCCCGCATCCCAAGCAAAGCTTCTGAGATTCACTCTAGGGGCCTGGCCTAAGTCTCATGCCTGCTCCTCCTGGTCCAGTCACTGTGACCAGCGTCGTGGGACACACCGGTCCTCTCGGCCTAGGTCACAGCTCTACCCCTGGGGCTAGGGTAGCGTCAGATGTGTGGAATGGATAAATGAATGCAGCCAGCGTACGACTGTTGTATGTGGGAAGCAGAGTGCCTGGCTGCACATCAGGTGTGGGATCCCCGTTCGTCAGCACAGGGGCATCGGTTACAGCTAGAGGAAACACCTGAGTCTTTAGTGAAACAAACGTGGTACAACAAGTGCGGACAGAAGAGGGTCCCAGCTGTTGAAAATCACGAGGCAAAAACTTATTCTTAAAGGAAGTTCTATCAACCGTCATCATACGTTGGCTTCTGGAATGCATGAAACCAGATCCTCTCTTGGCTTGGCGAGACGCCCCATCTTGTCGGAGCAGGGGGGCAGTAGCGCATCACTCAGGATAGCTTATGCCGTGCTGCGGCAACAAACAACCCCCCAAATCTGATTGGCTTAATACAGGTTCACTGTGAGTCCAGGTGAGTCTCCAGGGCAATGGTCCTTCATGTGATGACTCAGGGATTCAGGCAGAAGGCGTCGCTGCCATCCTGTAACCACACGCCTGGAACATACAGCCTCCTGAATCAGAAGCAAGGGTAGAGCCAGCTGGAGAGTCAAACACTGGAAGTGAAGTGCCTCCACCCGGAAGTGATGCCCGGTCTTTTGCTCACATTTCATTGACTTAAAACAAGTCGCATGGCCACGCCTAACATCAAAGGACAGGTGAGGGCAGCCTGTGCCTAGAAGTAGAGGCGGATTGGATACCCGTGAGTGGTGGCAACGCCTGCCACAGTGGAATTTCTGGACTCAAGCAAGAGCCGAGAACCGTGCCAGGTGCCTCGCCTGCCTCCTTCACGCTAACCAGTCTTGTGTGATTCCGGCCGCCACACGCAAGAGCTTGTTTCCAGAGGGGGAGGGGACCGCAGTGGAAAGGTTCGCCGCTCCCCGGGTTCCACGTAGGATCAGTATTTTCAATAGTACTTTGTGAGCTCGCCCTCAAAGTAAATGGTTAATTCATCTTGTATCAACAGCACTGTGATTCATAATGTAAACTTGGAGAATCCTTGATGTTTCGGGCCCACATTCCTTTTAATTTGGCTCTGCATTCTTTTAAAGCCACAGTGTGCTCACTTAATAGAATGCAGCATGCCAATGCACAAGTTTTTGCCTGGAGGCAATTTAGCCTGGCTGGTTCAATGGATGTCTTCTTTCAAGTGTATATTCTTTCTTAAATTATTTACTGGGTAAACACACTTTGCATTTTCAAAAGGGAGATTAAGACTGCTTGCCACTTACCTAGTTGAACATAAATCTAACCACCCCCCACCCTTGCCCAAAGTTAAGAAGGAAGATACTTTGGGCTTCCCCAAAGTTTCTTTTCTGGCTCACTAGCCGGGAACCCCTCTTCCTGTCTGTTTTTCTGATTCTCTTCAAACTCTGCATTCCTCTCTGCTTTCCCTACAGCATCACCTGCCAGCAGCCTCTGGCTCTGACAGCTCAGGCTTCCTCACAGATGGGAACGACCAATGCCAGCCTTTGTTTCCCCCGCTCCAGGCCGGCTCCTTCCTGTCCATTCAGGAGCCCCAACAGCTCATTTTTCTGGTCCTTAGAGGCACCGTATCTGCCCGACGCATTCGAGGTCCAAAGCTGGGTTCTTGGCCCAGCCAGAGTCAAGCTCACTTCCTGCTCTGGCTTCTCCAGCTCTCTCTTTGCCCCTCTATGCCCTTCATCCCAAACATCTGCCAGCCTTTGGTTTGAAAGCCAGTGTTCACCCCCGCTGATCTCTGCTACAGCCAGCACACTCCTCAGTTCCACAAGGACCATTTCCTTCCCTAGCTTCGCAGAGAGGACCCAGGAGTGCTCTGAGAAGGCACAATGGTGTGAAATTTCATCTCTGGGGGGTTTTTACTTCTACTTTCAACGTGGGCCTTTTTTACTCAGACTCCCTGAGATTTTCCTGCAAATCAGATTCGCACAGATCTCCGTTCTCCTTTGAATGGAAGGATGACAGTTGTGGAGACTGCGTTCTTTCATTAGCCTCCTTGGCACAGTTCCGTGCGAGGGCCTCTGAGTAACTGTACCGTAGGCTGGGGCTGGAGAGGTGACCGTGGACCCACCCAGGAGGGAGTCAGCAGTTCAGTCTGTGACCCAGCAGTGAGGTTGCCCTTCTTGGGATGGGGTGTCTGCTGAGCGAACTAAGGATGTGAGTTGTTAGGAAAGATCTCAGGTGAAAGGCACTCCCTTTTGCTTTAGATGATGGAAGGCCCGGGAAGAGCCAAGAATTTAGGATTCCTGTGTATTCATTTTTCTAACCATGCCTCCGATTAAACAAGTAACACCCACAGTTAATCCTTTATAAATGAGCATCATGGATGCCTTGGGGCCCTCAACCCACAAATAAAATGGTTGTCAACCAAGAGACACGCTACCGAAGCGTACTTAAGGCAGAATTTTAAAGAGTTTTCATGCTTTTAATCTGTTTCACTGCTGAGTTTCAATTTTGCTGATTTCCTTTGCAAGTCTGATGAGGGTGACTGTGGTAAGTAGAGATTGTGACAGTGACTTGGGCAAGCGGGATGTGTAGGGACTGTTCTGAAGACTTCTGCCCCTTCTAGAAAAAAAGGGGGAAAAAATCAATTTGGGTTTTAAATCAAGCCACCAAGTAGCACCGAAGAGCATTCATAATTAGCTTCAGTACAACAAGCCGTGAAGTCCCGTTCTTATTTATTTATTTTGGGGACAGAGAATCTTCCTGCCTCCTGAGTAAATACGGCCTGTTAAGTCTGAATTAGCTGTCATCGCAGAAGAATTAATGTCGGGGCGCAGCCTTTCTAGTGGGGAAGGGAAGAAATAAACGAGACAGATCTTAGCCGAGCCGTACGTGATGAATGAGGACGGAGCGGGCCATTCATCTCCTTCGAGGAACGTGGACACAGACGCTAGAGCAGTTGTGCGGAAGACGTGTCAGCAAATGTGATCATTTTGTAACCTGTCAGGAGGAGAGGGAGCCGGTCCTTCCGGGGCGCCACGAGGGAGTGGGCCTGTCTGATGTGAACGTCGGCCTCCATCCATTTAGGCTTGGGGAACAAGGGGCTGGGTAAGGAGGAATCTGACTGAAACCACAGGGGTGTCGTCATCCTTCCAAGTGAAAGAAACTCACACAGAAGCCAGAAAAGGCTGTGAACGCCCCACAGAGTCGGAGGGTGGGGCCTCCGTTACGCTTGGGGCCTGGCTGGTCTCACCTGGCTCTTCCTGTGGATGCCCAGTACAGCGATCCAGATCTAGACTAAGACGGCAGACCTTTTTCTGCTTCATATTTGGAGGACAGGTGGATGGGGTTGCTGTGGGGTCTTAGCCAGGCGGACGGCCAGCTCAACTGCCAAACACTCTGTCTCTGTTCCTGAGTGTTTGGTTCTGTAGGAGTGGGCGCGGGTGAGGCCGTTTGACCTCAGTTCCCTTTGAAAGTCTCAACAAAGCTTTCTGATGTTCGACCTCTCCGCTCGGAATGAGGTAACAAATTACGAAACGACTTCATCAGAAGCTCTCTGCACGCATCGTGGAGCGGGTGTCTCCACTCGGTTCTCCTGACTTCACGTTTGGCAGAGGCAGAGCCGAGGGGGTTGGAGTCCCTGGGGATGAGGACCCACCAACCAAAGTACACGAGGCACTTGGGGACTTTGTATTATTTCTCATTTCCGTCTTTTTTTGGCTGTGGAGCAAAATGTAACGTTTCCTCCTGGCATCGCGGAGAGTGAACCCCAGTGACAGATGACGGTTTCGCAGCCTGAGCTGCACATTTGACACTTGCTTCTTAATCCTGTCCCTTTCTTCCCAAGTCTTTCTTTTACTTTTCCCCAGGTATTTTTGTACAGGTAAGTACCTCACTGACATATGTTTCCTTGGGAGTCTTTAACCTTAATGAGAAACACTGTAAAAAATAAAATAAAATGAGGCTCGTCTCACATTTTAAATTAAAAAGAGAAACTCCCGTGGGGCCCCTGATGACTTAAAGATGACTGCGTGGTACTCCGAACCTAGAAAGCCATTTGATTCGCTTTAGTTTCTCAGGAAGCCTTTCTCCAAGTGCAGCGTGACGAGCACCGTGGAGTCATTCATTTCCTTGTGGATCGTTTGTAGAACCAAAAAGCTGCATAGACACACACACACACACGCACACACACACATGCACACACGCACGCACGCACACGCACACACAGACACACGCAGCCCACATAGCGGCTTTCTACCTCCACCTGCAAAGCCATCATTTGATTAGCCAACTTGATCTTGGGTGATCTTTGTCAGAATGGCCTCCAATGATCTGTATGGTTTTTTTTTTTCTCTTTGCTATCTCCTAGAATCATCCAGAACCGCATCCTGGTCGTCATCCTGTCCATCATCCTGGTCATCAGCATCCTGATGGCGATCACTTTTTCTGTCAGAAGACACTGATGTATCTGCTCTTCCTTGAAAAACAGCAACAACGGCGTGCTCTGAGTAATTAAGACAAAACGGTCACATGAATCATTCTTTTGCGATGACAGGCCCTGAGTGACCCTCCCTCTCTCTCACCACTGTTCAGCTGAAGTGCAAAGAGTGTAAAAATATTTTTTGTTCCTGTTTGCATGTGGGTTGGTTTCCTTTTCTAGGTTTGTCTTCACCCAGATTTGTTTTTTATAAGGGAAGGTAAATGTTTATTTGCCTTTTGGTAATTTCATCTACTGACCAAAATAGCCTTGGCGACATTCTTTCTTGCCCTGTGGACATGTTAGGGGTCACGGTTTGGAAGAGGGCATGACGAGTGAATCACTGGGGCTTCTGACAGGCTGTGCTGTTTGTCACACACCTCTTGTCACCGAACTGCCCTTCTGTGATGTCCGAGGACAAAAATGCAGAGCAAAGCAGAGGCCAGCACAAGTGACCGGCTCCAGCAAACCAGCCCTGTTTCTACCCAGGCATAATGGACAGAGTCAACCTGCCTGAGTGCTTTCATTGTAAAGGTGGATATTTAATGTCAGTTGTGCAGGAAATTGACTTAGCACTTTCTCTGTTTTTCTATGCATAATTTTTTTCTACGCCCAAGAATATTTTTGCTGAGCCTGCCCAATATCCACTTTTCACAACTTTGATTACTGGCTACAAGAAATATTTCCTTACCTTCCAAAAATCCCATACTCCCTGGAATTTGCTGGCAAAGTAAGCCCTGGCACCATATTTAATTGTGACCTCTTCTCCCCTGACCTGTGTAAGCATTCCTGTATCTTTTCGGTTTTAATATTTGCTCTGCCAAAAGCAGCCCTCATACATGCAAAAGGTCTGACAAGGTTCTCTCCACATCCACTCCAGTATGTAAAGAGAACATGAATATTTCAAGAAGAGCAAGAACACGACTCCATCAGTGTGAAATTTCAAATGTGATTATAAAAATGGTAGAGTCCTACAGGATGATCCACTAGAACTAAACTTCATGGAAAATGTACGCTAACCTCCTTTAAAAGAATAAGGGATTGCAGCGTGTTGCAAAAAGATGGCCTGAGTTGTTCACTAACAAATGTCAGCACAGCCTTCCTGAATTCACTGTGTATTCAAACCTCTAATATGCTTTGTGATTTTCTTTGGTTTCTTTCCGTCCGGGGTAACCAGGAATTGTGTTCAAAATAAGTTCATTTATGATCAGGCTTTGAGTTGCCCACGCTGAGGTCATTTTCCCCCTAGTCATGAAGCAAAATGTGGTTTTCTGTAAGACTTCATGGGCACTTACAAGGTCCATGCTATCTTTTGAAAATAATTGGAAGCTTTGAATCCTTGAAACACAGACCCATTCTCTTCATAAAAAATGCTAACCACCTGTGCCCATGGATGGTGATCACCTGGATACAGCACTAGATTTTTTCTTCAGCTTAGAAGAGAACCATTATGGTTTAGGGAGGAAATGCAGAATGGCAAAATCCACCAGAGAAATCGTTCTTACTGAAACAGGCCAGGGCCTGCAAGTGTTCAGATAAATCATTTAGTATTGTGTAAATAGAGCTGCAGCCTTAACTTCGCAGGGACGGTGTGGGATTTTGGCAGGGCGAAGTGAGACAGTGGAGACGTGGAAAGGCTGTGCTGATTTTCCTATCGGCTTAAGGGATTCGTCTCAGCGAGAATCTTTTATTCCGATAACGGAATTCTATACATGCTAAACACCTTGAAGAAACCGTTAAAAAGCAAGGAAACAACCAACCAACCTCCTTCTCGTTTTGAAAGACTAATGGTGTGGAAGTACTACCCCAGCCTCTCTGATGGCTGCCTTCGAAACTCTTGATCTTAGCTAAAGCTCATAACCACTTTTCCAACTACGCCCCACGCTTTCGGACTTTTCCCAAGCACCTAGCAAACCGGGTTATTCTGGTCATCTACTCCAGCCTGCTCCTAAATGTGTCGCTAAAGCCTCGCGTTCATGTTGAAGGAGATGACATGAGAAGTGAATTGCTCACCTCACAATGCCCTTTTCTTTGTGGTTCTAGCTCCTTATCAGGGCTTGCCAGAGATTTTGCCCCAATTCAGCTGGAGAGTGGGAAGAACATGAACAGATAACCCTCGGCCTAACGGCCCCATCAAATCCACCTTGAGGGCGACCCCCTAGGATGTTCGTGAGTGCCTTGAAGGAAGCTGGTCCAAAGGTCCCCTGAACTCCTAGCTTGGCCCTCCTGGATGCTGCAGGGGAGACTCAAAGGAACCCCAAGGGAGGCATATTGTCCTCCCCCACTTCCCTGCTCCAATGGAGAAGGAAGAAAGCCCACAAATTCAAAGCAGGTCATAGATCTGTGAAAGGTTCTAGGAACTTAATATGTAGACTTCAACTGATGAATAGTTCTAAGGTTGGGAATATTGTTTAAAAAGGATGTTCGGGCCAGAGTGGGGGTGGGGGAGGGGAAGTGATGATGAGGACTTGGAGGAGGAAGGCGAGGAAGAAGCCCTTGCCATATAAAATTCATGCAGACTAAACAGTTTCCCTGACCGAATAAATAAAGCAGATGCTACCCTGCTCCAGAATCAAAAGCAATTTAATTAAAGTCTCTTAAGTTGTAAAGAGTTTTAAATGCTCCACGTTGAAGGCGAATGCCTGCAAAAGCAGTGGGCTTGACGTCAGCCGCCAGCCTGGGCTGGGAGGCCATTTGCTATTCTGTTTAAGGCAGGCTGGATTGTCTTATTTTGGAACTAGCTTGGTGGGGGGTTTGCTTTGCTACTGCTTCTGAGCCCTGAGCTTCAAAGGCTGAAATTAATGGTGAACAAAATTGTGCGGCCCTGGCCGTCCCATGCGGGGCAAGCCCATTGAGGGTTATCATTAAGTAAAGAAATAAAGACGGGGAAAAAAAGCCTGCCTGTTCCAAAAACCTCATCAGATAATGACCTCAGTGATTGGGTTTTCATTACCAAACAGCATCCAGAGATTATCTACTCCATGGAAGAAGGGAGGGGGCAAGAAAGAGAAAGAAAGGAAAGCAACTGTCTTTCTCTCCCTCTCTTTCCCTTTTTTTTTTTTTTTTTTTTATTGCACATCTTTTCTTTAAAACTGTCAGATCATTTCAGTATTTCAAATCCGAGGAAAACAGCCTGCCTGCTGCTGTATTTGAAGTTGTAATGGTGTCAAAAAGTCACGACTGACTGACAGCCGTCAGTCCCAGAGGGGCTCATTAAATCATAAAAACTTGACAAGGAAATAATTGCGCATCGCCAGCAACTTGGCGCCTGTTTAGACGTTTTTATTTTCTTTCATTATTAGTCCCCAGCATTACGTTCATTAACAAATTGCATTCAACAACTGTTAAGGGCTAATGATTTGTTTATCGCTCTTTTTATTATTATTATTATTATTATTTAAACATCAGCTGTGTCATGTGGTACCCCGGCAGCCTCTTGCCATCACCTGACTGAATATTTTTCCACCCCGAGCTCTGGGTACTGTTGGAATATGAAATAGATTATTCATTACTCTCCTCTTTGCCACTGATTTGGTTTCATGTAGCGTCTTCCACAGAGAAAGATGAAAACTTGTCAAAAATAGGTTATATCTTATTCGAAGGGGCAACAATAGCAGCAGGTACAGGCACACTTTAATATTTAATTAAGGTTGATGTTAACCCCTTTCAATGACTTTTGCTGTAAGTTCTGCTCACATGCAGAAGAGGAAAATAATTGTTCTTAATTTGCAACCTGTTCGGCAGGCGCTCTTCATGGACTGAGCTGGAAATTTAGAGCAGAATTTTTAAGTAATGAAATTTCCCATTATAAATATTTATAGCCATTCGTCGACGTAGATGAGAGTTAACTATAAGCAGCGATTTCCTCATCTCTTTGGTTCGAACCGCGAGCCTAATGGGTCACTCCGTGCTTGGGAGTGGACATGGCTTTCCTGGGAGAAATGGATATTCAGAGCCAAGGACAGTTGTTTGGTTGTGACTGAGGCTAGTTTCAAAGGAACCACTGTGAGTCCCACTCGCCTGCCCCTTTAGCTGAGTGTGTGGTTGGAGGACTGTGGTCTAGATGAGAGTGAGGAGAGACCTCTTAAAAGAACACCTGTGTGTCCAGTCGGCTCGTGCATAGGGCGTGAGGAGGCGACGTCTGGGCCATCTCTGTGCAGTCAGTGAGCTCACTGCAAACAGGGCTTCCCTGGTAGACGACAGGAACAGAGCTTCACTGGGACCGACCTTCCATCTTTTCTCCCTTCTGTGACTTGCCGTTGGTGAAATGATCGCTGTTTCCATGGGGTATAAGCCTGAGGGGAAAAGCTCCATCATCATCATCATCATCCCGAGTCAGAAGTCAATGGCTTTCTCTATGCCGTGACTGCCAACTGCATTTGGTCACCCTGTTTGATTCAGTAAGTTCACATAATCCTGGAAGCCACTCTCAGCGGCTTGGTTCATTGGCGCTTCACCGCTGGGGCATTCTGGTCAGTATCAGGGAATGGGGAGTCCCCTTCTCCCAACTCGTTTCTACCGCCACCTACCCACCTCCGGAGAGGCAGACCCCTTAGACTCCGTGGATGTGAAGAGAATCGATGGTACATGTTTCGTGCTCAGCACAGCGTCTCTCAGCGTTACCTACCCAAGGACAGATGGTCTTACAGGGCAAGGCCAGCCTAGGAGGCATGAGCCTGGGGTGGCCTGGCCTCAAGCCTCATCCACTGCTGTGAGCGTAGAAATGGCAGACGTACGGCGAGGGAAGGGGGGAGCTCCTCACGCCTCCATTTCAATCCATTCCAAATTAGCTTCATGACAACTTGCCACCTTTGGGATGGCCTCCACAACTCAGCAGAAGACACACTCAGAGTCATTTTCTCAGATGCAAGGATAGCTCTGTGGTGAGCTGGCCCCAGTCAGATTCCCAAAACAGTGGTCAAGGGTACAGAGACAAGCCACCAACCTGCGAACTTGACTTCACCCTGTATTGTGACTCACTAACCTTAAACTAGATCCCAGGAGACATTTCTGACTACATGGCTTTATTCTGCCTGTGGCCCATCAGACTTAGACCAGAAGCCCTCCACGTTATGTGACCAGTCAGGTGGCTGACAAGATGCCAACCTTTTTTTAAACGGGGCACGTGACCGTGTGGACAGCTCGGAATAGTTCCTAAAATCACAAGCATTTCACCCAAGAAGGGAGATGTTGACGGATAACCAGGTGCAGCCAGCCTCAGGGAAGAGAATAGTATATCTCATTGGAGCCAGGGCTTGAAACGGGGTGATGGAGTCAGGGTCCTTGTCCTCTCCTGTTGCGGAAGGACACAGAGCATGCTGAGAGAGGCGGCAACAAGGCGAATGTCCCTGGACCAGCTTCCCACAGGCCGGTAGGGCAAGACCAAGATGGCGGGGCACCCAGGGGTAGCCTGGGCCCATCATCGCCTCTTTCCGGAGGAGCCAAAGGTAGAGAAAGACAAGGCGGTTCTCTCCCGGGGCCGGTGCGTGCGCCGTGGGGAAAGCACTTCCTCGGCCTGAATCCCCTCGTTTCTCGCGCCACATAAATAACTAAGCATCACAGAGACGGAGGGAAATGCCAAGCAGCGCCCCAGACTGTGATTCTGTGAACTCGCGCGCCCCTCCCTCCCTTCATCCAGACAAGGCCCTTTGGCGTGAATAATAGCTCGGGCGGCCCGAAGCCCGTATTGATCGGCTGCACACGCGGCTCCGCGGAGAGCGGCCTGGACTGGTCCTGGGGGCGGATGCGCCCCGCTCAGCGCAGCCGCCTCCCCTGCCGCCCCTGCCTCCCCCAGGTGCGCTCGGGCGGGGACCAGGGACGGGGACGGGGGGCGGGAGCAAGGCCTTCCTCCAGCTCTGTTCTTCGTTGCCTCAACTTTTTTTGATTTTAACTTATTTTGCCAGGAAAAGTACCTGAGTTGGGAGAGAAATGTTTTTGCAGGGTGAGGCCCCACAGTGTAGAGAATAAATACATCCTCAGGCTCCGGCTTCTCTCCAGAAGTTTCTGCCAAAGACCCAAGCCGCGGCCGTACCCTCAGCTGACACTTACAGAGGCCCACTGTACGCCCAGCACTGGGCTAAGCACTTTGGCTTGCCATGTTGCGTTTTCCTGTGAACTTGCCCTGTTTTACACCATCAGAAAGGGGAGGGGCTGAGAATGCAGCTAGAATCCTTCACCTCTGTGGGGACCGGAGGCTGTCGCCAAATCCAGTGGAGAAGCATTAGCCACAAGCCGGTGTGACACACAGGGACTGGAACTTGCCAGCCCCACTCCCTCGGGCTCTGACCACTGTCTCTGCCCTCCATTCGCTTCTCTCTGGACACAGGTAGAGGCCACAGCTGTGGCCCTCAGGGATGTACAGTCGTAAGGTCAGCCTGGCCCCTGCCCGGTGTCGCCCTCGATGCTGGTAGGTAGCTGAAATCCCAACTTTAAAGACACGCTACTTTGGTTTCTGACCTCAAACCGTGGGAAAACGGCGATTCATTTTCCCCAGATAGCTTCAGTCCCATCAGAAGCTATCTGGGGAAAATCCCATCGGTTGTCTGACCCTTTCCTGTGGACAGATTTTAGATTTGGAGGAGGAGAGATCCACCACGTGAGGGAGCAGTTAGTGGTCTTTGGGAGAAGGGGTAGAAGGAAAGGGGGCCTTGGTTCTCTACAACCAGCTTTCTGGAGGTTTCCCCCGGGATCGGCTACCATGTGGGGTGATAGATGCGTGTCTGGGGACAGCTTTGCCCTAGGAGCCCACACGCAGCCTGGCCAGGGTGAGTTCTCAGAACACACGGGCTCTGCCAAAGGAGAGGACCGTCCCACAGCGGCGCCCTGGCCGAGAAGAAGGGGAGAGAGCAGGATCGCAGGGGGTGGAGTTCGGACAGTTAACCTCGGGGCCCAGCAGATTCCCGCCCTCGGTGGACTGGCTGCTCCAGCCTTGTGTCACCCCAGCCCTGCTGAGGGCGAGAGGACAGCAAGGTGGCCGCAGTGCACAGCAGTTGGGGAAGAGGCCGAAAGGGATTGATTACACCCTGAGCAGACCCTCCCCGTCCATGGGCCATGGCACAGGAGGCCACTGTGACCATGAGAGCATTTGTTTGCTTGATTTCCATCTCCTCCTCTTCATCCGAGCCTACCCCTCCCAAGAAATTACAGAGCAGGGAGAGCTAGATGGTTTCAGTGAACTCCTTATTGTCCCCAAGACTTCTAAATAAACCTTCCCTGTTTGCAGCATGAAAGGTGTAATCAGATTTATTCATCTATTTAGTAAATATTGAGCATCTACTATGTTCCGGGCCCCAAAGACACATGGTAAGAAAGACAGGTAAGAAAACAAGATCGTCCCGTAGGCCTGGGGATGGAGGCCAGAAAGCTGTTTTCATTCCCAGAGTCCCGACTTGCTGCCTGGCCTCAGGGTGTGGAAATCGCACCTCGAAGCCCCTGCCTCTGCTGCCTCCTGCTCCTCACCCCGGCCGTGACAGCCCCGTCTCTACAACTTGCTTGGCAAAGCGACGGTGCTGTGTGTTCATTCCTCCTGGCAACTGTCATGACTCCACTTGCAAAATCGCCCCATTCGAGTTCAAGTACAGTTGACACCTGCCTGCAAGTGGGTAAGTCTTACCAGCATTAGCCCCTTGTCCAGGACCAGCCGGGAGAGGCAGGGGCCAGGAATAGGGACCATTTAGTCTGAGAATGACTTGGAGAATTTTTTTTTGCCTGCTATCAAATGATAAAGGTTTCACTTGGCAGGCAATCGGAAACCCAAAATATCATAAAAGGGAAAAAAGTTGCCGAGCGGCTGAGAGGCGCGCCATGGGAGTGTCGCTGGGCTCAGCTGCAAGGTGAACCGCTGAGCGAATGGCACGGGAGACGTTTTTCAAAGGCGTCTCTCTCCTTCTCCTCTCGCCGACCCCCTTGTGGAAAGGGGGAAATAGAAGCGGAATCCAGATTCGGGCATGTGGCTGGTTTGAGCACCCTCCCCACCTCCCACCCACTAGACGGTGGAGAATCTTTGATGTCCGGACACGTGGCATTTGGGGACAGGAGGAGCTGGGCATTCCAGCAAAGGCATCTGCACGTTCCAGGCCTCTGGACAGGCCCCTTTGTGAGGAGAGATAAAAGCCACGGAGGCTGGGAGAGAAGGGTTTTCAAAGGAGGAAACGTGGGAGCTGTGTGGCGGCCACCTCCGTGACGGTTTGGATGGCAAAAGCCAACCAGGCAGATGAGCTCAGATTCACTGCACGCTGGAGCCGTGGGGGATTTAGGGGACATTCAGGCCAACCTGCTCATTTTCGGATGGGGAAATGGGACTCAGGGGACGAGACCTGCCCGAGATGACCCAGCAAATCTGCTGGCAGGGCCCGAAGTGGACCCCAGGTCTTCAGCCCCCTGTTGGGCTTCTGTCCTCTGTGCAAGGAGGTGTAACTTCAAACAGCTCCACATCCGGGAGCCACCGGCCTTCTCGGCAGTGCTGGCCCCTTCACACCGCTGGGCCTAATGCTCCTCAGTTCCATTTTTTAAACCAACATGTACAGGAAAACTCAGTTCTGTCCCTGTTAGCTCTGATCTTCTTTTCCCCTGAATGTCAGATCTTTCCTCTTTTGAGGAATTGGCAGGGGACATCCTGGGTCTCTCCTCAGCCGAGCTACTAATGTCACCTGGGAAAAGCATTTCTGTCCTCAAGTCTCTACAATCTCTCCTTACCGACCACCATCCCTGGCCACTCCCTCCATCAAAAGAATCTTATGAGAAACAGAGTCTTATGAGAAAAAGAATCAGAGACCCCCGCCCTGACACTGAGCCCACAGGGGACTCCCGAAAAGGCTTTTGGGTCTTGGTGGCTGTGGCTGAAATGAATGCAAACCCAGGAACAGCCTGGCAGGGAGACCCTATGAGACCTGGGCCTTTTGCCACAGTCTGGCATCTTCCATGCTGAGTTGGGCCTCAGGTACTCAGTTCTGTGTCCTGCTGTGCCACCAACCTGACAAGTGGCCTTATGCAGGTCATACCCTGTTCCAGGCTTTGGTTCCTCATCCAAAAAAAAAAAAAAAATGGGAAAGCTGAGCTGGAAAGTCTCAGGAAGGTAGATCTCTGCAACTTTGGTCATCCACGGCAATGTAAAGGGAACATTCCTGACAAAGCAAAGGCCAAGGGCCTCGGTGTAATATGGCAGCCCCTGGTTTATAGAACCTTCTAGAATCCCAGGAGACTGGTGTTCCGAGCTTCTGAATGGTCTTGGATGCAGGGCTGATGACATGGGCATGTGACGAGTGCAGTCACAGAGGGAGCCACACTCAGAAAGGCCCCAGGCTTGAGGTTTAATGCTCTGTAGCCACTTTCTTGAAATTCTTGATAATTTTATCTTTCTAGTTGCATTTTGTAAGTGAAATCCAATGGGACGATGGACCACGAACTGGGGCCTTGGAGCCTCAGCTCACACACAGCCCTACCACCTCCCTCCTCCCTGCTCCTGGGGTCTAGTTCTCAGCCGCTTGCTCCTCTGCTGCCTGGAACCACAGTTCCACAAGGCTTTCCCCTCCCCACCTCCGCCCAGCAACTGCTGCCCACCTATCCCCAGCCTGGGCACAGTCACAGGAAGGATCAGGGTCGGGCGTGTGCACTCCGGAGCATCTGGAGGGGCAAGGCACAGAACGGCCGCAGTCCCCTCCCTGGGCTGGCACATTCAATGGAGGACTGAGTGGGGCTAAGCGTCCAGCCCCACCCGAGCCAGGTCCCTAGTGTGCCTAGTGCACCCTGGCAGTAAGGCTGCAGTGCCCCTGGGGTTGCCCATCTTCTGAGGGTTGGAGCAGGGGGACTGTGGAAGGCAGAGATGCCCGGCTTGACCTTCTGCCCTATGCCTGGGGCACAGCATGCTCCTCCAGCTGCTGGAGAAAAAAGGAACCCAACCCCTAGGCTCAAGTGCAAGTTTAAGCTCTACCTTGGAGAACCCCCATGCCTGAAGGAATACCCCGCTGTCCAGCCCTATGCCTGGGGCAGCCCTCTTTTTCATTCTTCCCGAGTCTGGCTTGTCTCTTCAGACCTGCTCAAGGCATCCTCTTGAGATGCGCCACAAAAGACGGTGCATGATTTTGGTGAGTCCACACACATGTTACATATTCTGATATTTGCCCTTAACACTGGCCAGAACAATATAAAAATTCATGCTAACAATATAAATTTTGACTTGACTTCAAACGACATTAACTAGGACATTTTAAACACCGTGACAAGTAGAGAGAGACAGACAGGCAGACTATGGAAGAAAGGAAAAACTCATTTTTTTCTTGCCTTTTGAACAAAAGGCCCCACATTTTTGTCTTGCTTTGGATCTCACAAATTGTGGAGTTAGTCCCACCTGGATGAGTCAGTTCTCTCTTGGGCACCGATTTCCCTACCAGGAAACCAGACCTTAACATTGTGTTGGCTCCTCCCTTGCTCACGAGCACATTGTGATTGTGCACTTGGAGTGACTTAGAGTCCAGTGGGCGGCGCCAAGCCTCGGCCTTGGAGCCACAGCCCTTCTTTCTTAAAAGGCCATCTGGCCCCTGTCACATAGTTTAACCATCACCGTCAAGACCGTCTCTCCCCCAAGTCTTCTCCCCAGGTACCACGCCCGAAAACTGAAGCCCCAGTTACAACCCCCCTGACATACAGAATAGAGGCATCAGCACCCAGAGAGATTTAATTTGGAATCCAAGCAATTTGTGACAGGGAAGGACATCAGCCAGGCTGAGATCCGCGGCCTTACCGTGTGCCAAGTCCAGTCATTCATCTCCGCGCCCCCCATTTGATGTTCAAGTGCAGCCCAGGATTTCAGAGCTCAGCGTGAAGGGACCAGCACTGCAGAGGGTGGGTGCCGACCAGGTTCGAGAGGTGTCATCCTATTGAGAATGGTAAAAATCCTGATTCCACTTACCCTTCCAGGGGGAAGGTATCTCCATATCCAAGTTGTTTCCAAAGATACCATCAAAGAATGCTGCTCAGGTGCGGACTTCTCTCTGACTTGAGTGGCATTTGAGGACCCAACTGCCCAAGGGTTAAATGGATCCGAAGTAGCAACCTGTCCTAGTCTATAAAAGTGCTATCCCTTTAAGATAGTATCTATTGAATGAATTAATTAATCAATGAGTCCATCTAGATCAAATTGCCTCAGATGGAATCCCAATTGCAAACTTAACGGTGTCGTTTCAGGAGAGAAGGAAAACTAGATGACCTCCACTGGGCTGCTCCTATAGCTTTTCCCCAATAGTGGATTATCTCGCTATCATTTTAAAGTTCTGTGTTTTTTTAAGTTTATCTTATTTTACTTTATTGCATTTTGAGTGACGTGTTCTGGCTGTAGCTCAGCTTCCTCCAGATAGTTCATTAGGCCTGAGAACCGCTCCAGAGTGGGATTAGAACCAGTGTACTACATAGTCGCTTTAAACCGAGATCTGCTAATTAATCGTTCTTCTCTGTGTAAGTGAGTGAAAGCGCTCCATCCCCAAGGAATTGCAATTTCATGGTTCCTAATGATGGTGCGATTCCATTATCTGGACCACTTAGACTGCAGCCCGTATCGGCGATGGGGCGAAATTGCTCCTAAAACCAAGGGGACAAGGGGAAGGAGCTAGAATGTCCATTGCTAATTTCCATAAATGGACTACTGTTTCTTATATCTCTTTCAGATATTAGTTTCAACTTCCAATTTCCCGCCAGCTCTATGAGGGCTCCTTCCCCACAACCTCACATTTCTTTTCTCATATATACAGGGTTTTTTTGTACAAATCTATTTATTTGCTGTATTCCACAAAGTAATTTATTTCCAACATTTATTTTCATTAGATCTCTTGGAAATGTGGTTCTAACCTACTGTTAGCACGATACACATTTTGATTGTTGTTCCTGAAACTAACTTGTATTATTTGATGAGTTAAATAAAATACCTAATTCCAGAGTCCACTATTCCCATCTTTTGCACTTGATTTATTTATCTTACTTCCATTTTATTTCTACTTGAAAGAGAGTTACAAATCTTCAGGTCGGTGCTTTGCTGTAGTTTCCGTACTATGAATATAGCCACTGTCCTTTTTTTAAATGATGAAAATTAGAAGGATCATGTTCCAGGTTGCTTTGAATGCAGGTATTTTCTTCTTCCATTGCCCTGAGAGATGGCGTTGCAGTGATCACAGATCCGAAAGTGAGCTCTGGTTCCCTTATTTGTGGGTTGGGATAATGTACTCAATTCCTTGCTGAGCCTCAGTTTTCTTAACTGTAAAGTGGGGATAATATCCTCTACCTCAAAGACCGATGTGAAGATTCAATTAGGTAAGCCATAGAAAGCACAACCAGTCATGTGATACACCATCACCACCCCTCTCATCTTGATTAAATGAGCTGTTCTGTAACAGCATAGTACACAAATACTACTGGGAGGGTGGGGGATTTGGGTGTTTTGGTTTTGTTTCCTTAAGATTATAGCCTTTAAAATCCCTCAGAAACCTCTTCGACCAATAAAAGAAACATACTCATTTTTTTGTTCATTAACAAAATACTTTAAAAATGTTTTGAAATTTCTTTTTAACACTAGCTGTCAGACAGTGAGCCACAAAACACTGTCTGTGTCTTGCCCAGAGCTCACAGGCTGGTGATGGAGATCCAGCAGTTACCTGGCAATTACCTGCCATAGGAATTCAGTCACAGAGTCACCTTGGAGAGGTAAGTCTGTCTTGATTAGTTGGGCTGATTTGAGCCTGTTCAGTGCCAAGGGTATGGCATCCTGATGAAAATTTGAAGACATATTTGCAACACTGTATGGGGGAAAATTGTATGGATTAAGACTGGATGGATGGAAGACAACTTCGACCATTCCAGGCGACCAGCTCAGCCGAAATTTCACCACCAGGAAGGTCCCCCATTGTATTATTGTCTGTTCCCACATGCGGACAGAGATACGGTGGACTTCACGGGCAGAAGACGCGTGGGATCCGCCCTCCTGCAGGACAAGAAGCAGGGCCGTGGCGGGACACTGAGCCACCAGCCACACCTGCTCCTGGCACAGCAGGTGTTTCTCAGAGTATGTGGCTGGGCCGCCTGCCTTGGACAAAATCTAATCTGGTCACCGAGACACTCCCCCGTCTTATGAGGGCGCCGGGCAGCTTCGCAAGGCTCACCTCGTTTGGATGCACAGCACAGTGATTTCGTACCCACCAAGCCTCCAGCGCTGATATTTCAAAACCTACAGTACACTAAACGTGAAACTTTTGTTCAAATTTCAAGGATTTTGATAGCCCAAGTGAATAGACACTGCCTATTGATTTTTCCCTTACAATGACTCTTGGATAACCTATTTTCTCATTTATTTTTAAAGACAGCTCATGAGATTTCATAGCAATTCTGCCCAACCTCCTAATATCAAAACCCCTCCTTGACCCTGAAAATTGTAATTCTGCTATAGATCACAGCTGCTGAATATTACCTTTTACTAAGCTGGTTAAATAAAATATGTCCAAATCACTAGATCCCACAAGCCGCGGCCTGCAAGTGTAATGATGCGAGGGCCGAGCTTCCCGCCGTCTGCGCTCTCGACCGGCGCCAGAGTGTGGAAACGGGGAATATCGGCTCGGCTTCGGAATTTAAGGAGGAGGAGAGGAAAAGGATGGCTCGCCTGGTCTTCAATGATTTTCTTGTAAAACTTTTACAAGGGAGACTTAGGCCGTTTGATGTGTTCTAGACAATCAAATGCCCTCAGAATCTGCGGGAGCGTGGCTGGGGTTTTCTCCCGAATGGAGGACAGGGCGTGTTTGATGTGGGGCAAGTTCGACCCTCCCCCCCACCCCCACACACACACACACACCACCTCCGCGCCTTCCAGGATGGTAAGTCAGATTACACTTACAAGGTGGAGAAACGTACCATGCGAAAAGTGAAAAGTGCCACCAGCCAGGAAGTCTCACTCTGCCACACTAGGTGGCCGGGGCTCCTGCTCTGGCTGGAGAAGGACCATGGAGACTCTAGACCGAGGGGCTGGTGCCCGCCTGAGCCCCTGGCCTCTCTGCATCAAAGGGCCCCACAGAGCTCCCGCCAAGCTGCCCAGAGGCTCCTCCCCGTTGGACTGCCTTTTTCTCTTTCTCGGATGAATGAAGGACAGCACGGACCCAAGCCGGCTCCAGGGGAGCGCTGAATATTTCAAAGCCGGCACTTAGATCGAAAGTCGTAACCTTTGGCTTTTCGATTGTCCTCTTCTGTACCTGGGTGGCCCCCGCGTCCACTGTGGTAACGTTTCCCAGAAAAATCTCACTCATTACAGGTGAACTGAATCTGCAGTGGCTCTGGCTCAGCAGGAATGTGGCATCTCTTGGCAGTGGCCGTGGGGGCCCATTTGAAATGCATGAGACGAGAGGTTCTTGCGCGGGCCTGTGGAGGTGGGCAGCTGCGCTTGCCCCCTGCCCACGGCCCCCATGACTGCTGGACCCAGTGCCTCCCATGCAGGGTCTCTGGCTTTGGCAGGTGATGGGTCCCATGGAACAGATGCGGGAAACGTGCTGATATCGGCACTTGATGAGTCAGGAAATTGAATGAGCAGGAAATTGTCCAAGAAAGAGAAATTAATAAATGACTGTGAGTTCCCCCCTCGATCGCCCCCCCCCCCCAATCAGGAGGTCAAAAAAGCTAACATGCCCTACTGCCCTTTAAGTGCACCTTATGCCAGGGATGACAAGCAGGCAAGGGCGGTCACTTCCTTCCCTTCACTGTCCTGGTCGACATTGCTGATTGATCCTGGCTCTCTTTTGTCCCAGAATCCCCTGCAACCCGGAGTCCCCTGCAGTCCCTATTCATCAGTAAGAGTTGATTCAGGGATGCAACCTATCTACCACCCAGCCCACCATGACTGCACACCCCACATCCTATGCACCCCACTTCCTCTTCCTGCAAGGTCCTCACGTTCCCTCCCCAGTAGCCTGCTTCTATTCCTTCAAGGTCCCACCGAAGTCCCTAGTTCCTCGAAAAGTTTGCCAACCACCGTTTCCTCTCCATCTCATCGGCCACTGTAGACCCAGAGGAACGGATAAGACACTGGGAATGTGGAGACCTCTGAGTTCTGACCCCACCTTTGTCGTAAGCTAGCTGGATGACTCCGGACAAATTGCTTTCCTTCTTTACACCTCTATTTCCCCGCCTGTAGATTAATGATTAAGACGCTATAATGATTAAGACACCAAGTTAAGCATTGTTCCAAAGGGACTGATTCCAACTTCTACCTCTCCAAGGAGTTTTGGAGCGACCGTTGGGACCACATGACAACGGACCTATGGGAAGCGAGGGAGGCGGTTCGGCATGGTGGCCAAGGCCCAGGTGCAGGAACCAGGCTGCCGGCCCCTTCACAAGCTGTGTGAGCTGAAGCAAGGAAATCAACCTCCATGCACCCCGCAAGTTAGGCATGGCAAATTACCCGCAGTCAGGGCTGAGCGAGAGAACCATGTAATGCGCTTAGCTCTGAACTGGGGCAACGGTAAGTGCTCAAGAAATGGAAGCCATTCTCACGGTTCCCACAGGAGCAGCCACCCTAGGACTGGCTCCGCCATCAAGGCCCCTGGCCTTTTCATGAGACTGTTTATTACCCGCAGGGCCTTGTTCTCTCAGTTCACTCGAGCTGACTGCCTCCCTCCTCTGTGCCGGCCCCTGGTCTAGGAATGTGAAGGGGAAAGAGCAATTCTTGGCACGAAGGGGGGATTTACAGCATCAGGAGCAGTAACTAGACAAGGTCAGACAATGGAGTCCAAATTCTGACAGTTCCAACCTGACCAACCTGTGACTGGCTCCATGCGAAGACCTCTCCCTGTGGCGAAGGCAGTGCCTGGTGGAGCAGAGACCCTGCTCAGTGGGCAATGCCACTGGCCTCTGGGGAGAGTGCGAGCTTCGGGGCAATAAATTCTAGCTCTCGTTACCCCTTCTCTATCCTGTTCCTTTGCTCCCTCTTGATCTTCCCCTCTCTGCTGACAACAAGGTATGGTTGGCATTTGGTTGGGGATTTAAAACGAGGAGAGCTTCTCTCTCCCTTCGGCCTGGAAGCTTGCTCCCTGGCCCTCTGAGGCCTCTCGAAGCTGTGAGCCCGACAAGTGCCAGGAGACGGGCTCCCAAAACCGGAAGGGACCTGCATTGTTGGACCAAAATAGCAAATGTGCAATGCGAGTCTCTTCAGGGGCCCTCAGCTGGCCGACAGCTTCCCATGGGTGCCCAACGCAGGCCAGCCCCGGGGAGCAAAGCACAGTAGCCCTCACTGCACTTGAAAGAGCCCTCCTAGGCACACGACTCTCTGTCCCTAGCTAGATTAGTTCATCCAACCGAAAATGGGCTTGAGCTAACCTTAGCAAAAAATATATATATACGTATATATACATATATATGTATATATACGTATATATATTATATATTATAATATATATTATATAATATATAATATATTATTATATTATAATATATATTATATTATATTATATATTATATTATTATATTATAATATATATTATGTTATATATTATAATATATATATATATTACCTGTATGGGTCAAATAACCAAACTTATATACATGAGCTTCCTGAATGACTTAAATCTTCTCATCTGCAGTTTTGCTGACCCTGAATCTTCTGGACTAAAAAAGACCCTGAAACCCCACTCAGGAGGCCAGATTGCAGAGTTCCAGGACGTTGCTTCTCTCCCCTGGCTGGTACCCCATCCATTACTAGTTAATTTCCCAAAAAAAAAAAAAAAAAATGTTTTCATCCTTGGAAGAAACAGTGCACAAAAAAAAACAATTCTGAAAGAGGAATGAAGAGGCTTGTTAGACACGGGCCTTGGGTCAGGGTAGGTGGCCTAGCTGGGGGGCCTTTGAGGAGGCATGCTGGGGTCTTTTCAAGCCAGCCCTCTCCCCTGCCTTTCCTGCTTAATGAAGCTGTCGTGCAAGCCCCTCAGAGGGCCCATATGCTCCGAAGAGGTAGCAAGTGTCCCATTACTGTAAACGGCCTTTTATTTTTAAACTAATGCTATATTTGGAAAGCAGTAATCCTGGGGAAATGATACTGGGACTAATGGGGAACATATTACCTTTCATGTGTTTTTTTTTTTTTTTCATGTTTAAGGTTTCTTTGTTATTATCTGAGCAGTGAGGCTCTGAATACACTCTTGGGCAAAAAATCAAAATAAGCCTTAAAGCAATCATATTTTAATAAGCATCAAATGTCTTCAATGAGATAAAAGTATTATATGGTGTTTTGATATTGGGCTTTAGTTAAAACCTCATTTAAAAAAAAAAAAAGGAAATTTCTCAGATCTGTTGGGGTGTGGGGGTAGCGATGTATTTTTAAATTCAGGTGGAGGAAAAGTTCCAGCGCAGGTCAATTATGCTAATTAAATGCCACAAACGACTGAAATTTGCCAGCAAATGGATGTTATTATTTGTTGCTTTCACTGTTTTCCATTGATCAAAAACAGTGGCTAATGACACTTGAGCCTCCAAAAGCTGAAACTCCAGTCTGAATAAACATCCTTGCCTGGGTGCCAGTCACAGCCCTTGGGTGACAGGGCTAAGCTCTTGTCCCCCCTGCATCTGGCCATCCTTTTCTTGGGCTGAGGTTTTGACTGTAGGGGCTGCTGGCCACCTCCCTGAAACTCAGATTAGCTTGGTCAGTGAGTGCCTGGTCCTGTTCCCAGCCCCAACTGGGAAGTGCTGAGGGGCCCAATTTATGAAATGAAACCGAGTCTTTGATTTCTTCACCCAGGGTCCGGAGCCAAGCCAGAATCATGGGCTCTTTAGAAGTGAAAGGAGGAGCCTTGGAGAGCCTCCGCTTGGTTTTATAAAATGAGGAAATTGAGGCTCAGAGAGGGGAAGTGACCTGCCCAAGGGCACACAGCAAGCTCATTGCAGAGCCAAGAATAGGACAGCAGTTTCCTGACTTTCGGTCCTGTGCCCCACGTGCTCTTCTCTCCAACAACATAAATCAGAACTTCGGCTTTTCACTCCTCCATCCTCAGCAAATTCCTCTCAGGTTTCTGTTGTAGTTTCGTGTCGAATCTCGGTCGGGTGACATCAGCGCAAACCCGGAAGTCTTCAAGGTTGGAATCGGGCCATGTGTAGCATGACTTGAGTTTGTCTCTTCCCCTGGTGGACTCCTCCGCAAACGGGAGTCAGTTTTCAGTTGCAAAATGAAATGTGCTTAACTTTGGACAGACCGACCATCAAAAGGGGTAGGGGGACCGGTGGTTTCCGGCTGACACAGGGACTCCACTGTCCTGGCTTTATTGCCTGAGTCAGAATAAAACCCATACTCCAAGTCGTTGCTACTTCAGGCGAATAAACAGTCTTAGGACAAGTTTGCTGCAGAGGAAGGAGTAGGAGGAGATCAAGAGCCTGGTGGGGAGCTGGTGGGAGGCTTTAGACGGGGTGGTGAAGGGTGCCTCGAAGCCACCCCTTCACTGCCCACCTTACTGACGTGGGTCCTGAAGGCCACACCCAGGAGTCTCCCTGATTTTTGGAGGTCATTAAGTGGGACCCACCCTCCACTTCTAAATCAGAACTGCTAGCCATCGTGGAGAGAGCACCACGTTGGGCCCCAGAAATCCCGGGTTCTGCTGCTGGCTCTGAAAACAGCTGTGGACCCTGAGCAAGTTGCTCTCCCTTCTGGGTCTCAATTTGCTGCCCTGTGAAATAAGGGGACTTGGTTTGGAAGGCTGTAAACGGAGTGGCTCCCCAGGAGCAGTTGCTGGTCTTGGGGTTCCAGGACAAGCAGCTCTGTCACAGCCATGTACCTAGAGATGTATAGACAATTCCCAGCCGTAGATATTCCTCAAGTGGTATTCGGGGGCTCTGCAGAGACTTTGGTTTTGCCTTCGAAGCAATAGGATCAGATGAACCATCTGAATTTGATTTGCCTCTAGGTCATTATGAGATGAAGCCATCTGAGGGTGGTTGTAGAGGAGGAAAGGGAGCGAGCACCCAGAGATACGGGTGTCAGGAGTGCTCAGCCCACCCTGGGCCTAGGCCAGGAATCTGAGGCCGGAGCTGTGCAGCATTGAGGAAATGAGTCCATGCTCTCGGCTTTGCAATGCTAAGGCTCAGGCGCACAGCTCATCAACCTGGCCATGGGCACCGAGTGCTTCTCCCTCTGCCTAGCTCTCCATAGCTGTGCTCATGGGGCCTGGACCAGCCCTGCCCTGGACAAGGACAGACACGAGAAGTCTGAGGCAAAGCCTCCAAGGCCAGAACCCCAGCTTGGCCTGCCCATTCTACTGCCAAGTGAGGCCCAGGTAAGAGAGAGAATCCCCAGGAGGCCCTGGGAGAGCCCTCAAATCCCCTGGGGTTGGAGCAGGAAGCCACCCCAGACAGCTGAGTGAACAGCGGAATGGTGTGCCTCCTGGGAAGCAAATTTGAGTTTTTGAAAGTCGAAAGTGCTTATAATAAACTGCATGATATTATGTCATGTGTGTTGTAGAGATTACAACTGGGAATGATCCCATAATATGGATTTTCTTTCCTCAACTAATTTGTATTTAGTGTCTAATATTTTGTTGAAATCCCTTACAGACGCCCACCCCCCCTTATAGTAATATAGGGCTGAAGGAAGGTGGGGGCATCCGCTGTTGGAAGTACCCCACTTTCTCCCCTGAGAGCTGCTTGGTTAGTCACTGCCCGGCTCACCCAAAGAGGGAGGCCACAGGCAGCTAACATAGTCACAGCCTGAAGCTGCCTCTGCCTCTCACCCTTTCCCTCCGTGATGGGGTGTGGGGGGAGCTGGAGCACCATCTCAGGAATATGAAGAGCAGCCACAGGAGGAAGGAAGCAAAGACTCCCTCACTCGTTCATTCACAGGATATGTACTGAGCCGCCAGCCATCGTGGAGAGAGCACTTACTACAGGGCGAGTCAATGCCCAGTCCTCACGGAGCCGTCAGTCTGGTAGTGAGGGCAGGTAATCCATAAACAACTTTCGAATCGTGAGAAGTACCATTCACGTGATGAACGGATGGTGAGGTCCTGACCTGCAGGGGCAGCTGCTTGGGCTGGAGGCCGTGACGCCTGAGCTGTGTCCTGAAGGATGCTGAGGACCAGGGAAAGAGTTCCAGGCCAAGGAGAGGCAGGTGAGAGCGAAGGTCCTGAGCTGGGAAGGCGCAGAGTCTCTGGAGGCCCAGGGAGGTGCCCTGGGGTCTGGAATGGAGCGTGGAGGAGCCTGGGGAGGAGGTGAGGCGCCGAATGTGGGCGGGGCTCAATCTGCAGGCTGGTGGGTCTCAGAGGGAGGCTGGATCTTATTCTAAGAGAAAAAGGGGAATGATGCCGTCTGGCATATGTCTTTAAGGATCACTGGCTTGTGTATGGTGATGGATTCAAGGGGGAACAAATGTGGGATCAAGGATCAGGCAGGCCTGGCTGCTCAAACACAGGTGAGGGAGTTCAGGTATGTTACTCGACTGCCTTGGGCCTCCGTTTCCTCATCTGTAAGATAGGCTGCTGTGGGAACTCAGTGCCGAGAGACCAAAAACACAGAGGCACAATGGCCGAACCATATGTAACAATAGAACTTTGACCCACAACCTGCAGCAACCCCCAGCTACCGTACTCAGCCGGTCTGTTATGAATCAGAGCCGCGCGAAGCCAGGCCGCTATCTCTAGTGACGATCCAGGATGCCGAACAACAATTTCTGTAACAGTAGACCCCAAATACCCAGGACTTGATTAAGAACTGGCAACTTCCCTAATTTTTGTCCCTGCTTCCAACTTAGGACCAACCAGAGAAAGCCAAACGTGCTCCCCTAACTAACCACACGGGCTGCCGGGCTTCGATGAGCCCAGCTCCAGCTTCCCCAGCCCGACAGCCTGCAGTCATGGCACACGTGAAGCTTCCTTTTTCCCACTAAAAGCTTTCCCACCCCTCTGTCTGCCTTTGAGTCTCTGCCAAAATGCAAGGGATGGGGGCTGCCTCCCTTGCTGCTGCGAGCTCAGGATAAATAGCCTTTGCTTTTCTTGTTCGGTCGGTTCATTTATTACCATGATGCCAACATACGAAAAGCTGCTGGTGCCTCCCCAGCACTTAATGGGTCCTTAGAGGGATTCTGTCCCTTTCTCTCTACCCACGGAGAGACCCCCTGGGCAGCTGCCCTGCTGCCTGCCTCTCTGAGAGGGTCCAAACCCTAGCGGTCAGGCAGGCAGTCTTAGGTACCCTAAGACTTAGCTGGTTCTCAGAACATCTGGACCCTTGGACACCTTAAATGTTGGATATGTTAAATACAAATTAGTTGAAGAAACAAAAGCCCCCAAATACGACTTCGAAAGTATCTGTAGCTATACGCTTCTATTTCTTTGAATACAGGGTGTGTGGGAGTTGGGATGAGGGCTACGTTTGGGGGAAAATTGCCTAGGATTGTGGGAAGGGACTGGGTTTTGCCTGAGTTCAAATCCCAGACCCAAGCTGGCAGTGTGGCTTTAGGAAAAAGTCATCTTCTTCGTCAAGTGGAGACGATTAAATGAGCTACTTTGGGTTCGATGCTTAGTGCACTGCCTGGCACCTAGGAAATGTGCTATAAATAGAAACTGGCGGCCAACAGTGGTGTCGACGACAGGACTGTGTGGCCACCTTGGCCAGCGCCAAACCGAGTCGCCCAAGGCTCGGAAAACTGTTCGGGAGGGCGTGTGTAGGCTTCGTGTCCTCGGCGGGCCAGTCTTTACCCCAGGACCGTCCTAGGGGTGAGGAATGACAAACAGGGCATTCCTGGGACGTACAGCTGTGACCCTCACCCCACCTAGGTTTCCGCCTCCGAGGAGGCAAGGGTCTTTTCCCCGGGGGCTGACAGGTGGGTGACATTTCGCCATAAGATGTGTTTCACAAAAATGTTAGTGCAGCATCTACGTAAGAGGACTAGACTGGGGGCGGGGGGGAGGGAACAATTGCTGCTCGTTCACACTGAGTTTGAAAAAGTGATGGAAAGACTCGGTCTTTGTATTTTAATAGGTGGCAAAGCCCTAAGTCCAGAAAACCCCCACTAATGTGGGCTTTCGGGCCTCCGGGTTAGAGGCAGTAAGGCTAGACTGAGAGAGGAGGGGGCTCTGAGGCCACACCACCAAAGTGGAGCCTGCAGCGGACACCGGTCGTGTGGCCATCTAGCATCAAAACCCACTAGAGGACCCCTCCAGCTGCTT
The DNA here is from genome assembly GCF_014176215.1 of Rousettus aegyptiacus. Lineage (NCBI taxonomy): Eukaryota > Metazoa > Chordata > Mammalia > Chiroptera > Pteropodidae > Rousettus > Rousettus aegyptiacus. The sequence goes on from NW_023416309.1 coordinate 48,176,285, forward strand.
GGGATCAGGGAAAAGTGGGCATCTGGCCTCTCCGGATGCCCCAATTGGATGATGAATCTGGAGCAGGCCTCTCAAAATAGAAAGGTAGTGAAGAATCCATGCTGAGGGTGCCCACAGCAGCCACGGCCACTCTCGGAGGCAGCTGCACCGGAAGGGGGAGCAGCACCCAGGGGCCGTGCACAGGTGGGCGCTCACGCAGCTGGGTTTGGCCGTGTCCTGGGGCCCCCACTGTCTAGGGCATGGTTTCCGAGTACAGTTCTCCTGCCTTCCTGGTAATTCTGTCACTGCCCAGTAACCTTCCAAAAAATCCCTCCTCTGTGAAATCGGTTGTTTGCCTCTAGGAATCTGATCTGATGTAGCCCACGACCCCAAGGCCAGAGGAGACAAGGAGATGATCACAGTAATAAAGCAACGCCATTCATTGTAATTCCATAACATGTTTTCCAACAGTTGGATACAGAAACAAGGATTTCTTTAAGATGAGTTGCCTATTAATAGACGGAAATGTGATAGGGTTCCATGGTAGGGTTAGGATTAGGGCAGTGTGGTTTTCCTGTTCTCATGCTGTCATGAGACCTGCCCCATGCTGCTTTCCTCTCCCCTGGCAGAGTTGAGGACTCAGGTCTGATCACTCCACTCACCTTGGCTTCCCTTCACAGCCAAGTGTTTACCACCTCACATCAAAATAGCCAGCCTGTCATGGGATACGTTTCGGCTTGACTGTGTCTTACTTGCAAGCTCACATGAATCCCCTTGTTCGAGACGCTAGAGGCCAAGGACCAGATCTGGTCTGGGTCAGCAGGCCTAGATTCTAGCTCCGGATCCAGGACAAAGTGCCTGTAACTCTCCTCTCTGAGCCTCAGTTTTTCCCAACAGTAAAATGAAAACAACCCACGTGTTTCTGTACAAAGGTCTTTCCGGCTCCGAATTCCATAATGCCATTATTCTGATTCTTTGGAACATTCCTTCCCATTGCTTCCTTTTCTGCATTCTGTGTAGGCGGACCACAAAAATAACGTAAAAAACAGGAAGGCTAACCTCGACAGGAACCCGCCTCTCGTGTTTAGCAAGGTGAGGAAGGTCCATCTTGCTGCCAAGTCCTGTTCCCCGCCCTCAAGGTGTTAATGTTATTGTAGCCGCCAGGGGCGTTGTTCAGGCAAATGGAAGCCAGTCTAGATGTTCTAAGTAGGAAGGGTTCTAACACAGGGAATTGGAGCCTGGGACGATTGCTGAAAGGCCTAGGAGAACAAAGGTCAGGCCAGCAGCTGCCAGAAGTGGGTCATTTACAGGAGCTCACCCGGAAGCTGCAAAGAACTCAGCAATCTCAGCAGTTGCTGCCACACCGACCTCAGCAGCCTGAGACACCAGAGCATGTAATTCTCAAGAGACTGAGTTTTGCCCAGGCATCTAGTTGCAGCTACCACCGGAGAAGACGGCAATTCTCCTTCTCCTCCACCTCCAATTTTTGCAGGAGTGCCTCTCATTGGAGGACCATTACTTGAGCTGTATAGAGAAAGGATTCTGAGAAATACAGTTCCAGGCTTCTCCTCTGAGGTTCAGGCTGTCAACGTGTGTGGCCATGATGTCAGGGGACAAGAGATAATGAGTTTGGTTTAACAGCCACAAACCAGGATGAGCCAAGAGATCTCGTCCTAAGGGGCAGCTCTTGATTAATTGGTGATAGCTGCTTGAGTGCTGTGTTGCACATAATTTCGAGGCTGTACATAGGCTCGGCAGGAAAAGGTCCTGTGATTGATAGCAATGCTGTGGAATGTGAGTGGAGAATCGTATGCAACAAATTTGCAGTGGTACTCTAAACTCATGACTGGAAGGCTTTCTAAAGATGCTGACATTTGTATTTATTCTTTTGTCCCTGGGTCAAAATTTTAAGTCGTAACCATCCATGGGTAGAGTTATCCTGATATGCCTTGAGCTCAAGAGGGACATCAGAATTAGAGCAGCTAGTGAGGAGCAGTTGAAGGGACAGGGGGATCCTACAGGGTCTCCAGCCTCCTGGAACCGTGCTCTACACCATCCACACAGTCACACCCCTTAAGGTCATCTCAGAGTCAGCTGTTTCACCATTACTTCCACTGTCACCTGCCCCCCACCTTACTTCCTTTCCAAGTTTCTAGACCCATCTCTGCCAGGTCATTACTACAGCACCTTGGAGAGACCTTCCAGCTCTTTTCCGGTGCACTGCTCCCCCTCTCAGTACCTCGCTTTCCTCATCAGCGTATTCAGGAGTTGGATTGCATTTCCAGTTTTCAGACGGTGCATCGAGGAGCCTGGGGTGTTCAGGAGGAGGAGGAGGGCTGGAGGAAGGACGAGGCATGGGGCTCCGTGAGGCACCATTTGTATAGCTTTTAGGTATTGTGCTCTTGCTTAAGATGCCACTTGGGGTAAAAACAGGGTTCTGCTGTGATAGATGGGTGATAGATGATAGATAGATGATGATGATGATAGATAGATGGATGGATAGATAGATATAGATAGATAGATAGATAGATAGATAGATAGATAGATAGATAGATAGATAATAGATAGATGATAGATAATTGATAGATAGATGATAGATAGATAGATAGATAGATAGATAGATAGAGATAGATAGATAGATAGATAGATAGATGGTGGATGAACGGATGGACAGATAGATATAGATCATAGACAGACAGACAAATAAAAGGTCTGAGAACCTCTGGACAAGTCCCCCCTGGGGTCCCTTCCAGATGTGGTATTTGTCGGTGCTGCTCAGTCTGTCCGCCTCTGCGTACGCCAGTCCCCTTTCTCTCTCCTCTTTCTTCCTTTCTTTCTCCATCCCTCCCTTCCAAAGATAAGATGGCAAAGTCTTCATCTTAACTTCCAAACAGGGGTTGAACTTGAGAACCGAATTCGGAGTTTGTTTCTTGTCATCGTGAGATGCCGTGCGGTCACGTAAAGAAGGGGACTATAAGGTCAATCTGCAATTTCTTCCACTTTCCAAACATCTCATGTTACCCTTCTTGTCATTGGAAGGCACACTGAACCGTAGGAAACCTAGACCTTGACATCCCGGAGTCAAGCGGGCTCTCGTTCTCCCCTCGCCACATGGTGCAGTGCGAGGTCTTGAGAAATGGAAATAAGCGGCTTCGAATTGTCATTGTTTTTAATGACACCGCGATGACTACAGGGTTTTTATCGTTTTGGGGTTTCGAGTTTTTTAAGGCAAGAGGAACCATCAAATAGGCTTTTATGCTCAAAATGTGCTTCGGATTCCATCTCGGGGAATGAGAACGCTTCTGTTCCTCTTCCTGCTGCAGTTTCACTTCGTTCCCACTAATACCGGCTCTAGAAGAGCCTGAGTCAGCCATAAAATATGTCCATTCAGGAAAATGCAAGTTCATTTTCATTATTCCCTGCTGGAGGGAAAAGGGCAAATTCAAAGAGAGCCCCGTGGGGAGGGGGAGTTGTTTGAGGAATGGTGGCTAGAGCCTACCATCTGTCCCTGTTCTGCGGGGTCTTGCTAGGCCACAGGGCTCGGATGGAGGAGGAAGTGGCTGGAACCAGGCTTAGCCCACCGGCAGCCACTACCTGGTGCAATTCTGGGCACTGGTGGAGTCAAGACCAGCCTAGTACATGACCTTGACTGAAGCCCTTCTGTCCTAGCTACGCACAAGAAAAAGGCCCAGCCAGATGGAGACTGAGCCTGTGCACACCTCGCCTGCTGATTGGCTGCAGTCTGAGTGGCTGAGCCTTCTCCCATTGGCTGGTTCAGATTGGCATAGGTAGCAGGATTGGGCAGGGCTTGTGGTGAGCCACCTGCCCTACCTGTTCCCTGGGTCCCGAATTCCCCCACTGAAAAAGAGTGCCCGCATGAATTTAACCAATGCCTGGCTCTGGAGAAATAATTTCAGCACCCTTCCTCAGAAGGCATAGTGATCCATGTACGGGAGAGGGGGTGGCCTCGCCTTTCTGAGAGCTCCTTGGGAATAGAGCTCTCGCTTCAGGACTCCTGAGGGCAAGGCCAGAGGAGGTGCCTCAGGGAAAGAAGGAGGGAAGGCAAGACCATTTTTCTTGGGATCCACTCCAGGTTCACCCAGGATGGAGCTCCTCCCCAGAGGACAGATGTGGGGACCCTGGTGTCCTTTCTGGAGAACAGAAGAGGGTCCAAGGCAGAGCCTAGCATGATGCTAACTTGCCTCATGGTCTGGAGGGCTTACACCCCACCCTCACCCCCAAAGTAAGCAAATCGTCTTCCATCCTGTTTTCCATTTCTTTAGGTGGGAGGGAGAGAAGTCCTTCCCCTGGCACATGAGGCCTGAATCCCATTATCAGAGCTTTCCTATGCAGTTGGATCTCCTCTTGAAACACAATTCCCTAGAAGGGCCATACTAAGTCACGTCTTACAGAAATAGACACTTCATTGCCCTGGGAAGTGCCCACATGTGCACGAGCAGGAGGGATGTGAGGATGGACCCAAGCACACATTACTGATACTAGAACAATGATGATGTCCAATAGAACTAATTTGTGCTGTGCGATACTGTGTGGCAATTGAGCTTGAAACGTGGCTGTGTGACTGAGGGACCAATATTTTTAAAAATGTAGTTGGTATATAGTTTTACATTAGTTAATTTCAGGTGTACGATATAGTGATTTGACACTTTTATACCTTACAATGTGACCACCCCACTAACTCTAGTAATCATCTGTCGCCACGCTGTTTATTCACACTGAGGAGAAAGTGACTTCTTGGCTCAGCTCTCCCAATCCCTTGCCTGTCAGCTGCTAGTAGTTCTGCCCTGTGAGCACCCGCCCAACCAGTTCTCTGGGTGGCCAGGTATAATTAATTATTAGCCATTTGTGAGCCCCAGGGAAGAGGTGCCATTGATACTCAGTTTTCTCCTTCAGTGAGGAGCCCTTGGAGTTGGAGGCATTAAGGGTTAGGCAAAGACGACTCTCAGGCAACCCCAGACACAGAGCCCCACCTCATGCTGTCAGTTACAAGAGATGCCCTGATGACACAGTTGCCATGACGACAGGGCCACTGATCCCCCAAATGCATGAGCCCAAGAATCTTTTCACACCCTTTATACTCCAAGAAGCAGAAGACCTCAATGTTGCAAAGTGTACGTAAGGCAGGGGCCAGCAAAAAGACCTCAAGTTTCCATTTTCCCACATGAAAGTAACAGCTCTTTGAGGGGCAGAGACCAAACTCATTTGTCTTGGATGAACAATGTGGAGGAAGTTAAAAATCTCACCAGCCATCTTGGGGCAGGACTTACTATTTAGAGATGAATTTCTTGAGGGACATAGGTAAGTTGAGAAGGCAGCCCCTGCCCTGCAGGGAGGGGAAACAAACATCGTATGGCCCTCAAAGGCTGCTTCTCTGGTACCAAGCCTCTTGGTATGCAGGGCTGATCGCTGAGGGGGCAGTAGGCAAAGTTACATAAGAACCAAAGAGCCTCCTGGGAAAAAAGAAAAACCTAGACTCCCATTTTTTCCCTTTTGAAGACCACCATTTCTGAGATCTCTTTAACATATCTGGAGGGTCCCAGGTAAATTAATGGACTAGAAGAATAGGAAAAGACATCCAGGGACTGAAGAGGTCAATGTAAAGGAAGAGAGAGTTTGGGCAAATGACCCTGCTCAGACCCTGGGCAAAGAGGAGATCTCAAGGGTGATTCCCAATGTATAGTGTCATGAGAACTAATTAAGAAATGAAAGAGGTGTGACCATGTTTAGTACCACAAGCTGGAAAAGTAGATCTGTTTGGGGAAATTATACATTTATGGTGGATAAGGTCACCAGGCTATTACCTTAGTTAATAAACAATTCAATTTTTCAGTTCAGTAATGTTTATTAAAGCTTGGTGATCACAACCAGAAAAGGGAAATCTGAGAAGTAAAAAAAATGATTATGAAACCATGTGATAAAAGCAGAAACAGAGGTAGATATAAATCCCAAAGAGTATTCTAGGGAGAAAGTGAATGACAGTTTCAGGAAGAGGTGACCAAGGAGATGGGTTTTGAAGGGTGAATGGGAGTTCACTAGTCATGGCAAAGTGGGGCGGGGCTCATCGTTAATGATGGGCAGCCCATGGTTGGTGGGTGGGTCTACCTGGCTTAAAGATGGAGGAACAAAGCCAGCTTTCCACATTCGATTTCCAACAGACACGCTGATTTGATGGTGGGCGGAGGTGAGCTCCTGGACCCATCATCTACTGTAAAGATGATAACACCCTCCAGGGCCCTTACATGAAGCAAACTTAGAAGTCACGAGTGCTAGAGAGATCGACAAGTCACAGAGGTTGTAGTTTTCTCTGAGTCATTGTACGTAGATAGAAGGAACCAGAAAAGAACAAATCCAACACAGCAGGCCTGAAGCTGCTCGTCAGCAACTGATGAGACTCCAAGTGGTGGCAGTGCTGGCTCAGGGAGAGGTTTCTACTGTTGTCTTCGTACATGGACATTCATCCCTCAGTGTGGCTCTCTCTGCCTGAGCCCTGAGGCAGGGCTATCAATTCTGATGCCCCATTTATGAAGATGGCCTCTCCAGAAAGCTGGTGCCCATGGCAACCCCTTTCCTTACTCCACAAAGTAAAATAGACTGAACCTCCAGCACATTGACCAACACAGGTCTTGAATGGCGGCTCAAGTCTCCTCTTCTACAGCTGGTCCCGCCTCAGAAAAGCCACCTTTGACTATGGAAGGCTCTGTGTGGGTATCCATTGAGGGGAGCAGCCCTGAAATAGGTATTACCCCTTTGAAAAGAGCTGATGTCATTCTTGTCACTTTAAATTAACTTTAGCTAAGAGAGACTGACAGAAACATGATGCCGGGTGAACTATATCTGACTGATATTCTGTCAAATATCGCATGGGGTTGTGATCCACAACTTTCCCCATCTGCTGCTCCAGTCTGAGTCGCTGAATGCACAATGCCATAATTACCATATTTTGTTCAGATTTCCCACCATCGGATCAGAGCCCGTGAATGTGAAATGTGCCCACAGAAAAAGGACGGCCTGGTGGGGTGGGTGCGAGGGCGGGGGCATCCCTCCGCTCTTCACGAGGGGAGAGCGGGGAAGGGAGGAGGGCTGGCTGCCCAGGAAGGTGCAGATCCTGGAAACAAAGGAGGAAGGTGGAGGATCAGGAGTAAGGAGCGGGATTAAGATCACACAAACCTGCAGCCCTTAGAAACCGGCTTAATCCATTTTATAAAGAGTTGGGAGGGCTTTTCTCTCCGTGAATATAATACCTTGCACATCGGATCAGCTTTTTTCCCAGAACATTTCAAAGCTCTCTGCAAATACAGCAGAGTCTCCTTAGATTAGAGCACGGCCTATTATTACCTGGCTTTGGAGACACCCCAAGTCAGCGGGTCACCTGGGGCCCTCTGAAATAAGACAATTCCTTACAACAAAAGACCTGGTGTGATGTGGTTTGTCTAACTAGTGGTTTTCAAACTAAGTGAGTCATGGGACCCTTAAAAAAAAAAACAAAAAAAAAAAACAGCCTGAGCTCGATTGCTAATTCAGAACAAAGTGGAATTATTCTGGTTAAGGCAAAGGTGGGACGTGATGGGGAGCAAAAATGGGTCGACCCGACACCCCCATCCACCGAACCCCCAGGACTCCCCCAGCTGCAGCGGGAAGACCATGCTGGAGGTCAGTGGGACCCCCACCCCCAACGCAGAGGCAGGTTTTCTGTGAAGCTGATGGAACTCAAGTTTCTTCGGGGTTCTTTCTCAGGCTTGGTACCTAATTTTATCTATTATTTTGTGTCAGTTTTATAATGAGGGACCCCCAAATGAGACGAATTTGGCTACGTAATTTGGCAAAAGCAAAATAAAATGGGCCCTTCATTCAAAAACAATTAAGAATTTCAAAATGCTGACAACAGGGCGTTAAACCAAGCACAGGCTCTTCTAAGCTTGGGGCCCCGTGCAACTCACAGGTGGCGCACCCATGCAACTGGCCCTGGTTTCATGCCCTACAACAGCAGTCCCCAGCCTTTTTGGCACCAGGAACCGGTGCTCCTATGAGAATCCAACGCCTGGTGATCTGAGGCGGAGCTGAGGCGGAGATGCTAGCGCCCGGGAGCGGCTGCAAATACAGATGAAGCGTCACTCACTCACTCACTCACCACTTACTTCCTGCTGTGTGGCTCGGTTCCTAACAGACCATGGACTGGTACCAGTCTGCAACCCGGGGGTTGGGGACCCCTGCATAAAACCTAGATCTGCCCCTTTCTCTAACTATCCAAAGAAGTACCAATAGATTCTAACGAACCTCCGCCTCCTCTGAGAATTTTCTTCCATCCTAGTGAGTCAGGCTGGTCAGCCTCACAGCCCCAGGAGACTGAGGCTCCTTCTAGCCACAGGGCCAAGCTACTTTGTACCTTCACTTTCATATAATAGAATGGCCTTAAGATGAATGACTGCAACTGTAAACAGAAACTACAACAGATCAAAGAACCCACTGTATGTTCAGGGACTAAGACTGGAGAGGCACTTGGGGGAAGTTGTAGATCAAGCCTAAAACTCCCCAAAGAATTGGACAGAATTATTTTAGGGCGTTCCTTCAGGGCCTGGGCCTCATACACTTCTTTTCTAGATTCCCCATGATACTTGGCCATGGCATTGCTGAAAATGTGTTTATTGAGTAAACATAACCTCTGTTCCAACCAGACAAAGTGCTCATGGTTCTCTGACTACTCACTACAAATGACAGACCTTTGTACATTTCTTCTTCTGCCCAGAAAGTCCCTCTTGCTCCGTTCATTAATCCAGGTCCTATCCACATGTCGCACCTTGCTGAAGTGTTGCCTTCAGGTGTCCCGGCCTTTAGATGAAACACGCCCCGACTGGGCAGTAACGAGTATCACTTCCTGGGTGTTTGGGTTGAGGCTGGACAACCAGTTAGTGACTATATCAAGCAGAGTCTACCCAGGAAATAGAAACCAACAAAGTATTAAAAACAGGGCGCTTGAATGGAGGAATCAATTTTGCTGGACATGGGAGAGCTGAGAAGCCGAACAGGGGGCATCGAATCAGCCTGCTGATGAGCAGAGTGAGAAGCCACCAGTGCCATCAGCACGAGGGACCGAGGGCTGGGGGTTCCCAGAGTTAGCCAGGGCTCCTGGACAAAGCTGCATCCGCAGAGTCGTGTCCGGAAGAGATGGAGCCATGGAGGAAAGGAGATGCCGCCACTCTCTATCCACAGTGGAACGGGATGGGAGAAGCACTCTGCGACCCTTCCTCACATCATCCCCTCTTCCTCCAGTGCCACCCACCAAGCGGGAAGCCAGTGGATAAGGCTCCTGAGAGATGCAGCCTGCAGGGAGCCAGCTCCTCAAAGACAGAGCGGCGCATGGAGGGGATCGGAGGACTGCATACAGGGGTATTGTGGAAGGGATGCAGCGAGACGCATCTGATTTGATAACCTCCAGCCCTGAGATGGACACTTGATAGGAATACTCTTTACTTTTCACATCACATCGTGATAGCCTTTGAAATATAATGTTTCTCGGGCTTAGTAAAACTACAGCAGAAAATCTTTCCATTGGATGGTTAATGTCCCACTGGGTTAGTTTCTTTTCATAACTTAGGAGAAATGTGTTTTCTGACTTGCAGATTCACTTCCTTTTGTGAAACGATGAAAATTATATAACCCGTCATGTTTCCCTTTTTGCCTTAGCTACCAGGAAGCTCTGAACTAAATTTCGAACTTTGCAAGTACAGGTTTTAATTATATCCTTTCCCCTTCTACATTTCTTCACATCTACAATTTCTAGTTTAACCCTCTCCTTGGTTAAATGTTTTATAAGACACTTCGAATACCTTTCAGTAACAGACAAAGCATACCTTGGTTTCTTTTTCATTTAAGATGACCCCAACAGGTCCTACATCTCTAATTCTTCCTCACATTTAGTCCTTGCCTGTTTCCCTTCCCCCATAAAACTTCCTGGTGATTTGTCATTTTCCCACGTTGAGAAAGCCACAAGCCCTTTCCACTTCTCCATGGCACTCTCTAACTCTTAAATTGTTGCTGTATCTCTTTCACTTCCCCTCCCACTGCCCTCTTTAGAGATTTCCTCTCTAACAGGGCATGAACCTTTCCCAAGCAGTGCCAGCATCACGGGGCCCACTAAAGAGGAAGCCAAAAGTCTGCACAGAGAAGTGAGGGCCCCTGGAGGTAGAGGGTCAGCATGTGGGCATGATGGGCAGTCCTCATGGGCGCTGGGTCACTGACCTGGTTTGAATCCAGTTCTGCCGCTCACCTGTTATACCAATAAACATTGGCTGAGCAGTGCCCACAGAGTCCCTTCCCATGCTTTTGGGAAAAGCACCCCAATTTTCCCTTAGGGATTACTCCTCTCCCTCTGCATCCAGTCTCGCTAGGACTGTCCTTCGAGGTGCCATGTCCTCCCTTCCCAAGGTACAATCAGGTGACCCAGCTAAACTCATGAGACTTTCTCCTCCAAGAGGGTAAATTTTGAATGGAGTGATGAGTGGGGCTCATTCATCTTGCCCAGTGAGCTTGTCTATCATTTCCTACTCCCTCCAACCCCGACGCGGAATGCATCCTTGTCCCTTGTAAGGCCTATGTGCTCCGATGTGCCTTGAGTTTTTAAGAATGAGCTTATTTTGCTGCAACCGTCAAACTCTGAGTGGTGCTGGGCCTGAGCCTGGGCAGAACCTTGAGCCCAAGGTTATGCATCCGTATAATGAAGATACCAGGACATATGTCATGGGGTAAAGGGTAAAGCACTTAGTCCAGCATGGGCGATTCACAAATATTTCATCCTTCCTCTTCTGTCCTGCGGAGCAAGTGACCTGCAAAAGGTAATAGGACCTGCCCCGATTCCACAGGTGGCCGGTGGCAAACATCAGTGGTCAAGTCTCCTTAGATCTCATGCTCTTCTTCAGGACCTCTCTGCTTTTCAAGGAATTCTCTGGGCTCTCACTGAAGGGTGAGCAACAGCTTACGCATTTCAGCAGGAGAGAAGAATTTCTTTTAAGAACTCATCACGATATAGGAAGACATCCGATTCCTCATCTGCGGCCTTGCGGAAGCCCCAGCCCCAGCTCCTCCACGGCGGAGCTGCTCTGCTCAGCGGCTTCCTCTCTCCATAAAACTGCCACCAGTTCTGTTTCAGCAGCACCTGCATGAGTGAACTTGGCTTTTTCCTACTGTTTCCCACAGTGACTCACCACTGGTGGGTACTAAAGATCTCCAGATCCTCCGAGAGGACCAGCATGAAACCGGAGCTGGGTGAGCTGCACACGCCCAGCCATGTCCCTGGGTCCTTTAGCACACTGAGCTGGTCCGTGGTGCACACCGTCCCCTCTGAGAGAGTGGGAGCCCATGGTGGGCTCCATGGGGAACCCATGGGATGTTCCAGAGAGCTGGCTAGCCACAGCATCTTCTTAAAATAATAATTACGAGCAGTATTCCTATTATTTATTGCTTCGCATTAGTAGAAACAAAGTTCATTAGACTTCTCTTACAAATGTAGTAGAATCAGGCTTAAGCAATTAAGACATTTGACCACGGACACGCAGCTGTTAAGGGACAGGGGCGTTCTCAAGAATCTCAGCAGGTCTACCTGACTGCAAAGCCCGTGCTCTTAACCACTTTGCGATATTGCATCTCTCATGCTTCTGGGGAGAAACATGCCAGGGCCACCATTCACAGTCACCAGGCGGACACCAGCCACCTGGAGTCATGGGGAGTGAAGAGAACTGACTTCTGATGCTGCTGCTCGGTGGCTAAGTGGCTTGAGAAGGTCGCATTTCCTCTATTTCTCAATTCCCTCCTTTGTAGGATGGAAGACACTCTACCTCCTCTGCCTCAATGGAATGGGATCATGTAGAATATTCTACACAGACGCACCCTGACAGCATCAGCACCTCGGAGAAGTGTTCGGAGTGAGGAGACACCAGCAGGCAGGGAAAGTGATGAGAAAGCAGTGGGAAGGAAATGATTCTTTGGGGCTCTGCTGGGGTCCTGATGCTGCGCTGTCCCCTGCCTCCTGCTCTCGAAGCTGGTCTTCCCAATGATGGTATTGGCCTCGGAGGGGCAGGAGCCAAAAATGAGTCAGAAACAATAGGGTCCCGCGAGTTCACGGGGAGTCTTCCTGCTGTGAGCCTCCAGACGGTTCTGCTGATTATTTTTCCCAAGTCAGCTTGGGCTTAAAGATCTTCGAGAAGAAGTTAGAGAAACTTGAGATGGGATGGGAAGCTCAGGCCTCAAACTTCCTGTTTTGTCCTGTTTTGTCACTCTCTGCAGACCCAGTGGCCACAGTGTTTTCTCTGCCCTGTTCTGACAAGCCAAGTGGCTTCCCCTTGCCCACCCCACCCCCACCTCCTCATTACAGAACAAAGGAACCTGGCTCTTTCCCCCCTCCAACCCCTAGTCCAGAGAGGGTTCCTAATTGGCTTTCCATTAAAGGTAAAATAGACTACTGTTTCCACCTCATTATTTATGAGCCTTTCTGGAAGTGCATTTCCATGCACTCTGGGATTACTCACGCCCATTTTGCTTGGCCATATTTTATGATCTGTTTTATTTATTCAGGGCCTCTATTGGGTACTCACATCTGAAACCAATTAAAAACCAAGAAATAGGAAAAACCAAATAAACACCTGGAGATGTCCAAACCCAGTCTTTCTGAAACCTGCGACTGGGGGCACTGGCATGGCCATGCCAGTAGAGTAGGCCAAAGGAAATGGGGATCTCTCTTCTAGAGACATCAGGTGACGAGGCCACCCAAGATGGCAACACATAGATTCAAAGACCTCCTGCTGACCGAGCTTGGGCTGTGGCACCCGGTTCCTTGGTTCACCCGGGATTTCCCTGTGCAGAACAAAGGCAGCGCTAATTCATTTTCAAATTCCCCTCTCTGCCTGGTACAAAGGAAGAGCTCACAACTTTTTCCTCACCCTTGTCCTCCTCACCACCATAACTGCTGTGAGCCCATAACGACTATGTACACATCGTCGCACAAGTCTGAAGCAACAATACGGAGAACCAGCTCTATGGATCTGGGAATGGTTTGCCTTTTATAAAAATTGTCTCCTGGGGGATTCTTAGGGGGTAAACATGCTCCTTTTCAATCTCAGAAAAACAGCTTCCAAGCTTAGTTTTCCCAGATACCTCCAGTCTCCTCAAGACTTATCCAGGGAGAAGAGGGCAAACCCTCACCTCTTTGTCAGGGAAGTCTGAAACCATTTCACACATCTTCATAGGATGTGCTTGGGAGGCTGTGTACATGGACAAGCCTGCCTGCGTTTTGTTTGTCCCTGCGAGATGCAGACAGGCCCCTCTTTCGTTCCGCCTGCGCGTCGCCTCCCCCAACGTCAATCCCTGCTGGGGCTGGAGGCCTCTCTCTGCCCCACTTCCCACCTCCGCCCTGGAGAGCCAGTGCCTTGGTTGGCGGTCTCTCTGTCCTAAAATCGAATGTCCCCATCTTCCCCTGAGGCTGAGCTGGGTGTGCAGAGGGACAAGAGCTGGGAACACCAGCAGCTGTATGTGGAGGCAGGCACACGGATGGTGTAAATGCTAGTGCACGGGGGAACTTTGTTTCTGTTGGGACTAAAAGAAATGATGCACATCACATCTCTGATGTCCTCTCTTCTCCGAGATGTTTGTGATGTTTACTATAAACTGACTTCATGCGCGTGCTCGTGTGTGTGCGCGCAAACACACACACGTCAAGGGATGGGATTGGGTGAATTCTTAGGGATAATGCTGCTTACAGACTTATTCTTGGCAATATCTACCTTCCTTTAGTGATTTATAGAAATCCTTCCTTCCTTCATTCATTTGTTCATTAATTCAACAAGGCACAGGCTAACAGTTCAGCCTGTGCCTTCTCTTGGGATTATACATTTCAGAGACTTACTTCCTGCTCTGAATGTAAGAACTACAAAAGTCATGAACTCTGGAGACAGGAGGGGAATCAGGAAGCTGACACGATTCTACTTGTCCACAAACTGCCGCTTCCAAATTTGAGGTCTATCTTCCTATTTCTTGGTCACATTCTGTGACTGGGAAACTAGCATGGCCATGCCAATAACGACAGTTTTTCCCTGCTACTAGAAAACTGGCCTGAGGTTTCCAAATGTGAGAAGCGAACTTCATCTCCCCATTCTCTGCTTTTTTCCAGCAGCACACGGGGACTGATCATGGTAAAGATCCAAGCTGCAAGTGGGCATGTGAAGGGTGGGAATGAGGGAGAGATTGCCAGCCCAGCCACAGACTGGATCCCACGAGAAGGAAGTTTCAGAGTGTGGCCATGTCAAGGTGGGCTGAATGCAACTGGATTACTCTATGATCCACTGACGGTGAGGAAAAAGTTTGGTATTCCTACACCATTGGTGTTAGAGCTCCCACTGGCTGCCTAGGGGAAGCTAGGGACCCCTTCCTAGATTAATATTTGTAAATACACAAAAAATATATATATATAGAATGAGAAGGAAACCAATTACATTTAGCATGCAGTTATCAAAATATTTTTTTAGATTGCATTAGAGTAATTTATGTGCTACTTTATAACTACATTTAAATGACAAGGCAATACATTTAAAATATAGGCAATGTGAACTTAAATTGTTTTTTTAGAGAAATATCCATATGATGGCAGTTTTTTTCTTTTTTTTACTTTTTTTTTTTTTTTTTGGGCTATAGTTTCTTAGCTTGATCCCAGTCAATATGACATGTTTGTCTTGGAAAAGGCAATACCCATGTAATGTCACTCAACTGACTTTTTTTTAAATTTTGGTGGTTCTTATGGTTGAAAATCCTGATTCACAAAGATAATTATTGCAAATGTATTTTAAAGGTTCACAGCTTGCTTTACAAGGAACAATTAAATCCACCAAAGTTTATGGAGTTGAACTCCCATTGTGAGAATACACAAATTTACCATTGGGTAGCTGACCTGCTAGGCCAAGAGTTACTTAAGAGCTGACAAGTTATGTCCTATAAGTATCTGCAGACAGGAACACTGCAACATTCTGCAGTCTAGGAGTCCTCGAGTAACTAGAGTCATATCAAAGTAGAGCATAAATGATATTTCAACAGCTGCAATAAAAAAAAATCAGGGTTTCTTGTGGTGACAAAGTCACAGGTTCTACTAATACTACTCTGCTACAATCAAGAGTAAAGGAAATACTACAAAACTCAGTTGGAATCTAGTAAATATTTTGACAACTACAATTTCTTCCCATCCAAGTTGACAGACCCCACAGAGCACCTTGGATGTGTGAAGGATGCCAGACGAAGAACCATTCTTCTAGAGGAAGGTGGTGAGGGGCAGAGAAAAAAGTCAGCCGGACAGCACAGACCCGGAAAATTCCAAACGCAAGGCAGCCCACAGAACGATCTCAACCCAGGGTGCATGGGAAGGCCTTTAACGAACAAGAATGCCTTCATTGGAGCTGCAGTGATGCAGACCTGTCTTCTTCTGGCAAAATCCTCAGCCATGTCTCCCCCAACTCTCACATGTGCTTAGCGTGAGTGCGGTTTGCAGCAGAAATCAAGGAAGGGGCTGAATTTCATATTTGGGCCAATCCAAGAGGATTGTAAATCCATCTGTCAATGGAACTAGTTCAGCCGAAGTGGATACCAGAGGCAGGCGGGAAAGTAAAGTTCACCTGGAAATTTGCAGACCCTTCAGGGAGGGCTTTGGACCGCTGAGGCTCATGGGTAATAAGTCCAAGTTGATCTCATCTAGATCTCAGGGGCCTGAGGTCCCCTGCAGACACTGGATGACATCTAGAAAGCTCACAGGGCCTTTTGCATGGGAGGAGGTCAAAAACTTGAGGCGGCTCTGATGTTTGGGAAGTTGGAGAAGGTTGAGGAATGGGCTGCGATAGCCTCCCGCCTTCGAAATCGCTTTTTCGTGGCGCACTACCCTTCCATGCGGTTTAGGCATCCAGAAGAGAGGCGAAGACTTGCGCTCTGTCACTGTGGCTAAGGGATTAGCCCTTTCAGAAATCCAAATAAGATGCTGGCTCCTGGCAATTGCCAACCCGGACAGTGGTTGCTAAAGAAACTCTGCGAGACGCTGACAGATGGATCCCCCTTTGCCCTGCCCTGCCTCCAGCAAGCCCAGCGCTCCCGCAGTCTTTTCCACGCCATGTCGTCAGTTTTTCTCCTAATCTCAACCTCAAATCCTTTTTCTCATTCTTCTGAATGTTAAAGTCACGACCTTTGCGGTTTATGGGCCACCAGAGACTGAACTAAATGTGTTAGCTCTGAGTCCAAACAAGTAATAGCCGGCCAATTAAATTAATAATCCATATTGTTACAATGTTTAACCACGGCTGTTTCCTCAGCGGTCTGTTTAAATCACAGCCAAGGCCTGACCTATTAAAATGAATAACTGGAATTATGAGAAACTCCATTTAATAAACACAGCGAGGAACGCAGCACAATTGGGCATGAAATATTTATTACCACTTGAAGCAGAGAGCTGTTTGGGACTTTAAGATGGGATTAATGAATGCGTTTTAATTTCTGGTTCACAGCATGGGAGGTGGGGCTGGAACCGAAGGCTCGTTGGCAGATTCCTGGGAAAATCCTCTCACGTTATATTATCACATTGTGCTGGAGCTATTTGTTTATGTGACGACCCCTACCAAGCCACTGTAAGAGCAGGAAGGTGTGCGTCTGACCGTTTTCTTCTTGGGGACTTAGTACTTGCTCAGTAAATGTTTGCTGGGTGGGTGGATGGATGGATACATAGATAGATAGATAGATAGATAGATAGATAGATAGATAGATAGATAGATAGATAGATAGATAGATAGATAGATGATAGATAGATATTAGATAGATGATAGAAGATAGATAGATAGATAGATGATAGATAGATAGATAGATAGATAGATAGATATTAGATAGATGATAGATAGATAGATAGATAGATAGATAATAGATAGATAGATAGATAGATAGATAGATAGATGATAGATAGATAGATGATAGATAGATGATAGATATAGATAGATGATAGACTAATGATAGAGGAAACATTTGATACCTTAGTATCTACATTTCAGTGATAAAAGACAGAGAAAGCACTTAGCACAGTGCCTGACACTGCATCCCCAACATGGTAACAGTCATTACATGCGGTTAGGACAGCAAGGTCTGGTTGCCTTACTAGAAAATCGGTGCTCACATTTGGCACCTCCTCGGGGGTCCCAGAGCTGCCCAGGACTCGAATGCCACCCTGACTGGCCCATTTATCTTCATGTGCACTTGGAAGCCTCTTTTCGATTAGAAGTTTTCGTTCGACGATGTTCGGCTTTCCTCAGAACCAGTTGCTCCTTCCCCCGTTTTCTCAAAGCTCGGTGTCTCATCCCGGCATCCGCCCCGACACGTCTTATTTTCCCAGGTGGAGCTGTGTTTCACAGGGTCTGTTCCCTTTGTCCAGACGTCAGCTCTGAAGTTATGATAATGGGTTTAGAAAATGTGGTGGCTGTAATGACAGCCCTTAGCAAGTCCTATAAGTGGGGTGGTTATCGGGGCTCTATGCATGAGACAGCTGGGTCTTTTCTACAGGGGAGCCCCAAATGGGAAAAGATGTGTCCACTCCTGCCAGAACTTGCTTTCCAGAGAAGGGGAGAAGCAGGCCGACCGACCTGTGTGCTGGCGGAGCACACTTGACCTGGTGAGGGCTGGAGAGCAGAAAAGTGCAGAGGGGGACGGCCTAGCCCTGGCTTCCCCTTTGAGAACCAGGGGGCATCTCCTGGAGACCACAAAAATGCCCCTCAGGCCCAGTCACCATATCCCCAGGTCCAAAATTAAATACCTTAGTGAATGCAAGGCAGGCAAAGAGCAGCATCGTTTTGAATAGGCAGAACCTTGAAATTGAAAATAAAAAAAGAGAATTGAGTTTTGTAAAGAAGGAGATCTCCTATGTTTGGGATCATGTTGTGTATTTTCTTTTTCAATGAGAAAAAGGTGGTTCTAACCTTATGGAAGTTTAATGAAGTCTCCCCACCTCGCCACTACACTCAAAAGCTAAGAATGGCCCCAAATAGAAGGAGTCTCATAAGTGGCCAACATGGCCTCACGGGATGTGACATGGGAAGCTTGTCTGACTCCAGGTGACCTTCAAGAGACTGAGGCTTCAAAGGGCTCTGTCTGCCTGCACTCTGCAGATCTTGCATTGTCAATGTTACTGTCTGGTACTTTGATCTCTTTAATCCTTAAGGTTGTTTGCAGGATAGTGGATATCGTGGCTGTCTTGGAGTCCTGTTTCTCTGTATGTTCAAGGGGACTTCTGTCAAATAGGATAGAGTTGCTTCTGTATTACCCAACCCTCCTCTACTAGATTATGTCTTCCTGAAGTTTGGAAGTGCAGGAGACTTTATCAGGGGCTAAAGTGTGTTCCATAGACAAGATGGTCTGGGAGAAAAAGTTCGGTGAAGCCGGAGGAATCAGAGAAGGCGTAAGGTCCACAAACATTTGCTGAGCCCCTACTGAAATCCATGCAAGACCCCGAAGCCGACAGGTCATGCAAGCACAGGGGTTAAGAGTGCTATTTTGTGGTACCCATCACAGAATCATGGGCAACTGATAAGGAAACTGCAAAGCTGAAGAACAAGAGAAATAAAGTAAGTAAACAAGTACCTGAGATGAGTGAGTGATCACACAGACCGAAAGAAAGAATAACAAAAAAAAGAGAGAGAGAGATTGAGAAACCAGACGTGACCAGAGCAGATGAAAAACAGAGGGTAATTGTCCTGGCTACCATATCAGAAAGTCATTCGTTGCCTTGAAATGACACACGCTTAATAATAAATCTTTCTTTACTTAAGCCACCTCATAGTCTCTAAAGATGCACCTGAGAAAGGAGGCATTATTTTAGGGGTGGACAATCCAGGATCCCAGGGATGCCAATCATACCTGCAAAAAGCTGTTCCCAAACTCAGGCTGCCCTTAACCAAGGGTGGTACTGTGCCTTAATCTGACCTGGTAAAAAGCAGCCCTGGAATCATTGTTATCTCTGTGTGTAATTATGGAAAAATAAATGTTCACAGGACTTCTTCGAGAGTTCTGCTTTCACAAGATTTTAAGCCTTAATCTTCATAATAAATTGTTGAGTTTATGATCAGCTTGGGCTTGTCCATCAGCAGTGTTTTCTGGAGGGTATCTACACCAGTACTCCTAACTTCAATACATAGCTTTATTTAACTGCTTCAGAGTTAACACAATATTAGCATTTCAAGATTAGTCTTAAAAAGAAAAGAGTAAATACATAACACAGTTGTAACCTTTTCAGATGCAATAAATACGATTTTGATGTGCCAATAGCAAATCACATATACTTGTATATGCACATAAATGCCTATTAAAAGCTTACATGAATTTCTTACCTAAGACATGGCATCAATCTTTGTCCAAAAGCCCTAATTTTAGTGAGAAATGGTATTTAGAGACCACAGTCTGGGCAAACAAAGCTTTCTTTGCTGTGTTGGTCATTGTTTCTAGGTTTTCAAGTGGAAAGTGCTGGAAAATATTTTTTTTAGGAAACTACATTCTGAGTTTATAATGAATATTCAATTCTAACTTATAATTACTGGGTTTTAACTTAACTTGTTTGATTTTATGTATATAATTCTTTGATGGTGAAAATATTGGTCCCTAAGATCACTAATATAATTATAAATGGAATAGTTTCAAAATAACAATATTGATATTAATACTAACAATGTTTTTAAAGATGCAAAATGAAACTGGGACATTTGAAATATTAGAAAGCAAAGTTATTAAAGACAATTATGTCACTAATTGTGTCAAAAAGATAGGGCCAACCTGAATTGGCCAAAGACAGGTAAATTTGAGTATGAAAATAATAATAACTCTATTGAATCAAAACACATCATATATGTTCAAATTTGTGAGTTCATAATTACACCTTAAAAGAAAAACCCTCATTGATAAATTTTGGAAGAGGCTAGGGAACTAATTCATTTTCTGAAAACTAGCAAATTAAAAAAGGATTGAGTATTTGCCTGCCTTTCTACCTATAGTTCAGAATAGCCGATACAGGAGAGTTCTTTTTTATAGAAGATTTTCAGTCAGTCAGTGCAAAAGAATGACAGAATTAGAATATCGTCTTTCACAACCACGAATGAAATGAGAGATACAGCAATGGTCAGCAATGGCTCCCAAGATAATTCAGTGAAAAGCTAATGGGAAACTTCAAAGGCATTGTCAGGCTGACGACATCGGAACCGACTATCAATCTTTAACAAATAATGTTTAATGCCGCATCATGTCCAGTACTATAAACTACCCAGGACTGTTTATGAAAGATTCTTGACCAAAAAAAAAAAAACCACAAGCCTGAATTGGATCTTGCTTTTAGCTCTAACGACCCATTTACAGAAAGTACAGGGGACAGTGGAACATGCCAAACAACACCCTGGTCACGCGACCAGCAAAATCCAGAATGTAGGAAACTCTACAAGACAATGGCCCAGTTTTCTCAACAAATAAAGGTCAAGAAAAGGAGAAGGAGAAGGAGAAATCTGTCAATTAAAAAAGGCTTAAGACCAGACACAAAAGGGCACACATGATATGATTCCTTTTATATAAAATCTCCAGAATAGGAAAATCCACAGAGACAGAAAATAGATTTGTGATTGTCAGGGACTAAGGGGAGGGAGGAATGGAAAAATAGCTACTTAAAGAGTACAAGGTATTCTTCTGGAGTGATGAAAAAGTTTTGAAACTAGACAGAGGTAGCAGTTGCGCAACATTAGGAATGCACTAAATTATGCTGAATTATGCACTTTAAAATGGTTAATTGTACGTTATACGAATTTTGCATTAATTTAAAATAAGAAAGACGTTAGAGACATATCAACCACGTATATATGTGTGAGCGTTGTACGGATCCTCATTCAAATAATCCAACTATTTAAAAAAACATGAAACAATCAGAAATATATGAACACTGGATACTTGCTGGTATTTCAACAAATTATTATTATATTTAAGTTTGATAATAATATTATGGTCATGTTATAACAAAATAAAAAATCCTTTTGTGTTTAAAATGTATACTGAAAATGTTTAATTACCATGATTTCTAGGATTTATTTTAAAATAATTTGGTGTATCCATCTATGTGAAGGAGGAGAAGGAAGATATAAGTGAAACAAGATTGAACGTGTTTTGATAAATTTTAAAATTGGGTGATGGCTACATAGGGATTTTCCCCACTTTCCTATTTTTTTTTTTTAAATTTCCATAGTGTTAAAAAGTCAATCTGAAAAATTGGCCGACAAACATTTTAAAAATAGTTAACCTCCCTGGTGATCAAAGAAATGCAAATTAAAATGACAAGATACAATTTTCAACCTGTTAGATTGGCAAAGTTATAAGAATGTTAAGACTCGGTGCTGGCAAGGATGAAGGTGACAGGTATTCATGCATCCCTGGTTTGCTTGGTATGGTCTTGATGCCACCGTACTCCAAAGCGTCTTGGCAATACGATTAAAAACCATTAAATTTGTAGGTGCTCTTTACCCCAGGAATTCTGCTTCTAGTAATTTATCTAAAGAAAATGATCGAACAAGCATACAAGATATCTGGTCGAAAATGTTTATTACAATATAATCAAAACAGCAAAAAATGTTTTAAAATAATTTAAATACATACTACAAAAGAAATGGCTTAAAGACATATGAATACATATTAAGAACTATGATGCAGATGTATATTTATTAGCACCGAAGGATGTGTCATATATTTATCAAGAAGGGGAAAATCAAGTTTCAAAGGCTATATATAGTAAGATACTTTTTTGTTTTTTTAAATGTGGAAAGAAAGACAAGGGCTATCTCTTGATGGTGAAAACGTGGATTATTTTTATTGCCTTTCTTTCACTTAATTTTTTATTTTTTGA